>NC_090438.1:543269975-543937788 GCF_031143425.1 Pleurodeles waltl
CTTAATACTTAAAATCCCAACTAGTGTTATTAACAGGCAGTTATAGGATTACTGCCTCCGATATGAGGAGGATTAATGAGAGGGAGCTTAAAAACAAGAAACAGTAAATCTCTTCCAAGAGGTTACTCCTCTCTACTTCTGGGAGAACTTGGGGCTTGTTCAACTTGAGTTGGTGGTGTTTTGTGAGTCCTATGAAAGGACCTTAGCTAGAGGTAAATACAGAAGACTCAGAACTCTGAAGGAATCCCTCTTTGAACAGAAGAGCACATTGGCCGGCTCACCCACCTTGTTATAGGTCCACCAATGACTTGCATACATGAGGAGTACAAAGATGCAATACCTAATGCAGACAGGCTACATCATATTAGGACACAGAGGGGATTGTACAAGGCTGGTAGCAAGGCTTGGCTCTTAATAGCTTTGCTGAACAAGAGCCATGAGAGGCCAAGGTGGCGCGAGAAAGACAGAGATGGAGTAGATCTCATCAATTATTATGAAGGGCTTCATGTACTAACAGCTAAGCTCCATTGTGAACTCAGGATCCCATGACTAGTGGACAAGCATTGGATTAAATTTGATGAAAGAATGACAACAGAAGAGGTGTCTGACATCATAAATCAAATGCAAGTGAGTGCCTGAACACAGATCTGTAAGAGGGCTACATTTTAGTGTGGCTCTGAAGCTGGAGTGAACTGTGACAGTAGCATCTTTCCATCTGGGTGCCCACAGTTGAAGGTACATTAAAGAAACCTATGCACAAAAGTAGCATCTGGTAGTGACATAAAATCGTGTGCTGCTGCTGAAGGAGGATGAGATCCGTGACGTAGCACTCAGAGTGAGACGGCGCTCATCGACTCCTCTGGCACAAGGGCCTAAAAATGACTGTGTAGTGAGGCCTCACGGGGAGTCACCTGAAGGCTAGTGGCTGTGCGTGGAGGACTGAGGCTTGTGTAACCTCCTCCTGTTAGCCCATCACATATGCTGGTTGATACGGAGAACTGCATAGTGGCAGGTTGTAGCACTTTGGCTGACTGAGGGAGCATAATTCAGGCCCCCTTGAAGATTGAGCCTGCAGGATGATGGCTCCTGCTTGGCACTACTGAAGCAAATAGGCCTATGGAGAACTGCTCTACCAAGGCACTGTGCTCCTGGTGAGGACCAGAACTAATAGTTTGGGCATCTGCACTGAAAGTAGGGGATTTCACCCATCCCTCTTAGAAAATAAATGTTTTGAAGATACCTGCCCAGGCTGGGCCCTCTTGTGCCCCCTATCCACGCTCGGCCTACCTGACTGGAGCTAAGCATCATTAGTGGGGTGAGTTGGGACCCAACCAGAAACACTTGTGGAGAACATAATTTGTGCAGACTACCCTGCCGTACTGAATGAGTGAATGATGTACTTTAACAGTGAAGGGCACCTGCAAAGGTGTTTTTCTCTGCCCCTGTCCTGGTGAGCAGCTCACTGCCAAGCCCTCATGGATGGTCCAGTTTTGTACACTGCCTGCTGCTGGCGGAGGGTCTGTGTGACGAACTTAGAGGGCCGCCTCAAGTTTTCTACTAAGAAAGCATGGGGAAACAAGACAGTAAACTGCCTACAATTACATATGAATCTCATTCAACTGCAGAAGCCCACTGGAGCAACATTTTCGCACACTCTTTGCTGATATGAAACAGACTGATTACAATTGATAGAAAACTGATACTCTAACAGTTAAACTTGACCGCATGAAGGAGCCCATTTCTAAACATGATAATGGTGTGCACAGATGTGGTTCACATGGAACCTTTCCTAGAAATGATCCGAGTAAAAAAACAAAGACCTGGAAGTAAACTCTTGCCATCACAATTTACGCATTCTGGGTATATGCTTGAATCCACTGCCATGAGAAAGGAGTACTGTGTGTATGCAATGCTGGTAAGCATGGTTGAGCAACCCATCTTTGCTCCCATGTTCTCCTTCGAGAAAGCGCACAGATTATTTGGCATTTGTCCTCTTTCGGAGGCACCCACAGCTCGCCTACTATTGTAGGCTGAGGCATGTTTCTGCACCTTGGAAGACAATGCCATGCCTTCACAAATGAAGGGAACAAATAGTCAGTTTGCACAGACTTCACCTTGACTGCTGAAGCAGCAACAAGAGAATTCCTACTCATTAAGCGCAGTTTTCTGAAATGCGTCATATAGTGTGCACTCCACTACACCTGGCTAAGCTCTGCATAACTATAAAAGGAAGGATGCGTATCTTCAGTAACCGTAAATGAACAGCAACATTTTGCAGTAAAAACCTGTGTATTTCACCTGGACGCAAGAGGCGGAGTAAAGGAACTTCCCTCCTCCCAACTTGACTGGCTCAATAATGTGGAATAAATTGGTTTCCTCTAGCACCACAATTAGCATGTACCCTAGACCCGAGTGTCACCTGCCAGGTGCTCTCGTTTGCTACCTCATGATTTACTCTTCTAATTCGTACTCTCATTGTCGGAACCTTTTCAGAAGACCACGGGGCAAGCAAAATCTCCTGCGGTCAACCTCGGGTGTTGATGTCTTTTACTCCTGATGTCCTGGGACCAACCAACTATGGGTCCTGAGCAACTGGGCTAAAGTACCCCTTCAGCACTTGACTCTCAGTAGTAGCGCAGGTCGAGCAGTCCACTGCTTCCAGGGAGGCGAGGTAGATGCATGGGGTGAGTATAGGCGCAAAACTCAAAATATGGTAAATAGCAGCAATAAATGATGGTCCAGTCAAATATTTGCTTTTATGAAAAAATAACTATTTATATATGAACACAAAGTGAAATATGGCATGCGCAAATAAAACACACATCTCCTTAGATCAGTATTTTATTATTTGACAGGCAGGCCCCTGAGTCCCACTTTCCTCTCTATTGTTAATGGTTCTTCCACATTCACAATAGGCTACATTCAGGTTAAGCCCCTCTAGCAGTCCGAGTCTTAAGAGAACCACCCGAACCCGTCCAAACTCAAAACTGTTCCAGCAACTCTATCACTATAAGGCAGAACAAGTTCTCCTGGGACCTTTGGCCCTGTGATCAGTCTAACCAGTCCTGCTGGGTGGCTTTACCAGAGTCCCCAGGAGAGTTCAACACTCAGACATTGTGGAAATCTGCAACTGCTGCCAGTGGTCAGTAGCACTCTCAGATTTGCAGGTGCTGCAGCTGGTTATCCGCAGCACTCCCTCTGGTGTTGCAGTAAGTTCCTCTGATCCCTTCCGCAGGTAACAGACAAATGTATGAGCTTCATTTGCAGGTCACCATGGCCACCTATCCTCTCAGCACCAGTGAAATTAGGTCACATTCCTTGTTCTTTACGGTGGTCCCCCTCTGGCTTACAGGGTTGCCGACTATAGCTATGTAGGTACGCACCCTTTTTGGCATGGCTAGCCCCCACTTTTTGCCTGGTATCTGATGTCACTTCCAGTGAAAATGCATTAAGTTCTAGCCAACAAGGTCCCCAGTGCCAGATATCTTTCCCTAAAATAGTACAGTTGTTTCCTTGGTACCACCTTTACCGCCCACTGTAAGTCCCTAGTAAGTGGTTACCTTGGTACTTAGGGCCTGGAGTACTGAAGGACCCTAAAGGCTGCAGCACGAATTGTGCCACCCGCAGGAACCTCTCACCAAACACACACAGGGCTGCCAGCGCAGGTTGCGTGTCTTGGTGCAGACAAAATTGAAAACACGACATGTCACACATTTCTGTGTGCCACATCCCCTACCATTGCATGTGATATTTGTAAGTCACCCCTACAGAAGGCCTACAGCCCTAAAGCAGGCTTCATTATATCATATGTGAGGGCATATCTGAATGAGCAGATATGCCCCTACTATGCTCTTGTCAATTCTTATACATAGTAAGTGAATAGGGAAGCCATTTTGAGTACATGTGCTGGACACTATTCATTACGAGTTCCCCAGGTAAGTGATGGCTTCACTGAAACTACGGATTTTGGTATCAATTAATAAATCCTCACTGAATCCAGTGATGGATTTTTTAATACAGGAACTTAGAGGGCACCTTAGAGGTTCCCCCTGACAAAACTACCCGACTGGTAGTGTGTTAACCGACTGGTCTAAACCAGTACAGCCACCCAAGACAGATTTCTGACCTCCTGGGGTGAGAGTCAGCGCTCTCAGAGGCCAGGAACATAAGCCTGATCTGGAACAAGGTGTTATCACCTCTTCCAGGCAGGATGGACTTTCCAGGGTGGAAAGCTTCAAAGACCAATCCATCTTTGTAATGTGATGCAGGTCTATCCAGATGGCTGCGATGACCAACCCCCTGTCCCGACCCCACTTTTGGCGGCAAGACCGGCTGGAAAATAAGTAAGATTAGGAGGTGTGCCCACCTCATTCCAGCCCCACCCCTAAGGTGGACCAGCAGATGTGGACACCACTTTTTAAGTTATTCCATCTTGTTTTGAACAGAATTAGTATTCTCGGGTCAGGGTTATGCCCACTTCCCAACGGATGTTTTAGCCATATAGAGGATGTAGTCACCCTAAAGGTAGATAAGCCATTGGCTGCTGCCTGGCCCTCCCTGTAATGTCCCTAAATTGAGTATTTATGTGGCACCCCTAAACCCAAGAACTCAGATTCAACAGAAGAAGGACAAAGAAGAGCCACTACCAGGCGAAAGCGGCAGAAGAGCTGTTGACATTTTGGCACAAAACCCTGCCTGCCCGCACCTCTCTCGACAATCACGACAGGGTGACCTGTCCTGCAAGCTGGAGAACTACCAAAGCCTCGGTTAGCTTGCCAGCACTTCAAAACCACCACCAGTCTCACTTGGAGTAGAGGAGCTACTCCCCTGCAGCCCGCAGGCACCATGGAGCAGAGTCTGGTTCACCGCCTTGCAGTTCCCCGGCCTGACCGACACCGCAGACTACCAGGAGGACGTACCCATGCTCTGGAGACCAGGACTGTCCTCCCACTAAGTGTGATGACAGCAGGATCCACCGGAGCTGTGCAGCGTTAATCCCTGGGGTATCGGATGCTCCGCACTAAGCATCAACAGAGAGAGCCTACTCAGGGTTCCTACTGCACGAGGACCAAGTAGCCATAGAGGGACATCAGCATCACTGAAACCCACCTGAGGGGCCCAGCTGCCCTGATTTTGCCCCTGCTAGCTGGTTGACCCTGACCAAGAGAAGCATGTTTGCTCACAGAGCCCAGCCATCCTAACCACTGCATCTTAGCTGATTGTCCCGGGTCCTGATGAACCAGCTGCACCCCTTGCTCTAAGGCCCCTTGCAAGCCAGGCCCCCATTTGGGAGCTCTCTGACTTGTCCTCGAGTACCCCTATGCAGCCTGTTTTTGCTGGCACCCCTTCTTCGTAGCGCAGCCAGCTACCACCACACAAGCACCCTACTCCCGATATAACTCAGGAAGCTCACGACAAACTGCTGGTTGTACTTTGGACCTTGGGCTCCTACATCTCTAAACCCAGAAGGTGAACCCCCAAAACTGACTGTACTTACCTTTATTCATTATTAACTTTTCTGTCCATAGGACTGCATTGTGCTTGAAAGCACACAGGTTTAAACTCTTTAGTTAACTGTAACTTTTGAACACGAAATCAGTACTTACTCGTTTGCAAAGTTCTTGGTTTTAAGATGTATATAAAAAGAAGTGTTATTTTTCCAAACTGGTTTCGGATTTATTTTTTGAGTGTGTGTCTCGTTTATTGCCTCTGTGAGTAGAACAAATGCTTAGCACTACCCTCTGATAAGCCTAATTGCTCACCCACACTACCACAAAATAGAGCATTAGTGTTATCTGCTTTTGCCTCTGTCAACTGATTGGGGATCCACTGGACTCTCTACATGGTATATCTTTTTTTAGTACACAATATATAGAGAGCCAGCTTCCTACAACCTCACACACAGGATATGGCCAGATTGGCACAACAGTAATTCATTCTTCACAATCGCCTCCTCTGGCACCTACTTTACTGCACACACATGGTATATGGTCTGATCAGCACAGCAGCAATGCACTCTTCAGTGTGTGCCCCTCTGGCACACAGGGACACCTCCTTTGCACATTAACGGTGGCCCAATCAGCACAGCAGTAAGCCACTCTTCATGGTGGCCCCCTCTGGCATACAGCATCGCCTACATGAGCGGCAGCAGGATCGGCATAGCAGTAAAGCAATCTTCACAGTAGCCCAGTCTAGCATATGGGGTCTCTGACTTTTTCCCCACACGAGTGGTGGCTTGATCAGTGTAGCCCTGGCTGACTTCACAGTGGCTTCCTCTGGCATTTGAGGTCACTGACTAGAATCTGAACATGGGTGGCAGTCGGATTGGTGCAGCAGCCACTTCCCCAAACCTAGCAATGGGGATCCCCTTCCCAGGATTCCCCACTTGACCTCGCTCCCTCCAAGTGCTCTCCCCTTCTTCACAGGGCACACTGGTCTTGGTAAGCATGTAGGCACTGGTACTCCAGGCTCCGGGAAACATGTTTTTGATTTTCCCTGGCTAGTGTCCCCTGAATTAGCTGGGATACTGGCAGACCCTAACCCCCAGTCCTGGTCCTGGGTTCTCCTTCTCGACATACAGCACAACTGCCTGCTTCACAGTTGACAATTCTGGGGGCCTCAGGTCCTGCTTCTTATCGTCTATTTCCAGACGCCACATGTGATTTAGGATTGTAATCTTTGAAATTTGTGCTATGGGTTTTCTTCCTTTTGAAGTACCCATTCCTCTGTTATACCCTTCCTCCCAGGATGTCACAGCAGGAGCAACTCCAAATCTGATTGCCCCTCAAGACAGGACATGGAAGTGACAAGAGGTTCACACCCGGATGTTAGCCACAGTGATATGTGTACAGTGACCTCTCTTAGAATCAAAGAACACCCTTTGGAGTGCACCAAAGACCCTGGCTTCCTCCAGTGTGTGTCCCTACCAGCTCTCAGGATTCACAAATCTGTCTGGGGGAATCCTCTACATCCTCATGCTCCTTCAGTCAGCACTGGGTCTCCCAAAATGAAACCCAGAATCATCAATATATTATAGCACTCACAGGTACACATACACACAGCTCACACATGCAATCAGAGACATGCTGCACATCGCTACATATTGAATTGTTGTAAGCCAAAATTTAACCCATGAAAAAAAGTAGACCATTTTAACAACTAGGGATTTTCTCACTTCATAGCCATCAACCACTTCAATGTAGTATGATCCATTTGCATCACCAAATAAGGGTGGAACGTACGCAATGCCCACACTATGGCAAACATTCTTTCTCAGTAGCCACCAAGTTCTGTTCTTTGGCTAGTAACCTCCTACTAATAAAGGCTAACAGACACTCGATCCTTGTCATCCAGTTTAACTTACACAGCTCCAACTCATCTCTCAGAGGTATCCATTTTTTGCAACGAAAGACTGATTGTAGTCAGGTGCTCTCAACACCGGTGCAGTCCATAGTGCCTTCTTCAGTTCCTCAAAAGCTTTTTAACACTCCTCAGTCCAGATCACTTTTTTGGGCTGCCTTTTGGTGGTCAAAGCAGTCAATGGGTCAACTATACTTTCAGAGTTCACCACTAAGGCCGATATTCATACTTTTTTGGCGCCGCATTTGCGTAATTTTTTGACGCAAAAAAGAGGCACAAACTTACAAAATACAATTATATTTTGAAAATGTGCGCCAGTTTTGTGTAAAAAAAACAATGCAAATGCGGCGCTTAAAAAGTATAAATTTGGGCCCAAGTTCCTGTAATACCTGTTGAGTCCTAACAAGGCTCTCACTTCGGTCTGGGTAGCAGACACTTCCCACACCATCACAGACCAAATCTTGGCATCCAGCGGGTACATCATCCTGTTCCCCACCTCATGCCCAAAGTAGACTGTAGAGGACTGCCTCACCTGACACTTGGTCACTTTGATGGTCAGGTTCTTTAAAAAAAAAAAATTTTGTTATTTTTTTAAGTAAACTGTTTATTACATTGAGTTGCAATAACAAGCGTGCAATCACCCCTCCCCCCCTTGTAATTATATTGTATAGATGGAGAAAACATGAAGCATGGCATTTGCAATAGTGAATTTACAATAAAGATGCATCTTTCACAACACATGTATCTCCATTTACCTCCTGTCTGCTTCGGCCCATTGTGTTCTTCTGATGCCAACAATAAGTATGGTATAAAGTACCCCATATATCTTTGGGCATCGAGGGCCCTGGCAGTTCTGCATAAAGTTCCATTCGGGATCTGCAGTATGCCATGTCCGATAGCCAGTTCTTCTTGGTGGGTTTAACCCTACTACCCCAGTGAAGAGTGAACCTTCTCTGTGCTAGCAACAGGGCCACTGGCACAAATCTCCGGTTAGCAGGTTGGAGATCTTTGACCAACTTCCAAAGACAGATTATAGGATCACAGGGTATTTGCTCCACCATCATGCTTGTTAAAGTCGCAGTGACTTGAGTCCAATATTGCATGACAGAGGTACATTGCCAGGCCAGGTGCAAGACGTCTGCCTCCATTGCCCTGCTTCGTACACAGTTTGCATCATCCCGTACCCACATTTGCTAAGTTTGACAGGAGTGTAATATGTTTGATGCAAAAATTTGAAGTGAATTCATCCCAAATTGCAATTAGAGGTGAACATATGTAATTGCACACAGCACAATTTATAATCTGTCTTCTCTATGGGATGGATAAGTATTGTAATCCAGCTCTCTAAGGCCTGAGCAGTAGTCAGCGGTGTATCCTCCAGTGCTGCATTATAGAGTTTAGTAATTTAGGGCCTGATTTAGAATTTGGTGGATGGGTTACTCCGTCACAAACACGACAGATATCCCATCCGCCGTATTGCGATCTCTATAGGCTACAATAGGATCATAATACAGCGGGTGGGATATCCGTCACATTTGTAATGGAGTAATCCCTCTGCCAAACTCTAAATCAGGTGCTAAGGTTCTTTGCGACCAACAACAAGGAAATCGGCAATACCAGGAGCTCCATCCACTCAGGCTTCCCAACAGACCCTTGCCCCTACCACATCTTCAACAAGGCCAGCCAAATCATCACTCCCCAGCTCCGGGCCGTCATCAACAGTTCCTTTGACACTGCAACCTTCCCTAATATTTGGAAACACTCCAAAGTCAACGCTCTTCTCAAAAAACCCAAAGCAGACCCTGAAGACCTCACAAACTACCAACCCATCTCTCTTCTCCCCTTTCCCGCAAAGGTCGTGGAGAAGATAGTAAACGTACAACTGTCTCGCTTCCAAGAAGACAACATTCTCGACGTCTCCCAGTCTGGATTCCGCAAAACACACAGCACCGAGACCGACCTCATCGTCTGCACAGACGACATCAGGACCAGATTGGACAAGGGCGAGACCTTCGCTCATATCCTCCTAGACCTCTCTGCAGCTTTTGACACTGTATGCCACCAAACCCTCCGCACACGCCTTTTCGACACTGGAATTCGCCACAAAGCCCTGGACTGGCTCACCTCCTTCCTCTCCGAAAGAACCCAAAGAGTTGGCCTCCCTCCTTTCCAGTCTACAGACACCAAGATCACCTGTGGGGTCCCCCAAGGATCCTCCCTCAGCCCCACCCTTTTCAACATCTACATGGCTCCTCTCGCCAACATCCTCCGCCCGATGGCCTCACCATCATTTCATACGCTGATGACACCCAGCTCATCATCTCCCTCACTAGAAACTCAGCTATCACCAAGAATAACCTGTACCCCGGACTCCTCAACATCACCAACTGGATGACAGCAAGCCACCTCAAATTGAACTCAGACAAAACAGAGATCATCATCTTCAGTCCCAACAAGACAGCATGGAACGACTCTTGGTGGCCCACCACCCTCGGACCACCCCCAACACCGACGCACGCAATCTTGGCATCATACTGGACTCATCTCTCTCCATGACTCAGCAAATCAACGCCATATCATCCTCCTGCTTCAACACCCTTCGCATGCTACACAAGACTTTCAAATGGATTCCTCTAGAAACAAGAAGAACAGTCACCAACGCCCTCATAAGCAGCAGACTGGACTACGGCAACGCCCTCTACGCAGGGACCACAGCCAAGCTTCAGAGAAAACTCCAGCAAATCCAGAACAAAGCCGCATGTCTCAACCTCCCTCACCACAAACACATCTCCACCCACCTCAGATCCCTACACTGGCTGCCCATCAACAAAAGGATAATTTTCAAAATCCTTGTCCACGCTCACAAAGCCCTTCACGACACTGGACCGGCCTCCCTCAATGAACGAATCAACTTCGACACACCAACTCGACAGCTCCGCTCCGCCGACCTTGCCCTCGCTACAGTCCCCCGCATCCAACGTACCACCTCCAGCGGCAGATCCTTCTCCCACCTCGCCGCCAAAATCTGGAACTCCCTCCCCACCAACCTACGCAAGACCCAGGACCTCCTAACCTTCTGAAAGCACCTCAAAACATGGCTTTTCGAGTAGTAACCCACTCCCTCACCCGCCACCGCCTTGAGACCCTACCGGTGAGTAGTGCGCTTAAGACACTTATTTGATTGATTGATTGATTGATTGCGTGGGGCTGGTGAGGAGAGCCTGTGATGCAGTTAGAGTACGAGGTGCCTTTGGGAAGTAAGAATATAGGGCGTGCATAGCCGCTCGAAGCCCATAATATATGAACACCAATAATGGAGTGTGGCTGTGAGCACTCATGAGTTCCTCGAGGGCAGCAAAGGTGCTGTTGGGGTAAGCACCCCCCACAGTGGGAGAAAGGATGGTTTCTTATTCGCCTACAGATCCAATTGAATGTATTGGCTGTTGGGTGGCTCAGTGAGCCCATATTTTGGTGCCAACAGCTTGGCTCAGGCTGAAACCTTATAGAACCTATAGGGGGTGTGTGGTGTGTTTGAAAAACAAAATACATTTTTGTGAGACAATGTGTTTTTCCTATAAAAAAAAATGTGATTACTTTTTCAGATGTAACTCCATAAGAATGCATTGAGGCGAGGGTAACAAGTTTGGTGCCACCTGTTGTGACAAATTTTGCTTGGCGCAGGCAATTTACTAAAGGTAGTGCAGACCGGAGCTCCCTTTATTAGGATCAGTATGAAAATTGGTGAGCAAAGTTGATATTCATGGGAGAAACAATGGTTTCATATTTGCCTATACCTACGTAGGAATGCATTGGCTGGTAGGTGGGACAGTGTCCCATGTTTTGGTGGAAGCGTTGCCTGGCTCAGACTAAATCCTTATGTTACTTGTAGGGGAATATGTTGTGTTTGAAAAACAAACTACATATTTTTGAGCCAATGTGATTTTTCTATAGGGCAACTTCAATGACCTATTCAAACATAATTGCCTAGGAATGCATTTAGGTGAGAGCAGCCTGTTTGGTGACACCTTTACAATATCGCCCTTTCTGGTGGATACTCTAACCACAGATTCCTCACCCTTTGAATATTCTCCAGGTGCCAGACAGGATCCAGATGTTTCCACAGCAATTCTCACGTGTCACTAGATGATGTTGTGTGGCTCCGCATTGGCCTCATTCTGGCCCAGAAGAGACAAAGTGCAGCCACCTCTGTGTGCTGACTTCAGTTTTGCACAAACAATTGGAGATACCAGTGTGCAGATCTCTAATGGGAGACCTTTTTTAGATAATAAAAAGAGACAACTCCAATGGAATGTTTGGTTAGATATGCTAAGTAACTGTTTCTTCTGATAGGTACTTTTACAGCTGATTCTGCACATTTATAATAGATACCAAAGATAGATACCAAAGCTCTAACTTCCAAGATGGGAGGTCTGTGGACTGGGATCAGACCAAAAATTGCTGCAAAATCGTAAAGGCCTGTCTGACCTGGCTGTCGAGACAGTAGTGCTTTGTAAATGTGTGCACTGGCCTAGGTTCCTTGTAAACTGCACCTCTGGGCAGCAATATACTGTGTGAGTTTCACCACACAGGGAGGCTTAAGGAGCGCTCACAACAAAGAGGTGTCCTAATGACTGGTGAATAGCTGTTTAAAAGCTGTCAGTAAAGATGAAGCGTCAAGCGACATGCACACAAAAGAAACAGCATGTCACTGCCTAAGGACGTTGTTTATTATTTTTGCCACTGTCTCCTTACTCTGTTTGTGTAAGGTATGGCTCTCCCTGCCACCACAGTTCATAGAGGAGAACAAAGGGGCACAATGTTTCTGAAACTGCAACGCAATTGCGCAGGATTTACCCAGACTGCCAGTGTGAAAGCAAGGATCATGTTTGTCCGGGCAGTACTACCTTTAAAATAAAAGCATACTAAATGAAAAACTTGTGTCCATAAAAAATAACTACATGTATTAACAATGTGTAATATTCAACAGCTGCATATGGAGGTTATGTGCCTGGCTGGTGAATAAGCTTCCAAGAACACAACCTGAGTCTCTTCTATTAAGTATAAAAAGCAATACAATAAGTAAAATAAAAAAGGGCACCTTACCAACCACTTCCCTGGAAGATACACACAGGTATTATACATATGAAACAAAGATCTCTGAAGTGAAGTCGTGATTGAGCGAAGGGTGTTCAAGACGGAGGATGAATATGTCTTTAATGTCCCAATACAACCTATAAAGCATTTGAAAGGCACGGTCTCAAAGGCTGTCTGATTATACAAATAGTATTTTATTCTCATTCTCTCTGTTGGAAGACGAATACAATTCCTTTATTTGAATTTAGTCTGCTTTTAAACAGATCGTTATGCAAGTTCAAACAAATTAAATTTTGTGTAAACACAACAGAGTGTCACGTTATATTTAAGCTGAAAAACTATGGTCTGCAAAAATATGTATGTCTGAGTCCTTTTTGTCTTATAGATCATAGGAGCATTTACATCAGGATTCAAATGGAAGTGGAGTTGCCAGATCTTCGTTGTTTGCGGGATGTCATGTATCTTGTTATGGGCTTTTATTCAATGCATCAGGCAATTGTAGTTTTATTTTGTTTCAAATTGACTAATTCTCCTGGGTCCGGATTACAGAGGTGGCCCTTGGAGCAGCTGACAAAATTCCTTTTTGATACATACCGAACAGGCACAAAATACATGGGCTGAACCCTAATTTGCATTTTTGATGCTATTTTGCCACATATAATATTTACAGAGAGTACTGTCTGGATTGGGGGAGACAGAACCCTTTGTTTAGCTAAGACTTTTAGATGTTGGCCTTCATCTTGGATTTGTTCAATGAACATGGCCTTTTGTGATTCTAATTATTGCCTTTGCCCGAGTTTTATCTCACTTGGGCAGTTTATCTTTCCTCATCCAGAGATGTTTTAAGGAATGGGCAAAGTGGGCTACTTCCTAGAACTCTTGCTTTCCAGGGGGTCTCAAGAGACAGCAACATTTCACCCTATATCACCTGAGTGTATTTCCCTATCTCAGCCTTTCTTCATCTTCCCCGACTACCTCTGCATCTTACTATGGGGTTTATTCCAACTTTGGAGGAGGTGTTAATCCGTCCCAAAAGTGACAGAAAAGTGACGGATTTACCACCAGCCGTATTACGAGTCCATTATATCCTATATATATCCTCCTCCAAAGTTGGAATAACCCCCTATGTCTTTCTCTACTTGGTGTCATCCAAAGGATTTTTTACCATGGGGCAGGCACGTTTCAACTGTTTTTGTGTGACCATGTTTCTGAAAGGTTAACTGTAATTCAGTATTGTTTGGCATGATTTGGGCTTGAAGTAGCACAAAATGAATAATAAAATTGTTTGTTCCAAACAAGTACCCCCAAAATATGTCTTCCTTCGGACACCCATACACCGTAAGATGACCTTGGCCTCAATCGGTTTCCTCCAAATGCTGCCTTTCCATCCATAGCCATCCTATGCTAAAAGCTGTCAGTCAAGTGATTCACCCAGCAACCAATCCCATGCACTGTACTGTACTGTATCTTGGTAAAGGGTGATGAGTTTAAGGGTGTTTTCCTGTGTTGTCTTCCCTGTTTGGGCATGTCAGGGCCACACAGGTTCTTTACCCAGGTGCTTCTTAAGTTTATTTTGCCTTTCCCTTGTTCCTTACACACCTCTGCCTCACCTCTGTAGAAACTTTGAAACTTGAGAAAAAACAAGGATAGGAGTTCAACACGGAAAGTGAAAAGAGGGTTTAGTTTAATGTAACATGGGAACCCTGAATGGCAAGACCAAGATCAAGAGTCCAAATTGTGGAACTTACAAACAATCTTTTATTCTCTCAAACCACAAAAGGTGTAACCAGGCGTCTCATTCCTGGTCCAATCAATGTTTGCCAACTGATCAAACTCTCTAACATTACAGCCATGATTCCAGTTACAGTTTCGTAATATTAGTACATAAGGTCAGTGAAATGATGAAGGAGGCATATTGTGAGTACAAGTTCACTGGTTTAAAGTATGTAAGATGGTTTACACCCCATCCTTCAGCTGTGCTGCCGCTCTCTTCCAATCTCTTCTTCCAATCTCTTCTTCCAACTGCAGTTCAGATCCCCTGGGTTACAATCACCACGTTCTACCAAGTACAATCTACATTCTAAGCAGAGAATGCCACAGTCAGACACATTAAAATAGTCACAGCGGTCACAGGGTATGTGCAACATACTGATCTGGAGACTTTTAGTTCATAAAAACAGTATGTGCACTGGAAGACAGGTGTCTTGCTATTTTTGCTTATACTAGCATGCATGCATGAGTATATCATGGTGCTGTCTTTGTGGCAAGCCTTGCTTCATAACTACGTTTCGAGCAAGTGAAGTGAAGAACAATGAACATGGTTCATGGGACTATGAATTGTTCAACAACAGGCATACTTTTATTATTGAGTATCATAGAGCCAGGGAGCCTGGCATGGACTCCATACATAATAATACAACTGCAATTCCACACCTCTTCTCAATTCTAATCTCTATTGCTTTCCACAAGAATACATTTTAAACCTTCCTGTCATTGGTACGCCAGTAGCACCCACTCAAGTGAGTTGTGTCTTTGCTACTTCTGTTTACAGCATAAACCCACATTGTGAGCCTGTGGCTCCCCTTGGGTAGTGTTTCTCTGATTAGGTAGCATCCACTACTGTGGTATTTGTGATTCCTTGGGTTGTGCTAGCTTTGTTTCCGAGAGGATCCCAATAACCTACATACTATGTCTATGGTTATTCATGGGTTGCAGTTTTGGCTTCTCAGTAAGCACTCTAGTCCCAGATACAAGTGGCAGAAACTAAAGAACTGGATCAATTCATGACTCCCTTTGAGAATTTTTTTTAAAGTTCTTGGTCTAAAATGCTTTAGTAGGGAAATGTGATTTCAATTAACCATTTAAACCATTTCCAAATGTATGTACAGGTGTAATTGCTAGTCGCATTACAAAGTAGTATCATGTTTGCTGGCATAACTCAGTTGGACACACACAACCAAGAAATGTGCGCAAACAAAGAAGTCACTGTCACACAGAGAAAAGACTGCATCAAAGGAACATTGGCGCTGACACTCACGTTGAGGCCTGACAAATATCAGGAAGAGGCACTCTGCATGCCAGTTGTGGGAGGCTACCTGGATTATAGTGGGTATCTGATGGTACTTACACCTTGTGCCAGGTCCAGTTATCCCTTATTAGTAGATTAGTAGTGTTCTAGCTGCTTAGGCTGATAGAGGTAGCTATAGCAGAGCAGCTTAGGCTGAACTAGGAGACATGCAAAGCTCCTACTATACCACTTATATCATATAGCACTATATCATAAGAATCATAATACTCAGTTACTAAAAATAAAGTTACTTTATTTTAGTGAGAATGTGCCAAAAATATCTCAAAGGATATACTCCCTTAGGAGGTAAGTAAAATACACAAAATATACACATAAACCAAAATCAGGTAAGTAAACAGTTAGAAAAGTAGTGCAAACACTGAAGAGTACAATAGGATGCAATAGGCCTAGGGGCAACACAAACCATTTACTAAGAAAGTGGAATGCGAACCACTTAGGGACCCCAGGCCTAGTGTAGTGTGTAGAGGGTCGCTGGGAGTGTAAGAAAACACTAAGGGTGTCCAAGATACTCCATCCCAAGACCCGGAAAAGTAGAAGTAAAGTAACCCTACTTCCCCAGAAACACACTAAAGTTGTGATAGGAGATTCTGCAAAGACGACAACTGACTGCAAAGCACTGAAGTCGGATTCCTGGACCTGAAGACCTGTAAAGGAAGGGGACCAAGTCCAAGAGTCACGAAAGTGTCCAGGGGGGGCAGGAGCCCACTAAACCCCGGATGAAGGTGCAAAATGGCTGCCTCCGGGTGGAAGAGTTGTTTCTATGCAGAAAGACCGCAAACAAGCCTTGCTAACTGCAAAGGTCGCCGTTGAAGAAAAAGGGTGCTGCCAAGGCCCAGGAAGGACCAGGAGGTTACTACTTGGACAAGGAGACAGAGGGGGCGCTCAGCAACACAGAGAGCCCATGCAGAAGCAGGCAGCACCTGCAGAAGTACTTGAACACAGGTTCAAGAAAACTGAGCATGGCGATCGTCTCAACACTACAAAAAGAGGCTCCCATGAAGCCGGTGGTCAACTCAGCGAGTTGAGCAATGCAGTACGGAGTGCTGGGGACCTGGGCTGTGCTGTGCACAAAGGCAGTACACAGGATTACTGTCTGTGTGGGGAGGCATGGACTTACCTCCACCAAATTCGGACAGATGGACCACCGGACTGTCGAGATCACTTGGATCCAGCTCCTGTGTTCTAGGGACCACGCTCATCATGATGAGAGGGGACCCAGAGGACCGGTGAAGCAGATGTTTGGTGCCTGCGTTAGCAGGGGGAAGATTCCGTTGACCCACAGGAGATTTCTTCTTGGCTTCCAGTGCAGGGTGAAGGCAGACAGCCCCCAGAGCATGCACCACCAGGAAACAGTCGGGAAAGGCAGCAGGATTAGGTGCTACAATGTCGCAGGTAGTCTTCTTGCTACTTTGTTGCAGTTTTGCAGGCGTCCTGGAGCAGTCAGCGGTCGATCCTTGGCAGAAGTCAAAGAGGGAGATGCAGAGGAACCCTGGTGAGCTCTTGCATTTGTTATCTGAGGAGAAGCCCACAGGAGAGACCCTAAATAGCCCTCAGAGGGAGATTGGCTACCTAGTCAGGTAAGCACCTATCAAGAGGGGTCTCTGACGTCACCTGCTGGCACTGGCCACTCAGAGGCCTCCATTGTGCCCTAACACCTCTGGATTCAAGATGACAGAGGTCTGGGACACACTGGAGGAGCTCTGGGCACCACCCCTGGGGTGGTGATGGACAGGGGAGTGGTCACCCCCTTTCCTTTGTCCAGTTTCGCACCAGAGCAGGGGCTGAGGGATCCCTAAACCGGTGTAGACTGGATTATGCAAGGAGGGCACCATCTGTGCCCTTCAAAGCATTTCCAGAGGCTGGGGGAGGCTACTCCTCCCCAGCCCTTAACACTAATTTCCAAAGGGAGAGGGTGTAACACCTTCTCTCCGAGGAAATTCTTTGTTCTGCCTTCCTGGGACTGGACTGTCCAGACCCCAGGAGGGCAGAAGCCTGTCTGTGGGTTGGCAGCAGCAGTAGCTGCAGTGAATGCCCCAGAGAGCTGGTTTGGCAGTACATGGGGTCCATGTTGGAGCCCTGGGGATGCATGAGGTTGGCACCCCAATACCAGATTTGGCATGGGGGGACAATTCCATGATCTTAGACATGTTACATGGCCATATTCGGAGTTACCATTGTGAAGCTACATATAAGTATTGACCTATATGTAGTGCACACGTGTAATGGTGTCCCTTCATGCACAAAGTCTGGGGAAATTGCCCTGAACTATGTGGGGGCACCTTGGCTAGTGCCAGGGTGCCCTCACGCTTAGTAACTTTGCACCTAACCTTCACCAAGTGAGGGTTAGACATATAGGTGAATTATAAGTACTTAAGTGCAGTGTAAAATGGCTGTGAAATAACATGGACGTTATTTCACTCATGCTGCAGTGTCAGTCCTGTGTAAGAATTGTCTGAGCTCTCTATGGGTGGCAAAAGAAATGCTGCAGCCCATAGGGATCTCCTGGAACCCCAAATACCCTAGGTACCTAGGTACCATATACTAGGGAATTATAAGGGTGTTCCAGTGTGCCAATTAGAATTGGTGAAAATGGTCACTAGCCTATATTGACAATTTTAAAGACAGAGAGAGCATAAGCACTGAGGTTCTGACAAGCAGAGCCTCAGTGATACAGTTAGGAACTACACAGGGATACACATACAGGCCACAAACTATGAGCAGTGGGGTCCTGGCTAGCAGGGTCCCAGTGAGACATATAAAACACACTGACAAATAGGGTTTTTACTATGAGCACCGGTATCCTGGCTAGCAGGATCCTAGTGAGACAGTAAAACCACCCTGACATTTACTCACAAACAGGCCAAAAGTGGGTTGTCTGTCCTTCTGGAGGTTGCTTCTTGTCCAGTGCACAGCAGACCTTAATGCAGAGGACTGTCCACTTTGACAAAGTCAGTTTCTGCACCACCTTACCTTTTGTTGTCCCCTAAAATCTCACAAAAATCAAATCATCCACACAATGGTTTTTGGATCAATCACTGGAAAAGCTTAAGGCTCTTTTGTGATGTAGTTGATGTACTATATTCTCCTCCTTTCAGGGGTGAGGGGGAGCAAATAACACTGAAAATGTATTTTGGGATCATCATGAGGACCCAAGGGGATAGACGAGTCTGAGGAAGAAATAATGATTTGAGGTCTCTTGGTCCCTTGATGACATGTATAAATCACAATTGGAGAGGGTGGCAGGAAGTAATGGTTGGAGGTCACTTACTCCCTATAAGGCCTGTGAAAATCACACTTGGAGGACACACTCGAATGCCCAGAGGAAATGATACCAGGAAGAATAACCAAGTGAGCAGCACATAAAGTGATTGGTTAGCGTATTGGCAGGAAAGATGCAAAGCCTGGATTAGCAACAGTTGATTGGAGAATAGATTTTGTAATGCTTTTCATTTTTTTATTTTTTTAACTTCGATTAAAATTTGAATATAATATGGATTGATTGCTATTTAGAGACCACTGACCTCCTCAATACAATGCATACCTAGGCCCTAAGTAACTGCTAGATTTCCCTTGTACACGTAATTAAATTGAGTCATGGCTTTTAGCAAGAAGACCACCATGGTCCTCAATACCAGTTTGCTTTTGGAAAAAGTTGGTGTTGGCTGGCTGCATTGAGAGAGTTTGCGGCTCACTCATACTATGAGCTTAAGTGATTGCAATGAGGAAGACAGTTTTGAGAGTTAATAGACACACAAGTAGCTAAGCATTAACTCAAAGAGGATACATAAATTTAGTCAGGGCTAAATTATGATCCCACCATGGCATCACAGATGGTTTGGGAGGAAACATGTGCACCTAACCTTTAATAAACCACATCACAGCAGGTGATTTAAACAAGGACAGCTTGTCTGGTAAATGCAAAAAAGCAGAAAGGGCCAACAAATAACCGGTGCCCTTTGCAAGACCTTTCAAAGCCAAAGAAAAGAGAACTAAGAAAACAGCAACAGTTAGGATTGTACAGGGTCTGTGGACTCCACAACAGGCCACAAATTTGTCACAGCTCGTAGCTTAAATGGATTTTGTAGAGAGATGCCTCGCAGCGAGGATGACATCCATTACCTCAAGCTGCAGGTTGAACTGAGTCAGCTACTGCTGCCCAATCTACATGCATGGAGGTGTTGATTGTGCAGGTTTGGGTGCAGAATCCTGCCCTGCTGTTATGACAGAAGATACTTCTGAAGCAGTAGGCTAATCGCAGGGCAGACACTCATGCCTAAATGTTCCTGGTATCACATTCTCCTGGCCCAAGCTGGTGCCACTAAGATAACTTGGGCTGGGTCATTCCTGATCTAGTACAGAACTCAGACCAGGAGAGGCAGAGGCAAAAAAAGTGTACAGAAGTCCTATGCTCCACTATAGCCAGAATGCATCTCCCAGAAAGAGCTTTCTTGGGAACACTAGTGTGCTAAAGTATTGACACTGCGCTTTCTTGACAATGGCAAAAAGATAAAGCCAGGGTTTTCCCACTGTTTAAAGATGCCCTGAGCCACTTTGGGGTGCACCTGACATTTGTGATCCGCCCGACATTGTCGGCTGAGCTTTTCTGCCCTGGCATTTAAAAATCCAGCAGGGTGGATCAAGATTAGGGAGATGCCCTGATGCTCTAGTCAACTACAGAGGCGCAGTGCTTCATGGTACATGACCCGGGACTCCCCTCTGTCTTGCTTGTTATAGTAACACATGGTTTGGTGTTGTCTGTGAGAATCTACAGTAGCCTTTTCTTGATTGATGACAGGAAGGCCTTCAACACCAGGCAAATGGCCTGCAACCCCAACAAGTTGATGAGAGCCGGGTTGTTGTTGGAGATCAGAGCCCTCTAATCTCCAGCTCTACCAGATTACCTTACCAGCCACCAGTAACGCATCTGTCACCACCATCAGCTCTGAGTAGGAGAGGGAGAAGGGTTTGCCACTGGTCAGGTTGCATGTCGAGCAGCCACTATGGTAGATCCTGTGAAGTCTCCACCAAAACTTAAATGGCATTCTACATGCTTCCTTGGTGATGAGCCCACTGAGACTTCAGATACTACTGCATATGCCACCTGGCGAAGTGGACAAGCAGGATGCGTGAGGTCAACAGACCCAGAACTCTCAAGCTGCTTTCACTGAGATCCAGGACCAAGGCTGAAACATTGCATAGCCTGAACATTCTGTACTGATTGCAGCGGGCACAAGGCCCTGAGCTACACCGTGCCCAAGACAGCCACTATAAAAAGGAAGCCTTTACATAGGGATCAGGTGTGGCAATGATTTGTTGATCAAGAACCTCAATTATATCAGGAGGCTCACTATCATCTGGAGGAAGTGTATGACTACAACTTTGGCAAGCTCACGTTCAACAGTAAGTTGTCGATGTAGAGAAAAACCTGTATCCCCAATATCCAAAGATGCATGGTGACCACGGCCATCATTTTCATAAACACTCGAGGGGAGCTGGTAAGGCCGAAGGAGAGAACTGAAAATGCTCCCAGCTGACCTTGAATCACAGGTAACATCTGTGGGAATGCAGGACGGGCACATGAAAGTATTTGTTCTGTAGGTCCAAGGCCACCGTCCATTCACCTGGATCATGGGTGGACAAAACTTGGGCCAATGTGAGCATTTTGAATTTGTCCTTCTGTACAGAGGCATTTAAAGTGTGAAGATCTAAAACTGGATGAAGACCTCCATCCTTCTTTGGCACAAGGAATACCTAGATAACAACCTCATCCTACTTCGAGGCCTGTACCCTCTCAATGCCTGCCTTGGCCAGTAAAGGTTCCACCTTTTGCAGTAAGATGGGCAGGTGCTCCTCGGAAAGTCACTCTGATGTGATAAAGCGCTCTGGTAAGCTGGAAAGAAACTCAAGGTTAATGCCCTGCTGAACGATCGGAAGGACCCATCTGTCATATGTGATGGATTGCCACCCTGAGAGAAAATTACTGACCCTACCTCCCACAGGGTGGTTGTGCACAGCCGAGTGCAAATGAAAGTGGCTGATGTCACAGGGGAAAGGGACTGAGGAAAATAGCACCTGTGATGAAGTGCAAGATTTCTGCTTGATCCCTGCCCTCAAAAGACTGTTGCAGTGGTGGTGGGCCCTGATACGCCAACCCCCTAGAGTAGCCTTAGCAGGGTCAAAACTGATGAGGAAACTGGCATGGGGTAAGGCACAATGAACAAACCGTGGAGCTACTTCCCTTAAAGTGTTGAAGGGCAGAATGAGCCTTTTCACCAAAGAGGTGGAACCCATCAAAAGGCATATCCGTAAGGGCTGCCTGCAATTCTCCAGAAATGCCAGTGGATCCTGTCCATATATGGTTATGGAGCACCACATTTGTGCCCACAGGTCACCATAAGCAATCAGTAGTATCTAGGCCAGTCCGAATTACATTTTTGACCATCTTGAATGATTTTAGCCAAAGAGGCTCAAAACTCCTCCGGGTCAACAGCAAGATTTTGCTGGCCATGTCCTAGAGGGCAAGCATATAATGGCAGAAGGAGGAGAGTGTAGTGCCAAGCTGGCTGGAGAGAACATTTGTGTCCCAAATGCCTCAATCCTTTTCAACTTCCTGTCTAGAGTGCCATCATCCCCTGGCACCTCGAGTACCACTGAAGTGGTACTATGATTCTCCGAAATATCTGGGCACCTTTCTCCACAAGCAAAAAGATGAGGTGATCCGCCTTAATTATGGCTCAGCCATTGACACCCTCTCCACCCAAATGGACAGGTGGATCTGCCTTCAATTATCTATAGCGGGCCACATTTCAATTTTACAAATGATTGTGCTTCTCCGTTTTCTCTAATTATTCCTAAATATTCCAGTATCACTGAATGTCTCCTTTGTTTCTACAATGCCCACCCTGTTAACATGCGTAATATGGGCTGGCCGTTGCCCAAGAATGAAGTGGGAGACACTTACTCTCCCCTACTCCAAGGGCGGGTTTTAAGTACCAGATCTTTACCTTTACTATTTGGTGCCCCAATGCCCTTTTTCACGCTACTGGTATCATCCCGACCACATACTCCCCTACCTGAAGCCTGAGAGGCACCAGGAGGATTGGCTTCCACTGCCCTCAATACTACCAAAGTGCTTGCCTCGAGAACCTCTGGAGATCCATACCCTCTCTGCAACTTGCTGGGCATGGTCTCTGCTCTGGAAATACCTTGGTTAAAGAGTACTGTACTCACCTGATATTCCCCTCAAAGGTAATCCATAGCTGCTAATGACACAGGAAACACTGGTACAATGTGTACTCTCTGCACACCAAATTTGCACTATAGGTTATCTCTACACAAATGGTAAACTTAGACCAATGCTCCATCTTTGAGGCTGGGGGTACAACCTCCTCAATGGATCAATTAGTGCGCCTTCACCTATAAAGTACATTGAAAGAAAAACTGCCCACTTTTTTCTAAGGAGCCACCCAACTTCTCCCTTTACGCCATTGTGATTTCATCAGCAGACAGCACTAGACTTGTATCCCACCTATATTGTGCCCGTCTTGAGCTGCACCCCATACATCGCATTGCAGCGCAGTGTGGGTGGATTAGGAACGGGATCTGAACTCCCCTAGTTCTGGGATGTGGCAGTTTTGTTCCCTGTAGATAGACTAAATTAGTGTTGATAAACATTTATAAACTCCTACATATAAGTTATTGCACCATGCTTATACCACTCCCCAGTCCCTTGCTAAAATTGGCCCATTCCACTCTCATCAGTGTCCCAAGTGTGCAGCTGACCATGCTGATTTTTCATACCTCACATGGAATTGCACCATTATACAGGAATATTGTTGGGATATCTTCACACACATATTTAATATGCTAGTGCATGCTGTTGATCCCGACCCAGTCAATGCATTCCTGCGATATGTCAAGCCTCTTGCCCCACATCATAGAAGATTTGCGGCTATGGTGCTCCTGCATGCTAAACGGCTTATTAAAATACTGTGGGGCAGGGATCGAAAACCCACCATTGATGACTGGTTAAGTGGCCTTATCTTTTGTGATACCACAAGTGAACTATACGCCTCAAGGCTGCCCCCTACATCCCTACCAAAGGATATTTGGGCCCTTTTTCATTAATATTTACTGACTCGTGTTGTAACTGGTTCCACTGATAATAGGTTTGATTCCTTATTTTGTCTCATTTCTTGACCGTGGCGTGGCACTTAAAACAGATTGAGCGTGATGTGTGTACACATCGCGATTGTCTATGTCAATACAGTATTGCATGTTGAGGATTGCTGTGATGGTGGCGTTTCTTTTTTTGTGAAAAGCTCATAAAAAAAGTTTAACAAATAAAAACACTTTCTGTTTAGAGAAACCATGGGACAAGCATTAGGATTTAATTTGCTGGTAAAAGGGTGGACCACCAAACTCTCAGAAGTAGGATGCTGCCTAAAAAAATCCAGGTCCTCAGTTGCCAGTCTATGATGTCTGTTTACTTGCCTTTTCATCGGTGGGCAAGAGAAAGGCATAGCCCAAGTGCCATTAAGGGTTTCAGTCAGGGCTTCATAAAAGCGAAGTAACGGCCCAGATTTGGCTGGCGTAGGGTGCAAAACTTCATAGCCTTGACTTTAACAGCAGACAGCTGTATGTTCAGGATCTCAGTTGCTCGTCTAATCACTACCGCAAATGAAACACTCCCGTCCATTGGCGGGTGTAAGAAACAAAATCACCCTAAATCTGGGGGAAGTATCAAGTCCACTGACCTCCTGTAAGTCTATATAGAAACTGTCATTATTATAATGCGGTGATAAATCATCCCTATCATTGCCATTGTCATTATCAAGTGGTGGCAAACACTAGTGAGAATCTAAGCCAAACAGATGAAGGAGCCTCTTTGGATAACTCTGTGCCGATTATGATCTATGGGAACCAGGTGAGCAAAATGGGGTCAAAGTGTGACCTCTGCTGAGGTTGAGATGGTTTTAGCTTGGGGTCGGACACTGGAGTTAGCCGGGAATCGACCTGCAGTGCTGGCGGGACCATGGTTGATGAAGAAGGGGCTGGTGCAAGTCTGGAGCCGGAATGGAGGTTGGCACCTGGGTAAAGAGGGAACCAGAGGCTGGTTCCAGGGACTAAAACAATTCTAAGGACAGATCCACCGGCAGTAACCCAAATGGAGGCAAATGTGGATCCTAGGAGCCCAAAGACACTCCACAGGGAACCAGAAGAGTGACAAAATAAGCAGCATAGTCTCCTTAAAAGCATTGACCTGCTGTGTCATCACCAACAGGCCACAAATTTGTCACAGCTCGTAGCTTAAATGGATTTTGTAGAGAGATGCCTCGCAGCGAGGATGACATCCATTACCTCAAGCTGCAGGTTGAACTGAGTCAGCTACTGCTGCCCAATCTACATGCATGGAGGTGTTGATTGTGCAGGTTTGGGTGCAGAATCCTGCCCTGCTGTTATGACAGAAGATACTTCTGAAGCAGTAGGCTAATCGCAGGGCAGACACTCATGCCTAAATGTTCCTGGTATCACATTCTCCTGGCCCAAGCTGGTGCCACTAAGATAACTTGGGCTGGGTCATTCCTGATCTAGTACAGAACTCAGACCAGGAGAGGCAGAGGCAAAAAAAAGTGTACAGAAGTCCTATGCTCCACTATAGCCAGAATGCATCTCCCAGAAAGAGCTTTCTTGGGAACACTAGTGTGCTAAAGTATTGACACTGCGCTTTCTTGACAATGGCAAAAAGATAAAGCCAGGGTTTTCCCACTGTTTAAAGATGCCCTGAGCCACTTTGGGGTGCACCTGACATTTGTGATCCGCCCGACATTGTCGGCTGAGCTTTTCTGCCCTGGCATTTAAAAATCCAGCAGGGTGGATCAAGATTAGGGAGATGCCCCGATGCTCTAGTCAACTCCAGAGGCGCAGTGCTTCATGGTACATGACCCGGGACTCCCCTCTGTCTTGCTTGTTATAGTAACACATGGTTTGGTGTTGTCTGTGAGAATCTACAGTAGCCTTTTCTTGATTGATGACAGGAAGGCCTTCAACACCAGGCAAATGGCCTGCAACCCCAACAAGTTGATGAGAGCCGGGTTGTTGTTGGAGATCAGAGCCCTCTAATCTCCAGCTCTACCAGATTACCTTACCAGCCACCAGTAACGCATCTGTCACCACCATCAGCTCTGAGTAGGAGAGGGAGAAGGGTTTGCCACTGGTCAGGTTGCATGTCGAGCAGCCACTATGGTAGATCCTGTGAAGTCTCCACCAAAACTTAAATGGCATTCTACATGCTTCCTTGGTGATGAGCCCACTGAGACTTCAGATACTACTGCATATGCCACCTGGCGAAGTGGACAAGCAGGATGCGTGAGGTCAACAGACCCAGAACTCTCAAGCTGCTTTCACTGAGATCCAGGACCAAGGCTGAAACATTGCATAGCCTGAACATTCTGTACTGATTGCAGCGGGCACAAGGCCCTGAGCTACACCGTGCCCAAGACAGCCACTATAAAAAGGAAGCCTTTACATAGGGATCAGGTGTGGCAATGATTTGTTGATCAAGAACCTCAATTATATCAGGAGGCTCACTATCATCTGGAGGAAGTGTATGACTACAACTTTGGCAAGCTCACGTTCAACAGTAAGTTGTCGATGTAGAGAAAAACCTGTATCCCCAATATCCAAAGATGCATGGTGACCACGGCCATCATTTTCATAAACACTCGAGGGGAGCTGGTAAGGCCGAAGGAGAGAACTGAAAATGCTCCCAGCTGACCTTGAATCACAGGTAACATCTGTGGGAATGCAGGACGGGCACATGAAAGTATTTGTTCTGTAGGTCCAAGGCCACCGTCCATTCACCTGGATCATGGGTGGACAAAACTTGGGCCAATGTGAGCATTTTGAATTTGTCCTTCTGTACAGAGGCATTTAAAGTGTGAAGATCTAAAACTGGATGAAGACCTCCATCCTTCTTTGGCACAAGGAATACCTAGATAACAACCTCATCCTACTTCGAGGCCTGTACCCTCTCAATGCCTGCCTTGGCCAGTAAAGGTTCCACCTTTTGCAGTAAGATGGGCAGGTGCTCCTCGGAAAGTCACTCTGATGTGATAAAGCGCTCTGGTAAGCTGGAAAGAAACTCAAGGTTAATGCCCTGCTGAACGATCGGAAGGACCCATCTGTCATATGTGATGGATTGCCACCCTGAGAGAAAATTACTGACCCTACCTCCCACAGGGTGGTTGTGCACAGCCGAGTGCAAATGAAAGTGGCTGATGTCACAGGGGAAAGGGACTGAGGAAAATAGCACCTGTGATGAAGTGCAAGATTTCTGCTTGATCCCTGCCCTCAAAAGACTGTTGCAGTGGTGGTGGGCCCTGATACGCCAACCCCCTAGAGTAGCCTTAGCAGGGTCAAAACTGATGAGGAAACTGGCATGGGGTAAGGCACAATGAACAAACCGTGGAGCTACTTCCCTTAAAGTGTTGAAGGGCAGAATGAGCCTTTTCACCAAAGAGGTGGAACCCATCAAAAGGCATATCCGTAAGGGCTGCCTGCAATTCTCCAGAAATGCCAGTGGATCCTGTCCATATATGGTTATGGAGCACCACATTTGTGCCCACAGGTCACCATAAGCAATCAGTAGTATCTAGGCCAGTCCGAATTACATTTTTGACCATCTTGAATGATTTTAGCCAAAGAGGCTCAAAACTCCTCCGGGTCAACAGCAAGATTTTGCTGGCCATGTCCTAGAGGGCAAGCATATAATGGCAGAAGGAGGAGAGTGTAGTGCCAAGCTGGCTGGAGAGAACATTTGTGTCCCAAATGCCTCAATCCTTTTCAACTTCCTGTCTAGAGTGCCATCATCCCCTGGCACCTCGAGTACCACTGAAGTGGTACTATGATTCTCCGAAATATCTGGGCACCTTTCTCCACAAGCAAAAAGATGAGGTGATCCGCCTTAATTATGGCTCAGCCATTGACACCCTCTCCACCCAAATGGACAGGTGGATCTGCCTTCAATTATCTATAGCGGGCCACATTTCAATTTTACAAATGATTGTGCTTCTCCGTTTTCTCTAATTATTCCTAAATATTCCAGTATCACTGAATGTCTCCTTTGTTTCTACAATGCCCACCCTGTTAACATGCGTAATATGGGCTGGCCGTTGCCCAAGAATGAAGTGGGAGACACTTACTCTCCCCTACTCCAAGGGCGGGTTTTAAGTACCAGATCTTTACCTTTACTATTTGGTGCCCCAATGCCCTTTTTCACGCTACTGGTATCATCCCGACCACAGACTCCCCTACCTGAAGCCTGAGAGGCACCAGGAGGATTGGCTTCCACTGCCCTCAATACTACCAAAGTGCTTGCCTCGAGAACCTCTGGAGATCCATACCCTCTCTGCAACTTGCTGGGCATGGTCTCTGCTCTGGAAATACCTTGGTTAAAGAGTACTGTACTCACCTGATATTCCCCTCAAAGGTAATCCATAGCTGCTAATGACACAGGAAACACTGGTACAATGTGTACTCTCTGCACACCAAATTTGCACTATAGGTTATCTCTACACAAATGGTAAACTTAGACCAATGCTCCATCTTTGAGGCTGGGGGTACAACCTCCTCAATGGATCAATTAGTGCGCCTTCACCTATAAAGTACATTGAAAGAAAAACTGCCCACTTTTTTCTAAGGAGCCACCCAACTTCTCCCTTTACGCCATTGTGATTTCATCAGCAGACAGCACTAGACTTGTATCCCACCTATATTGTGCCCGTCTTGAGCTGCACCCCATACATCGCATTGCAGCGCAGTGTGGGTGGATTAGGAACGGGATCTGAACTCCCCTAGTTCTGGGATGTGGCAGTTTTGTTCCCTGTAGATAGACTAAATTAGTGTTGATAAACATTTATAAACTCCTACATATAAGTTATTGCACCATGCTTATACCACTCCCCAGTCCCTTGCTAAAATTGGCCCATTCCACTCTCATCAGTGTCCCAAGTGTGCAGCTGACCATGCTGATTTTTCATACCTCACATGGAATTGCACCATTATACAGGAATATTGTTGGGATATCTTCACACACATATTTAATATGCTAGTGCATGCTGTTGATCCCGACCCAGTCAATGCATTCCTGCGATATGTCAAGCCTCTTGCCCCACATCATAGAAGATTTGCGGCTATGGTGCTCCTGCATGCTAAACGGCTTATTAAAATACTGTGGGGCAGGGATCGAAAACCCACCATTGATGACTGGTTAAGTGGCCTTATCTTTTGTGATACCACAAGTGAACTATACGCCTCAAGGCTGCCCCCTACATCCCTACCAAAGGATATTTGGGCCCTTTTTCATTAATATTTACTGACTCGTGTTGTAACTGGTTCCACTGATAATAGGTTTGATTCCTTATTTTGTCTCATTTCTTGACCGTGGCGTGGCACTTAAAACAGATTGAGCGTGATGTGTGTACACATCGCGATTGTCTATGTCAATACAGTATTGCATGTTGAGGATTGCTGTGATGGTGGCGTTTCTTTTTTTGTGAAAAGCTCATAAAAAAAGTTTAACAAATAAAAACACTTTCTGTTTGGAGAAACCATGGGACAAGCATTAGGATTTAATTTGCTGGTAAAAGGGTGGACCACCAAACTCTCAGAAGTAGGATGCTGCCTAAAAAAATCCAGGTCCTCAGTTGCCAGTCTATGATGTCTGTTTACTTGCCTTTTCATCGGTGGGCAAGAGAAAGGCATAGCCCAAGTGCCATTAAGGGTTTCAGTCAGGGCTTCATAAAAGCGAAGTAACGGCCCAGATTTGGCTGGCGTAGGGTGCAAAACTTCATAGCCTTGACTTTAACAGCAGACAGCTGTATGTTCAGGATCTCAGTTGCTCGTCTAATCACTACCGCAAATGAAACACTCCCGTCCATTGGCGGGTGTAAGAAACAAAATCACCCTAAATCTGGGGGAAGTATCAAGTCCACTGACCTCCTGTAAGTCTATATAGAAACTGTCATTATTATAATGCGGTGATAAATCATCCCTATCATTGCCATTGTCATTATCAAGTGGTGGCAAACACTAGTCAGAATCTAAGCCAAACAGATGAAGGAGCCTCTTTGGATAACTCTGTGCCGATTATGATCTATGGGAACCAGGTGAGCAAAATGGGGTCAAAGTGTGACCTCTGCTGAGGTTGAGATGGTTTTAGCTTGGGGTCGGACACTGGAGTTAGCCGGGAATCGACCTGCAGTGCTGGCGGGACCATGGTTGATGAAGAAGGGGCTGGTGCAAGTCTGGAGCCGGAATGGAGGTTGGCACCTGGGTAAAGAGGGAACCAGAGGCTGGTTCCAGGGACTAAAACAATTCTAAGGACAGATCCACCGGCAGTAACCCAAATGGAGGCAAATGTGGATCCTAGGAGCCCAAAGACACTCCACAGGGAACCAGAAGAGTGACAAAATAAGCAGCATAGTCTCCTTAAAAGCATTGACCTGCTGTGTCATCACCAATGGCCCTCGAAATTTGGAGCACAACAGGACCACCTGTTAACTCTGCTCCTCTGTTATGGATCGTGAACAACATCAATTGGCCTCTTAAAGCCCTCCCAACTTCTCTTTGGAAAGAGAGTTGAGGCATGGAGTTAGCTTTAGCTTCTTATTCAGCTTGGAATTCAACATACCAGACTACTTCACCCACAAAGAAGACCTGTCATTAAAATGGTGTTGAGGGGATGGGTCCGCTTCTGCGGGTTCTTCTTCTGAGTGAGACTTATGTGACATCCATGACTTCTTTCTGTGTTTGGCGACATACACCTTCACTTCATGATTCCGGATCACCTTTGGGTGCATGAGTGCACATTCTTCGGATGATTTGTAGTGATGTCCTGAGCCAAAACACTAAAGGCACACCTCATGCAGATTCACCACTGTCATTTGTTTCTGACAGTCGCTGCATTGTTTGAACCTTATAGTCTTTGGTGGGGACTTAGTTTCCTTGCACACTAGAAAACAATTTGAAAGAATTTGTCAACTGATGTAGAGGGAGTGGGGCTCTGGATCAGCATTGAGGGCACAGAAAGAATGGAACTGGTGGTGGGATGCAGTGGTGGCTCAAAAAAGTGGCTGTACTCTATTACTTCTGGGCCACATTAAGACCAGCAGGGAGCCACACAGCGCCATCTAGCGACACACAGGTTCACTACTGTGAAAACTTCCAGATCCATTTTGAAGTATGGGAAATATTTTAAAGGTAAAGAATCTGCAGTTAGAAGTATCTGTCAGAATGAACCTGTACAGTCTCTGTTTGGAGTGGGCAAAGGGAGTTAAACAGCCTTAATAGTCCCCACTTTAGATGAGGAGAATGCATTAAACTGTGAGTGCAAATTTGTCTATGAGGGACAATAATATTCAGATTTAAATGGGTGTTCCATTCATGAATGGCGATCTTCAGCATTGCGCCCACAGCCACTGTTTGCATTACTGAAATGTACCTTGAGAGGAGAACTGGACAAGGATTTTCCTTTTCTCCCCTCTGTTATTTGCACTGTCTGTTGAGCATCTTGTCTGCTGGATCAAATGTACCCATAAGCGAAGGGCTTCATATGGAATCCTGGCGGTAAAACAGGCTGGATACTTGCAGGTTACTTCTTGTTCTCTGCGGTCAACATTTGGCATGTGTCCTCCAGACGTGTCTATGTTCTAGGTGTATGGACATTACTGAGCGTATCATATCAACTGGGACAAATAGATTCTGTTCCAAACCATCCAAATACAAATACATCCCTAGGACAGTGGTCTCCTTCAGAGATTAAACTTTAGACTAGGCATTGATGGGCTTTGATACATCGGAACTGAATTCACTAGATCTCAGGCACAATTTCCTGAGTGTAATCTGTTGTGTTTGCCAACTTTCAATATGGTGTCTGATGTTGGAGGCACTGCCTCTCACGATGCTGGGATGCACAGTGATTATTACGATGATTTATCTCCAAAATATTTTATATATTTTGGAAGATAGTCCCTAGAACATTTGAAAGAACACTGAGAACAATCTCTATGTTTTGTCATTGCCACCCTGTACAGGACTGGGTATGAATAGAGCATTTCCTTCTCTGACACTATTACTGGGCAGCTCAAATAATCGCAGTTAGTGACTGGGTTTACGCCTATTTAGATGACTCTGCTGTCAGATATACAGTCTCACAATGAGAAAAATATCATGAGTACACTACCATTACGGGTGGAATTCTGACTTCAGGTTTCCACAGGTTGGTGCCTAGGTATTTAGGATGTAGAGAAACACTATGGCTGTAATAGGCTGGAAGGGTAGATTGGCACTGAGACACCTTTATGGCTGGGAAGAGCATTGTTTGATGAATTTAATCTCTGGGGATTTTGGCAAGTTCAAGTTTGGGCACATAGTTGGACAGTAAATCATCAAAACATTCAACCCCTGAAAGTCAAAGCATGACTCAAATGCAACTCACTGGAGACTACATTTCCCCAATTATAACTCCTCCTTCTGGGACTGAGGTCAAGGGGTAACCTTACAGCTGAATAAAACACCCATTGTTTATTGAGACTTAACAGGATTGGATTGGGAAAGCAACTACTAGAGCACCGAGCAATTGGTAAGTGCCTGAGGAACAGCTGTGAGCCACTTTTTAGGTCTCGGCTAGACAGTGCGTGCGCTGTCCCGAAGAGACATGTTGTATTCAACATGTGGGCTTCAGCCCACCCAAAGGCGTACTATTTGCTTGCTCTATCGTCGCTCTCAAATTCTTTCTCCCTGTTTGTCCATGGCATGCATGCATCATGCCTCTTACTGTGTTTAGCCCTTCCCGGGATCATGGACCAATTACTACTATCTATCCACTGGTGCCACTTTAGCAACTGTTTCGGGATCTACTTTTTTGTTTTCGTAAGAGCACTTGTGTTTTCACTTGCTTCGAGCTCAGTTTCTGATCCTGTAAACAGGCCTGTAATTCTTGTTCTAATCTCATCCCATTGTCGGTGCAATCAAAGACTGAGATCAAATGTCAGACTCTGTTTTTCTAAGGGTGCCTGTTTACTTTTCTTTCTTTGATTTAAAAGTGAGAGAGACCCGTCCCCCTATCCTATCCCCCATCGCTGCTAGCCCCTCTGTCCCTCATTGCTTGTTTAAGGAGTCTCTAGGTACTGCAGTCTTTGATCTATATTTGTTTAGCCCGCATTTTGCTTGTCTTTAACAACGTAATTAGCAGATCAATCATTGGATTGTGAACACTTATTCACAAATAAATATTTAATCCACCCATCTGCCCCGGTGTAATTACACCGTGTAATGCCAGGGGTTTCATTGCATTTAGGATAATCCCACCCCATCACCTCGTGACGTAATTTAATATATAAATCCTTAGTTAAACCACGGGCTATCCCGTGGTTCCCAATTACAAGCCTCTTCAAAACAAACCAGTGTTTGGCAAGCGTGTTTTATTTTAACATCTCACCATCGACAGTCAACATTTTGTGACTTGGTGAGCATCCCTCTCTCCCTCTCTCTCTCTCTCGCTTGCCGTCTCTCTTCCTCGTTTGCTTACTGCCTCTCTCCCCCTCTGGGCGCACAACGCAAACCTGGTTTGTCCCTCCGGCTCGAACATGCGTTATGCAGCTCAGCAGTTTAAACAGATGCCGGTAAAGATTTCCCAGAACCAAATCACCACGTGTTGGGAAAGAGTGACTGGGTGGTGGGTGTCCTTTAATAATTGGATTTATTGATCCACCAGGGATTGAACACAATATAACCCCACTAGAAAACAAGTATTGGCAAAGCCAATAGGTCTTGCCTTTCCGAAATCTATTTGCTTTGTCAGTGATGCTTTAGCCATGTTGTAAAGTAACGTGGCAGCTGAGCAGCATGGTTGAATGTGAATTTAAAAAAAAGAGCTATGACACTTTCAATGCTGGCTGCATCATAGCACTTTTTTTCTTTTTACTTACAACCTTAGTGAACTGCAGTCAAGCCGCTGTACAACATGGCTAGAAACAAAAATGACAAAGTCAATAGATCTCGAGTAGCCAGACGTTCTTGCTTTGCCAATGCTTGTGTTATGCAGCTGTGTGCCAGTTTTATCTCTTATTTTGAGGATTGACAGGCTACTCATGCCGAACCCCAAAGACTGCTGCCCTTCCACCCGCACGTCCCCAGGGCACTCTCTCAGATGGCCCATTGTCACCTTCTACAGAATGGCAATGGTCCTTGGGGGTCACAGCATGTAGCTCACCTCGTACAATCCCATGATTACGGCAATTAATTACATGGAGTCCCCTAAGGAGTAGATTTCCTTCCTTGGGGCCAAGGGAGTGAGAGGTGGTGTGTGTGGGCTAGAGGGCTCAAGGGGGTTCTGCTTTCATCTCCCACAGCATTCATGGTTCATCAGGGTGGCTACCACCCATTTACAACACTAGGTGAGGAAGGTGGGACTACATCATATTTTCAAGTGTATTGAAATAAGCATTGTAAAGGTGTTCCTGCATGTAATGGGGACGCGGGCAGTAGGTATAGGGGCAGGGCAGTGATGTGACCATGGATGTCATTTACGGGTCACCATGGGTCACAGCTGTGACCCCTGGCTTGCCCTTTGCTACCCCTCACTTGCCCTTTGCTACCTTTGGTACTGCCTTTGCGACCCTTGTCCTCAGAGGTGGCAAATTCAGTGCCAGGAAAACAGTGGCAGCTCGTTGGCACTCCACTCTCTTGGTTTTCTGTAAATTTTTTATTACACTAACAGGGAATTATATTAATATATTATTCACTGTTAGTGTAATAAAAATGGAATGGAATAAAATTAGTTGGAATATACCCTACCATGGCAAGTGAGGTGAGTAAAAAATGCTTTTGATGATATACTGTCTGTGCTTGCAGGTGAGAGTGTGTTTATGTGAGACATAGTGTATGTAAGTGTGACTTTGTATGTACATGCGTGAGTGAAACTGGAGGTCAAAAGGAATGTAATGTCACTTCCGCATTTCAGTGAATTGACTAGAATGATCAAAATAGTTTGTAGCTATTTTGTTGACTTTTACGTACAGGTAACTGTGTATAACATATAACACACACCTTAAATGAAAAATGAATGTAAGTTAAACTAAACTATAGCAGTAGCACCACAGTAGATCTCAAGTGGGGAGGGTGGTGGAAGAGGGTGTAGGGAAATAATTAAAAAAACATACCTGTACTGCCACTGATGCTGCCGGCCACCTCACTCCTCTTCTCTCCTGCTCCTGATGGTGTTCCAGCAGTCTCTGGGACACCAGCACAGGCTCCCCATGCAATCCTGGCACTGCTTTCATGCTATTCCTAGCATGTGAGCAGCACCAGGATTGGTCTGAGTGGCTTGGTCTGCCGCTCAGACAGTGCATGGGAGTCTGTGCTATTTCTCCAACCAAGCTGTGCAACACAGCTGGGCTGGAGAAACCTAAGTGTGCATGTCTGTTTGGTCAGCCTAAAACGGCCAGCCAAACTGACATGCACACTTTTATGTGCTCTCGGGTGACTCTACTCCACTCCTCCTCCTCCCAAGGCCCGACTCACCCCTCCCTCCACACACTGGCTCAGCGAGAAGCTGAAAAATAAAACATTAATAAAATATTGGTTTAATTTTCAGCTGCTGGCTCTGAGCCAGTGGGGTGACGCGCCTTCACCATTGCAGAGGAGCCGCCAGTGATCTATAGGAACTGTACTTTGTGTGGGAAAGGACAGCTCGGTTGGTGAATCTAACCACTGTAGACGTCTGTGTGTAACAGGACTCTTCCAGATATGAATCCTAGTTGGATCACTGGAGAATGGTTACATTTTTCATAGTGCTTTGAGGTTCCAGCACGTGACAGAAAGCACTGTGAATATGTAATTATTTAAAAGCTGAATTAAATACAATATAAAATGAAAGCTGTTGTAAAATGTTCAAGAAGATTGTGTTTAAGATAAAACAAGTGCTTTCAAAATATAGATTTTTAGTCAGATGCATTTACACTGCACCTAGTCCAAAAGCATTTTCACAAGTTTCCATTAAAGGGAAACACTCCAGAACTCAGCTGCTGAAACACTTTCACTGGTCTTAGAGAAAATACATCTTTTCTCCCACAAACTTCAAATGATTCTATAAATGAAAGCCTACTCTGACTCCTAAGCTGTCTTTAGATTTGCTGATTAACCAATTCCAAACGTTTACATTTGTTTCAGGCAGCTAGTACCATGACAGAAGGCTTATTTGTCATTCATTAGCTTTCTGCCCATTTTTAGCTCACTACACAGTACAGTAGAACGTGCCTCACCCTTCCAGCCTGAAGCGCCTCAAGGGTAGCATTACACTTTCAGGAAAAGCGTTTTTTTAACATTATAGGAACTATTTTTGTCTAAATAAAAAAATATATTAGTTCCAAACAGATTCAGCCCACCGAGATCTCTCAATTGCATTAATTTGCAGTAAACGTCGGATCTAGCTCTGTTGGAAGGATGGATCATTCACCATCATCCACAGAGAGAGATCTCTTCTGAGAAGCTCCTAGTCTCCTAGATCCTGCAGCCAGAAGCTAGGGTTCGTTCCCGCTTTGGGATTCAGGAGCTGTTGCAATTACTCTCCACCTTGTAAAAGTCCAGCGTGGAACACACCAGGGCGATTTTTATTTCAGCTAGCTTAGCAGTTACAACTTATGAAAAAAATGTGAAAGACATTTCCTGGATATAGTGTTGTGGCCTTTTCTGCTCCTTCTTCTGGTTTGGTTGCTTTTTTTAGCAAGCGAGGCGGTCTTGCCAAAGAAGGTTGTATCTTGGTGATGGCACAAAACGTCGGTGCTGTGCTCACTGTGCATCACACTCAGAGGCTGCTGATAAAGACTGCACGGGGGGTATATAGCCTCCTACCAATTATACGAAGGATACACGTTTTGCTAACCTAAGTAGACCCTTATTGCACATCACGCCTGCACCGATACATGAAGCACACCAGGGTTTTAAACAGAGTCTACTAATCACTGAAGCTACTCAGCCATATGCCCCTGCGCTTCCACTAATAGGCACTCGCTGCCTGGCATGAGGTAGGCTTACATACACTGTGGAATCTTTACCACAAAAGCTCCCTTTTACCATTCGGGCCCTAATAGCCAACAAGGGGCTCTCACCCAGTCACTTCCTGCTACACAACTCCATAATTTGAGCTCTTGCACATGTTGGGGCGGCAAGCAACAGGAACGCCCAATGCATCTCAATGTCCAATATCCTCATGTCATGGGCACAGGCCACCATCTGACACACTTATTCTTTGCTGAATTGCTGTATATACACTCTGCAATCGCACTGACCCCATTAAGGCGCTGTTGGGAAAAAGACCTGGGGGCTCCCCCCCCCCCCACCCTACGCCTCTTGCATGGACAGAGAGCGCTTGTTCCCCGTAATGCACGATTCTGTCTTATACAACACTATATATTCCACAGGCCCTACCTAACTCCTGATAAGAGAAATCGCTACTACTACGTATTGATGCTGCCTGCCCCCACTGCTCCCTTCTTGATGCTGGCCTGGTGCACATGTTCTGGGAATGCCCCTCCCTTCACCAATACGGTCTCATTTAGCAGACTGCATGGAGAGTCCTGTGTCCCACACCTGGGAAGTCTGCTTGCCGGGCCTTACTTTTAGGGACAAGAAACACAGGGCACCGACCAGGTTCACAGACCTCAGACTGCTCCTAGACAAGCGTTTGATCAACCGTGAGTGGAAATCAACGATGCCCCCTGTAGGAGGCTGGCCTGGCTTACAGTGGGTACTTTGTGGTACTTACACCCTGTGCCAGGTCCAGTTATCCCTTATTAGTAGAACAGAGGTGTTTCTAGCAACTTAGGCTGATAGAAGGTAGCTATGGCAAAGCAGCTTAGGCTGAACTAGGAGACATGCGAAGCTCCTACTATACCACTTATATCATATAGCACAATATCATAAGAAAACACAATACTCAGAGTTACTAATAATAAAGGTACTTTATTTTTATGACAATATGCCACAAGTATCTCAGTGAGTACCCTCAGTTAGAAGGTAAGTAATATACACAAGTTATATGTACACAAACCCAAAACAGGTAAGTAACAGTAAGAAAAGTAGTGCAAACAATGTAGAATCACAATAGGATGCAATAGGTGAAAATAGGTCTAGGAGCAACGCAAACCATATACTCCAAAAGTGGAATGCGAATCACAAATGGACCCCCTGACCTATGGGAGCTTGTAGAGGGTCACTGGGACTGTAAGAAAACAGTCAGGGTGTCCAAGATACCCCACCCCAAGACCCTGAAAAGTAGGAGTAAAGTTCCCCTACTACCCCAAAAGGACACAATAGTCGTGATAGGGGGATTCTGCAAGAACCACAAACACCAGCAAAGTACTGAAGACGGATTCCTGGACCTGAGGACCTGCAAGGCAAGGGGACCAAGTCCAAGAGTTGCGATAGTGTCCAGGGAAGGCAGGAGCCCAGGAAACCCTGGATGAAGGTGCAAAAGGGCTGCCTCCGGGTGGAAGAAGCCAAAGATTCTGCAACAACGAAAAGGGCTTAGGAACTTCTCCTTTGGATGGAAGATGTCCAACGGTGTGCTGGATGTTGCAGAAGTGTTTCCATGCAGAAATACTGCAAACAAGCCTTGCTAGCTGCAAGGGTCGCAGTAGAGGTTTTTGGGTGCTGCTGGGGACCAGGAAGGACCAGGATGTCGCCCCTTGGAGGGTGAGATGGGGGGGCGCTCAGCAACTCAGAGAGCCCTGCAGAAGCAGACAGCACCCGCAGAAGTACCAGAGCAGGCACTTAGAAGATTTGTGAACCAGAGTCACAAAAGGAGGGTCCCACGACGTCGGAGTCCAACTCAGAGGGTTGAGCACTGCAGAACGGAGTGCTGAGGACCCAGGCTAGGCTGTGCACAAAGGAATCCTTGGAGAAGTGCACAGAAGCCGGAGCAGCTGCAAATCACACAGTACATATGTTTGCTGTCTGGTGTGGGAAGGCAAGGACATACCTCCACCAAACTTGGACTGAAGGATCACTGGACTGTGGGGGTCACTTGGATCTAGCTCCTGTGTTCCAGGGACCATGCTCGTCAGAATGAGAGGGGACCCAGAGGACCAGTGATGCAGTCTTTTGGTGCCTGCATTAGCAGGGGGAAGATTCCGTCGACCCACGGGGAGATTTCTTCTTGGCTTCCAGTGCAGGGTGAAGGCAGACAACCCTCAGAGCATGCACCACCAGGAAACAGATGAGAAAGCCAGCAGGATGAGGCCCTACAATGTTGCTGGTAGTCGTCTTGCTACTTTGTTGCAGTTTTGCAGGCGTCCTGGAGCAGTCAGCGGTCGATCCTTGGCAGAAGTCGAAGAGGGAAGTGCAGAGGAACTCTGGTGAGCTCTTGCATTCGTTATCTGAAGAATACCCCAGAGGAGAGACCCTAAATAGCCATAAAAGGAGGTTTGGCTACCAAGAAAGGAGGATTGGCTACCAAGAGAGGTAAGAGCCTATCAGAGGGGGTCTCTGACGTCACCTGCTGGCCACTTGGAGCAGTCCAGTGTGCCCCCAACACCTCTGAATGCAAGATGGCAGAAATTTGGGACACACTGGAGGAATTCTGGGCACCTCCCCTGGGAGGTACTCGTCAGGGGAGTGGTCACTACCCTTTCCTTTGTCCAGTTTCGTGCTAGAGCAGGGATGGGAGATCCCTGAACCGGTGTAGACTGGCTTATGCAGGCCCATCAAAGCGTTTCCAAAGACTGGGGGAGGCTACTCCTCCCCAGCCCTTCACACCTATTTCCAAAGGGAGAGGGTGTAACACCCTCTCTTAGAGGAAATCCTTTGTTCCTCCTTCCTGGGCCGGGGCTGCCCAGACCCAAGGAGGGCAGAATCCTGTCTGAGGGGTTGGCAGCAGCAGCAGCTGCAGTGGAAACCCCGAAAAGGCAGTTTGGCAGTACCCGGGTTCTGTGCTAGAGACCCGGGGGTCATGGAATTGTCCCCCCAATACCAGAATGGTATTGGGGGGACAATTCCATGATCTTAGACATGTTACATGGCCATGTTCGGAGTTACCATGGTGACGCTACACATAGGTAGTGACCTATGTGCAGTGCACACGTGTAATGGTGTCCCCGCACTCACAAAGTCCGGGGAATATGCCCTGAATGATGTGGGTCACCTTGGCTAGTGCCAGGGTGCCCACACACTAAGTAACTTGGTACCCAACCTTCACCAAGTGAAGGTTAGACATATAGGTGACTTATAAGTTACTTATGTGCAGTGAAAAATGGCTGTAAAATAACGAGGACGTTATTTCACTCAGGCTGCAGTGGCAGGCCTGTGTAAGAATTGTTTGAGTTCCCTATGGGTGGCAAAAGAAATGCCCGCGCCATAGGGATCTCCTGGAACCCCAGTACCCTGGGTACCTAAGTACCATATACAAGGGAATTATATGGGTGTACCAGTGTGCCAATGAGAATTGGTAAATTTAGTCACTAGCCTGCAGTGACAAATTTAGAAAGCAGAGAGAGCATAAACACTGAGGTTCTGGTTAGCAGAGCCTCAGTGATACAGTTAGGCACCACACAGGGAACACATACAGGGCATACACTAGGAGCACTGGGGTCCTGACTAGCAGGATCCCAGTGGCACAAGGGAAAAAACAAACATACATACAGTGAAAATGGGGGAACATGCCAGGCAAGATGGTACTTTCCTACACAACCCCCACAAACGAAGGACAATAAGACTAGCCTTGTCCAGATGAGTCTTCATTGTCTAAGTGGAAATATCTGGAGAGTCCATCTGAATTGGAGTGGGTATTCCCAGGTCTATGTTCCACTGTAAAGTCCATTCCCTGTAGAGATATGGACCACCTCAACAATTTAGGGTTTTCACCTTTCATTTGTTTTAGCCAAAGTAGAGGTTTGTGGTGTGTCTGAACAATAAAGTGAGTAACAAACAAGTGTGGTCTCAACTTTTTCAGTGCCCAGACCACAGAAAGGCCTCCCTCTCTATGGCAAACCAACACCTTTCTCTAGGGGTCAACCTTCTGCTGATAAAAGCAACTGGTTGATCCTGGCCCTCAGAATTCAGTTGTGATAGTACTGCCCCTACCCCTAATTCAGATGCATCAGTTTGAACAATTAATTTCTTGGAGTAACATGGGCTTTTTAGGACAGGTGCAGAGCTAGCTGTCCATATCACCTTTTTAGGCATTTTCTTGCTAGTGAGATCATTAAGAGGGGCTGCTATGGAGCCATAATTCTTGATGAATCTCCTATAGTACCATGTGAGGCCTAAAAAGGCTCTCACCTGGGTCTGAGTTGTAAGGGGAACCCAATCTATAATAGTTTGGATTTTCCCCTGTAGTGGTGCAATCTGTTCTCCACCAACCAGGTGGCCCAGATAAACCACTTTCCCCTGCCTTATCTTGCACTTTGAGGCCTTGATAGTGAGGCCTGCCTTTTGCAGGGCCTCCAAAACTTTCCATAGGTGGACCAGGTGATCATCCCAGGTTGAGCTAAAGACATCAATATCATCTAAATATGCTGCACTGAAAGCCTCCAACCCTTGCAGGACTGTGTTCACCAACCTCTGAAAAGTGACAGGTGCATTTTTCAAACCAAAGGGCATTACTGTGAATTGGTAGTGCCCTCCAATTGTAGAAAATGCAGTCTTGGGTTTAGCATCTTCTGCCAATCTAATCTGCCAATACCCTGCAGTTAGATCAAAAGTGCTAAGATACTTGGCAGAAGCCAGTGTATCAATGAGCTCATTTGCCCTGGGTATAGAATGAGCATCAGTTTTGGTTACCTGATTGAGCCCTCTGTAATCTACACAAAACCTCATCTCCCTCTTTCCATCTTTGATGCGAGGTTTAGGTACAAGCACAACTGGGCTAGCCAAGGGGCTTTCAGAAGGTTCAATCACCCCTAAGTCCAACATTTTCTGCACCTCTTGTTTAATGCAGTCCCTGACATGGTCAGGCTGCCTATAAATTTTACTTTTGACAGGCAGGCTGTCTCCAGTGTCAACTGTATGTTCACACCAGGATGTTGTACCTGGTACAAGTGAAAGGAGGTCTGAAAATTGGCTTAAGAGATTGATGCAGTTGTCTTTCTGTTCTGCAGTCAGACAATCTGCTAAGACTACTCCCTTCACTAAGGCATCTGTTTCAGTGGTGGAGAAGAGATCAGGGAGAGGGTCACTCTCTTCTTCCTGTCCCTCATCTGTGGCCATGAGCAGGGTGAGATCAGCCCTGTCATAGTAGGGTTTTAGGCGGTTGACATGAATCACCCTAAAGGGACTCCTGGCAGTGCCCAAGTCTACCAAATAGGTAACCTTCTTCTCAACAATTAGATGGGGTCCACTCCATTTGTCCTGGAGTGCTCTTGGGGCCGCAGGCTCCAATACCCACACCGTCTGTCCTGGTTGGTACTGGGTCAGGACAGCCTTCTGGTCATGCCATTGCTTTTGCCGCTTCTGGCTGGCCTGAAGGTTTTTACTGACCTTTTTCATGTACTCAGCCATTCTGGATCTTAGGCCAAGTACATAGTCTACTATGTCCTGTTTAGGAGCTTTTAAAGGTTTTTCCCAACCCTCCTTCACAAGAGCAAGTGGAGCTCTTACAGGGTGTCAAAAGAGGAGTTCAAAGGGGCTGAAGCCCACTTCTTTTTGGGGTACCTTCCTGTAAGCAAAAAGGAGGCAAGGTAACAGGACATCCCATCTCCTCCTGAGTTTTTCAGTGAGTCCCATTATCATACCTTTGAGAGTTTTAATAAACCTCTCAACCAGACCATTTGTTTGTGGATGGTATGGGGCGGTGAACTTGTAGGTAACACCATACTCCTTCCACATTGCTTTTAGGTATGCAGACATTAAGTTGCTACCTCTGTCTGACACCACCTCTTTAGGAAAACCCACCCAGGAAAAGATTCCCAGGAGGGCCTTTGCCACTGCAGGAGCTGTAGTCGTCCTTAAAGGTATGGCTTCAGGATATCTTGTGGCATGGTCCACTACCACTAAGATAAATCTATTGACTGAAGCAGTTGGAGGGTCAAGGGGGCCAACTATGTCAACCCTCACCCATTCAAAGGGCACCCCAACCACTGGAAGTGGGATTGAAGGGCCTTTGGAGTGCCACCAGTCTTGCCATTGGCTTGGCAGGTCACACAAGATTTACAAAAGTCTTTTGTGTCCTCTGACATATGAGGCCAGTGAAACAAGGGGACATGTCTTTCCCAAGTTTTCGTCTGGCCCAAATGCCCAGCCAAAGGAATGTCATGTGCTAGGGTGAGAAGAAACTCTCTGTACTGCAGGGGAATGACCAATCTCCTGGCAGCTCCAGGTTTTGGGTCCCTTGACTCTGTGTACAAGACGTTGTCTTCCCAGTACACCCTATGACTGTCACTGACATCCCCATTCTGCGGTTTGACAGCTTGCTGTCTGAGACCCTCTAATGTGGGACAGGTTTGCTGTGCCACACTCATCTCTTCCCTGGCAGGCCCCCCTGCACCCAAAAGCTCAACAGTGTCTGCTGCCAGCTCCTCTGGTATAGGTTCTGCACAGGGAGAGGATTCCTCTTCCTCAAAAGGGGAATCATCTGTAGAGGGAGGGATAGTGGGTAGGGATTTACCCTTTCTACCCCTAGCTTTAGGGAGCACTTGGTCCATTGTTCCAGGATCAATGTTACCCTGTCCTTTTTGCTTCTTGGCCTGAGCCCTTGTCAAAGCAAATATATGCCCAGGAATGCCCAGCATTGCTGCATGAGCCTCCAACTCCACTTCTGCCCAAGCTGATGTCTCCAAATTGTTTCTTAGTAGACAGTCTACAGGTAAATCAGTGGCTACCACAACTTTCTTTGGACCAGTAACCCCCCCCCCCAGTTGAGATTCACAAAAGCCATGGGATGGCTAAGAGTGTTGTTATGAGCGTCTGTCACTTGGTACTGCTGACCAAATAGGTGTTGATCAGGGTGGACCAGTTTTTCTATCACCATAGTGACACTGGCTCCCGTGCCCCTGTAGGCTTCAACCTCAACACCATTGATTAGGGGAAGTTGCTTGTACTTGCCCATATTAAGGGGACAAGCAACCAAGGTGGCAAAATCAATGCCACCATCAGAGACTAAAGCAGCCTCTGTGGTCTCCCTAACAAGACCAACCCCAACTACATTGCCAATAGTGAGCCCAGCTACACCCTTGGATTGGCTATTAGTAGTAGATTTCCCACCACCACTGCTATTACTAGGGGTACTAGAAATTGCAGCAGGGGTTGTGGTGGTGGGAGGTTTGGTGTTTTTCTTTGGACAAGTGGAATCACTTGCCCAATGACCTTTGACTTTACACAAATAACACCAAGGCTTTTTCTGATTATTATTAGAAGAGGATTTGGACCCACCACCCCCAGAGGGTGTTTGTGGGCCTGATGAAGACTCAGAATGCTTACTTTTGTCCCCACCCTTCTCAGAAGACTTACCATCCTTCTTCTTGCCATCCTTGTCACCCCCTGTATGAACTTTTCTGTTCACCCTTGTTCTGACCCATTTGTCTGCCTTCTTTCCCAATTCTTGGGGAGAGGTCAGATCAGAGTCCACTAGGTACTGGTGCAACAAATCAGACACACAATTGTTAAGAATATGCTCTCTCAGAATAAGATTATACAGGCTTTCATAGTCAGAAACTTTACTGCCATGCAACCATCCTTCCAAGGCCTTCACTGAACAGTCCACAAAATCTGTCCAGTCTTGAGAAGACTCTTTTCTGGTGTCTCTGAACTTAATCCTGTATTGTTCAGTGGTTAAGCCAAATCCATCCAAGAGTGCATCTTTCAAAACTTTGTAATTATTGGCATCACTTTCTCAGACAGTAAGGAGCCTATCCCTAACCTTTCCAGTGAAAGATAGACACAAAATAGCAGCCCACTGCCTTTGAGGGACCAACTGTACCATACAGGCCCTCTCAAGTGCAGCAAAACACTTATTAATGTCATCCCCCTCCTTGTAAGGGGGGACTATCTTGTGCAGATTCCTAGAATTTTGCTCTTTAACAGGATTGCTATCAGAAATACTGCTGCCACCATGGGGAACTAACCCCAACCTCTGTCTTTCCTTCTCTATGTCTAGGGATTCCCTATCCAAGGGCAGCTGCTGCTGTTTAAGCTTCAGTCTGGTCTCTTCTACCCTCAGCTTTTTGAGTTCCCTTTCTAACAAGTTATCCTCAGGGTGGGTGGGTTGGGAATGTTTAGACACAGAGGAAATGTGGGAAGTTTCAGAGGGAGACCGGTCCCTAACTGTCTAGACCCTAGTAACCTGGCCTCTAGGGGTGAAAGATGCCCTACTGGTGTGGGACCCTCTAACACTACCAGTGTCACTAGGTGCCCTGCTAGGGGGCTGGACTTTGTAAGAACCCTCCCCAGCTTCCTCATGGAACTCCTCTGAGTCTGACTGGGAAGCTTCCCCATTTTCTAACTTCTCCTGAGATGGGCCAGACTGGTTCTGGTCATCTACAATGAGCATGTTAAAGAGAAACTCTTTTGTAGGATTCATACCTATACTCAAACCTCTATCCAGGCAGAGACCCCTCAAACTTTTATAGTTCAAACTCTCATATGGTGCATTAACAGTTTTGGGAGTGGGCTCCACAACAGACACGATAGTATAGGTTTAAGGATAGTGAGAGAAAAAGTTTTAGAACTTTAGAAAGCACAGAGAAAAACTTTTTCAAACTTTTGGAAAACTTTTAGAAGTTTTCAAAACTTTTCAGAAACTTTGTTAAAAGTTTAGAAATAGAAAAATAAACTTATTTGATTAAGTGCACATATGCTGAACTATTTGGTATAAGATTTTCTTATGAAAAGCACCAAATGACAAAGTGGTAAAGCAGTTGCAAGTACTTATCCCACCGCTGCACCACCAATGTAGGAGGCTGGCCTGGTTTATAGTGGGTGCCTTGTGGTACTTACACCCTGTGGCAGGTCCGGTTATCCCTTATTAGTAGAATAGAGGTGTTTCTAGAAACGTAGGCTGATAGAAGGTAGCTATGGCAAAGCAGCTTAAGCTGAACTAGGAGACATGCAAAGCTCCTACTATACCTCTTATATCATATAGCACAATATCATAAGAAAACACAATACTCAGAGTTACTAATAATAAAGGTACTTTATTTTTATGACAATATGCCACAAGTATCTCAGTGAGTACCCTCAGTTAGAAGGTAAGTAATATACACAAGTTATATGTACACAAACCCAAAACAGGTAAGTAACAGTAAGAAAAGTAGTGCAAACAATGTAGAATCACAATAGGATGCAATAGGTGAACATAGGTCTAGGGGCAACACAAACCATATACTCCAAAAGTGGAATGCGAATCACAAATAGACCCCAGACCTATGGGAGCTTGTAGAGGGTCACTGGGACTGTAAGAAAACAGTCAGGGTGTCCAAGATACCCCACCCCAAGACCCTGAAAAGTAGGAGTAACGTTCCCCTACTACTCCAATAGGACACAATAGTCGTGATAGGGGGATTCTGCAAGAACCACAAAAACCAGCAAAGCACTGAAGACGGATTCCTGGACCTGAGGACCTGCAAGGCAAGGCAAGCCAAGTCCAAGAGTCGCGGTAGTGTCCAGGGGGGGCAGGAGCCCAGGAAACCCTGGATGAAGGTGCAAAAGGGCTGCCTCCGGGTGGAAGAAGCCAATGATTCTGCAACAACGAAAAGGGCTAGGAACTTCTCCTTTGGATGGAAGATGTCCAACGGCGTGCTGGATGTTGCAGAAGTGTTTCCACGCAGAAATACCGCAAACAAGCCTTGCTAGCGGTGAGGGTCACAGTAAAGGTTTTTGGGTGCTGCTGGGGACCAGGAAGGACCAGGATGTCGCCCCTTGGAGGGGGAGACAGGGGGTGCACTCAGCAACTCAGAGAGTCCCCGCAGAAGCAGGCAGCACCTGCAGAAGTACCGGAGCAGGCACTTAGAGGATTTGATGAACTGGAGTCACAAAAGGAGGGCCCCACGACGTCGGAGTCCAACTCAGAGGGTTGAGCACTGCAGGACGGAGTGCTGGGGACCCAGGCTAGGCTGTGCACAAAGGAATCCTTGGAGAAGTGCACAGAAGCCGGAGCAGCTGCAAATCACAAAGTACACAGGTTTGCTGTCTGGTGTGGGGAGGCAAGGACTTACCTCCACCAAACTTGGATTGAAGGATCACTGGACTATGGGGGTCACTTGGATCTAGCTCCTGTGTCCCAGGGACCACGCTCGTCAGGATGAGAGGGGACCCAGAGGACCGGTGATGCAGTCTTTTGTTGCCTGCGTTAGCAGGGGGAAGATTCCGTCGACCCACTGGAGATTTCTTCTTGGCTTCCAGTGCAGGGTGAAGGCAGACAGCCCTCAGAGCATGCACCACCAGGAAACAGTCGAGAAAGCTGGCAGGATGAGGCCCTTCAATGTTGCTGGTAGTCGTCTTGCTACTTTGTTGCGGTTTTGCAGGCGTCCTGGATCAGTCAGCGGTCGATCCTTGGCAGAAGTTGAAGAGGGAAGTGCAGAGGAACTCTGGTGAGCTCTTGCATTGGTTATCTGAAGAATACCCCAGAAGAGAGACCCTAAATAGCCAGAAAAGGAGGTTTGGCTACCAAGAAAGGAGGATTGGCTACCAAGAGAGGTAAGAGCCTATCAGAGGGGGTCTCTGACGTCACCTGCTGGCACTGGCCACTCAGAGCAGTCCAGTGTGCCCCCAACACCTCTGAATCCAAGATGGCAGAGGTCTGGGACACACTGGAGGAGCTCTGGCACCTCCCCTGGGAGGTACTGGTCAGGGGAGTGGTCACTCCCCTTTGCTTTGTCCGTTTTTGCGCTAGAGCAGGGATGGGGGATCCCTGAACCAGTGTAGACTGGCTTATGCAGAGATGGGCACCATCTGTGCCCATCAAAGCATTTCCAGAGGCTGGGGGAGGCTACTCCTCCCCAGCCCTTCACACCTATTTCCAAAGGGAGAGGGTGTAACACCCTCTCTCAGAGGAAATCCTTTGTTCTGCCTTCCTGGGCCGGGGCTGCCCAGACCCCAGGAGGGCAGAATCCTGTCTGAGGGGTTGGCAGCAGCAACAGCTGCAGTGGAAACCCCGGAAAGGCAGTTTGGCAGTACCCGGGTTCTGTGCTAGAGACCCGGGGGATCATGGAATTGTCCTCCCAATACCAGAATGGTATTGGCGTGACAATTCCATGATCTTAGACATGTTACATGGCCATGTTCGGACTTACCATGGTGACGCTACACATAGGTAGTGACCTATGAGCAGTGCACGTGTGTAATGGTGTCCCTGCACTCACAAGGTCTGGGGAATTTGCCCTGAACGATGTGGGGTTACCTTGGCTAGTGCCAGGGTACCCACACACTAAGGCGGTCATTCCAACCGCGGCGGGCGGCGGTAGCTGCCCGCCTGGCGGGAACCGCCGAATGACCGCACCGCGGTCAAAAGACCGAGGCGGCCATTCTGGCTTTCCCGCTCGGCCGGCGGGCGACCGCCAAAAGGCCGCCCGCCGGCCCAGCGGGAAAGACCCAGCAACGATGAAGCCGGCTCCGAATGGAGCCGGCGGAGTTGCTGGGGTGCGACGGGTGCAGTGGCACCCGTCGCGATTTTCAGTGTCTGCAAAGCAGACACTGAAAATCATTATGGGGCCCTGTTAGGGGGCCCCTGCACTGCCCATGCCAGTGGCATGGGCAGTGCAGGGGCCCCCACGACACCCGTTCCCGCCATCCTGTTCCTGGCGGTAACAACCGCCAGGAACAGGGTGGCGGGAAGGGGGTCGGAATCCCCATGGCGGCGCTGCAAGCAGCGCCGCCATGGAGGATTCCCTGGGCCAGGGGAAAACCGGCTGGAAACCGGCGGATCCCCTTTTCTGACCGCGGCTTTACCGCCGCGGTCAGAATGGCCCAGGAAGCACCGCCAGCCTGTTGGCGGTGCTTCCGCGGTCGCCGCCAGGGTATGAAGGACCCCCTAAGTAACTTGCCACCCAACCTTCACCAAGTGAGGGTTAGACATATAGGTGACTTATAAGTTATTTATGTGCAGTGAAAAATGGCTGTGAAATAACGTGGACGTTACTTCACTCAGGCTGCAGTGGCAGGCCTGTGTAAGAATTGTCTGAGCTCCCTATGGGTGGCAAAAGAAATGCTGCAGCCCATAGGGATCTCCTGGAACCCCAATACCCTGGGTACCTAAGTACCATATACAAGGGAATTATATGGGTGTACCAGTGTGCCAATGAGAATTGGTAAATTTAGTCACTAGCCTGCAGTGACAAATTTAGAAAGCAGAGAGAGCATAAACACTGAGGTTCTGGTTAGCAGAGCCTCAGTGATACAGTTAGGCACCACACAGGGAACACATACAGGGCATACACTATGAGCACTGGGGTCCTGCCTAGCAGGATCCCAGTGACACAGGGGCAAAAACAAACATACATACAGTGAAAATGGGGGTAGCATGCCAGGCAAGATGGTACTTTCCTACACCCCCTGCAATCATGGCTTGGGAACTCTCCATGCAGGCCTGGGCCAGAGCAGAGGGTGCTGCCTTATGCTGAGAGGACACACGGGCCTTCGTAAATATCCACTAGCAGCTAGCTGGAACGGCATCCTGACTGATTTCCAAGCTGACTAATGCTTACCGATACGTAGCCTGAGGGGTCCTCATTCAAACTGTTTCTCTGTAATGGTCCTCTTTTGTTCTATCCTCCTGTTATAAAATGGCGTGGACCCCAAAGTTGATGTCCTTTACTTGATTAAAACTGTTGATGTTTCTGTCTTATATAACATTTACTGAGTCTTTTGGCTATTGCACTGATGCTTTCTGCTGTTAACGATACGTATTTTAGGTAGCATGCATCTGCTGCATGTGATAGTAACATGTAATGCTTGTACACAAAAACTGCAATCAAAAAGATTCAAACAACCTACAGCAAAGGTCCCAGCCATGCATGAATAGTGCTAGGCTGACACTGTCAACTAAAAACTCAGAATTATTGAGGCACAATGAGAGGGCTAGCATGAGGGAAGAGCAGATGGATGATACAGGGTCACAGCTAGTACCAAAGAGTTTAACTTCCATTTGTTCTCTCTTCCTTTCTTTAATCACACACATTTATCCCTTTCTTTAATCACAGACAGTAGCAGAGTCCCTCGATTTACTAGTTTACCCCTCCTTTTTATTTTGAAAAGATAGGAAAGAGTATATTTAAAGCCTATGGTGTCGCGTGTTGCATACTATTTTATCAGATAATTTAGAGAAGAATTTTAGGGGACTATGGGAGAGGATCACTGGGCGCACAGGTATACGCTCAGTGCTTAATTTGTGCTTGTGGTTTCCGGTGCAGGGCACCGGTACTTATTTTTGAGGGCCGGCACTTATTTTTCTGCCTCAAGCATTTATTGCGAGCAAAAGACACATATAGGAGGAAGGGAAAAACAAAAAAGCGTCACAATGGGATAAAGCATAAAGCTGCAAGAGTGAGCTGAAGGGACAGGGAGTGGCTGTAAATGGATTGAAGAGGCCCGAGATGGCTTCAGGATTACGCTGCCTCAATATTCCGTGTTCGCACATTTAAATTCAGCAGCTGCTTGTTTAAGAGGAGGGCTTTGGGCACCAGCACGTTTTTATTGACAAATTAAGCACTGTATACACCTCCATCTTTTCTAGAGAGCAGTGGTTAAAGCAGCAGAAACGTCACAACTTATTTTCTACTGTTGCTGACGTATTATAGTTGATACAAATAGTAACTTCTAATACAAAGCACACCATGAACTGAATGTCTTGTGGTTTTAAAATAATTTGTATTTTCATTATCCACTGCAATGGCACTCACTTAACAGACTTGAAAGGCAGAAAGCTAATTTGAACTTGCCAAAGTTGAGTCCTCTGACCAGTAGTTTGCACATAAACACTCAGTGATTTTGGAGACTAGTTCAGTATTTTCATTGACCTGTGCTGGGCCAACAGTTTTACTCAGGGAGGAAAGTCTTGCAGTCTGAAGTAAAAAATGCCTGTTTATATGAAGTGATTTTTGTGCATCGTACTCCATGGACCTTGGAATGGGCTTCAGATTATGCAATGGAGCTAAAGAAGACTTGGGTGGGAAGATGGTCGTCAAAGTCTTAGCTCTTCCCTGAGCTCCACTGACTTGGTACTTTGACTTGGAAACCATTCAAATGTAGGCATCCATACAGAAAGCCTTTAGATGATTTTGTAACCCCCTGAGAGGGGATGGAAAGGGTGATATCCTGAAGCATTACTGCATTTGTGGATGATCAGAATGTGTCCTCATTCAATGAGGTCATGTGAGAGTCATGGCCTAGGAAGTGAGGAAAGGTGAATCGTAAACCTGGACAACATGTAGAATAAACAGGTAAGAAGGGGTGTTGGGGCCACCAGAAGGTTAGCAAGGGTTTCAGGGAACTAGGAGTGAGCTCATATCCATTCGGACTTTAGGGTAAGCTGGAGACGTGAAGAAATACATTGAATAAATTGCTAGGAACCTAAGAGGGAGGAGGAGCGTATGGGGCTTAGGGAGGAGGAGCGTATGGGGCTTAGGGACGAGCAGGAGATTTGGCGATCTGATGATGACTGGAAACCTCAGGGTCGTAATTTGTGCAGAGCACCAGGGGAGCCAAGAGTAAACAGAATCATCAAGAAATCTTGTGAAGATGGACTTCATTGACCTGAGGGGCTCTGGATTAGAGTGAGCAAGATATACAGGACATAATGATGAACAAGGATATAAGGAGACCAGAGGGAAAGCAGGATTCCAATGGCACCTGCGAGTGAACATTAGCCTCTGGGCACCTCAGTGTGAGCAGAAACCTCAGGGATTTGAGTCTGTGCAGGAGCCTCAGGGGACCTGAGAGTGGAAATGAGCATAAGAGTCTTGAAGGAGAGTGGGTAGTTTGGGACCCACTGATAAGGAGCAAGAGCCTCACTGTCTTAGGATGAGCAGGGCATCCTGGTCCTAGAGACTGAACAGAAGCCAGACCTATGGATAAACATGATCCTCTGAGGACCTGTTGGTCAATGGACAGTGAGAATCCCCATGAATGAACAGGAGCTTTAGGGCCTAATGGCAGGGAGGGAACTTAGGGATCTGAGGATGAACAAGGGGTAAGGGAGATTCATAGACCTAAAGCTGAACAGAAGGAGGCCTAGGAATGATCTGCAGTGGAATAACTGCGTTTTTAGACTTCACCAATATTAATGATCCTACAAGCTGTAAACATTTCATATGCCACATATTTCTCCAATAAATAACCCAGTACTAGCCAAACAATACTTTGCAAAAGGTTGTGATCCACGAATGTGGGCCACTTTTGTTGCATCCCTGGCCTATTTTTGGTCCCAATTCAACACTGATACTTAAGGGGAATTGGGACGAAGACACGACTACTGAAATACAGTGTCTGAGAGACAGCATTCATGCATTCATGGGAGGCAGCCACATAAGCTAATGTCCTCCTAAGCCACTTAAATTGTTTTACAGATTTTGAGCCTTATTCAGAATTTAGTGGACGGGATACTCCCATCAGAAATGTAGGTTTCCCGTCCACCATATTACAAGTGCATTATAGCCTATGGCACTTAAAGTACATTGGACAGGAAATGTGTCACGTTTTTACGAACTATCTTGTCTGTTAAACTATAAATAAGGTCCTTGGTCAGAAATGTACTGAGATGGGCACAATTATCCATTCATTGTGCCCCGATGGAGTCTTCTGGAATGAAACTGAAAGCAAGATGTTTGTGATACTCATTATTATTCCCTTCACTTCCCTAGTAACACTATATTGAATAATATACACTGAACCGGGGAATAGCTTAATATTTCACTTCCTGGGCCTAATGACAGTGGAGTGATTTATTTTGAAATGAGTGTGGAAACTCCAGCCTTCCCCCTATGGAAAACATTGTTCAAGAGATGGACTGGTTCATAGCATTTGAAAAGGTGGTTGACAAGTGGCTGAGGTGACTGCAAGCATGCCAAAATGAAAATGTCCTAGCTATCGTAACGGAAATTTTCCATTAAGGACAGTGAGGCGAGGATTATGCCTTTGTCCCCTTCCTTTTTATCTCCAGCAGTTTCAAAGACAAACTATCTTTCCCAGAAGAGCACGGGAAGGAACTACAAAAAAACAGCCAATCAACAACAAGCAATGCAGTCCATATAAGACGCCCTCTCCGTCAGCACGTCATCTTTCATGACGAGACAGAAGAATCATAACACACTGCTCGCCTTTGGTGGAATCATTGAGTGGAAAAAGAAAAAACACAAGGTAATTACAACCTTCCAGAAAACTCCTAACCTAAACTCCAAGTGAAAACTGTACATTTCACCACCAAAGAAGCCTCAACCAACTACAACATTGCAAATCCGAGTCAGTTAAACAAGCATTTCTAAAAGAAGATTGAAAAATACATAGACCCAAGAAAGTATCCATAGGGAGAACTGACAGACAAGAGTGCAAGCAATTTGTTGTGATGGGGTGGGTATCCATGTATCAGGACAGAAATAATCCTTGCCTCCATGTCCTTAATAGAATTGAAACTTTCCGCTATGACAGCTAGGAAATCTTTCATTCTAAGTCAGGACTGGAGGCAAGGATAATGCTTTTTAAAAAATGTCCATCACCAAGGTCGCCATATCAATCACAGGTTTGAAATAAAACCTTTTTAAACATAGAGTCCGAGGACCAGTCAGCTGCATTCAGAATGTCCTCTAATTTAGCCCCTAGAGAAAAGGCTTTTGAGGCCATCGCCCCTCTGACTGAATGGGCACCAAAAAGTGACAAACCTATGCCTGCTTCTTGCATCACCCAACGGACCCAGCGAGCAACGGTGGGAGAGGACACTGTTTTAAAAGGCTTTACTAGGGTATATTAAAAGCTGTCATTCTCCCAGGGGGTCAGAATTCCTCTGTCATCTGATTGTACGCTTTAAGACATCGTACCAGACAAAGTTTATGATACAAATCAAAAGCCGGATAGGAAACCATTCTAGAATCTGTTTAAGTCCTCCTAGAAATGTAAAAGGTGACTCCTTGTGTGGTGAACACCCTACTTGAAACATCCAGGGTTCTAACATCCAAGACCCTGCAACAGGAGACCAGACATAAAAGCATCTCCAGTTTAGGTGACAGTGCCTTACAGGAAACATACTCATTCCTCTACCAAGAGCGAAAATGATTTAACACCACATTGACATCCCAAAGCTTAGAGTAGCGGGGTTCCACAGGAAGAGATAACCGGATTCCTTGCAGCAGCTTACATATTAACAGATGCTCACTCACAGGAGATCATTGAACCAGCCAATGCCCTGCCGATGTAGCAGAGCGATAAGAATTGATTGTCTGTAGGCTAGACCCTGAGATGCAGGGACGTCAAGAAATTCATAATCAGAACAATGCCGCACCCCATTGGATCCTCACTGTACTGAAGACACCAGCGTACCCACCTGGACCACACAGAAGTGTATCGTTTGGAGGTGCCGTCGGCCCAGACCGTGACCAAGAGTCTTTTAGCCCAGTGGTTCCCAAACTTTTTCGACCCGCGGCTCCCTTGACCTATTGGCAGTTGGCCGTGGCTCGCCGTTACGTTACTTTTTTTGGCAGGTGGGAGGATGTAAGCCCGGCATCGGGGGTACTTTCATATTCCTCCCTGAAATTAATTGCTGTGAAGGTATTATAATCGTAGTTGTGATCTACTTTGTCACTGAACTGATGCTGTAATAAAGCACTTTATCAGCAACAAATACTCACTTTACCACCTCTCCTTTTTACTCCTGGCCTTGAAGCCTTAAACCACACGTTCCTGCCATGAAAGCATCTTCTTCAGTGGCAGCAGCTTGCATCATATTCTGTATGTCACAGAACTAAATAGAATACATATCTCTGACAATCCTTAGCAACAAATATGACACAACCACTAAGCAGCCAATTTAAACATTTATTTTCTTGGGAATTCTGGCATTAACATCAGCAATCTGAAAAGGGCAGTGTTGGCTACATTCGCAGAAGGACCTTCAATAGAAAAGTCTGTTGCAGATGGCATCCGAATGCCATATATAGCTGAGCTATAACTGAAATTCAATGGGAGTAACTTCCTATTCAAACTATCTCAGTGCCAGTACACTAAGAAGGTGATATCCCCTCAGACATGAACCTGATGCTGAGGAAGCCAACCTTCCTCCAGCAGCAGGCAGGTCACTGTTTTCCTTAAAGGAAAAGAAGGGCAGCGCTAACCTCTGAGCACCCTTTAAAATGGCTATCCAAACCCTGCGCTCATCATTGCATTTCTCACACATGCAAAACTGTAGCAGTTAATCTCTCTCTTTGCTGAAATGCAGGTTAGAGCAGGAACCGCTGCTGCAGGTGGGATGGACTCAGTAGGAGTAAGAATAGGAGTATTCAGAGTAAGAAGGAGGAAGTAGAGTTGAGATTAGGAATATTTAGCAGAGTAACAGACAGCGAATAGCTGCAAGAGTAAGAAGGAATATTATTTGGAGTAAGCAGAAGCTTTGTTGCTAGTAAAGTGATGAAAGTAAGAATGACAGAATGAGATAAAGATGATAAGAGAACAAATCCTTTCATTTACTTCTAACAAAGAATCTGTGCTAGTAAAGCTGGATGTGCTTTGTTTCATGCACAGATCACATTGAAGTAAGGGACTTTAATTAAGCACTATTGCAGCTTGCTTCAGTTGGTTAAATATCACATGTGCGCAGCTGAAATAGGTAATATTTACACGTTTTAAGGCGATCAGACACTGCTGACATGCACTACCTGGCATTTATGAGCACGTTATTGCTGTTTCACTGGCTCACTAAGGTACAATGTCTACCGGTACAATAGGTTACAGCTCTACCTGTCTCTGTAACATACCTTGTATGGAAGAAGAGTGCAGTGGAAGGTGGGCTGTGGTGCATTAGCAGGCATCCAGCCAAGGTCTGACTGCAGTCACTAGGCTGAGTATCCTATGATCTTCGTCTTATAGACAAATGTTAGCTGTGTAATAAACTGCCTATCTGTATGGCCCTGCTGACAAGAAAAACAAAGTGCACAAGACAATAAAGGTACAGACAATGCATCTGCAATGCACACATTTTTCAAAAGTGTTTGTCTTAGGGTGGCTTATTCCCAGTGAAGTGTTTGTGACCTCTCCTTGAAGGGACAGAATTAGTTGTCTGTGACAGCAGGTCTTCCATGAAGGCCTGAGTATGCATTATTTGCTGAGCAGAAGAAATGCCCTTTACAGTGCTTTACTGCATATTTCTTTACCGTTTATTTTATTTTTGGAGCTTGTGTATTAAATTAATGTTCACCCTTAATGACCTTTATAAGCAGTCTTCCTTGTCTCCTTACCTAGGTCGAGTTTATAAGAATTAGCATGTATATTTCAATTATACTGCACAAAAGGTTTTGTTAAATTGCATGAAGTGATTTCTAAAATTCACTGAGAAACACTTCTGAACTGTTTAGCTCAGGGTCAGGACCTGTTAAATAACTCTGAGTTGAGAGATGGTTTTATGTTTCAGTGTCATCCATTCACACTGCAGTTAGCAGGAGGCCAGGGCAAGTGGTGACAGCAGATATTTATAGCTATTCCTCCTTTCGTTCCTTCCCAAACCGTGTGCTTGGTGCATGGCGCCCTTGGCTAGTTTAGATGGCGCACCTGGGTGCCACGGCGCACAGATTGGGAACCACTGTTTTAGCCTCTTGTGAAAGTCCTGGGACTTTCCACCTTTCCCGGAAATCTTCAGTGCCATTAGTGGAAGAATACCCTGGAGAACTAATGGGTGACTCTGGCCTAGGGGATTCTGAAGAATATCAGGAACATGGGGAAGAAGGATTGGAAAGTCCCAAGAAAGTTCCAGTAGAATTTAGATGCGAAACAACTTGCAGGTCTAATTGCCTCAAACGTGTCGGGCCATTCCCTTGAGAACCAATCTGCATTTTGACTGGATGCCCCCACGAAAGTACTCCACTAGGACCGAGATATTGTTGCTCAAACAGTAGCCCCAAATTCTTTGGCCAGGTCTGCAAGAATCCTGGAGAGGGGACCCTCTAGGTGGTTTATGTAGCAGACTGCTGAGAGATTCTCCACCTTCAGTAACACACAACAATTGGCCTTATCCTTGGTCCAACACTGCACCGTGAAGGAGCCTGCCATGAGTTCCAGGCAGCTGATATGCAGGGCCTGCTCCTCTGGTGACCACTTTCCGCCTGTGAAGGCGTCACCGCAATGAGCACCCCAACCTGACTTACTGGCATCGGACTTAATGACCAGGTCCAGGTCTGAGCCAAAGATGGCCTGACCGTTCCTCACCTCCATGTGTGCCAACCACCATCCCATCTCTGACCACACTTCCTCTGTGAGAGGGACCTGTTCGGAGTACAGAAGGCCTATGTGCAAGTGAAAAGCTTTGAGTCTTTGTAGGGCTCTGTAATGAAGTGGACCTGGAAATATTGCTTGGATAAAGGAGGAGAGAAGACCCACTATCCGAGCCACCTGCCGTAATGATGTCTCAGGTTTGGCCAACGTCTTCCTTAGCTCCCTGCGTATCTTCAGTGTCTTCCTGGAAGGAAGACTGAGTCCTGTCTACTGAGTCCACAATGAAACCCAGAAAAGTAGACTGTTTTGATGATACCAACAGTGACTTCTTGGCATTTATGATAAATCCCAAGCTTTCCAGGAGGTGAATTGTTTCCTGTAACTGTTCTCTCAACTAGAAAGGACATTGAGCCATCAAGAGGAGGTCATGGAGATATATTAGAAGACGGTAACCCTGAGCTCTCAGGTGCTTCACCACTGGTTCTAGGACCTGAGTGAAGCACCAAGGTGTGAAGAAAGGCCAAAAGGGAAGGTTTCACTCAGGGCCTAAAACCGGGGTGAAGCACCTGAGAGCTCAATAGTAATAGAGACCCTGGCCAATCGTTTGTGTAGGGGTGGGCAGTTCTTGGAAAAACAAAATGGGCAACAAAAATGCTGTTGCATGTTCTAGAAAAGATACCAACCTAAATAAAATAACTCACTAAAAAAACAACATCAGACTTGATTGCTTTGAAATCTCCATCACAGATGATCTAAAAGCTGTACAGGATTGCTTAACTTTTTGTAGGGTATGACTGACATTATAAGATTATACATTAACTTAAACACTGGGTAATGAGCTGAGGTAAACCTTTCACTAACATGTTGGGGCAGAGGACACAAAAGCTGTTCATGCTGCAACAATATCAAGCTGATGGAATGCCTGAGGCTGTGGAAGGGCTGAATTTAGTGTTATTCCTGGGGATTTGATTTGAAATATGTTGGAACCCAAAGGCTTGACGAATTTCATCTCTGTGCAAAATGTGCATAAATCACAACTCCAATCTCCAAGATCTCCACCAAGGACCATCACCTCAAAGTTGCTACATTACATGGACAGGAAATAATTCTTGAGACAGCTAGGCACATTAATTTCATTGGATACACAAATGGAAACGGTGTCTTGCTCCCACTTTGCATGCATAGGCCCGTATTTATACTCCGTTTGCGCCGAATTTGCGTCGTTTTTTTCGACGCAAATTTGACGCAAAACCAACGCCAACTAACGCCATATTTATACTATGGCGTTAGACGCTTCGGGCGCCAAAGTGCCCGGAGTGTGCGTCATTTTTTAGCGTGAACCCCTTCCTTGCGTTAATGAGATGCAAGGGAGGCGTTCCCGTCTTAAAAAATGACTCCCAGGCCTTTACGTGGTATTTATACTCCCGGGCAAAAATGACGCCCGGGAGTGGGCGTGGCCAAAAACGGCGCATTTGCGCCGCTTTTTAACGCCTGGGTCAGGCATGGCGTTAAGGGACGAGTGGGCTCAAAATGAGCCCAGAGTGCCCTCCCCTGCCCCCAGGGACCCCCCCTGCCACCCTTGCCCACCCCAGGAGGACACCCAAGGACGGAGGGACCCATCCCATGGACATTAAGGTAAGTTCAGGTAAGTATTTTTTTTTTTTTTTGTGGCATAGGGGGGCCTGATTTGTGCCCCCCTACATGCCACTATGCCCAATGACCATGCCCAGGGGACAGAAGTCCCCTGGGCATGGCCATTGGGCAAGGGGGCATGACTCCTATCTTTACAATGATAGGAGTCATGTTGATGGGGGATGGGCATCGTTAAAAAATGGCGCAAGTCGGGTTAAGACGATTTTTTAGCGTCAACCTGACTTGCGCCATTTTAAGACGCCCTAACGTCATTTTTTCCCAACGCCGGAGCTGCCTGGTCTACGTGGTTTTTTTCCACGCACACCAGGCAGCGCCGGTCTGATTGCGCCGTCTAACGCCATTCCATAAATACGGCGCCCGCATGGCGCTTCAGAATGGCGTTAGACGGCGCAAAATTTTTTTACGCTAAACTGCGTTAGCGCAGTTTAGCGTCAAAAAGTATAAATATGGGCCATAATGTGCAAAGCTTGCGAAATAATACTAATGTCATGAAGAAGCAGCTCTGCATCACACATATCTTGCACTATCTATAAAGACCACAAATACATTCAAACTGGTAATAAAATACCGTGGAGAGGGTGATTTTCAATGTAAGGAAATTTGATTCTCATTCCACCTCTATAGCTGAAGGCTGTGCCTTCTACAAACCAACAAGAATGCTAAAATCAGAAGAAAAAAAAATAATTGTAAATCTCAAAGTTTAGAAGGACTGGCCTTGGAGGCAGGACTTTCGCACCTGCAAGCATTTTTTAAAAATAGGATGCTCTTGCAACGTCAAAGTTAAGTAACTTTAGGAAAATATTTAAGAGCTGGCTTCCTTATCATGCTACGTATACTGATAGTACAGTGATAATAGAGGTTTCTGATTATAGAATTATCCACGCCAGGATACCTTTGGTTGATTATTATGGGCAGGTATTGCAGATGCCCCAGTATGGATTGACCCTTAAACACCCCCCCCCCAGACCAAAGTCACAGGCAAGACACAACAATTTCAACATTTTTTTCTTTTTTTGAGTTAGAGGTCGTAAACCCCTGGCCATGTTTATGCACACAAGAAATCTAAAAATCACATTACCATACTTATGCACAGTAACCTATCATGTTTATAGTTTTATTTACAAGTATTAGATGTCTAATTGTAACAGACATGCTAATACATTCATTTTCCTAACCATATCTAAAAAACGATCGTCCTGCGCATCCACAAAAATTGGTCCCAGTTTCCCTCGCTTCGAATCTCCCATGCCCAGTCAAAATTGGACTTGACCGGTTCCCTCCCTAGGGGATTACCCCATCGACCTAGACCCCCCTACCGGGGGTACACCTGTGCAAGGGGCCCATCTGCCCACTAGGATACTTACCTCGGGCACCCTCTACAGCCATCCTATTACCCCCCAAGGGCCTGTGCCAGCTTGGCACCCACTGCCCCTGTGTAGCCAGTTGGTTGGTAAGGGCAGCTCCCAAAGCTCCACGCCCTTGTAACCTCCATTCAACTAACTGCCAGCACCCCTGGGAGGGCTCTGAGACACCACTGTTATGTTTGTCCAAAAAGGAAAAGGACGCCATATATGGACTCAAACAGTCCCACCAACCGTGACTTCACCTGACAAACCGACTTATAATGCATAAAAACTACATGAACACAGGCCCTGGAAGAGAAGAGAAGAGAAAGTTAACACAGAAAGAGATCACGGATAAACTTATCATCACGAGACATACAATAATTGCATTTTTTTGAAGAAAAAAAACTGCATTGCTTCACACCAATCATTACCCTCCTAGAACTCACAGCCACCCCTACCAGGCCTCCCTAACACAGGGCTGATCACTGAGGGGATAGTGGGCAGGCAAAATAAAAGGGAGAAAACAGTCCCTTGGTGGCACTGTGGGGGGCCCAGGAGAGGGGTGACTGTCATGTCCGAGTTTGCGAGCAGGAACAAGAGACCCACTCTCAGCCTCGCGGCCCTTTTATGGGCAGGACTTTCCACTCCTAAAAGTGATGATCCCTTATGCCCCCTGCCTAGCCAATCGTGATCGGCCTTTCCTGGAAGGCTGCAGCATGCCGCAAATCCCCAGCTTTGTCCCTGCTCACTTGCCACAAAAATGGCTTTGTCATATGACCAGGTATCGCAGATGCATCGTTACGGATTGACCGTTACCCTCCCCAACTCTCCCCCCGCCCAAAAAAAAACAAACCTTCCGGCCGACCCCCACCACCAACTGAAGCTACAAGCAAGACACAACAATTTCAATCATTTTTTTTATTTTTGGGGTTATGGGTTGTAAACTCCCAGCCATATTTATTTGTGTACTGAGTCATATCCTGATGTATATAACAGGGCATGATTTAGAGCACTGGAGTTGAGGTTGAAGGCTGTGCGAGTTTCTCACTGAGCCTGTCAGTGGGTCAAGAAAGGTATTCGGAATACATGGTCAACTAATCCTCAGCCTCTCCGCAGAATGTACAGAGCAATGATCGTGTATTACGGTTGCGATTGTGATTCTGTGCAAATGTGTTAAGAAGGTACACTGTTGTCAAAATATTGACAAGGCAAAAGTAAAAGAAAATTAATTTCTTACAGGTGAGTAGGTGCATGCAAGGAACCCTCCAAGTTGAAAAAGTAAGTTCAATTCTTTTTTTTAACAAATTCAGGACCCGCCAGAGCAGAGTGCGTCTAACCCACCAACCGCAGCACCACTTCAAATCCTCACACTCTCCCCGTAGGAAGCTGGCCTGGTGTGTGGTGAGCACCTATGGTGTTATCACCTTATAACAGGTCCCGGTATTCCCTCTTAGAGAGATGTAAACAGTATCTAGGAATCCGGGGCTCTCTAGAGGTAGCTGTGGTTGAGCAGTCAAGATTTATCTATGGGACATGCAAAGCTTATGCAATGCCACTACAGTCACACAGCACTTATGCACAGTGACTGGCAAGGTCATATCAAACCTGTCATAGTAGGGTTCCAGGCGCCTCACATGAAGCACCCTGTGGGGGCTTCTTGGAGTGCCTAGTTCAACCACGTAGGTGATCTCACCTTTTTTCTCCACAATAGTGTGTGGTCCACTCCATGTGTCTTGGAGTGCCCTGGGAGCCACAGGCTCCAATATCCACACTTTCTGTACTGGCTGATACACAGTCAGCACAGCCTTCTGGTCATGCCATTGTTTCTGCAACTGTTGGCTGTCCTGAAGGTTTTTGGGAGCCCTCTTTATGTACTCAGCCATACTAGATCTGAGACAAAGTGCATAGTCCACAATGTCTTGTTTTAGAGGCTTGAGAGGTTGCTCCCAGCCTTCTTTCAAAAGAGCAAGAGGAACCTTAACAAGGTGCCCAAACAAAAGTTCAAAGGGGATGTAACCCACTCCCTTCTGAGGAACCTCCCTTTAGGCAAGGAAGAGGCAAGGTAATAGGACATCCCATCTCCTGGGTTTTTCAGAGAGTCCCATTATCATGCCTTTGAGAGTTTTATTAAATCTCTATAACTAGTCCATTTGTTTGTGGATGATAAGGGGTGGTGAATTTATAAGTTACAAAACACTCCTTCCACATGGCTTTATGGTAAACAGACATGAAGTCTGCATCCCTATCCGATACCACCTCTTTAGGAAAACCCACCCTGGAGAAAATTCCCAGGAGGGCGTTGGCCACTTCAGGAGCTGTAGTGGTCCTAAGAGGAATAGCCTCTGGATATCTGGTGGCATTGTTCACTACCATCAGGATGGTTCTATTACTAGAGACTGTAGGAGGGTTCAGGGGGCAACAATATCCACCACAACCCTCTCAAATGGCACCCCAACCACTGGTAGTGAAGGGCACCTCAACCACTGGAAGTGGAGTTAGAGGGGCCTTTGGGGTGCCACCTGTCGTGTCACTGGCTCGAAAGGTGACAGAGGAGCGACAAAACTCCTTGGGGTCTTCTGACATATGGGGCCAGTGAAAGTGAGGGACAAGCCTATCCCAAGTTTTGCTTTGCCCCAAGTGGCCTGCAAGGCGGATATCATGTGTTAGAATTAACAGGAACCCCCTAAATTTCAGAGGGATAACCAGTTCCTGATGGCACCTGGTTTGGGTCCCGTGCTTCCAAGTACAGGAGGCTGTTATCCACGTGCACCTTATGGGTGTCACTGGTATCCCCTGCCTCTTGTGCTGCAGCTTCCTGCCTTAAGCTCTCCAGTGTGGGACAGGTTTTCTGTTCCATACTGAGTTCCTCCCTGGTGCCCCCCCCTACACCCAAGAGCTCAGCTGTATCAGCTTGGAGCTCCTCTGGTGTAGGTTCCATCCAAGGAGTAGATTCCTCTCCCCCAGGAGTTGAATCCTTACTGGAGACTGGAGCAGGAGGTACCTTTTTACCCTTGCTGCTCTTTTGTGTAGGAGCCTCCTGGATCATTATTCCAGGCTCCAGGGTTCCCTGTTCTTTTTGTTTCTTTGCCTGTGCTCTGGTGAACGCAAAGATGTGCCCAGGAATGCCTAGCATTGCTGTATGGGCCTCCAATTCCACTTCAGACCAAGCTAAAGTCTCCAAAACATTACCTAGCAGACATTCTACAGGTAGATCAGCGGATACTACAACCTTTTTAGGGCCAGTAATGCCTCACCCCCACCAGCTGAAATCAATGAGTGCAATGGGGTGGCACAAAGTGTTATTATGAGCATCAGTCACTTGGTACATGTGAACAAGTAGATGTTGCTCAGGAGACACCAGTTTTTCAGTCACCATAGTGACACTGGCTCCTGTGTCCCTGTGGGCCTCAGCCTCAACACCATTGATTAGGGGATGCTGCCTGTACATACCCATATTAAGGGGGCAGGTAGCTACTAGTATTATTACTACCACTACTGCTATTGCTAGGGGAACTAGGCGTAGAAGCGGTGTTAGTAGTGGTGGGGGGCTTGGTGTCTGTTTTAGGACAGGAGGTGTCTCCTGCCATATTACCTTTGTTTTCATACATGTAGCACTAAGCCTTTTAAAAGTTGGAGGAAGAGGATTTATTCCCACACTAGGAGGAGTTTTGTCCCCACCCTTATCCTGATGCTTACCTGCTTCCTTCTTGTGGTCACCCCCTGTGTGAGTTTTCCTACTCACCCTGGTGCAGACCTACTTGTCTGCATTCTTTTCAAAGAAAGAGAGCCACAAGATTGCTGCCCACTGCCTTTGAGGGACCTTTTGAACTTTACAGACCCTCTCCAAAGCAGTGAACCATTTGTAGATGTCATCCCCTAGCTTGTAAGGTGGGGCTATCTTGCCCAGGTTACTAGAATCATAAGAGTCCTCCCTCAGTCTGGTGTCCCTGAAGCTCAAACTGCTGCCACCATGGGATGCTAACCCCAAACCCTGTCATTTTCTCTCCACTGCCAAGGCCTTCCTATCTAGGGCCAGCTGTTGCTGCTGTAGCCTTAGGTTGGCCTCCTCCAACCTCAGTTTCCTAAGCTCCCTGTCTAAAGAATCTTCCCCTGAGGTGGAGCAGTGGGCACCTCTGATACTGAGAAGACATGTGAATGGACAGGGGAGGATCTATCCCTCCTCCTGGGAACTCTCTGTACCAACCCCCCAGGAGTAAAGGTGGGCCTACTGGAATGACCCCCCTTTTCAATACCTACACTGCTCCTAACGGGGCTGTGGTGTTCCCCAGGTTCCTCCTGACCCTCCCCTCTTAGTGTAGTCTAAATCTACTTTGTCTAGGACTGGATGGCCTGTTTCTACTTCTTCCTCTTCCTGGCTGCCAGCATTGTCCTGGTCAGCTTGGAGACTTAAGCCAAGAAGTAGACTTTTATTGGGATTTCTCCCTGTCTTCGGGTTTCTACTGGCACACATCTCCCTAAGTTTTTGGAAAGTGAGACTCTCATAGTGAGAGCCTGGGGCCTGAGGGTTGTGCTCTGCTGAAGACATTTTCTTGCTAGAGTAGTGTAGGTGTATCTAACTTCTCTAACAACTAGACTCCCAGAAAAGTTTGGAGCAAGGGCTATGCTAGACCCATAGCTTACTCAAACTTAGGAGACTAGAAATCCTAACAACTAAGTGTAGTGTGTACCTAGCAGCTAGTATTGGTCTTTCCTGTGGAAAGTAACCAGTGAAAGAGTGGTAAGGCAATTGCAAGTGTCTTATCCCACTGCTGCATCACCAATGTAGAAAGCTGGCCTGGTGTGTGGTGAGCACCTATGGTGTTATCACCTTATACCCGGTCCAGGTTTCACCTATTAGTGAGGTGTAGACAGTGTCTAGGAAGCCAGGGCTCTCTGGAGGTAGCTGTGAATGAGCAGCCAAGACTTATCTAGGAGACATGCAAAGCTTATGCAATACCACTACAGTCACACAGCACTTACACACATGAAAGAACCACACAGTGTTACAAAATAATGGTACTTTATTATAGTACCACTGTTAGAAATTGGGTTTTTGGTTGGCAGTCAGGTTACCCTCTGTCCAAGCAAGAACCCTCACTCTAGTCAGGGTAAGTCACACACAATCCAAAATCAGCCTGTGCCCACCCTCTGGTAGCTTGGCACGAGCAGTCAGGCTTAACTTAGAAGGCAATGTGTAAAGTATTTGTGCAATAAATCATACAATACCACCATACAGCACCACAAAAATACACCACACAGTGTTTAGAAAAATATATAATACTTATCAGGATAATTGTAGGTCAAAACGAATAAAGTTGCAATATGAATTTGTAAAGATATCACTGAAAAGTGATATAAAGTGTCTTAAGTCTTTAAAAAGCAAACAAAGGCTCTTTGAAGCACAAAGTACCTGGTTTGGAGTGGAAAATCTCCGCAAAGGGCCGCAGAAGAAGAGATATGTGGAAAAATGGTGTGTGCGTCGATTTCTCCCCAGCACACATGGACTTGCGTCGTTATTTTTCACGCTGGGAAGTCGTGCGTCGTTTTCCGGCACGCGGATAGTCTCTTTCTGTGGGTCGCGGGGATTACCAGATGTCCCGGGTCTGTGCGTGGATTCTCCTGCTTGTTTTCCGGCTGCGCGTCGTTCTGCGGGGCTGTGCGTCGAAGTTTCGCTCTCACAGCAGGCGTCGCGCTGATTTCTCCTTTGGAGGTCGGGCGGCGTTGTCCTTGCGAGGCCATGGGTCGAAGTTCCGGTCGTCCCGAAGGCATCGCGTCGATCAGCGTCGGTGTGCAGCGTTTTTCTCGCCGCGGAACAAGCTGTGCGTCGAAAATTTCGCCGCACGAAGCGTCCAAGTGAAAAAGAGAAGTCTTTTTGGTCCTGAGACTTCAGGGAACAGGAGGCAAGCTCTATCCAAGCCCTTGGAGAGCACTTTTACAGCCAGACAAGAGTTCAGCAAGGCAGCAGGCCAACAGCAAGGCAGCAGTCCTTTGTAGAAAGCAGACAGGTGAGTCCTTTGAGCAGCCAGGCAGTTCTTCTTGGCATGATGTAGTTTCTGGTTCAGGTTTCTTCTCCAGCAAGTGTCTGATGAGGTAGGGCAGAGGCCCTGTTTTATACCCAAATGTGCCTTTGAAGTGGGGGAGACTTCAAAGAGTGGCTAAGAAGTGCACCAAGTCCCCTTTCAGTTCAATCCTGTCTGCCAGGATCCCAGTAGGGGGTGTGGCAGTCCGTTGTGTGAGAGCACGCCCTCCACCCTCCCAGCCCAGGAAGACCCATTCAAAATGCAGATGTATGCAAGTGAGGCTGAGTACCCTGTGTTTGGGGTGTGTCTGAGTAAATGCACAAGGAGCTGTCAACCAAGCCCAGCCAGACGTGGATTGTAAGGCACAGAAAGATTTAAGTGCAAAGAAATGCTCACTTTCTAAAAGTGGCATTTCTAGAATAGTAATATTAAATCCGACTTCACCAGTCAGCAGGATTTTGTATTACCATTCTGGCCATACTAAATATGACCTTCCTGCTCCTTTCAGAGCAGCAGCTGCCACTTCAACAATGTATGAGGGCAGCCCCAATTTTAGCCTATGAAGGGAGCAGGCCTCACAGTAGTGCAAAAACGAATTTAGGAGTTTTACCCTACCAGGACATATAACTACACAGGTACATGTCCTGCCTTTTATCCACACAGCACCCTGCTCTAGGGGTTACCTAGGGCACACATTAGGGGTCACTTATATGTAGAAAACATTGAAGTTCTAGGCTTGGCAAGTACTTTTAAATGCCAAGTTGAAGTGGCAGTGAAACTGCACACACAGGCCTTGCAATGGCAGGCCTGAGACAAGGTTAAGGGGGCTACTTAAGTGGGTGGCACAATCAGTGCTGCAGGCCCACTAGTAGCATTTAATCTACAGGCCCTAGGCACATATAGTGCACATTAATAGGGACTTATAAGTAAATTAAATAGTCCAATCAGGTATGATCCAAAGTTACCATGTTTAAAAAGGGAGTGAGCATATGCACTTTAGAACTGGTTAGCAGTGGTAAAGTGCGCAGTCTAAAAGCCAGCAAAAATGAGGTCAGAAAAAGAGAAGGAGGAAGGTAAAAAGTTTGGGGATGACCCTGTCAAAAAGCCAGGTCCAACAACCACAAATACTAAAATACTGAATAGGCAATACTTCAATAGGAAGTAAGTAAACACACTATTGGGTACACATTAGATTGGGTCCCACTTCTAATGCATAGGAAGCAATAGCAAATATTAAAAACAATAGCAAATAGTGAAGGCCCTGGGGGGGACCAAACCATGTACTAAGTAAGTGGAATCTCAAAGGCAGTCCCCCACCCAAGGAAGTGAAGAGGGGAGCTGGAGGAACTAGGAACCCAAAAAGGTAAGTACCAGGGTGCTCCCCAGCGACCAGGAAAGAAGAGCTAAGTACCTGTTTTTCCCCAAACCCACAGAAGAACTTTGGAAAAGGACTGTGCAAGACCCAGACAAGACTGGAAGAAACCAAAGTGGATCCTGACAAAAGAGGACCTCCAAAAGAGGGGGACCAAGTCCAGTTCGAGTTGGAGTGTTTGGCTGTGGCTGTGGCCTCTACCCATCCTGTGGTGCAGGACCAGGTTGACGGTGGATGATGAAAGTCAGCAGTGCAGCACAGGAGCAGAAGAGGAGTTACAGAACAGAAGTGGTGCAAGGTATCAGACTTATCAGCACAATAAATCCACACTGATGCCAGTGTGGGATTTATTGAAAAATGCACACTGAGGGCATCTTAGAGATGCCCCCTGTATACCAGTCCTAACACCAGTGTTAGACTGACCAGTTACTGCCAGCCTGCCACAACCAGATGGGTTTCTGGCCACATGGGGTGAGTGCCTTTGCCACTCTGTGGCCAGGAACAAAGCCTGCACTGGGTGGAGGTGCTTATCACCTCCTCCTGCAGGAACCGTAACACCTGGAGGTGAGCCTCAAAGGCTCATGCCTGTTGTTACAGGCCCCCCAGGGCATCCCAGCTAGTGGAGATGACCCCCCTCCGGACACAGCCCCCACTTTTGGCGGCAAGTCCAGAGGAGATAATGAGAAAAACAAGGAGGAGTCACCCACCAGTCAGGACAGCCCCTAGGATGTCCGGAGCTGAGGAGAGCCCAACCTTAAGAAATCTTCCATCTTAGTTTTGGAGGATTCCCCCTAATAGGAATAGGGATGTGCCCCCCTCCCCTCAGGGAGGAGGCACAAGGAGGGTGTGGCCACCATCCACGACAGTAGCCATTGGCTACTGCCCCCCAGACCTCAACACATTCCTAAATTGAGTATTTAGGGGCGACCCTGAACCCAGGAAATCAGATTCCTGCAACCTGAAGAAAGAAGAAGGACTGCTGACCTGAGAGCCCCGCAGAGGCGACGGAGACGACAACTGACTTGGCCCCAGCCCTACGGGCCTGTCTCCAGACTCAAAGAACCTGCATAGCGACGCATCCAGCAAGACCAGTGACCTCTGAGGACTCAGGACTGACCTGCACCTAAAGGACCAAGAAACTCCAGAGGACAGCAGCTCTGTCCAGAAACAACAACAAAACAAGCAACTTTAAAGAGACTCCAACTTCCTGCCAGAAGCGTGAGTCTTCACACTCTGCACCGGGTGCCTCCGGCTCGAGTTCAGGACAACCAACATGGCAGAGAGGAGTCCCAGGAGACTCCAACGATGTGGACACCCTGAGTCGACCTCCCTGCACCCCCACAGCGATACCTACAGAGAAGATCCAGAGGCTCACCCTGACCGCGACTGCCTGGGAACAAAGGAACCCGATGTCTGGAACAAGCACTGCACCTGCAGCCCCAGGACCAAGAGGAACCACCTACCAGTGTAGGATTGACCAGCAGGCGGCTCTCATCCTAGCCCAGTCAGTGGCAGGCCGGAGAAGCCCCCTTGTGCCCTGCCTGCATCGCCAGAGTGACCCCTCCCTGGTCCCTCCATTGTTTTCTATGGCAAACCCGACACCTACTTTGCACCCAGAATTCGGCCGCCCCTGTGCCACTGTGGGTGTGTTTTGGGTGCTTGTGTGTCCCCCCCCAGTGCTCTACAAAACCCCCTGGTCTGCTCCCCAAGGACGCAGGTACTTACCTGCTAGCAGACTGGAACCGGAGCACCCCTGTTCTCCGTAGGCGCCTATGTTATGTGGGCCCTCCTTTGACCTCTGCACTTGACTGGCCCTGTGTTGCTGGTGCTGTGGCTTTGGGGTTGCTTTGAACCCCCAACGGTGGGCTGCCTTTGCCCAGGAGACTGAACTTGTAAGTGCTTTACTTACCTTAGAAACTAACCAATACTTACCTTCCCCAGGAACTGTTGATTTTTGCACTGTGTCCACTTTTAAAATAGCTTATTGCCATTTTAACCTAAACTGTGTGTACTACTGTTTTAAATCAAAGTTCTATACTTACCTGTGTGAAGTACCTTAAAATGTAAGTATATTTTTCTATATAAAAACCTATTAGCATGGAGTTAAGTCTTTGAGTGTGTGTTCTCATTTGTTGCCTGTGTGTGTACAACCAATGCTTAACACTACCCTCTGAGAATCCTACTGATCGACCACACTACCACAAAATAGAGCATTAGTATTATCTAATTTTGCCACTATCAACCTCTAAGGGGAGCCCTTGGACTGTGTGCACACTATGCCTCACTTTGAGATAGTATATACAGAGCCAACTTCCTACATTGGTGGATCAGCGGTGGGGTCTAAGACTTTGCATTTGCTGGACTATTCAGCCAATACCTGATCACACTACAAAATTCCCAAAATTGTTATTAGACATTGATTTTTGCAATTTTACTATTTTTCTACATTTTTAAAAGAAGTCCTGCTAGGGCCTTGTGTAAGACACTGTTAGCTTTTCTATTGAAATTTAAAAGTTTTTAAAAGTTAGGATTTTTTAGATTCTTAAAAAGTAATCCCAACTTTTAGAGTGATAATGAGTCAAACAGAAGAGACAGTGATGGAACTCAACCTCTCACCTTACCTGCATCTAAGGATGTCAGAGTTAAGGTCTCTCTGTAAAACAAAAAAGATAAAGACTGGGTCCAGCCCTACCAAGGCAAAGCTCCAGGAGCTCTTGGCAGAGTTCACAAAGGACCACCCCTCTGATTTGGAGGAGACTCCTTCAGATGGGGAAATTAGTGAACAGGAGGAAGACCTCCCCCCCTCCGGTCCTAAATAGGGAGGACAGGGTTTCCAGAACCTTGTCCCCAAAAATCATAGTCTGAGAGTCTGGTTCTTTCACAAGGGAGTCCAGTACCTCGGTAAGCATCGAGGACAGCCTCAATGAAGAGGACATCCTGTTAGCCAGGATGGCCAAGAGATTGGCTTTGGAGAAGCAGCTCCTAGACATAGAAACGGAAAGAAAAGAAATGGGTTTAAGTCCCATAAATGGTGGCAGCAACTTAAATAGGGTCAGAGATTGTAACTAAATATGAAGAAGGTGATGAAATCACCAAATGGTTCAAAGATTTTGAGAGGGCTTTTGCAACCAGAAAAGTAGGCAGATCTCACTGGGGAGCTCTCCTTTGGGAAATGTTCACTGAAAAGTGTAGGAATGAACTCCTCACACTCTCTGGTAAAGATGCAGAATCCTATAACCTCATGAAGGCTACCCTGATTGAGGGCTTTGGATTCTCAACTGAGGAGTACAAGTTTAGGTTCAGGGGGGCTCACGAATCCTCGAGTCAGACCTGGGTTGATTTTGTTGACTTCTCAGTCAAAACACTAGATGGTTAAATAACTGGCAGTGGTGTAAGTGATTATGATGGGCTGTATAATTTATTTATGAAAGGACATCTGTTAAGTAATTGCTTCAATGACCAACTGCATCAATATCTGGTAGACCTAGGTCCAATTTCTCCCCAAGAATTGGGAAAGAAGGGACATCACTAGGCCAAGACTAGGGTGACAAAGACTTCCACAGGGGGTGACCAAAAGAATGGGGTCACAAAGCCTCCCCAGGGGAAGGATGGTGAGACATCCAAGGACAAAACAAAGAGTCTTCTACAGGACCCCAAAAACCTGCTCAGGAGGGTGGGCCCGAGCCTCTTCGCAGTCCACAAATGGGCATAAGGGTAAAAACTTTGATCCCAAGAAGACCTGGTGTCACAACTGTAGGCAGCATGGACACCAAACTGGAGACAAGGCCTGTCCAAAGAAAAGTCCCACAACAACAACTACTCCAGGTATTACTGGAATAACCAGTCTCCAGGTGGGATCAACAGTGTGTCCAGAGAAAATCAGGGTCCACACTGAAGCTACTTTAGTCTCAGAGGGTGGGGTGGATTTAGCCACACTTGCTGCCTGGACGCCTAACATGCAAAAATACAGGCAGCAGCTCTTGATAAATGGGAATAGAATAGAAGCCCTGAGGGATACAGGTGCCAGTGTCACTATGGTGATAGACAAACTGGTTTCCCCAGGACAGTACCTGGCTGGACAGACATATCCAGTCACAAATGCTAACAATCAAACTAAAGACCATTCCATGGCAATGGTAACGCTAGAATGGGGGAGGGGTCACTGGCCTGAAACAGGAGGTAGTCTCCTCTGCAATTCCAGTAGAATGTCTGCTAGGGAATGATCTGGGGTCCTCGGCGTGGGCTGAGGTAGAGCTCAAGACCCATGCAGCCATGCTGGGCATCCCTGAACTGGTGTGTGTCAAGACAAGGGCACAATGCAGAGCACAGGGTGAAAATGAAGTGTTGGATAATGGCCCAATCTTCCAAGAGGAAAGCACAGCAACAGAAACAGAACCTCTCTTCTCAGGAAGATGTTCTATCCCCTGAGGGAACTGAGTCAATGGAGCTGGATCCTTATCAGGTTGAGCTCTAGGGCCCAGTGGGACCCTCAATGGAACAGCTGTGTAAGGGACAAAGTAGTTGTCACACTCTTGAAGGCCTAAGACAGCAAGCAGCTCAGCAAGAAAAAGCCAATGTCAGTGGAACCCACATGGTCTATTGGGAAGATGGACTCCTTTACACTGAGGCAAGAGATGCCAAACCTGGTGCCACTAGGAGAGTGTTAGTGCCTCATGAGTTTAGGGAGTTCATTCTGACCTTAGTCCATGACATTCTCCTTGCTGGGCATTTGGGACAAACCAAGACTTGGAAGAGATTAGTCAACCATTTCTACTGGCCCAATATGTCCTAGAAGGTTAAGGAGTTTTGCAGCTCCTGTGTCACCTGTCAAGCCAGTGGTAAGACAGGGGGCCATCCAAAGGCCCCCCTCATTCCACTTCCAGTGGTGGTGGTCCCCTTTGAGAGAGGGTGAGTGGACATAGTGGGTCCACTTGAACCTCCCACAGCATCAGGGAACCAATATATTCTGGTAGTAGTGGATCATGCTACCAGGTACCCTGAGGCAATTCCTCTTAGGTCCACTACTGCTCCTGCAGTAGCTAAAGCACTCATAGGTATGTTTTACCAGAGTGGGATTTCCTAAGGAGGTGGTTCTGACAGAGGTGGTTTCTGACAGAGGTACCAACTTCATGTCAGCTTACCTAAAACACATGTGGAATGAGTGTGGATTGACTTACAAGTTCAACACACCATACCATCCACAAACCAATGGTCTTGTAGAAAGGTTTAACAAGACATTGAAAGGCATGATCATGGGGCTCCCTGAAAAACTCAAAAGGAGATAGGATGTCCTCTTGTCATGCCTGCTTTTTGCCTACAGAGAGACAGCCCCCTACAGAGAGGTGCCACAGAAGGGAGTAGGGTTTTCCCCCCTTTGAGCTTCTGTTTGGCCATCCTGTAAGGGGACCACTGGCACTTGTAAAAGAAGGCTAGGAGAGACCTCTCCATGAGCCTAAACAGGATGTAGTGGACTATGTACTAGGCCTCTGCTCTCGGATGGCAGAGTACATGGAAAAGGCAAGCAAAATCCTTGAGGCCAGCCAACAACTCCAGAAGTTGTGGTATGACCAAAAGGCTGCTATGGTTGAGTTTCAGCCAGGACAGACAATCTGGGTTCTGGAGCTTGTGGCTCCCAGGGCACTTCAAGACAGAGGGAGTGGCCCTTAGCCCATGCTAGAAAAGAAGAGTCAACCTCTCCCTGACCTCCTCTCAACTGACCCTAAAGATGGCTCAGTAGATGGAGTTGTCTACTCAGACACCCTCTCTGGCCAACAGCAAGCTGGCTGCAGGAAAGTCCTCCAGCAGTTTGCTGAGCTCTTTTCTTTGACCGCAGTCAGACACACCTGTGAACCCATGATTTGGACACAGGAGACAGTTTACCTGTCAAGAATAAAATATTCAGACATTCTGACCAAGTCAAGGAAAGCATCAAAGTGGAAGTCCACAAGATGCTGGAACTGGGAGTGATAGAACACTCTGACAGTCCATGGGCTAGTCCAGTTGTCTTGGTCCCCAAACCTCACACCAAAGATGGAAAGAGAGAGATGAGGTTTTGTGTGGACTACAGAGGGCTCATCTCTTTCACCAAGACAGATGCTCACCCCATACCAAGGGTAGATGAGTTAATAGACAATTTAGGTGCAGTCAAATTCTTAAGTACCTTTAACTTGACAGCAGGGTACTGGCAAATCAAAATGGCAGCTAGAGCAGAAGAAAAGACAGCATTCTCTACACCTGATGGGCATTATCAGTTTACTGTTATGCCCTTTGGCTTAAAGAATGCCCCTGCCACCTTCCAAGGGTTGGTGAATCAAGTCCTTGCGGCTTGGTGTCCTTTAGTGCAGCATATCTAGATGATATTGCTGTCTTTAGCTCCAACTGGCAGGGTCACCTGATCCACCTGAAGAATGTTTTGCAGGCCCTGCAAGCAGCAGGCCTCTCTATCAAGGCATCTAAATGTCAGATCGGGCAGGGTACTGTGGTTTACTTGGGACACCTTGTAGGTGGAGGCCACGTTCAGCCACTCCAACCCAAAATCCAGACTATTCTGGACTGGGAAGCTCCAAAAACCCAGACTCAAGTCAGGGCATTCCTTGGCTTGATTGGGTACCACATAAGGTTTGTGAAGGGATATGGATCCATAGTGACACCCCTCACAGAACTTAGCTCCAAGAAAATGCCCAGAAAAGTTAAGTGGACCTTAGACTGTCAAAAGGCCTTTGACACCCTGATAGAAGCTATGTGTTCAGCACCAGTTTGAAAGCTTCAGATTATTCAAAACAGTTCATTGTGCCGAGTGATGCCTCTGAGCATGGGATAGGAGCAGTCCTGTCCCAAACCAATGATGATGGCCTTGACCAGCCTATTGCTTTTATTAGCAGGAGGTTTCTCCCCAAGGAGCAGCGTTGGAGTGTCATTGAGAGGGAGGCCTTTGCTGTGGTTTGGTCCCTAAAGAAGTTGAGACCATACCTGTTTGGTACTCACTTCACAGTTCAAACTGGCCACAGACCTCTCATATGGCTAATGCAAATGAAGGAGAGAACCCTGTCGCGTGGGCTCTCATTATCCTAAATGAGACTACTGGATTTCTAGGCAGCAGGATCGATAACGGTGTGGGGGACTGAGTCTGACCCACGTGTAAGGAACTCTGTCACCCTAAATCCGTTTTTTGCTCCGGTTAACTAGCAGTGCCTCATTTCTCCCATGGGAAAGAGATGATTGGGTAGCCGAGCGCATGACATCTTTGGAACTTCTTAGGGAAGTCGTGGTCACTCAGATCCAAACCAACTCTCTCATTTACAGTATGATCTCATATACAAATGACAAAGGCAGTATAAGTTTTATATAATGTTTTAATAAAACGACTGCATTTTAGATAATAAGGCGTGAGCCGCAATAACCAGAACCATACAACACAGTAGGATTGAAATAGTAACCAGGACAGTAAAAAATAAGAACAAAGCTATCATCGTGTCTAATAGTTTCTACTCTCCCTCTGCTTGTTCTATTTCGAGCACAGCATGTTAAGCTTCTAACTTGCCTTTCTGAATCACTGGGGAGACATCAGCCCTCATACCTGAGCAAAGGCCTGTGATCTTGGTTCAGCATCTGCAACGAGGCAGTCAGCGTCTAGTTGTGGTTCCCTGGTCGGAATCTCCCTCTTGCGTCTATTAGGACAAGGAAGTGTTTTTATAACTAACATACCAGCGTGATCACAAAATGTCCCTACGCAGGAATGCCAAAGACTAAACTACTACCACGTCTATCGGCAATGTACCAGACTGTATCCTTGACTGAAGCACAGAGTGAACAAGAATGTGTTATGGAGAACTCCAGTGCTGAAGTAGGCTAAACAGTGTGACATGAAATATAAAACAAGACCGTAGAACTGGCTATTTGAAAAATAACAGTACAAAGCTGAATAAAAAGCATTTAGAGCAAAGTTCACGGAGGCTTTAAGCTGCGAGCAAAGGAATAAAATACATCCAGGGCAAAATGCACATAGGCCTAAAGCCTGAAGCTAATGCGCAAAGGATACGTAAAACTGACCACACTACACCCTCCCCTTGTCGGTAGCAAGTGGTTCTAAGATAACAAAAATATGCCCCAGATATAAACAAAACATAAAAAGATAAATTTCGACAAGGTCAGAGGACAATAAAATCATAAATTTGGGAAGCATGTGACGATAAGGCCAAATCCAAAATAATGTTAATTTCTTCTTCATTGAGAAAAAAAAAAATCCAATTGTCAGACAGAGGCAATAGAAAGCAGGAGTTCCTCCACTTCGATATATGTCAATATCGGAAGATCCACGCCAAAAAGTACCATGGAGCAGGTGTGTTCCAAAGCCCCAAAACCATTCAGGGCGGCACCCCGTGCAGGGCCTATGAATGAGACAATACCATCTTCCTCCAGGAAGGGAATCTCATAAACTGCCTCACGAAGCAAACGCAACCGTAGTGCACAAGTCTGGGAATGAGCCCTAATCGGGAACATCAACAGATCAGCATCGACCACTGGAGGGTGCTGCAGTGAAAGACAGAGAGCCAGTGCATGTTCAAACGAGCACCAGAGGCACCGAAACACGGGTTGCACACAATCCAAAACCGGCCGGAATGTCAGTGACCAGTCACACTCCAAATGACCCAGGAGTGTTGCTCCAAAATGCTGCATCATGCATTCACGACACAGCTGCGCTGACGGGAGCGCCAACAAGGGATCTCGTCATGGCGGGACAGCCATTGCGGAAGAACAGCAGCAAAAGCAAGACTCCAGCCAATAAAGCCAAAGTAATCGGGAAACCCCCAAAAATGCTTCAGAAAATAGAGTGTATAGCCGAAGGTATTAAACCGAATATGGAAGAGAAGGTGTGAGCAAAACCACCACCAACGGCTTTGAAAAAATGTGCAATTCCAGTAGTGCTGGATGCATTAAATATACGTCCCACAAGTTCACCAAAGTGACTCAGAAAGTTAGTATTCAAAAGGGACTGTATTTCCGCCGATGACCTTGCCACCTGAAGTGCGTAGGTCTCGCTAGCAGATGTAAGGGCCACATGCTTTTGAAACAATAGAGCCTTTAATCGACTCAACTTGTCGAAATTTACCTTGGAAGTAGCAATATGAGGCCAGATGTCTGCTACCTCCCTAATTTGAGTGGGGGGAAACAACACATTCCCGCAGCACGTAACGGCCTTGGTGACAACCACGACTTAAACTATTCCGGCACGCATGCCACAACAGTGTTCGCTGTTAAGAAGAATGTAACTGCCGTTAGAAAGCACCTGGAAAGTGTCTTTAATAACTGGGACTGGAACTCCCTTCAGATAACAAGCTAAGTTAGCAATCGAAGCATTACACGCCCCCTGCAAGGACAGCTATTTACAAACCATGGAATGGCTGACAGAAGTTTCGCATTCGCTACCGCTAAGAAAAACCTCCCTCAAACCATTAATACATTTGTATAGAAAGGGAAGCTCCCACACCTCGTGTATGTAACTGTCTCCCAACCGTTCGTATCTACCCACCGGAATGTGCTTCAAACAAGAAGTAAATTGCAGAGTGGAGATAGGCAGATTAATAACCCCATGAATTAACCACTCAGCTGACGGAATCTCAGCAACCGTAAAAGGCAGTTTCTCAAATTTTTCAATATTTAACATAACATACGTCGCTTCCTTTTTAGCCATCAGCTGTTGTTGACGAGTCAAATTAAAGGAAACAAATATCTCCCTGGCACGAATGTGCTGCCACGGGACGCGACCTGCCTTCAAGGTCTGTAGAGTCCAACCCAGCTCCATGATGGACCGCGTCTGACTCTGCCCATGATATAAAGAAGACATGTCTGATTTAGAAACGATGTTGTCAATTGTGTAAACACGGTCTGAAAGGGTATGTATCCCATTATCCACAACAGACAAAGCCTGTATCAGGTTTTCCTGATCAATTTGCCTCAACCGGGCCGCTGCCTCTTGTTGTGAAAGCTTCCAAATCTCATTATATACTTCATATAAAAAACGTTTCTTCCGAGGCATCTTTGGTCCTAACAAAAAATCTTGTAAGTCAGTATCATTAGACAGCAACGTGAGATGTGATTTAACTGCATCCAGCGTGGATGATTTTAACCATTGCTGACAAAGCTTTCCCACGCTGTATGTAGTTATGATATCAGCATGTTCTGGCGATATGTAGCGAGGGTCTGCCCTACTAGTCCTGAACCCCCCCTGAAGAGGTGACAAAACGTTGATGACACTTATTAGTGTCTACAGGCCATAATAACCACCCGCCCGGATGTACCAATGAAGTGTTAAGCGTACCATTCTGGACCCAGTGTGTAAACTCACTAAACGTAGCATTAACATATCGCTGCCAATTGTTCAATTTGGAAGGGACAGGTATACTAGGCAAATTCAACTCTCTAATCGTTGCCAAGCCCAAACAGCTAGTCTGTTGTACTGTGTCATTGAGGAAAATCATCTGCACAGGGATAATACATGCTCTAAATGATGTGTCCCTGCCTTGCATCTGCCAATTTTTCGTTCCCCAGACACTTTTTAAGTCAACAGTCTTAAACCAATATTCATACCCCTCAACCGAAAGTTTAGATACAAACAAATTTGAATACAGTAATTTAGTATTGGTCAATAACATTTGCTTATTAGCATACGGAGTAACTTTAAAATAGTAAGACCTAGCATTTTGTTGATTATGCCCAGAAAAATATGCAAATTTATCATAATACGTTTTTGAACTCCCTTGTGGAGGAGTTGGGCAATGTTCCCATTGCACATAATCAAATATGGACTTAGGGCTACTTGCTTTATGAATAAAGTGGTGTCCATAATAGTTGTAGCAAAACATGTCACCATGATTATCTCTAAATAGGTAAGCATCTTCATCGTCATAGACAGTATAATATTGCAATTCTGTCAGCATAGAATCTACTGTCTTCACATCCCAATCATCAGAAACAATGCCTGGTATAACAATATCATTCATTGATAACTTGGGAACATACGGTATTTGAATCAATTCAGTGGGACCATATATATCAAACATTACTTTATCCCACACAATCCCATCCGGAATCGGTATCGCAGAAATGTTTACATTGGACAATTCTCTTCGAACCATATGAGACGAAAAATGTGGTTTTAACACTGTCTCCACGTGCTCAATGTCAGTTCGTTCAGGAAGAAAATGACCATGTATTACTAGAAAAAAAGTAACCACAAATCCCAATCACAAAAAAAGAGTCATTACAGCCATAAAAAGCCACAAATAGTTCCAAGGAAAAACAAAATATGTGCGTTTAAGCCAACACAGCAGCTTACGTGGACCTCGGATTGAAGATAGTGAGGACGAGGAGCCTGACACGGCATCATCAGTGTTGTTGAAGCAGCCAGAGGCAGTTCTTGCAAAAGGTGCAACTGTGAACAAAGAAGCAGATGGAGGCTCTCGCCTCGGCACACTGTAAATCAGAAACATCAGTAGAACGTACAGCAACTTGATCAAACGATTCCAAATTAATCGTCGTCTGTGGAACAATTGCAAGATCATCTTCCACCCTCCCCAAGCTCGGAGAGGAAATAGCGTTGGTGCAAATCACCTGCAGCGGGACTTCTTCCCCAGTAGTGAGAGGGATTCCGGAACTACTGGGTGTCCCTCTTGGTCTGCTGTGCAGAATCGGCCACATGTTGTAACTTGACATTATCAATGGAAACAAAGCGATTTCCTTTGGCCCCGTGCAGCGGCGGTAAAATTACAGTTCTCGTGCCGCTAACCCCTAACACAGGGACTGGTGCTCGATAAGAAGGACCAAATTCTTTCTTTACTGCGACCTTTTCACGCACTAGATCCCCAATCCTGGGTATCCAACCAGTAGGCGTTACTGGCTCATCCTTAATTCCTGTGGAGGCAGCACTTGCAGAAGAGTTATCGTCACAGAATTGTTGTAAATCCTGCAAAACAGTGACACGATCATTTATGTCAAAGGGCGTATCTGCCGCCTCCACACCAGGACCATCTAGATCAGGAACATACATTTGTGTTCCAAATAGGCACTCATATGAAGTACGACCCCCCAGGGACCTTCTAGGCAAGTTATTAAGTGCTCTCTGTACTCCATACAGGTGGGCTAGCCAACTACGACCCGTACCTATAACTCTGGCCGTTAAGGATTGCTTTAAATCACGATTTAAACACTCCACGACAGAATTTCCCTCGGGATGAAATGGAGACGAGAATTGGAGTTGGACCCCCAACGAAGCCATGGTGTCTCTGAATGCCTTAGAGGCAAAAGCAGGGCCCTGGTCCGAATGAAAAGCCGCAACTGCAAACGTTTCGACAAAGATGCGCAAATCTTTAATAACAGTCCGAGTGTCAGCCGAGCGCTGTGGCCAGACCCACACAAATCTGGAGCACGAATCTACAGCAACCAATATATATTTGTATGCACTATCTGGCATCAGCGGACCACAATGATCCAAGTACACACACTGTAAAGGTTTATTTGAAATCAGAAGGGGCGTCTGCTGCGGGCGTCTAGCCGTCGAAGCTTTAATTTGTTGACAGACGTCACAACAAAGGACATACTGCTTTGTCTCCTTATAGAGACCAGGCCACCAGTAACGAGCCTGCAAAAGTGAAATCGTGGCAGCCACACCAGCATGTGCAGATGCCGCCCCCTCATGTGCTGCAGAAATTAATCGAGGTCTCTCAATTTTATTGGGCATTTCACGTACACCAACGCCTGGATTTTTAACAACAGCATTTACCATACTACCCAAGCAGTAACTATATTTAGAAGGGAATCCTTTAGGAAATGGCGTGCCATCAGCCGTAGCTTTTATGGCAGCCGAAATTTCTGTGTCTGGTTTGGACCTCGAACGAGTCACTGCGGCCACAGTGGCTACCGCCACTGCCGAATTCGCGGCTTCATCAGCCAAAGTATTTCCAGCAACGTGTATTCCAACGCGCTGGTGTCCAAGTTTATGTACAACATTGACCTTAGGAAGCGTTTCTTTCAGATCCGCAACCTTACCCCACAAAAATTTGTGTTTAATGGTGTTGCCTTTAGAATCTCTGAACCCATTCAACGTCCAATAGTGTAAATACTCATTGAAAGACTGAACACAGTAGTAGGAGTCACAGACCAGCAAAGTTAAAGTCGCCGGATCCGCGTGTTCCAATGCTAACAATAGAGCTTTGAGCTCAGCCAGCTGTGCCGTGCAATCTCCCAAGGTTTGAGTATAAGTATGTCGGGGGCAGAACACTTCCCCCTCCATAGTGCCGCTCACCACCGCACATGCAGCAGAATACTGTTGTTTAGTCCCAACCGCCGGCTGCGCAGAGCCATCAGTATACATGACCACCTGATATTGGTCAATAGGCAAAGTGCCAGCAGGAACTGGGTATTCCATTTCATATTGAAGAAATTCTTGAGTCTGCAGTTTAGCGTCAACTATATAATCTACATCAGTGGCTGTCAGAGACGTAGCCCATTGTATCCATCGCGGGTGTAAAGCTTTCGAATTAGGAACACTCGCTTTTGTAACAGCCTCTAAGGCTGGAATTGGGGAAACGACAATGATGCGTTGGCCCTAGGCAAGAGGTCTTTCTTTAATCACAGCCATCTGTACTGCAGTGAGTATTTTCTCAGTTTGTGCAAATCGTTGTTCTGCAACCGAATACAAGTGGGACTTGTATGCAATGGGGACTGTCTCACCCTCATTAAAGGTGACATATGTAAACCCAACAGCCCCAGGTATCACCCTGATGACTAAATGTGTTTTATTGTCCCGTGTGTGTAAGTGTTTAACTGCTAAGAGATCAGTTTGCAAATCTCGTAGTATATGTGTATGCTCAATCGTCCAAAATCTATTCGAAAAATTAGGTCGAATCAACTCGTATAAAGGTTTTATACGCGTAGCATAATCAGGAATGTAAGTTCTGCCAAAATTCAGAAACCCCAACAATGACTGGAGCTTCCGAACCGTATTAGGAGGCTGCAATAAAGCACATTTCTCCCAAAAATGTGGCGCTAAGCTCTTGCCCTCACTAGACAACTCATATCCCAGGAAAATGACGCTGAGGAAGGCAATCTTCGATTTCTTAAAGTTAAACTTATAGCCAATTTCAGCAAACCCCACAACAATGCGTGCTACACGCCTTAGATGTTGCAGAATCTCATCGTCTGTCAAATATATGTCATCAACATATGATAACGCTTCAGGGTCCAACTCGTGCAGAATTTCAGTTACACGAGCCGAAAATAGTCCTGGGCTATTCTTATACCCCTGAGGCAAACGACAAAACTTTTTCTGAGAGCCAAACGCACTGAAACTGGTATAGTCCCGACTTTTGGGCGCTATATTTTGGCAGAAAAATCCATTCGAGATATCCAATGTTGTTTTGTATTTTTTACGCACTATATTATTCATAAGCGCTGCGCTATGTGAATTCTGTATTGCATATGTGCGTGTATGTCCATTTAAGTGTCTGTAATCAATTACACCCTGGTACTCCAATTGTGTAAGAATTTTCCTAACCAATGTCCTTGCCTCAAATTTGATAGGATACTGCGGCTGAGGTTCGCCCTTTATTGGAATTACATGATAAGGTGATTGTCTATCCCACCCCACGTTATTTCTATATAGGGCGGGGGCTTGTGCCAGAGCCCATAATTTACTATATGACTCCACTAGTTCTCTCGGAACAAGTGGTGAGAAGGAAGGTGTAATAACCTCTTCCCCAACCGGACAGTCGCGAACAAAGTCAGGCGGCCAATCTTGTTCGGCCAGCAGAACGTCATATGATTTTACCACATGGTCCCAAAAGATGGCATGTACAATGCGGTCAATGTCCCCTTCTAATCGCAGAGTAACTTTAAGTACTCTATCAGGATCAGAGACCCGCATATCTGCCGTTTCGACTTGTATTAAGTCATCAGTTGCTTTCACCTCCAGATGCTCTAGCAGACTCCGGCAAACTATTGTGACCTCTGCCGCGCTGTCTAACAGTGCCAACGCCCATGTCTTGTTCGTCAAGAGAACTCTCTTCTTGAGTGGCATGTCTAACTGAGACTGACGCCACTTTCTTCTTTTTAAATTGTTGCTTTTGTTGGAGTGGTTTCTCTTCTTGCTTAATAGAAACCTCCATTGAGCGTTGTGAATCCTGTCTTGGTTTCACGTACTCAGTTCTCCGCTCTGACCGCCCACCTCTCTCACTTCTCTTGTCCGAAGAGTCCTGAAAGGAATGAGATTGGCGTGTATCAGTATATTGATATCTATCAGGCGTTTTCAAATTATCCCTATTCCTGAGATTATACCTATTCTGCGGGGTCTCCGGTTGCGGACACTGTCCCCCATCCTTCTTAGGTGTTTGCTGTTGTTTCTTATCCCAGCACTTTTTAGTACCCTCAGGTTGCTGTTGTTTAGCATTGTCTTTATTATTCTTACCCTATAATTGGGGTTTTCATGGTCTAGCCCCTAGGCTATCGCGACCAATACTAGAATATGTTTCTGCAATTATTCTCGGGAGTTCCCGCTCTTGATTAATCTGCAGAACATCCCAAAGACGCATTCGCACTGCTAGTGCTACTGCCTCTCCCTTGAGATTACTCAAAATAATAGAAGAAACTACGGCAAAATTGCCCATCAACTGCATGCCCAAATCTAAGGCAGGGGCAGCCCCATATTCATCTTGAATTTGTTTAAGTACCTCCGGTAAATTAGCTAATGTCGGTGTACCGTGTGCCGTAGTGTAGAGCTCAGCAAACACCGTGCCCCAGGAATTACAATGGTCCACAGTAGGAACCATTCCATACGGCAAACACATCGTCAAAATTCTATGTTTATCCTGAGGTCCCGTATGGGGAAATACTGCTTCCAGCGTATTAATTTTTTGCGCCAGCCAAAATGGAGTTTCCTCACGTTTAGCCGGTACTTTACCCATAACTGAGTGTACAGTGGCTGGATTAATACCCGGAACCACTGCTTGTGGGTGCGCCGGAGCAGCACGCGCTGCATTAGTATTTAATGCCTGCATGACAAACTGAACCAGTCTTCTGTATGTAGTTGCTAAGTCTATATATAAACGACGCACGTCAGCCACTGCCAAATTAGCAACCGCAGGATATGGTGTGTAAGTAGCCAATAAAGGCCAGGTCGGACCATCATTACTCAGTGGACCTAACCTTACTTGTGCTACTGTGTGTGGGAGGGCGCCATCAAGCCAATTATGGTGTTCTTGATAAGATAAAGGAATCTCTAAGTATGCATAAGCCGTGTATTGTCCAGGGACATTCGCAACAGTGTATTCGTGAAAAGTGTTTGTACCCCCATCAACAGCTGGAAATACGACCCAAGAATAAAAAGGTTCTGTTCTATATGCTGCATGGGCGTCCACCACAAAAGTGACCGGACCCCCCTGGACCGTCAGTCCATGTGCAACCAGATGTCCTGTGAGCGGTTGTCGCATATTAAGCGCTATATTCACTACATTAGGATTCGCCATTTGTAAAAACAGCACCAGGTCAGAGAAGGCACACCAATATCGGGGTTTTCCTTTCAAAGTTCAAGCTTGAACAACCAACCACTAAGTAATAGGATGTACCTATCCCGTGGCGGCGGAAATCCTCAGCCCCACGGACGTCTCCACTTACGGAACCGAGGAGTCAATATATATATGAGACCGAGAGAGTCAGCCGGACCTAAAAATTAGAGCCAGACCAATCGTTGGCGGCGCCATGTCGCGTGGGCTCTCATCCTAAATGAGACTACTGGATTTCTAGGCAGCAGGATCGATAACGGTGTGGGGGTCTGAGTCTGACCCACGTGTAAGGAACTCTGTCACCCTAAATCCGGTTTTTGCTCCGGCTAACTAGCAGTGCCTCATTTCTCCCACGGGGAAGAGATGATTGGGCAGCCGAGCGTATGACATCTTTGGAACTTCTCAGGGAAGTCGTGGTCACTCAGATCCAAACCAACACTCTCATTTACAGTATGATCTCATATACAAATGACAAAGGCAGTATAAGTTTTATATAATGTTTTAATAAAACAACTGCATTTTAGATAATAAGGCGTGAGCTGCAATAACCAGAACCATACAACACAGTAGGATTGAAATAGTAACCAGGAGAGTAAAACATAAGAACAAAGCTATCATCGTGTCTAATAGTTTCTACTCTCCCTCTGCTTGTTCTATTTCGAGCACAGCATGTTAAGCTTCTAACTTGCCTTTCTGAATCAATGGGGAGACATCAGCCCTCATACCTGGGCAAAGGCCAGTGATCTTGGTTCAGCATCTGCAACGAGGCAGTCAGTGTCTAGTTGTGGTTCCCTGGTCGGAATCTCCCTCTTGCGTGTATTAGGACAAGGAAGTGTTTTTATAACTAACATGTCAGCGTGATCACAAAATGTCCCTACGCAGGAATGCCAAAGACTAAACTCCTACCACATCTATCGGCAATGTACCAGACTGTATCCTTGACTGAAGCACAGAGTGAACAAGAATGTGTTATGGAGAACTCCAGTGCTGAAGTAGGCTAAACAGAGTGATATGAAATATAAACCAAGACTGTAGAACTGGCTATTTGAACAATAACAGTACAAAGCCGAATAAAAAGCATTTAGAGCAAAGTGCACGGAGGCTCTAAGCTGCGAGCAAAGGAAACAAAGGCCTAAAGCTAATGCGCAAAGGATACGTAAAACTGACCACACTACAACCCTAAACTGTTGAGGTGGTCCATATCCCTACAGGGAATGTACTTTGTAGTGGAACACAGATCTGGGACTGCCCATGCCAATGCTGATGGCCTTTCCAGGTTCTTCCACTTAGAAAATGAAGACTCTCTTGGGAAAAGTTAGTCTCATCCTTTTTCGTTTCGGGGGTGGGGGAGGTTGTGCAGGGAAATGCCTTCCTTGGCATGGTTACTCCCTAACGTTCTGCCTTTAGTTGATGCTAGTTATGATTGAAAGAGTGCTGGAATCCTGCTAACCAGGCCCCAGTACCAGTGTCCTTTCCCTAAACTGTACCTTTGTTACTACAATTGGCACAGCCCTGGCACACAGATAAGTCCCTTGTAACTGGTACCCCTGGTACCAAGGGCCCTGTGGCCAGGGTAGGTTTCTAAGGGCTGCAGCATGTATTATGCCACCCTGGGGATCCCTCACTCAGCACATGCACACTGCCTCACAGCTTGTGTATGCTGGTGGGGGGAAAAAGACTAAGCCGACATGACACTCCCCTCAGAGTGCCATGCCCACACCCCACTGCCTGTGGCATAGGTAAGTCACCGCTCTAGCAGGCCATACAGCCCTACGGCAGGGTGCACTATACCACAGGTGAGGGCATAGTTGCATGAGCACTATGCCTCTACAGTGTCTAAGCCAAATCTTAGATATTGTAACTGCAGGGTAGCCATAAAGAGTATATGGTATGGGAGTATGTAAAACACGAACTCCACAGTTCCATAATGGATACACTGAAATCTGGGAAGTTTGGTATCAAACTTCTCAGCACAATAAATCCACACTGATGCGAGTGTGGGATTTATTGAAATATGCATTTTAGAGGTGCCCCCTGTATACCAGTCCAAACACCAGTGTTAGGCTGACCAGTTCCTGCCAGCCTGCCATAACCAGATGGGTTTCTGGCCACATGGGGTGAGAGTGCCTTTGTCACTCTGTGGCCAGGAACAAAGCCTGCACTGGGTGGAGGTGCTTCTCACCTCCCCCTGCAGGAACCGTAACACCTGGCGGTGAGCCTCAAAGGCTCATGCCTGTTGTTACAGCGCCCCAGGGCATCCCAGCTAGTGGAGATGCCCGCCCCTCCTGACACATTCCCCACTTTTGGAAGCAAGTCCAGAGCAGATAATGAGAAAAACAAGGAGGAGTCACTCACCAGTCAGGACAGCCCCTAAGGTGTCCTGAGCTGAGGTGACCCCTACCTTAAGAAATCTTCCATTTTGGTTGCAACTGCTTTGGCACTGATGCCAGTGTTGGATTTATTAAAAAATACACACAGAGGGCATCTTAGAGATGCCCCCTGTATTTTACCCAATCCTTCAGTGCAGGACTGACTTGTCTGTGCCAGCCTACCACTGAGAGATGAGTTTCTGACCCCCTGGAGTGAGAGCCTTTGTGCTCTCTGGGGCCAGAAACAAAGCCTGCAGTGGGTGGAGGTGCTTCACACCTCCCCTCAGCCAGGTGCACCCCTAAGGTGACCTGAGCTGAAGTGACCCCCTCCTTGGAAAATCATCCATCTTCTTTGGGAGGATATAGCCCAAAGGGGATAGGGAGCACAAGCAGGATGTAGCCACCCTCAAGGACAGTAGCCATTGAATACTGCCCTGTGACCCTAACACACCCCTAAATTCAGTATTTAGGGGCGACCCTGAACCCAGGATTTTAGACTCCTGATGACCGACAAAGAAGGACTGCTTAGCTGAAAAACCCTGCAGAGAAGGAGGAAGACGACAACTGCTTTGGCCCCAGCCCTACCGGCCTGTCTCCAACTTCAGAGAACCTGCACCAGCGACGCACCATGTGGGCCCAGCAACCTCTGCCGACTCAGAGGGCTGCCCTGCAACTACAGAGGATCAAGAAATCCTGTGGACAGCGGACCTGACCAAGCAAACAAAGAAGAGACCATCTTTAAAGGGACTCTCACCTCACTCCAGAAGCGTGAGTCCCCACCAGTCTGCACCCGACGACCCTGGCCTGTGTCCAGAGAAACCAACAACCCAGCGACTTTGATGACATGTCCACCATGGCCTAACCTCTCTGCACCCCCACGACATACCATATTCTAGTTGCAGGTTCCTTACCTTTGAATTTCCCCAGGCGTCAGACTGGATCTGGAGATTTTGTCTGGAGATTTTTTCCAGAGATTATTTCTTTGAACATTACCTCTGCGCGCGGTCATAGATAGGCACCACCCTGGTGCGCTGACGTCAGTTTCTTTTCACGACTTTCCACAACAGTAGTGCAGAGCCATGAAGAACACTGAGAATGGTGCACCAAAACTAGGGCCCTTAAGGAAAAGTTCCTGTCCCTAGAAATCAGTTTGCAGTGCGGGGAGGATGGGCAGGTCCGTAAGAAATCTGCAACTAGAATATGTCTCTACCAGATATATCGTTACCGAAGGTAAGTAACTTGTACATCTGATAGAGACTTCTAGTTGCAGATTCCTTACCTTTGAATAGCTACCCGCAATACCATTCCCCGTGGTTGGCTGCGAACCAAGATCACACCAATAAGCCCTGCAGGACCGAACGGCCAAAGTAGCCGTCTCTTCGGACCCGATTGTCCAGGCAGTAGGGTTTGGTAAAAGTGTGCAGAGATGCCCACGTCACTGCCTGACAGAAGTCCAGGACTGAAACGCCCCGTGCTAGCACTGTGGTAGCAGCAGTAGCTCTGGTGGAGTGAGCGCGCAAACCTTCGGGAGGTTGCTTTTTAGCCAGAGCGTAGCAGATTTTGATGCATAAAAGTACCCATCGTGAACTGGTCCTCTTCTGCACCGCCCTCCCCTTCTTTGCACCCATTTATCCCACAAAGAGTTGATTGTCCACCCGTAAGTCTTTGGTACGATCAAGATAGAACGCCAACGCTCTTTTTGGGTCTAGACGGTGGAGTCTCTCCTCTTCATGAGAGGGATGTGGGGGGGTGCATAAAAGGTAGGCAAGGTGATGGACTGTCCAACATGGAAGGGTGTCACTACTTTAGGTAGAAAAGAAGACCTCGTGCGAAGTACCACTTTGTCAGGATGTATGGCCAGGAAAGGTGGCTTAGATGACAGAGCCTGGAGCTCCCTTACTCTGCGGGCAGAAGTAATGGCAACTAAAAAGACAGTCTTGATAGTTAAGGGCCATAAAGGGAAGTTGTGAAGCGGCTCAAACGGAGTACACATAAGGTATGTCAATACCAGGTTGAGATCCCATTGAGGCATGATGAAAGGAATAGGAGGAAGGATATGTGTGAGGACTTTAAGAAACCTCTCAACTATAGGTGATTTAAATAAGGAAGGCTGATTTGGTAACCTCAAGAAAGCAGAGATAGCCGAAAGATATTCCTTAGGAGTGCCCAAGGTGGAACCCTGCTGGGCAAGGGAAAGAATAAAGAGAAGGACTAGAGAAAGAGGAGCAGATAGAGGATCGACAGATTTGTCGACGCACCATGCCACAATTGTTTTCCATTGACAGGTGTATACAGTTTTGGTTGAGGGACGCCTGGCTGCCAAGATAATGTCAACTGTTGCCGCTCAGTCTCCACGCATGAAGCCATAGAGTTGACAGGTTCAGATGGAGGACTCTCCCCTTCTGCTGCGATAGAAGATCCTCCTGAAGGGGCAGTGTGATCGGAGGAACTATGGCCATGCTCAACAGCTCGGGATACCAGACTCTTCGTGCCCAGTCCGGAGTCACCAGTATTACTTGGGTTCGGTTTCGTCTGATCTTCTTCAGAACTCTGGGCAGAAGTGGTACAGGTGGAAAGGTGTACAGGAGGCCTGAATTCCACACGTGACAAAAAGCGTCGCCGAGCAAGTGCTGCCTTGGAAACTCCAACGCACATTTTGGGTCTGACGGGACAGGCCGATGGCGGCAGGCAATCGTCCTATTCACACGAGCCCCTCGTGCTGGGTCTGGACCAAGTACCCAAAAGCACATCTGTCAGTGCTTCATTAAAGGGACTAAGGGGCGCGGAAGATAATGACCCCAGCTGAAGCACGTCAGTTAGGATATTAGGCCTAACCTCCACAGACGGTAGCTCGGGGTCCAGGTCCTCAGGCGCCCTTTTCACCACCATGGGCTCAGAGGCACCCTCCTCTGTAGCCACAGTAGGACGAGAGAGCATACCAGTGTCACGGGAGGTGTCTAGACCACTGGCATCACCCAAATCCTGCACCCAGTCCATTTGGGGGTCATGCTGGTATTCTAAAGGGTCCAGCGTCCCCTCCATACTCTCGCTGTATTCATACCCACAAGAATAAGGGTCTGGATCAACAGTGGGCCCAGGAGAGTCCCTAGAAATGGAATCGGCGTTGAGCAACATCGTTCTGGCTACGGATTGTCAGGTATGAGGATGGGATCGATGTCGATTGTGGGCCCAACTGACGTCGAGAGCGTCGACGTCTGACCCGATGCCGGGGAAGGTCACCGTGGCACGACCGGTGTCAGGACGGATCTGTGATTGGATCCGGAGGAGCCCTCCAGAGCCGTGGCCAAAGCTGATGACTTTGAACCTGAGGGGGCCCCCACCGACTCACCTGTGCCTGAGGGCGCCGAAGGTGGGTCGGTCTGCCCAAAATTGAGGAGCATTGCCTCATAAAATTCTTTAATCTGGGCAGGGGTGGCTCCGGCTCCCTAGAAGTCGGGAAAGCATGGAGTTGACCCGGATGAAGCCTCTGATGACAAAGGCCTACAGCGTAGACGCTCTTCCCGCGTTGCATCGTCCGAGCGATGGGGTAAAGTTGAAGAACTTGTCCTTCATCGACTTCTTCTTTTTGTGACCCAAATGCCCCGATGACTTGGAGGACGAAGAGTGGTGGTGAATTTGCAGGTGGTCTCGAGACCTTCCTCCTGAACGAGACCGTGAACGCCGCAGAGTTGAGTGTCGGGCTGTCTTGAGCTTTAGGGACTGCTCCTTCAAAGCTTTTGGGTTCATGGCTCGACACTCGGAGCACGACTTCAGGTCGTGATCGCGCTCCAGGAACCAAAGAGATAAGAGGTGCGGATCTGTCATCGACATAGTTCGGTGACAGGAGTCGGAGGGATTGAATCCGGTCTTGCGGGACATTCCTTCGGCGCATCCACAAACTCATCAAAAAACTTTGACAAAAGTGTCGATGTAGTAAAAAAATACCTGAGGTAGCTCTCTCCGGATCTGCCCGCAAGCTGGCGCAGAAAGAAAAGAACTGACGTCAGCGTGCCAGGGTGGCACCTATATATGACCGTGACATCATCCTACGCCTTCTGTAGTTAGAGGCGGAAGGCCTTTCCATAGTTAGAGGCACATGGCAATTGTATTACTGGGCTGCACTAAGCATTGCTAAAGAGCAGGTCAATACACCATTATATTTAAAAGTCATATTTGATAAACCACTTTCATTGCTCTTACTTTTATTTGCTGACCATAATGGCATCCGAAGCCTATGTCAAAGTTTGGGCAGATATCTCTAAGTATTTTAGGATATCCAAAATCCATACATATACCCCAATCTAGGGCAAATAAAACCATTCCCACTTTTATTCAAACATTCAAGATTTTCCCTTGTGAAAAGATTCATTTCTTTCTTTGGTTATATTCTGATTGTATTTTCAATAGAGATTGTTTTACATCGTTGCAGAATAGACAAAATAAGTAAAACAGACTATATGCTAAACATATATGCCAGTCTGGTGGAGTACAGCACTAAAACATATTAGCTATCAGATGTTCATGGAACTAAGGGAGGACCAACTGGGTACTTTGGTTAAAAAGTAGAGAGCTTGGCTTGGGGTAGAGATCACATAAGAAGTAGTTTCTCAATCTATTGTTAAGGGATGTAAAACAACTCAGATGCTGCTGGTTTTTCGACTCAGAGAGTGCACCGAGGCCTGCTGAACAGACCTCACTGCAAGTGCTCTGACCCTAAAACATGTATGCTATACCCAATTGGCATACGCTAATTTACCTGTAAGCACCCAGTTCCTGTACTTTAGAGAGTCATCCCAGGGGATGGAGCACTGGCTGTGCCACATTTGGTGTGACAAAGGTAAAAGAAATCTCCCAGTCCGTCATAGCAGACTTGAAGGACAGTTTCAAACTGCTAGCCCAAATTTGCCATTTACAGTCATGGTAAAGTCAAATGTTCCCCAGGAAACGTGTGTAAGACACCCTTATGGCAGGCCTATTGAGCCCTAAGGCATGGACAGAACATGTATTTTGTGTGTTTTCGCACCAAAAACATGAAACTGTCATTTTTTACAGAGGAAAGACTTGGTCGTCCATTGGCAAGTGAAGGGTTACACGCTGACCCCTCAGCTGTGTTAGCTCCAGAACGATGCACCCAAAGTTGGTAGTCTAAGGTATCAAACAACATGTTTCATTAAGCCCAACTTGATTCTCAAGTTGAAATTAATATAACAAGTAACTGTGTGCACCTTTTTACAAAGTAGCCACTTTGTTGCCTTCAATCTCCTGTGTCCTAGGGTAATGTGCTAACAACTCCCAGGAAAGGAGACAATAGGGGCCTGCCCTGGAGAGAGATGTTACCTCCCTCCTGTAGGAAGCCACACAGGTATTAACCTAAAAGGCAAGCTTATAAGCTGAAGCCACCTTTGGTGAGTAAATGGGAAAAACTTGGGAGAAGAGCAGCACCATTTGTTTGGCAGACTAGCTGGCACCCAGGAAGGAGGAGAGACCTCAAACCGTTTTTTCAGGGATATATAGCCTCACTTCTGGGTTGGGCTAGTGCGCTCTGAATGCAGAGAGAAGAGAGTTATTCTGCCATGTTAGGAGTGGCCAGAATGGTGCATCTTGGGATAGCCAGATGCCAGACTTCCCAGGAAGAAACTACTACCTCATTGGCTACTAACCACATTTACTTTGAGGACACTTTCTGAACATATCTAGGGCACCCCTGGCATCCAGAATTCAGATGTCATCTGGACTGGAAGTCGTGGTCCGTGGAACTGGCAAAGAGCGGCTGCAATGGCATGCACTGCATCTGCTTAATCTAGTGGCTAGCAAAGGAGAAGGGACTGTGCCTGCTGTGTCCTGCTCATGGAGAAGTCCTCTCCAGAGCCCAGCGGAAGCCAGGCGACTCCAAGGGTCAGTCGACTGACCTCCTGTTAACAGCACAGGACCACAACAGCTGGGAAGCCTGCTGGGGAAGTTGGTGACCCAAAATCTTCAGACCATTGCTGTGCCGCACCAGAAATCATTACCTGATAATGAAAGTTGCACCCTTGTTGGAAGAGCCAGGAGAGCTGTCTGTGTTTAACTTGGTCACAGAGAAGCCAGGTTATTGCCCAGCGAAGGATTTGGCTGTGATGGTGATACCGGGTGACTGGACTCCTGCCAGCACTGAGGACTTTGAGGGATGTCGACTCTGTGACCAGGACCACCTCACCCCCTTTATGGACCGAGGAGTAGCTGCAGGAAAACCTCAGTCCACTGCACCACATCCTCGAGCATCTTCAGCATCCTTCATCTCTTACATCAGGACCACTACATAGGAATCCATTGAAAATGGGATAATGTTTCTGGAGCTGCCAGAAGACTTCTCCACCCGTGGAAGTAACTGGCAAGTCAAATTAGTTGTATTGCCAGGCTTCTTCATGGTCGAGTGAAATGTTTTGATTTACTATATATTGCAAATTCTATATCTCTGGATCCCTTCGGTGGACCTTTTTCATTGCGGTATCAAAAATACGTAAAAATACAGTCTATATTTATATATTAGTGTTGGATTTCCTGACTATCTTGGTAATTACTTCAATTGTTTTGTTGCTGTTCAAATGTTTTACACTTATTCCTTTGAGTAAGCCTTGCTACTCAGAGCCACAGCTACCCAAGGTTGACCTGAGGGTTTGACAAACTAAACCTACGGCCCCAAAGGGGTTGGTAAGTATATTACATGGTGAGGTCACACAACCACACTATATAATACACCCCGTTTCCTCAGTATTATTGTTAATGACAATCTGTATTGGAAACTATTTTAATTGCCTGCTTAAAAGGTGCTAATTGCTGAAAAAAATTCTAGTTCCTTTAGATGTTGCTTTGAGGACTCAAGATGCTGGATATTCAGAATATCAAGACGTCAATGAGTCAAGTAAGGACTATCAAAAGGTACAGACAATTTGTGGTTATGGGCACAAGATGAATTTAACTAAAAAATAAGAAAGGCTGTTGTATTATACAAAAAGGTAAACAAGGCAGATCCAGATAAGATAATATCAGAAAGAGTAGCTGGGAATATAGATACAGTGTTAACATTTATGAAATTTTACTGATGGAACAAGTACAGTGATGGTTCTATATTGCCTATATAAAAATAATAAGATACAGTAGTGGGATAGCTTGACATTTTGAAATGTATTCTGATTTTCTTAGGATGGTAACCATACTGGGCAAGTTCCAGGTATACTGAAGGTGGTATTAAATCTATCTTGTCCTCAAATATATGAAACTCCCTCTCATATGTTGCCGTGTCTGCCATTGCACTGCAGGTTAAACCTACATCAAACTTTTTAATATGCATATTTCCACCAGCTTAACTTGCATTGCCTTTACCTTAAACATATGACAAGACATTACACTAAGCTTGAACTTTCAATTCTTGTATGATGATACTGTACCTAAGATAAGAGAGGTGGTAAGGTATATGATGAAAAAAAATGCAAGATGAAGATAAGCCAAGATAAAAAGGTAAAAGTGGTCGAGGTGGATGGGCAGTTATGGCCAAGTTTAACTTTCCTTTGAACCTTCACATGATATTTAATTTAAACTAAGCCTCCAATGGGCCTCACTTTTGGAGCATCTTTAGACCCCTGGGGTCAGTGACGTGCATTTGCTTGAACTTGAGATAAGAATATGTTACTTACCTTTGCTAATGCCATTTCTAATATACCATTATCTAACTGCAGATTCTTCACCTTGTGCTTTTCCTCCAGGCGCCAGACTGGGTTCAGAAGCTTTAACAACAACTCCTTGCGTGTCTGCATTTGGCATGGTGCAGCCTCCCATCAAGTTTGTCAGTTCTGAATGTAATGTTGGGGGTCATATAGGAACGACACCTCCATGAACTGAAACCAGTTTCTTTCTGATCTCTGTCAATGCTGATGGACGCAAAGCCAATGAAATCAGGAACGTAGGTTTTTCAGATATGGGATCTTATTAACAGGCTATATGAGTCGTTTCCATAGATCTGGGAGGAGGCTGGGTTCATGAGGAATCTGCAGTTTATAAATGATGTTACCGAAGATAAGTCACTTTTCTTTCTGATAGAGTTTTCTAACTTTAGATTGTGAATAGATACCAAAGCAATAACCCAATATACGCGAAGTGCACTTCCCGTTGGACCGGGTTCTCTAGGCAGCATTACGTTGTGAATGTGTGGTCCACACAGCTGTATGGCAAATATCCATACTGGCACACAGCGTGCCAGATCAGTGGTAGCAGCAGCGTAAGTCTTCGGGGAGCTGCTTATAAGCTAGCCGTAGCAGATTTTTATGCATAAGACAATCCATTGTAAGCTGGTCCTCTTACGTACCATTCATCACTTTTTCACTCCAGAGAAGCCATTGAAAACTGGCCAGCTTGCCAGTATTCTCTGGTTCAATCGAAGTTAACACTGACAACCCTTTTAGGGTTAAGATGGTGAAGCCGTTCTTCCTCCTTGAAGGGATAAAGTGGAGCATACAAAGCCAGAAAAGTAATGGATTACCTGATGTAAAAGGGTAAAAAGTCGTCTTTGCCCAGAAACAATGAAGTGTGTGGTTGTTGGAGAAAATGCCTGGAGTTCACTCACTCACCTTGAAGATGTGATTGCGACTAGGAACACGGTCTTGATGGTTAAGAGGCATTAGGAGCAACTAAGCATAGGTTTAATGCCATGCACATTAGATAACTTAGAATACAATTAAGGCCTCACTGTGGCATTTCAAAACGTGTTGGTGGGAACATGTGGTTTAATCCCATCAAGAAATTGGAACCACAACAGGTGACTTAAAAATTCAAGGCTCTTCTGGTAACCATAAGAAGGTGGAAAGGGCTGACCAATAACCTTTAACTGTGGCCAGAGCAAGGCATTGCTTGGCCAACAAAAACCAAAATAGAAACATTTATGACAAAGTTTCCAGCAAGAGTTGGAGAAAACACCAAGCAACAAACTTCTCCCAGAGCCCTGAATATACTTAAAGGAAGGACGACTGGCTACTGGAATGACCTTAACCACTTTGAGAGGAGGATCAAAAGTCATCAACTGTCGCCACTAATCTCCACTCATGGAGGTGTTGATTATGCAGGATCATGAGCAGGGCACGGCCGCGCTATTGTGACAGAAGGTTCTGCTGAAGTCACAGAGTGGAGGACATATGCTCAGTCATGAGGTACTACACACTGCTCAGTCCTGTGCCACTAGGATGACTTGGGCCTGGTCTTTCCTGAGCTGTTTCAGCACACTGAGCAGAAGAGGGAGCTCAGACAGAAGGCGTCTCTCAGGGAGAAATGCATTGGGACACTGCACTTTCTCTGTAGTGGTGAATAGATCGAGTCAGGGTTCTTCCCATTGTTGGAAGATGTCCTGTGCTACCTGAGAGTAACTGCCATTCGTGACCCACTAGGCACCAGTAACTGAGTCCGGCCGCCGTGGCAAATTAAAGATCCTGACATGTGTTGGGGTGGGGGGTTAGAGAAGCATGATCATTCAGCCACTTACAGAGATGCGGAGACTCCTAACACAGGACGTACAACTCCACTCCATCCTGCCTGTTTCAGTACCACATAGTTGTCCTGCTGTTTGTGATAGTCTGGACCCTTTCCCCCTTGATGGTCAATGCCAAGCATATGCTTGCAACTCCAACAAGTTGATGTGTAGGTGAGCCTCTGCCGGAGACCAGTCTTTTGATACCCATCTCTCTGAGATGACCTCCCCAACCCAGCAACATTTCAACTTTTGTGATTGTTATCTCTGGGTGGGGTAAGGAGTGTGGTCTGCGGGTGGTCCAATGCTAATCAAGAAGCCACCACCTCAGATCCTTTGCAGTCTCCTTTGACACCTGCTTCTGTTACAATAGGTGGCTTTGTGGAGAAAGTTAGTGCTCACAACCATACACAACTTCAATTTTTTTTTTTTGTATAGTCCTTGTTCTACTATTTGCAAGGCGGTGATCTTTCCGGGAACACACCTTAAACCCTGTACATTAACAATCTATGATTGTTATGGGCAACAATATGAAATAAGGCGCACGTCTTCTATTATTCCACATTCCTGGCGTAATCTTCTTTGTTTATTCCTTCAGCTCCTTCTCCAGTCCAGCCAACAGGTGTTTAGTCTGGGATGTAACCCAATGACTTCATCAGGGCTGTGGATAATACACATATACAGTAATGTAAAGTCAATTCCAATTTGTTCCCATCCCTACCGTATGCCAAACAGTCTCCTGTATACCTAAGGTGGAAACAAAAAACAGTGCATGAAGAACTTTTTGAAGCCGAATATCCATGTGAATTAACTATACACCTCCATCTTTTACCATTGTGTCCTTAAATCTCATTGCTATATATCATTACAAAAATATGTTAATTTTATATCAATCTCCACCCATTTATCGAATGCAGATTGTGTCAAAATTTTCTATGCAAGAATTCTATACAACATGCTATACATGCATACATGTGGGGTGCGGATCTTAACTCGAACACCCTTGTGTATTGTCCTTAAATCCCGACCGATAGCCATAACTGCTGTGATATCTTGATATCTATTCAGGTTAGACGATCTCCTGATCCCTTTTATTCATTTCATTTGGATGCGCTGCCAAATATACTGCAACACTTTTATCAACATCCACTGTGCAGAAATCTACAGCGGTTAGAAATGGCGGTTACACCAATAATTTCATACAATCATCTCCGGTTATATAAGTATCATGTATTGCATCGGAACACGCTTACCTACTAACGACCATCATTGGCCAAATACCCTTTTCTTTGATCTCTTATTCCTTGTGAGTTTGAGATATGTTCTTGTAAAAAATAACCATAACCAGTCTCAATATCTAGCCAGTGCTTCTCCACCTGTCATAAGTCCCTATCCTTTGATATCTTTACTCACTACCCCTATCTGTCCAAGATAAGTGCTCTCCTTCCATAGATTCTCAAACTGCCTCAATATCCGTGGCATGCATCCTCTGGTTTGTTTCCCAATGTTAACTCTACTATTATTAGAGTCCCCATTTTCACCTGAGAACTCCACTCCCTTGATTACAACATTCCTCACCTTCAGCCGAAACGCAAGTGCGCTATAACTCCCTAATTCAGGTTTCCGTCCTTGCCTATGTTATGTTTTAAATCCATCTCCTTTTGTTTCTACCCACGTGATCTTATCTCGTATTTGACTAAACACATTGCGCCTAAACATATTGTGCCTCTAAAGTTATCAAACTTTCACGCCACTCCGAAGTATTGTTTCCATCCGTATCCAACGCCGCAAGTACGCTTTCCTGTATCTGTTCGTTAGTCGGTTAACGACTCTTCTCTAAATGCGCATCCTCGCAGTAAGATAAAAATGGGACTGGAGATCCTATCTCTCTATTATCAAGTCTAGCTTTCTCATCCAGCGCCATCTTGATCTCTCACACTGCCAAAATTCTTTAAAAAGTCTCAAATTTACTTTTCCTTTCACACCTGGGTTAAGTCGGACAGGCTGCATAGGTGCAGAGACCACAGAGCCTTTACATCCCACTAAAAAGTCCACATGTGCCACCTGGCGTGGTCCACAAGCAGGATGCAGGAGACCTGGAGGCAGCGTCACAGAACCACTCTCTGACCCAATGCCCTGTTCTCAGTGAGGCGGAGGTACAGCTCGGAGAAGCATTGAATCCAAGATGGCTTCAATAAAAGGGAGCTGCTGTGAAGAAGCAGCTCTGTGAAGAAGTCAGTTGTAACTTTGGCATAGTAAGGGAAAAACCCAATGATGTTAACAGAGTGTCCGTCATCTGGAGGTGGTTGATGACTTTAAGGAGAGCCCACCGTCAGTCGCCAGTCTACTCTTATGGGAAGACTGCTATGCCCAACCTTCACTGATGGGTTGCAAGGACCACCATCATCTTCGTGAACAACTGAGGTGTCCTGGTCAGGCCAATGGGGAGTACACAGAACTGAAAGTACTCTTGAGATAACCAGGACCACAAGTTACATCTGTGAGACTGCAAGATGGGGATGTGAAAATACACATCTTGCAAATCGAGTGTCACAATCCAGTAACCTGGATGCAGAGCAGACTGAACTTGGGCCAAGGTGAACATTTTGAACCTTTCCTTCCAGAGGAAGAAGTTCCGAGTGCGAAAATCTAGGATGAGGAAAAGGCCTCCACCCTTTTTCTGCATGAGGCAGCAATGGGAATAACACTTAGTCATGATCTCTGTTGCCGGTACCCTCTCAATTGCTCCCTTGGCCAAGACAGTTTGCATTTCTTCACAAAATATGGAAACATGGGCCTTTGAGGTGTTGTGGTATGGGTGGCATGTCCGGGAGGGAACAGGAAAAGTAGAGAGTAGCCATGCTCAATGATCTGGAGCATCCATTGGTCTGACGTGAGGCTTCATGATCTTTTGAGGTAAAAGGTGAACTGACCTCCTGCCGAGGGTGAGTTTAATTGTTTTTGCAGCAGAGGCTGCTGGGAGAGGGGTTCTGGTCTGGGTAGAGCTTTGTCCCTGTGGCCTGAATGATGCCGACAGGCTTCCCGGCCTCATTAAAAAAAAAGTCCTCTTCCTTCTAATAAACATCGACAACATCACTGTCATCTGGGCCATATATATGGGGTGGGATGACATGGGGCTGAGAGATTCAGAATCCAATATAAGTATCCGATTTGTGCTGAGCAAGGAACCAGCAGTGCTGGGCTCAGAGATGGGGCAGACCTCTGGTGAAAATTGACTGACAAAGTGAGCATCAAGGGTAGATCTGCCAATAGGCTGCCACCTCAAAACACGGCTTAAACTCTACCTTCCTAGATGTCATTCTCAACACTCACCAAAAATCCTTGACAAAACATGGAAAAAGCCAGAAAAAGACAGCGGTGAAGCTCTCTCCAGATCTGCGTTAACTGGTGCGGCGCCTATGTAAGTGACCGCAATGTCACATCTGGCGCCAACGGTGCCGAACGCGCCACGAGGAACCGGACGGTATGCACAGTGGTATTTCTCAAGCAAAGGTTTCCTGATTCAGCCTGGGAAATTCACAGGTAAGGAATCTGCAGCTAGACGTCTCTTATCAGATAATGAAGGTTTGCAGCCTCTTTCAGGTGTAGAATTTAATCTATGTGGGTGACCACTGATGGGAAAGAAAGTTGAGCAGCTGCAGTTCATAAGCCCACTCCAAATAGTGGCTCCAAGGTGTTGATGTACCCAGGGTGTTAGGCGAATCAGAGTGCCGGGATGATGGTGAACTGTGCTTGGACTTCTTGTGCTTTTTGTGTGAACGTTTGGACTTACAGAAATCGTGGTCAGCCTCGTGATCAGTCTGGGAACAAAAGCCCATCTGCGCCTTCGACTTAGACTATACCGCTTTCTCAACTTCTTTAGGAGCTCAGCACAGGCGAGCTTGGCCTTATGGTCTCGGATGCAAAAAGAACAGATGATGGATGGAAGGCTGAACAATGTCAAAAGTTTACCTCCTCAGTCGCAGATCTGGGTCCACATCCATTGTCTTGCCATTCCAGTTCGGACTTGACCCTCCTCCCTATGGAAACAGTCCAGCCACAGCTGCCAAGCCAGGGCATCCCGGGACCGCAAACAAGCATCCTAGAACTGTTTTTGACCTATCACCCCTCATCGGACAGGCTAGCTTGAATTTGGTGGCATAGAGAGCCTTTTTGGACAACTTGTCAGAGTTGCACGCCTCTGTGACCCCAGATGACTTGTTGATAGTAGGAGACTTTAACATGGTACTGGACATTACTCTTGATCACTCCCAGTCTCTGCTCCCAGGGAGCAGGGTTGGAGGACGGTGAAGCGCTCTTTGCCTAAACTGCAGGCTGGTGGATCTCTATAGTGTTGTAACCCCACGCCAGGGAGTGTTACTACTACCCCCTTCTACATTCTCTTCACATTGACCTGACCACTATGATAAATGGCATTAAATATCTTGATAAGTATGTATCTATTTTCTTTAGAAATGGAGCCCTTTGTAAGTTACATGTGAAAGATGGGGGGCTGAATGGGCTTGAACCTTGGCAGGCACACAAATCTCTCTATGCTGATATTTTGTTATACATAGGGGATGTGTATAAGAGCCTACAACGGACACACTATTTGTTTGCTGAGGTATATGATTTAAAGCTGATAAAACCAAATCATATCTCCTCCCATTGATAAACTTGGCGGCCGCCTAACTGGCTGGATTGGACATTGGTGGCTGTTACATACTATAAGGTATCTCGGGGTGAATGTTTACAAACATCAGCCTAAAGTGGTCTCTGGCAATCTTCATATCGTCCTGGTGAGTTTTTGGAAAAGACTCTCATTATCGCCACTGAATCAATTAGCAATCTCTAAGATATTAGTACTGCCTGACACTTTAAGAGTTGTGATTTCCATGACTTGGACACATCAGTAGGGGACTTTATTTGAGGTACGGGTCGCTTTGTCTAAATTGCATCTCCACAGTGGGGCCGGCAGCTTGAGTGATAACTTGGTTGGGTGTCCGATTATTCCAAAAGACATGTTACATCACCCCTCCACCGAAAGTGCATTGGTCTCATTTGGTGACCGCCGGGGTCTTAGAGGGTTTTTGCGTCTCTTGTTGATGCAGTAATCTTCAGAAGGCTAAACTGAGTCACCGTTATACCTCTAAGCACCCTATTAATCCCTTGCACAGTTCACAACAGTTCTGCGGCTCAATCGATATCTTTACATGGTCCACAGCAGATGTCGTGCAAAGAGGTCAGCTGTATGGTGGTCTTATGTCCTTTGGGGAACAGCAGTAGGCAACATCATTGCCACAGGTCAATTCCTCACACATGCACTAATACATACTCTCAAGGCCATTTGGGGTCCCGCTGGCAAGGAACCCGAGACAGACCACATTGAGCAGATGCTACTAACACGGGGTGGCACCTGACATTTTTACAGTTCTTTACTGATCCTTTCGCTCTGCTTATTCAATTAATCTTCTGGACTAGATCGAAAACTGATTTGGCTTGACCCTCGCTGATACTGACTGGGTGAAGGCACTCTGGTATGTGAGAGTGGTCTCAAGGAACATCTGTTGGAAATATTTACAATTCAGTTAACTCCACGCTTATCTGACCCCGGCTAGATTGCTTAAAATATTCCCCACCGTATTCTACAAATGCCCCAGATGAACAAGTTACTTACCTACGGTTACATCTTCTCTGGTAGAAGCTCTATCTAGCCACAGATTCCTTACTTTAGAATATTTCCTAGGCATCAGACTGGATCTGGACATTTTTGAGCCATACGTCTGCACACAGAAAGGTGGTGCTGCTCAGCACCGCATTGTTGGAATCGTCCACACTGGATGTGACATGGGTGGTGCCTATAAAAGAGTCACCCCAACTCAATGACAATAGTTTCTTTTCATGATATTTACTCATAAGATGCACTGAGCCACCACAGAATGCCCATGGACTAGTGTGCAGACACTATGAATCTACAGGGACCATTTCCTCATTGCAACAAAAAAAAAAACAATTTGCAGAAGAGGGAGGATCGGTAAGGAATCTGCAACTAGATAGAGTCTCTATCAGATAAGGCGTTAGCGAAGGTAGAATAGATACCCAAGTAACTTCCGGGAACTGGGTCTGTCAAATTTAGACCAGGAAGCCCTGGAGGAATGAAAGGGCAAAATGCCCACGTTGCAGCCTGACAGATATCCAGGACAGGGACTCCACAAGCTAACGCAGTGGTTGCAACTGTGGCTCTTTTTAGGCCAGTGTGTAGCAGATCTTAATGCAGAGTACAATCCATCTGGAGATAGTCCATTTCTGCACAGCCTTCCCTTTGTTTGCTCCAGCAAACCCAATGAAGAGTTGATAGTCCACCCGGTGTTCCTTAGTACACTCAAGGTAGAATCACACACTCTTTGTAGATCTAGAGGATGGAACCTCTCCTACTTGGAAGGGTGAGGTAGAACAAAGAGGTCAATATTGTGATGGTCTGGCCGGCAATGAAGGCTGTCACCACTTTTGTCAGGAAAGAGGCATGTGTTCTCAGAACCAGTTTGCCTGGAAAAAATGTAGTTCATGGAGGGTGCACAGAGTGGCTGCAGTTTGCTAACCCTCTAGGCCAATGTAATGGACACTAGAAAGGCAGTTTTAATGGTAAGAAGAGACAGGGGGCAGTTGTGCATAGGCTTGCAGGGCAAGCAGGTCAAGAAATTCAAGACTAGGTTCAAGTTCCATTGCGACATGATGAAGGGTTTTGGGAGAAACGTGTTGGAGTCCTTTTAGAAAACGAGTCACAAGTGACTTAAAAAGGGAGGGCTGGTCCAGCAACTGCAAGAAAGCCGATTTGGCTGACAAATGCCCTTTAACTGTGTCCAAAGAAAAGTCTTGCAGAGCTAACAATAGAATAAATAACACCTCAGACAAAGGTGCAGAAAGGGTGCCAACATTTTTGGTAGCAAACCAAGCCACACATTTGTCCCAGTTTAAGGTGTATACGGTCTTTAAGGGGTGTTGGGTGAAAGAATGGCATCAAAGACGTTAGAAGATCAAATAATGTAATTTGCCGCTGCTCAATCTCCATGCATAAAGGTGGAGCATGCGCCAGGACAGATGCAGGGCTCTGCCCTGCTGCTGTGACAGGAGATCCCCCTGAAAGGGCAGCCCGATCAAAGGCCCGATGCTCAGGAGTTCGGGATACCATATTCTATGCCCAATCCACAGCCACAAAAATGACTTGGGCCTGGTCATTGCTGATCATCTTGAGAACTTTGGACCGGAGTGCACTGGCAGAAAGGCGTATAGAAAGTCAGAATCCACTCAAACGAAATGCATATCTGAGTGAGAGTTGCCTTGGAAACTCCAGCATGCATTAAGTGCTGACATTGCATGTGCTCTGCAGTGGCAAACAGGTCCAACCAAGGTTCTCCTCTGTTGCGAAAGACAGCCTGCACCACTGCGGGATGGAGATGCCATTCATGATCTGTGAGGTGTCAATGGCTGAGTTTGGCTGCCCTGGCTTTCAGTTATCCCGCCAGGTGTTGTACAACCAGGAAAATGCCCTGATGCCACAGCCATGTCCAGAGACACAAGGCCTCTTGACACAGCGTCCACGAACGCACCCTACCCTGCTTGTTGCAATACCACATGGCGGTGGTGTTCTCCATGAACACCTAACACAGCCTTCCCTTGATGGAATGAAGAAAGTCTTTTAATGCTAGGCTAATCGCTAACAGGTTTTATTTAGTGAGGAACAAGTACACTTTGCTGGAGGGAGAACCATTGTACTGTCTCATGCCCCACTCAATCATTTCCCCCAGCGTCCCAAAAAAACATCTAAGTTGGGCTTACCACCACTGCCTGTACCAGAATGTCATAAATCATCTTACTCACTTTTGCCAGAATTGAACCAACTTAAAAACATATGAATGTCGTGCGCGTCTTGACTCTTGCATTTTTTAACACCTGGAGTCCTTTTCCTTACTGAACTTCACAAGCTTCTGGGGACTCCAGTATACTCTATGATAAGTGAACAGATGATTCCTTCTAAATGGGGGTGGATTTAACTGTGGAATATAACATGTTAAAAGATACTTGACAAAGTTCCTCCAACTCCTCTGGCGGCAAGTATCCTTCCTACACTTGGTACAATGGGTTCATACTTCCTTCCGCTGTCCTTAACAGGTGTTGGTACTACTTAGACACCTCCTAGTACAGTTTTAATCCATGCAGAGAGCTGGTAGTATTTCAATCTTGACATGCCAAATCTTACAAGCATTCTCCAGCTATCACGTAATCAACATGTCCCCTTCCATTAGCTGCCCCAATCTAACGATCCCAGTATCTGTCAGTGGGCCTGCTAAGCAGTCATTCAAACATTCAGAGGTTCTTGGGAAATCCCAAATCGGAGAAATGTCATTATAATATGCTATACCTAGTAGTACCCTGAAATCAACCATAATCTGGCAGTGGACCTTAAGCATTTCTGTCTTACTTTTTGGAAGAACTTAGGGGCCCCAAATTTGTGAAGGAAACCCTCTTTCATTTGGCTTTCTAGCATGGTTTCATATACTGTCCCCACACATGCCTCATCTGGGCTATAAAACAACATCCTCCAGTTCTTCATTTGAAATGCCCAGCAATAGAGCTGGATTTCAGGGAGAACGAAGACACCCTTATCTGGTCGTCTTCTGAGCTTCTTCCATCATTGTCTAATACTTTTGGAGGCCCATGTAAACAAGGCTATTATCCCTTGGATTTTAGCTTAAGTTTTCTTCTCAAAGGTGGGAGGAATATTGTTGAATAAATAAGTGAGTTTAGGCACAGTTATCATCTCCATCAAGTAGAGCCTGCCACTTTCTCATCACTTTATATAGTTCCTTGCTTTCTTTTTCTAGATTTTCTTTAGCAAGTCTATCCGAGTCATGAACTATTCTTATCCCCAGATATCTTATAGCTTCTTTATTAACACCACCTTTTCACTCTAGACTCCATAATATAATCTCTGTCTTGGACACGTTTACCTTCTATCCCAAGACACTCCCAAACAGGACCAACTCCTGTTCTAAATTTGGGAGGGCTCTGTTGATGTCTGAGGTACATATTAAATTCTCTGCATAAAAAAAATCTTGTTAGTAACTTCCCCCGCAGAATGTAACAATACCTATATTCACCCTGAGACTTTGGGCCACTGGTTCTTTATAAAGATTGAACAGTAGAGGAGATAGGGGGACATCTCTGCTTGGTTCCTCTCATAATTTTAACCACTAAAGAGGCACTAGTATCCTTGCTATCGGGAGCTATAGATCTTCCATAACACCTTGTAGAATGCTCTTCCAAACCCCAGATGTTCAAGTACCAACATGAGATATTACCAGTTAACCCGGTCAAAAGCCTTAGCTGCATCTAAAGTGAGAACAGCCAAAGGGCGGGAGTGTGCAGTCATTATATTGATGGTGCCAATCAAACTATTTGTTAGTTCCCTCAAATACTTTCCTGTTAAAAAGATTTCTGGTCCTGGTGTACCACACTAACCACCACTTTGCTCCGCCGGCTGGCTAAAATGCTAGTAAAACCTTTCAGTCATAGTGTAATAGTGAAATAGGGTGATATGGCTCACATTCACAAGGGTTTTTGCATGGCCTTAAAATAAGGGAGATAATTGCCTCGCTCAAGAATGGTGGTAATGGAGAGCCACCCCCCATCAGTATTGAGTTAAACAAAGTTACCCAGAAGGGGATCAGATTGTTGGCTAAGATAGTATAAATTTAATTCAGGAACCCATCTGGCCCAACCACTTTTCCACTCTTTATTTCTTAATTGCCGCTAATACCTCTGACCCACGTACTTCTTGGTTTTAAAAAGTCTGGCACTCCAGAAAGAGTGAAGACAGCCTCTTAGCCTCCAACCAAATATAAATAAATATAACTCTTGGAAGAAATTCAAAATGCTTCTTCAATCCCTTGGTTGACCTCTAATAGTGTTTTAATTCTCCCATTCGGTATCCTTTTGATGTAATTCCTACTTCAGCTCTTTTAGCCTTCCAAGCTAAGAACTTCCTACAACTTTCTCCATACTCAACATTATTCACTTTACTCACTTCCCACTGCCGCTTTTCATTATCTTACATCCTTGCCCTAAATTCTGCTCGTCTTTGGTACAGCACATGATCAATCTTTTCTCTATCCCACTCCTCTATTGTTACTGATTTCAACACACCCTTCAGTTCAACTATCTATTTTTCTAACTGGTTCATCTCCTGCCTCTCACTTATATTTGGGGAGACCACTAGAATCCGCAACATCCCCCATCAGATAGGCTTAATATGCATCCCACACCAACTCGATTTGAGCCGTTCCTATTTTCCACTTATAATATTCTTTGGTTCTCTTGTGAATCTCTAGAACCTTTTCAGGTTGAAGGAGAAGCTTACTACCAAAAGCCACCTTACAAGTTTCTTCTGGCCTGGCAGGGCAATATGCCTAATTGTGGCAGTGTGGTCAGACAGGTGGACTGGGTGGTGTTCTAACTTTTGAACTCTACCAATCTTGCCATATTCTACAAGGAAATATTCTAGCCTAGAATAGTGGCCCTACTTCTTACTGAAAAACTTGTAATTCCTGTGTACTCCCTTCCTCTTTCTCCAGAAATCACATCAATTTAAGTTCTCCATCACAGATAGATGATAAGCCCCTATTCTCCGTGAACTGACCTGGGATCACACTGGTGATCAATTCAAGCTATTATTTATTATTAGAATAAAATCACGGAAGTCAAGCAGGGCTGCGAAACGTCACATTAGGGGTGCCTCATCATCAATATTTGGTCCACAGTAACCTGCTACAGTGAAGAAATATTACTGTGCTCTCAGCAGTTACTTAGCACCCATCATCATTGGCCCTACTCCTCACTATCTCAATGCCTAAATTGGCCCGGATAGTAATTGCTACCCCTTTAACACAATGCACCTAATCTGTTACAACAACCTGCTCAATCCATCTCTGCCCCAACATTAGCTCTCTACATTCTTTAATTAAAAGGTGGGTATCCTGCAGCAAAATAATATGCTTGCCATTATCCTTTATGTATTGCAGAATCTGGCGTTGCTTACTTTTAACCCTAAGGTCATTCACATTCCTACATAGTACCTGCAGAGCTACCCCAGATAGCTTTCCTGATCCCTCACCTAGTCCCATCCTAATAAGCTAAGCTTTAAACCACTTTTAGGTACTCTCTACGCCTCACAGACTTTCAAAGAGGATTTTAATTTTTCCAGAATTTTTCCCCTGCTCCCCACCTCGTGCAACCTCTCTTCCCTCACCAGGGAAAACCCTCCCCACTTGACTTCTAGGCATGAATGATGCCTCTGTTTAAGCTCCCCCTCTAGGTGGTCACAATCTTAAACTGAGGTTTCTTCCTCACTTGCTTTAATGCTCTGTGTACATTATTTTGTTTTCTTCTGGGTCAGTAAATCTATGCATTTTATTGTTTTGCATGACCTTCAACAGCGCTATGAACCGGAGTAGCACACTTGCTCCACAGTTTTTCAGCTCATCCATCTGATTCTCCCTAGTTCCCACTCTCTGTCTCCAGTGGAGCGAAAAATAGCTGACCTAATAGTAAATGGGCCTTAATATTTTCTTCCTTTAAGACTGACGCCAAGATCCTCGCCTTAACAGCATATGACAAGAAGTTAACAAGGATTTTACAGGTTTCTTCCATTCTGGTCTTAATGTAAAAGGATCCACGTGTACTCTCTGAATTTCCTGCATGAAATCGACTATCAGTGATTTGCACGAAAGCGTCTTTTAAAATATTCACCATAATAGATTTTAAGTCACTCCCCTCTGCACCTTCTGCTATGATCAGAATTCTGTTATTTTCTAGCGCTATTCTCCAGCTTCTCAAACTTTTCAGTAAGATCTATCCCCCTTCTGCTTTAGTGCCTGGATTTCTATAGTGTTAACACTTGCTTCCAAGCTGAGTTCCTGTACCATCCTTTCAAGTGCATCTGTGCGTTGAGCCAAGCTGTCAATCTTCCCTTCCAGCTTAATGGAGGACTCTTTTGAAAAGACGAGAGGGTGTAACTTTAATGTTGCTGACCTGTGGTTTAACAGTTCTCTACTAACACAAGCCCCTTCATTGATATCTCTTTTATTGCATGGTTCTTAGAGAGCCTGGACACCGGTCCCTTGTTTTCGCCCTCCACTGATCTTACTGGTTAGAGGTTTGTCAATCTGAGGTTGTATTTTTTCCAAGGTACCTCCTTCCCTCTCTTTTTTGATCCTGTATTATCTGTGATGTAAATAGCTGTGAGCCCAGCATCCTTAAAGGATGTCTCTGCTTGCCTTGCAGCTTTGGTCAGTCCCTGGGCAGCTCCCTTCAGTTCCATTCCTAGGCTTTCACACTGCTGCTTGAGACCAGAGCCCTCTGATCTCCACCTCCTCCAGATGGCTGCCCAAACCAGGAGTGACACATCTGTCACCACTATAAGGCTGGGGAAGGGAGAGGGGTCTGCCGTTCACCCAGTAACGGTTTGTCGGTCACCACTGCAGAGCTTTTGCTGTTTTCATCGATCCCTGGACCAGGTCAGAGAGATTCCCGATGCTGTGCACACAGGGACTTCATGTACCGCTGCAGAGCCTGCATATGCCAGCGAGTGTATGTCACCAACAGGATGCAGGAGGCCAGAGGTGCAGCAGCCTCAGAGTCAGTCTCCCCAAAATTTAGGAAAGAGGCTGAAACATCAGAATCATACACTTAATATCATCTAGTCACTGTTCCAAAATTGGAACATTGATATGGAACCCCAGCAATGCAGGAGGTCCGCCGTCTTCTTGTGGTGGGAGACAACTGCCTGGTATGAGCCCACCTTCAAAAGCAAGTCATTGAGGTATGGGAAGACTGAAACCCCGACCTCCGCAGATAGGCTACGACCATCACCTTGGTGAACACACACGGGGCGCTGGTAAGCCCAAATGGTAGCATGCCATCGCAAATAATGTCTGTGAGCAGGCAGGACAGTGATTTGGAAATAGGGGTCCTGCAAGTCCAACACTACCATCCAGCCTCCAAGGTAAAGGGCAGACAGGCCATGAGCCAACATGCGCATCTTAAATTTCTGCTCCAGGAAGAAGTTGAGAGGGCACAGGCCTAATAAAGGCCAGAGACCTTTGTCCTTCTTGGGCACCCAAAAAGTATTGAAAATAGCAACCACAACCTACTCCTGGTGCCGGCACCCTCTTGATGGCTCCTTTGGCAAAAAGAGCCTGTACTTCCTGATGGAGAAGGGAGAGGTAGCCCTCCGTCAGCCATTCTGAGGATAGTGTCATGGGAGGCGGGGTTTCTGTAAATGGAAGAGTGTAACCCTAATGAAAAATTTGGAGCACCCATTTGTCCAATGTTATGGACTGCCAGTGGTGCAGGGGGCGCTGGATCTTGCCACCAAACAGACGCCCATGGTGGTGCGAGGGTAAACTAAAGGGGGATGGAAGCTGTGGCTGCTGGAGTTGGATGACTGGGTGGACCTCTGGCCTTGGTCCCACAAGGCTTGTGGGAGCTACGTTAATGGCCATTAAAGGACTAGGAAGCCTGTTGACCTTGATGGCTGGGTGGGAAGGGACATGGCTGGTAGCCCTTACTGAAGCAAATGAAGGGCCAAAAGACAGAATGTAGCTGGCAAGGGGCAATGGACAGAGACCCAACCACCGGGCCACGGCCCTGCTATCCTTAAAGCGATTGAGAGCCAAATATGCCTAATTGCCAAAGAGGTGGATGTCATAGAAGGGCATATCCATAGAAGATGCCTGGGCTTCCCCCGAAAAGCCAGTAGATCTCAGCCAGGAGTGACATCTGACTGCCACAGAGGACACAATTGTTCTGCCTAGTGAGTTTGTTGTATGTAATTGACAGCTTACGGTGAACTTAGGTGTGTCCTGCCATCGGCAACAGCCTGGGTCAGGATGTCTTGAGCCTCCTCCGAGACCGTGGGCAGCACTTGCACAACCACATCCCAAACTCTGTGGTTGTATCAGCCCAAGAGTAATGGGGTGTTTACCAACCGCAGTGCAATGCTGGTGGAGACAACATCCTCTTGACAAAGGTATCTAACCTCTTGGATTCCATATTTGGTGGGGTGGTAGGGATGGTGCCAGGGTTGACTTGAGAGATGGAGTGTTAGACAACTAGGCTCTCTGGGGTGGGTGCTGGGTGAGGAAGGCTGGGCGGTGGCAGTAGGCAACTGTCCTGTGCACAGGAACCCCTGTGCAGGGCTTAGCCCATGCTGCAAGCAGAACAATCGTAAGTGCTTTGTTAAAAGAGAGAAGAGGTTCTCTGGGGGCTACTCCTAGCTGAAGCACTTCTGTCAAGACGTACGTCTTCACTGCCAGTAAGGGCTGCATAAGGTCCAGTACCACAGCAGCACTCATCACAACCACGGCAAAAGAACCCCTTCCCTCCACAGCCACACCAGGAGGCGAGACTAAGCCAGTGTCCGAGTAGGTATCCAAACCACAGGCATCCACCATTTTCTCCTACCATTTACCCTCAGGCTGTTCCAAGGGCTTATGGTAGTCAAAAGGATTCTCAAATCCCCCTCCCCATCCACAAACCCTAGGTTTACTCCTTAAAGGACCTGTCGAAAAAACTGGCCCCTGCTTCAGAGTTGGAAGGTCAGGTTTTGGCTGGCATCAGAGTCGACTTGGGCGATGCTACTCTGGCTCCTTATTGGAACTGGGTATACCAATGAGGTCAGTGTTGCATCAGCAGCACCTGTAAAAATGTTGCTGGAATTAACTCAGGGAAGGATGCGCTCTGGGGATTGGAGCCGATCTAGATCCAGGGGGCCAGACTGGCACCAAAGGCGGACCCCACCAGCAGGAATCCAGTGGGGGCAACCGCTGAACCTGTGGATTGGTTCCAATGCATCATCTATAGATTTTCTGGCATGGTGAACAGCGCCTCGACTCCTTAGATTTTTTAGGCTTTTGTGGGACTTACCGATGACGACTTAAAAGTGTGATGTTGAGCACTGGAACAGCTACACAAACAGGCCTGGAACTTATTGCATAACCAGGAGTGCCATGTAGTCAGCTGGCGACCTGTAACTTCAGGGACTGCTCCTGGAGTGCCTTGGGGTTCATGGCGCACCAGTCTTCACAGGTCTTTGAGGTATGGCCCGGCTTCAGACATGAGAGGCAAACCAGATGTGGGTCTGTCGGAGACATTTGTCTGTGACAGGAACCATAGGGTTTAATTCCCCCAGGTGTTAAGGGGACATCCCTTAGTACATTGGGAGACCAGCTCAAAATATCAACAAAATGTTGAAAATATAGTCCAAAAATTGGACTGAGGTAGCTCATGAAGGATCTGTGCTGATGGTGCAGAAAGAAAGGAAATAATGTTGGCATGCTGGGGCCAGGTGCATATAGGCACCATGGATGTCCCTTCCAGAGCCGACGTAGAGCTCATCGTTGTCTGCTCGAAAATATACAGGTCGTCTGACGCCTAGGAAATAGTCTAAGGTAAGAAATCTGCAGATAAAAGCCTCTGCCAGATACTATATTTATACACAAGGTGTAGTCTTGTTCAGTCACTGCAACTTTCTGAGAAGGTGACCGATTTTCTTGTGGAACTGATGGGCAGAAGACAAATATTAACATTTAAGGTCTGCCTATGGGACCTTATGGGATGTCCCAAGCGCAGCAAAATGATATGCAGGTTTTTGGTCCTGAGTAATAGCCCTTAGTTGGTAAGCACCCCTGGCTCTCGCACAAAAAATGAGGAGATTGATCTGCATAATTAGGCATAAGCTAAAGATGCCTCTATCCGCATCTAGTGCATCCGCTAACAGAGGCTAATGGTACTGACAGAGTGGGACACCATTTAACTTCAGGTGGGTCCTAAGTCAGACGACAGGCCACCCTGAATCCCTTGGCTATATACTCTATCTTTCCTCAGCTATAATTTATAATTACAACTTAATCTTAACATGTTCTTCTTGAATGATATTTCATCATAATGCAAAAACCTTTGTTTTCCCAATTCCCCACTATGGTGCACGTGTGGGACAGACGATAACTGTATGTACTCTCTCAAATGTTCACACTCAAAAGCTGTTCATATCTGTATTAAAATGCATGTAATAGGTATTCTATGTTAACTTTTCACCTTCCGTTCTGTTAAACATTTTTTTAAATTAATTTTTTCAACCATAAATGACGGACAACACACTAAACTCATGAGCCATCCTCCTTATGCTAATATCCGCAAATTGATGTACAGAAAACCTCAAAGGGGATGGGATGATCAGGGGAAAAATGTGAATTTCATTCCTGGTTATGTGTCCGTAGATAGCACCTCCATCGCTTGCAACAGCTTCAATTATTTCACTGCTAGTAAAAGATCACTGCTTTTACCTTGCAGTGGAATTTTAGTAGTAAGCTCATGTATTGTATTTTCGAATCACAAACTTGAATCACAACTTTCTATGGGTTTTCCTCAAATCCTGAATGATTCAGAATAAGATCTTTATCACAATAGGTCTTAACTTGAGAGAGCAAACATGAACAGCTTCCTTTTGACATAATAATGATAGGGACATGAGATTGTTGGTCATCTTATTTGGCCCTGGCAGCAACCTATTACCCAAGGAACTCATTGTTGAAATGATAACGTGCTAAGAACTGGATTAATTGTGTGGTCTTATTTTATTCAGCACTTGGATTTGAGATAGCAAGATCTCTTCAAACTTCCTCTTCCACTTCTATAACTTCCATTAGCAAATATTTCCAACCATCACTGTCAGGAAAAGCCTTAACAGTGCTCTGGAGAACAAGTCCAGTTGAGCTGGCTGCGGGATATACAATTTGATCTCCTTTTGTGAGGATATTCTCCCAAGAGATCTAACTAAAAGTGTCAAATGGAGCACTGCCACAGATATGCAAGTATGTCTCATCATGCTTATCTATCACTGGATGGCCTCATGCTCCACACTGCATTCTGGTTCAAGAAAATATAAATAAGGGCAAATAAATGTTGCTATGATGAGGCATGCCATATATCATGAGGTTCACTTTTGGGATAAAACGATCCGTTAGGTGAGCATATGTCGCTTACCTTCCTTGATTGCTTGGAACCTGCTCTTGTATTGCTTTCTTATAACAATTTTGCTACTTCTGCCATCTGCATGGAGATCTGTTTGGATTCTTGTACAGATTCTGAGAAAACAGCAAGAAAAGCCAATTTTTGATTCTTCTGCAATCTATTTCCACTCCCAATCAAGTCCTGTTTGTTGAAAGACTTGTGAATTGAGGGGAGAGCAGCCTCTTGGGAGGAGGGTGGTATCCATCAGCAAGAGGCCAATCTGCGATGTCCCAGCCAGCAATAAAACCTTTACCACTGATCACCAGGCACCATATGCCACACACAAAACACCGAAATCACTTTTCAGTGAAATGTGGTGCACACCCTAGGTCCCTTCATGACTGCTTCACATTGTGACATGTGTAAGAGACAGGGGAACAGACAAGTGCACTAGCAGCTTTTCAGACACATTGGTCATCAGAAGCAGCTAACATCAAACCCAGCAGCTAATCTGCAGTAAACTGCAGTCTGAGCTAGCAAAGTGCCAGCCGCCATCAGCATTTTCAAAATGTGATTCCTTATCTGAACCACGTCATCACACATCCAACTAGCTGCGTACTATTACTCACAGGACATCACTGCCTCAAATAGATCTGCTGGTACACCAGGTTACAGTGGGGCAAGGGCTTTAAAACTAATCTCGGATGCACTGCACTCTAGTAGAGGTCTGCTGGCAGAGGAGTTACCTCCACTCACACATTCTCTCCATTCCCTCCACTACAGGGATAAGCTCCTGATAATAAGCAACAAGCTGCACCAGTCCATGCCATTGTTGAGTGTTATCAGGGACACCTACCTGTAACATCTCTGGTACATTCCTTGGGTATACAGGAACATCTGCTGGTACCAAACTAGGTAAATAAATTGTGCATCAAAAGAAATATACCGCACAACAGAGATGAACGCAAAAAAGGAAAAAAATAAATCATTGTCAAAATACTGCCAGGCCAGATACAAGCATGTTCAGAACTGTTACATGGAGAAAAAAAAACCTCTCAAAAGAGTCTCTGAAGCATTTGTGATGTCCAGTGAAGTTAAACCTCAGGCTTTAAATGACAACATGGTGTTGTGTGGAGTCCGGGTCATGAAACAGCCTCTTCTATATGATAACACAACATGCTGTCTGGTTTTCAAGGTTCTAAAATACTTACATCTTTTCCTGGTTTTAAGGAAGAAAGGCTTACTCCCCCTTTGAATACCACTGCACAACCAGTCTGAAATTCAGCAATTATAAAGAGCATCCAAACACTGCCAGCATTCTTTCACTGTCACAAAAGCTAACTAACCAGGTACGTCTTGAGAAGACAAGAGGATTCTCAGTCCCGCAAATTTGGTTAAAATGCAATCCTAATGCATAGGTGTACTTATTCAAAGGCAAACAATTTGCTCCTGCTTTGAACTCTGCACTGGATGTGAACTTTAATTACTACAGTATTTCAATAAGGTTCTCTGTGGCATTTCAAATCACAACTTACCTCAGCATGCTTGAACTGTAGCAGAAAAGTGTATTTAAATGTTTACATTTAAGCTACTCAGCACATACACTTTTAGAAATGTGCTTTGATAAAGATCACCATTGACTCTGACAGGTATTCTTAACAGGTGAGCTAAACAGTGAGGAATCTTGTTTGGAGGACTCATCTAGCCCCAACGTCGAGGTAACTTTAGAATGATCACTGGGTTTAGACGGAGAAACGTAGGGTAGAGGGAGGCAAGGACAACACTTTCACTGAAGCACTTTATACAAAGCCTAGATCAAGGAAAGGCATAGCACGATTATATATTACTATAAGCGGTCAAGCAAATGTAAAAAAAAACATGGGTACATAACACAGGAGCCTGAGAAGGGGTGGAGGTTGTGAATGACATCTGGTTAGTTATATGCAAATGGCTGCTAAAAATTCAATATGCTCACAAGGCAAAAATGCACTGGTAGTTTGCAAGACTAGGAGCAATGTTTGGTTTTGCAAAACAATGCACGAGGTGATGCCTAGAACTGGGGCCATGCCACATTTGTAGTGGCGGTGTAACCATATTCCAGAATAACATACTAAATACCAATAAAGGAACAACAGGTGCCACATTGTCAGCAGATACACTGACACTGTTGCTGAGCAGATACACCACCATTGTTGCTGGGTTGCACTGGGGATGAAGGCATACCCTACTTACACCCACCTGATCCTAGCGGCAATACTCTATTTCTCAGATCTGGGATGGCAAGAAAGTGACCACCACGGGATAGTTAAAGCCCATCTTTGCTGTGGGTGATATTATTCCCCGATACTAAAGCTGAATGCCCCTTCTTGGTGGCCTGCGTGAGGGGAACTTTTATCTCTTGCTTCTAAAACCTTCTTTTTCATTGTGAATGAAAGAAAGTTTCTATTGTTAACAGTCACTTTACACCAAAAGAAATTCAATAACTAAAGTCGTTTAAAAAGAAACATGCTTTGGTGGGTTACAAATAATGCAGTAAAACAAATGTGAAAGAAAACACAGTCATTGCAAATACTCACAAAGAATAAGACCACCACTAATGGAGATCTCCTCAGACTGCTAACCAAGTCAATCAAAATCCTCTACATCAGAAAAAATATACGTTTGGGCCGTGTAGACATACAAACGAGTGTTAAAACATAAATCTGAATTTTTGCGGACCTTTGCTGGTTTCAGGAAAACATCCAAGAGTTGGACTGGATTGCTCATAGGATATACAAATACAATGTTTCTTTACTGATACGTGAATCGGAGTTGCCCGGTATTTGATTTCTCCCATTAAAAGGTCAGTAGTGACAATGCGCTATAGTCCACATTTTGACGGATAAGAGAACAGAAATGAAATTACCGCGACACACTGACCTCTTTTAGAATGCTATATTTGAAAAATCATTAAGGTCCAGTACACCAGCAACTGGGAGAATGTGTTTTTGCACAGGCATGGGTGCTTATAATTAGCCTTTAGATATAATTTGTCTGCATGCATTAAGAATTATTTAAAGAACTATGAACTGAAAGGATTTGAAACGACTATTTTCTAACACTAAAACAGACGTGGTGAAATGAACACAGAAGTTAAATGAAGCCGCACACGTCAAGTAACGTTATGTACATTTTATTGCCAGTATATGCACAATGGTAAGCCGAGAACTATAAATACAAAACATAATTAAACAGTGGCAACAGCTTGAAAATTGCAATGATGAAAACAGACATGGGAAACACTACTTTCTGATGCAGCTGCTAAAAACAAATTAAAAAGCCCATGACTAATGACATACTTATTTTTGCATACATTTGTACACTTTTTTCACTAACGCCAGATCACTTTCGTTACAACAAAGTGCTTTCCTGACACACAATCTCACTTTCTCAGCCAGACTGCACTTCACACGGATGTGAAATGACCACGCTGTGCAATGTTAAATAACTATAACCACATTGTCTCAAATGAACCGAACAAAACTCTGCAATTATATGTTAACATATTGTGCATTTTCAACTCATTTACAATTTTTGGATATGCGCTAAGTGTGGAGACTTTGAATGCACAAGAATGTAATTTGACGTTTCTACAGGTCTTTGAAAGCATTCGCTCAGTACCGAGGTGCTAGAGAGAATTTCAGCTTTGGCACTGCCTGAATCTCTCTTGCAGCACATCTTCTCTCAACAGGTGCTTGTGCCTGTCAAGTCTGCTTCTCCCCTCTACAATTCTCACACTCCACCTGCCTCAAATCAGCTACGATTCTATCACCACTCAGTAACAATATTCCGCTTGAGTGCTTATTAGTTGCATGTTCTCTCATAAATACAAAATTGCATTATTCACAAGAAACAAATTTAAAATATATTTATAAATGTATATGCAAAGGAAAACACTTTATTCTACCGTATCTCGATGACAATGTACGAGAAGCTATTCCAACAATCTGGTACAGCCTTCTCAAACTTGTCAACACACACAGAACATAAGCAAAAATGCACTGTAGCAGATCTCTGGTACCTTGAATCCTCATGTCTGACAACCCCCTACAGCGTTTACTACGGAACATTTCATACAGATCACAGTTGAGCGTTTTCATTTTGCATCATCCTGTTGATTCCGTCAACTTGTTACCAAATGACTTAAGGATTCAGTAAGGAGCATTGAATCCCTTAAAGAAATACGTACTGAGCATGCTTGTGCACTGGAGTCCACTCTGAGGCATCCTGCTTGAAGAAGGGGTAATGACAAACGTGGTTCTTGTCCATTAGGGATTCCCTTCCTTCCCACTGATGCCAGACCTGAACCTGCCTGGCAAGTGCCCACTGCTATCCACACAGACGCACCAAGGGCACAGATCCGCTTTTGTTTAGCGTGGAGATGATGGGATTGGAACCATTTGCAGAGCAGTGCAGTGCGTGGGATAAACAGCCAAACTAGTGCACAAGATCAGGTACACAGAACTGGACCAGTCCGGCTCGTCATCGCTGGCCTGACTCCCCAACTACGGCGTATCCCAAACAAAGTATAAGAAGATGATGTACCTACAACACAGTGACTGGTCCACAGGCAGCACAGACTAGTTCTGCCTGGTTTCACATCACGTTTCATTCCAAGTAGAGGGCAGGAGGCTTGGTAGGCCAAAACAAAGCAAATAAAACAGCAGCAATAAGGGGATAATCTTCAGCTGAACAAAAGCAAAAAAAATGTTTTCGATAGATCTTTATTTTTTAGCATTCCCCTTGATTTTGTTTTCTTTTAAAAAATAACACTGGAGCTTGTTATTGGGAAAATGCAAAGGAGTGCGGAATTTGATATATATATATATATGTCTTTATATATATGTATTTTGATCAATGGATATTAATACTGTTCGTTTTTCATTTGGAACATCTCTACAGCAACAGTCACATGCAGGCTGTGTAGCCCTCTGTTAATTTAAAAGAAGTAAAAAATGAAACAAAAAATTAAAAAATAATCTCTGGAAAGGTGTTGTAAGTTTGCTCTCTTTGATGGAGGGCCGGCCCTTTTTTCGAAAGAACAGAGGTAACGGTGTCCAGAATCACTAGCTTTGTCCAGAATGATCTGATGCAGGGTCAACTGCTCCGGAGCCCGTCTGTGCCCTTTTGATGTAGAGGTTTAATAATTTCATCTGCAAAATCAAACAAGAAAACAGTATAAACAGTCTACCGTGCACATTGTCTCATGACAAAGTTTTCACTGTACTTCCCTTTATCTGTCTTCTTTTGAACAATCTCAATCACTGGACTTCCACCTTTCCTGCCTTCCATGGAACTTTTATAAAAACTACTGAACTGTTATTTTGCACAGCGATAAACACTGTCTGGTCATGCTTACGCAACCCCACATCTACCACCATACATGTCCGGATCCTCAGCAAGGTTTCGTTCATCCCCTCGTTACAGCAGCAGGCGTGCTCTTGCACACAAGAAGAAACCTCTGTATTGAAGCACGTAAACACAATGTCAAAAACCGTCATATTAAATGCCTTGCTAGCCAAGTCGAGTTAACAATTTTGTAAATCACAAAATATTGCTTGTTTCTTTCAGCAAGTGAATGGAAATATCGCAGTCTGTTTCATTTCTTGATGATGATGGAGACTGAGAGACTGTGTTTGGCAAGACTGTTCACTTCAAATCCTGGAAGAGTGCTATAATATGAACAGTCATCAGTTTACCTCACCCTACAAGAAACCAAACCTCTCAAAAGTATTATCACGGATGCTTGTGAAACTTTCAATTGTACCTATCCAGGGTATTCTACGGCTGCCTGGCGTTCAAAGACGTTGCTGCCGCAACAACTGATATTAGCGCTCAGCCATTCGCTGCTGATCTGTTCAGCATGGAGTCATGGCCCAACTCACCTTCCCACTCTAGGCGTCATTGTAAGAACACATCAATATTGTACTCTACCATCCCTCATCACAACTCGTGTATTCTAGACTCCCCGACACCCAGAACTCCTTTCCAAACCCTAAATCAATGTACATGAGCGAAAGGCCAAGTGCAAAAAACTCCTTCCCAAGCTTAGTGGCCTTTTTTAAACATCAGCCACAGAAGCATGCACGTCTCAACATCCTCTTAGATTCCACCCAACCACTGCATTCAGTGGAAACTGCATCTCATGCCTTCACATGAGAATACCAACCCCGACCACCTTCAGATGGTCCCAACTGATGGTGGTAGACCAATTTAAGGATTTGTTGGAAGAATATGACACTGCAGAGCCAAATTTATTTCGGCCTCCCACACACAGGCGAGCACACTAACCACGGTGCTGTACAATTTAAATGGTGCTGCACATTAAGGAGGTCTAAATCATTCTGATACTTTTGTTGAGGATATTTAGAACTATTGCAGAACCTCCAGGAGTGCTTGACCTAAGTTACAAGAGTGGGTGAGACTGCTCTGTGCTAGTTCTGGTTTTCTCAGACAAAAAAAGGAACAGGAATTAAGGCAGCAAAGGCCGCTTTATATACTTACCGCCTCAGCGGCGAGCATGGTGCCCCTGGCAACTTAGCTGTCTTCTTTGATAATCAATATTTTCATGATTCCTCTAGTAAAATTGCCATGAGCTACAGGGAGCATGTGCGTTCTAATTGATATCACGTGCTTCAGTTTTGTGTCAGACATGCTTGTCTATAACCAATGTGTGCTACTTGGTGCAAATTCAGTGAATCGAAAATCAAAGGTATTTTATTAGGCCCTCAACACATCTGAATAATACTACAATGATCTCCAAACTACTTACATTTTCCGGCCATGAGATCCTATTTACCAAAATCAAAAAACAAAAAAAGAAATTTTACATTTTACCTGGTATAAACTTAAGCATGTCCTCTGGCCTCCGAGATGGGTCTGAGGTCCAGGAAGTATACACCACACTGAGATTATTCTATGTATGAAGCAGCCTCGTTCTGCAGAGGCCTCAAAGATTCCTGTGTTCTGCCTCATCCCCCCCTCCTCCCAAGTCGTTTTATTGAAATTTTCCAGGCAATAAAGGAACAAACAATCACATTCAATACATTACTTTACACAGAAAATGAGTAAGGAAAATGCTGCAAGATGTGGTCACTTCGTTGGTAGGATTAGTCATAGCACATTATCGTGGTATGACATCTGTAGGTGACATTCTATGTCATTAGAAAGTGGGAGTGCTTGTCAGTTAAAAACACCGAAACCACCCCTGTCTGCCCCCCAACCCAATGTATAATTCAGCTAGGTAGAGTTAGAAAATAAAAAGGGCTGGGAAAGGCTGTAAGGCGAAAGGCAAGTCCGGAGGAATAGGACAGGAAAGTATGATTGCATGGTGTTAGATATACTGCTATGTGTACCTTGATAGGCTACCCCACACTTCAAAGGGGTGAAGAGATTGTACCAGAGACAGGTGTGCAGTAATGTCACATGCAGGCGATGGTCCCTGCGCCACACAGCCTAGGCATCTCAAACTTGAAGCAAAAAGCTGGAGAGCCCTTAAGCTAGTGGGCAGAAAGCATAGATATTCCAGCTTCGACATATGGTTGCCTTACGAACATGAGCTTCTTTTCAGTGGATACAAGTTTGTGCCAGATTTCCTCCACAGCCAGTGTGTGCTGAAGGCAACTGAACAACAGTGAAGCTGGGGCCACTTTTTTCCCCAGGACTAAGATCCCCCTTAGTTGCTCCAGTCATTTGACACACCAGCTTCCGGTCTGCACGCGTCATAACACCAAGGGCCTCATTAAGAGTTTGCCCGAGGAGATTACTCCATCACAAACGTGACAGATATCCTGTCTGCCGCATTACGAGTTCCGGAGGATATAATGGAACTTGTAACGCGGCGGAAGTGATAGCCATCATGTTTGTGATGGAGTAATCCCCTCGGCCAAACTCGTAATGAGGCCCCTAGTGTGGTCGGTGAGAGCCCTAGAAGTTACACATTGTGGCCCGCAGGGATGAGGTATTCTACTGTCCCTTCTATATGACCAAGGACCTCCTTCCATAATGCTTGTATGACTAAACAAGACCATCATATGTGTATGAAACAGCCCATTGCCTGTGACCAGCGCCAACAGAGCATGGAGCAAGGGGAGTAGACTATGCTTAAGTGTAAAAGTCCAAGTACCATTGGTACATTACTTTGTAGGCTGGATCTGTACTTTCTCTTTTAATAGTGCCACCTTTTCTCAATTTATCAAGTAACTTAGGGGCTTAGATGTGGTTTGCGTACTGTGAGTGCCTTATATATTGTTAAGAGCACCTTCAATACAGACCTGATTCTGACACTTAAGACTGACATTCAGGGAGCCACACAGATGCTCACTAGCAGGTCTATGACCCATGTCCACTTCACTGCAGTTAGAAAAATATTACCACTACAAAATCAGAATTTTTTGTCACAACATAAACATAGTTAAGCTTAGGTTTCTCCACAGATGAGAGCTACTGAATATGGCATCTGACAAGCTGCAGTCACAGAAGGCCACAACTGACATGCATTAGATGGAAAAAGAGGGAGGAAAATAGTTTAACCTTAAATGGGATCGTGTGTGTTGTTACCTCAGATCTTGTATGCGTACAATCGGCATAGATATGTACTGCAATCATTTGTAAAAAGAAATGTCATTAGAATGTGGAAATACATAAGGAATACCAAATGTTAATGTTTAACGATTTGACTGATGCTGAAAAGCTGTACGTAGCACAATCAATAACATGGACTCATCATGGTTGTAAGATTTTCCCCGTTTGTCCCTAAATTCATCTGCCTCCATTTAGCTATGTGCTACTTACTTTGCTACCGGTAAGCTGACTGAGATGTGGCTTCAGGTCATCACCAATGATTGCGTAGATGGCTACTAGGCAGAAAACACAGGCTTTACGAACACTACTTTCGGAATTGTCATAACCCTGCAAAGTAAAAAAAACAGAAGAACATTTTAAGTGTAGGATTCATGTTTCAAAGTTAAGGTGTTGCACGACTCTGTAGAATTAGAGAGAGTAATACGTTTATTGGGACACCTGTCAATGAAAACATTCTAAAACACTTAATACAAACTTCTAAAACAACTCTAAGCCAAACCAACATTAAAACAGAACTTAAGCTAAAGTATAAAATAAGCAATTCCTACTGCCACATCCAAGAATTGCATATGGGACAGAAGTACAACTGCATCAAACCTAGTAAATATCCGATATTTTAAAAAATAAGGGTCTTAAAAATGTAATTCTCTGTAAAGTTCAACTTGATACTTAGAAATATATGCATGTTGTAATCAGTAGCCATCGTATGTTCCAGCTGAGCAGACTAGGTGTTCTAAGGGCTCCTTTGCAATCATGACATGACAGCTGTATATCTTCTGTTTTATGCTGCAGCATGCAGCAGAGGGATTGCAGCTTAATATTGTTTCCTCCCTTAGGTTCACAAAGATTCGGAGGAAAGGCTTCTGTTGATGACAACACTTCTCTGATCCCCTACAGAGCCAAGAACATTAGATGGGAGATGAGTGCCTCAGTGCTGTCTCATTGCCATCACCAAAACCCTGAGAAAAGCAGAGGAAAGGAGCGTGATGCAGCTCAGTTCCCAGTGCCTACCAATCCGCAACCACTGCATCCTAAGTTTATGCACAGTTGTTCACACGGCAGGAAGAGGAAAGTCAAGCTGAAAGAAGTGCTATGGAGCACAGTCCCTTCCCAGGAAGAGAGGGACAAAACCCAGAGGGATTCAAGGAAGAGTGACAGAATCTCAGCTGTGAATGTTCATGTGTGAAAAAGGGAGAGGAGAGTGGTGGGAAATTTGTCACATGTTTTTTTCCAATTTCACTGACTGCTCAATGATGATGCACAATTGTTGTAATCTAGTCTGTGCAGGGTCTACCTTTGCGGAAGTCAGTTTGCTGGTCTAGCAACTGAGCGTCTACTTGTTCTTTTATTCTGTTCAGGATGACTCTGTTGAAAACTTTGTCTGGGGTTGATACAAGTGTTAACCCTCTGTAGTTTGCACAGTTACCTGATGAGATATCCCCCCTTTGAGGGATCTCTGACTTTCACCACAAGAGGTCATAGATCTCTGTGAATGTGATTCCCCTCAACCCCAAGGTTGGGATATCTTTTGGTTGATGTTTTGGTAGCTAGGGTTTTTTTACACTGTGGGTTTCCGTAAAGACAGATCCTGCACAGACCAGATTGCAACACTGTGCATCATCACTATGCAGTTGATAGAATGGAACTCCCTCTCTATGTCAACTTCATAGACTATGAGAAGCCATTCAACAGCATGGGCAGCAAGACGCTTTGGAAACTCCTCTGCCACTATAGTGTGTCAGATAAACTAGTAAGACTCATTAGGAACTCCTACGAGAGAATGACCTGTAAGATAGTCCATGAAGGACAACTCACTGAAGCCTTCCATGTGGAGCTAGAGTCCGCCAGAGTTGTTTGCTCTTGTCTTTTCTCTTCCTGCTTGCCAGTGAATGGATCATGAAGACATCCACAGTAAGGAGGAATGGGATCAAGTGGACACCTTGGACGCAGCTCAACAACCTGGACTTTACACCAGACGACTGTCCCATATCCAACTGCAGATGCAAGAGGAGACTGATAATGTGACAGACACATCAGCACAACTTGGCCGCAGGATCCACAGGGTTGAAAAAAACAAGATCTTGAACTGCAATTACTCCTGCAGTTAATACACCGGAAAAGGTTGAGGCCTTCACCTACCTGGGCAGCGTCATAGACAAGCAGGGCTCCACATACACCGACATCAAGGCATGAATCGGCAAAGCAAGGGCTGCCTTAATTCAGCTAAAGAAGACTAGGTTGTCCAAAGACCTAATGTAGCAAACCAGGATCAGCTTTTTACACCAACGAAAAGTCGTTCCTTCTGTATGGAGCAGAAACTTGGGGGACAACAGTGACCACCACCAACTAAGTGCAGACATTCATCAACACCGGTTTGAAGAAAATACTCCAACTACGCTGGTCAAACACCATCAGCAACAATGATCTGTGGCAGCAGACTTTCCAACTCACTGATGAAGACATTATGAAAAGATGCTAGGGCTGGACAGATTACAACTAAGCAAGCCTGCATCAAACACCACTAGGCAAGCCCTGACTTGTAACGCTCAAGTGAAAAGGGAGAGAGGAAGGCCAAGAAACAACTGGCATGGAGGCCGCCAGGCTGACTGCAAAGAAATAGGTTACACCTGGAGTCAGATTGTAAGAAAAGCCCAGGACAGAGTTTGTTGAAGAATCCTGGTTGATGGCCTACATCCCCAGGAGAGGTAGTAGGCATACATGTGTTTTTTTTTTTTATTAACAAATACAAAGGGAGTGTAGTGAGAATACGGTGGCAGAATGCCATGGATTATGTTTGATGGAGGGCCCGAGAGGTGGGTGTGAGAATTAACTAGGTATTCTTGTTTCTTTCAGGGGCTGGTCTGTTTGTGAACAGGGTGGCTGTGTGATAGGAAACACCAGGAATTTTAAGTAATGTGGAAGTGGGCAGTTTTCTAACACTAACCACAAAACAACCACATGTCCAAGGAAACAGCATAACAGGGGAGCTTGCAAAGCATACATGAGCAGATTATAAATCTGTGCTTCATCCTCGAAGTTCGCAGAAAAAAGAAAAAAAATACACTGTTGGTTGGGCCCGGTATATATACAATTCTGTAAGTCAGCTTCTTCCTGTCAGTATTTTCAGTTGTGCTTTTTTCTTCAAAACTCCAATGCACAATACACAACCCACGTTCGCCAAACCCTAAAACAAGTTCCTTAGTAACTAAAAGCACTGCACTCAAAAACCTAAAACAATGCTTAGTTGAGCAACTGCTTTCCGCTTACTTAGCTTGAGCTAAAAAAAAATACATACATAAATATAAAAATAGTGCACAATACATTAGAACCAGATTCGTTAACAATATAAGAAGTGTTTGAATTACCTGTATTAAACCTGGCACAATCTCTGGTAGTAGCTGAGACAGGACCTCTTTCGAAACTCTTTCCGTCACCTTGGTTTGCATTTTGATTGCTGCCAAATTGATGGGATAGTCTGCTGTCTGTATAATCGGACACAGTACTTTAATGCACTGGTCCGGGCTTATGGATGTAGCCAGAGTACAAGCAGCTTCCTCGGCAGCTCTTACCACCTGGAAAGATTACAATGTGCATTGTCATAAAGGGCAAATAAACCATATATCTTTAAATAGCAACACAAAAATCACTACGTGTCTAATGTAGCTTAGGTATACCAAGTTCTTTTAAAATGAGACCTCTGAAACATCTACAGATGCTTTTGTGACAGGCTGTAGTGCCAATTATCGAGGTGCCAAAGATTTCTAGGTCAGCGCGTTCAAGCGTCTGTCCTGGAGAAAGGGGGCGCATTGCAGGTACAATTTACTTCTTTAACTTCCTGCAGCAGGTGGGAGGTCACTTCCCGGGCCAGCGGGCTGGGACTGAAAGAGGCACTTGCCTTAGCAAAGAGGTCTAGCTTGTTGGTAAACAGGGCAGTAGCATCAGGACCTGGTCAACCCTACAGGATACCCGTGGACACCGCCCAAGACTGCAGAAAGGTGTTTGGGGGAGGGGCAACTGTGGGTACCGCTGACACCTGCTCTAGAACAAGCTATCGTCCGACAGAACCATGCAAGCAAGCACAAGATAAAGGACAACTTTTATGGTTGGGTTATTGTTATTATCAATTAATGCAATTTTTATTTTTTTGCTGTTGGCGTTTCGGAGTACTTTTTTGCAGGTCACTAGTTTATTGTCCATATATGCTGGCTAGTGTGTACATTTGTCTGCACGAGCTCACTCGTACACGTTCTTCACACAAGAAAATAAGTACAAACCACAGCTGCTCTGACACCAATTTTAGCATAAGGCAGTGAAGCTTCTAATACAAACATTACATCCTGTCCAATGAAAAGTGGTCACTTATGTTGTGTCTGGCAACCCTCATATACGTGTGAACGGAATTTCATTAGGGGCATTTGTGTGGCGGCGCCTCTCTGAACAAACCACGTCTGGAAACACTCAAGAGAAAGGGAAGCTTTTAAGATGGGGAGAAATAGGTTTTACTTGTCCTTTGATTTATATTTCAAGTTAGAATTCAAAGGAGGCGGATTGACACAAAAAGGTTTATTGATATCAGCATGTTTGCGGGTGAGCCGGTGTATGTCAGAACATACATATGTTATTGTTTTACAGCAGAGACCATGTGGTTACCAAGTGCATAACTCTGATGTTCAGACAGAAACAAGGCACAACTCGCCAGTGGCGTAGCTATTGCCCTAATGCAAGCAAGGGAATTGCTCCATCCCCTGATGTGGTAGTGAACAGCTGCTGACTGTGGCAAGGTGAGCCCTCAAACCCCTGGGCCCTGTGCCATTGCACCAATTACACACTTAGTATTTAAGCACGTACAACTCACTGTCATTTACAAAGATCTGGACTGTCATGGACAAGAAACGATGCTCTAGCACTTGTACGGTGATATGTTTTCATCAATGCTGAAAGGCGAAGCTTTGCATTCGTCGTTCGAAATTGGGGCAGTTGTAAAAAGGCGCTGGAAGAAGGGGTGCTGCAGCACTCCACAAATAACTATTCTGGAGTTCAGAAGGCGAATGAGTAATACAGATGCCTTTACATTTTCTTTTCATCTGGTAATATTCGCTGTGTTTCAAAGGCAGAGGTCAAATGCTATACAATATCTTCTTGCAAAGGGCTATCTATTCTTTTATCATCGAGAATGGCGTTTACTTTACTAACTGCAAAATGAGATGATTTTGACAAGTGACTACGTGGCAATGTCGCAGGGGTGAAAAGAATGGCTGTAGGATGTCTTTATTAATAACAACACGTATATACCTATAAATGAACTGTACACGTTTCAGAATATATCAGCAGCTCGGAAAGCACACATGAAGCAATTTTTTTCTAATTCTGAATTCTGAAGCAGGATGGAAACAAAGATTTTAATAGGATTACAAAAATCAAGACATTCTTATTTCCTGAAACCCGATTTCCACATATTATAATTTGTGTGCTTTTTGGTGATTTTTCCGTTTGTGCACTGTGCTGTGAGATATACTGTTTATAATTCAGTGGACTTGCAGCTTGCCTGCAGCATACCATTAGTTGTTTTCATTGGCACTCATTTGCAATCTTTTGATTGCTAAGCTCCCAGTAGGCTTCCCTTCCATTCTGATGTTAGCTCCTTCTTGGAGCATGGACCAAGAACATATGATTTTCCTTGTCTTTTTGCAACCCACTATTTTTTTTATATTTAATTTTCAGCATCATTCCTGGACGTGCAATGTGATTTCCTGCTTTTAACACAGGCATATGTCTTCTGTATTTATTTTGCTTTCACCATATCTGCTCTATCTACTGACGCTTTAGTTACTGGCACACACAACCATCTGACCATCTAGAATGCCACAAACTCCTGGGCGACTCGCCATCCAGATTCCAAAACAGCAGCACTGAAACAGCTCTCATCACTGCCATGGACATAGGCAACATCCTCGAACATGGACAGACTGCCGTCCTCATACTTCTTGACCTCTCTGTCGCTTTCAACACCTACTCCCACCACACACTTATCGCAAGACTACACACAGTGGGACTACAAGGACCAGCACTCAAATGGATAGTTTCCTTCCTCTTCAAAATAACACAATGAGCCAGGCTCTTGCTGTTCACATCAGAACCCAAGGACCGCTGCAAAATCCTACAGAAATCATGACTCAGACCCACACTTTTCAACTTATACATGACTGTTCTGGCAAACATCATCAGATCCCAAATAATCAACATCTTCTATGCAGACGACACACAGCTCATTTTTTCTCTCTCACATGTCACTATCACCACCAAGAAAAACTTCAAACAATTCATGATTAGCGTGGCCAATTGGATGAAAGAAAACTGCCTTAAGCTCAACACAGGCAAAACTGAAGTGCTGATTTTTGGGAATAAGAGCTCACCCTGGGATTCGACCTAGCCCACTAATCTAGGCCCCAGACCCACCCCAACCTACCATGCTAAGAACCTAAGCCTCATCCTAGACACAAACCTACCATCAAGTCCCAGGTAACACTGTCATCTCCACATGTTAGTTGAAATCTTCAAACGGCTCCCACTGGTGTAGTGTACCAAATGTAAAGGGACACTATGCAAAACGTCCAGATGACGCTTACTGGTTTACAGTGGCTAAAATATTAATATCCCAAATGCTCTCTTTTGTGGTAGTGTGGGTGAGAAGTTTAGGCTTATCAGAGGGTAGTGCTAAACATTTGTTGAACAAGGTCAATAAATGTGACATACACTAAAGAAGAAACTCGAGACCAATGATTAGAAAAATATCGCTATTTTTATAGAGTGTTTCAACACCAGAAAAAGGTAAGTACTGTTGCTGTGTACCAATTTTTGCAATTAAGTATAAAATTCACTCAAACGCGCTTTTATGTGGTAAATGACTTCATGTGGATAAAGTACTTTTACTGCATAGGGGTCTCTGCAGTTGATTATTGGGAGTTCCCTTTAGGTGCTAGGGTCACAAGGAACACCAGCAGTTAAGTTTTATGTGCCCCAGGACATCGGGGTGCAGAGATACTTGATTGGGTGAAATGCCTTGCGCATTGCATGGTTGGCATGGGGGGGGGTCACTTGGAAACAGGCTGCAGAGGGGGCCTTAGGGAGAAGTCGGTAAGCTCCCAACAGGGTGCTCATCGGTGGGGGTCATGGGAGCAAGGAAATGCCATTGGCTAACATGAACCCTGGCCAAAGAGCTTGGGTGCAGCAGGTTTTGGTCATCGGGTGATCCTGCGTCAAGGCACCCATGTTTCTCGGTTGGAACTGCAAGAAGGGGGGATAGAAAAGGAAAGCTGGTCCAGTTTCGGTGCTGGCCACTGCAATACTGACATCCCTTGATGGCTGATCTCTGGTTGCTGTGTTGGAGTCCGGACTGGACTCAAACAAGCGCTGGTTGTTGCAAGGGGTCTGGTACCCCAGGTATTGGTGTAGGATGACTCCAGTGGTCCTGAGGTCTTTCACTTGGTGAGGAGATGACTCGGTCCTCCTAGTGCATGGTGACGACCTCCTGCGCTGCTGTGCGTTGGTGGACCCGGTGGTCAGCAGACCGGTGACCCGGACATTGCAGCTGGTTCCTGCAGAGTGAAGGGGAGTGACTTCTCCACTTTAGGAATACTGCTGATGGTTTGGTGAAATGGTTGGAGGAAGCACAGTTGCAAGACAAGTCGAGCTGTCAGTACAGGAGCAGGTAGGATTTTGTGCAAAAGTCCACCAGCAGTCTGCAGTGCTCGCTTCTTCTTGGTCCTTCGTCTTTTGTCACACTAATCTGTTCTTGTGATGTCAGACTGCCACCTAAATACTCAATTTAGGGGTGTTTAGGGGAATAGCCAATGGGCTACTTACCACTGGGGTAATTACACCCCCTATATGACCACTTCCTGTGGGGGAGTGGGCATAGCCCTGTCCCAGAATCTTAATTCCACCAAAAACAAGATGGTGGAACCCTTCCATCATGGAGCACACCAGGCAGTCCACCTTAGAACCTGGATAACCTCACGGTTGACAAGCAGCAATCTACAGATCCACCTTACAACTGTAAGTCACTCTGCTCTACACCCTCAGACCTACACCACTCTGCTCCACTCCAAATCACACCATTCCACTCTACTCCACTGTATCCTACACCACTCCAGCCTACTCTATGCCAATCCACTACACACATTATCACTTTATGCCAGCCTGCTCTATGCCACTTTGCTCAACGCCACTCTACTCCAGTCTATGCCTCTACTCTACGCCACCTACTCTATACCAATCTACTCTATGCCACTACACTCTAAACCAAAGTACTCTACACCAGCCCACTCCACACTATGCCACTCCATTGTACACCAGTCTTCTCTATGCCTCTGTAACCTATGCCACATCCCTAACTTTTAGCCACGCTGCTGTACAATATGGCTAAAAGACATTGGAAAAGCCCATAGCTCTCACATCGTCGAGACCTATTGGATTTGCCAATGCTTGTTATCAGTACAATTGTACATCAGAGCAAAATTAATGGCAGTTTCAATAGAAAATGTGCTGTCTGTATATTATATTGGACTACCATACTATACTTTTGAAATATATTTGACAAAAGCACCACCAGCTACATACTATATACACACTTACCACTCTCCTGCTGAATATATTTGCCACACTTGGTCTGTGTAGCGCTTGAATTTTTTACACTGGTTGTAAAGTGCATGCTCTCTCGTGTACTGAACGTAATAAAGAGACACATTTCTACTTGCCATTGTTTATTAAGCAAGTTACTAAGTTCAGCACTGCTCCATACGAAAACAGTGCCCCTGCATCTCCCAAATCCCGCTGGCCTTCATGCAACTGTGTTGAAACTTGGAGCGTTCCCCCTAGGCTGATATGAAGCGATTTAAAAGATTGCGCCCCTCGTGTGCTAATATTAGCAAGCAAACAAATTATAACTGATCATTATTTACAAAGATCTGGACTGCTCTAGAGAACAAACAGTGAACTTTCCTTTGTGGTTATCTGCAGCGTATCAGTGTTAAAAGGGGGAGCCTGGTGTTTCACTGTTACTCTGGGGCTTACTATTTATGTGGCCAGCAGCGGCTCCTTTGCAATGATGAAGGAGCGTCTTCCCCCCCGACTAAGCTAGGAGCTGAAAGATTAAACAATATTTAATTATCATTTTATCTTTCAGCTGCTGGCTCAGCCAGCAGCGTGTTCAGTGAGGGGCAGGGCCACGGGAGGTGGGATGAGGAGAGATTGCACCTAAGTGCGCGTGTGTGTTTGGTCGGCCGTCTCAGGCCGGCTAAACACACATGCGCACTTAGGTTTCTCCAGCCCGGCTGTGTTGAACAGCTGGGTTGGAGAAACTGCACAGACCCCAGGGTTGTGTCCTAGCGGCAGTTCATGCTGCCCAGACCAATTTAAATTTAGAATGAAAGCAGCACCAGGATTGCTGGGGAGCCTGTGCTGGTGTCCCAGTGAATGCTGGGACATCAGAAGAAGATCAGGAATGTCAGAAATACTATTTCACTCTTTGGGAAAACACCCTCACCCCCATCCCGTTCACTTGGAAGGCCATGGGCTTCCAAAAATGGACGCCACAGTCGTCCATTACTCTGCTTTATTTATACATACAATGCATGTATCACACTGATCACATACATAAATAAATACAACATACACTTGGGATATTAGTGCCAGGTACCATTCCTATCTATGGTTGCTCTGTTGTGCTGTAGACACATCCTACAGTGGGATTAACAAACAGGGTATAAATTTGACCAAACATTGGCGAGAATCTCTCAGCAAATGCCAAATAACCTTTAATACAGAACAGTGAATGAAGATCATTAAACAAGGTATTTTTCTGCACCAACTCCCCTTGTGAAGTATAAACACCCTGTACCAATGTTTGATACTCCAGACTGTGTAAAGGGGCTGTTCTAGTTTAAGAAAACTCAGACTTTTAATGTTGAAATGATGTGCACACTCTGAATCCCATGTTTATAATGTCTGCCTCAGACAGGGAGAACTATATATAATGTTTCTTTCTACAGCACACTTCCTCGGATTGCTTGAGATCTCAGAAAGCCTTCTCGCACTATACGCATAAAACCTTAAATGAAACATTTACCTTAACTTGCTTCCAATTATTTCCTCTCCTTTCAGAATGTCCCTCTTGTCATCCTTCACCCTCTGCATGCCTTCTATTTCTAAGTATATTCTCCTATTACTCTCATGCCTTTACAACAACTAACATCAACCAGTCTATCAATTTCTCTCACCAAGCATTTACCTAAAAAGCATATAAGCCCCCACTAACGATTACATCTAACTGGTACTCATTTTAATCTACCACAAATAATATAGAGTGATTGCATGGATTTTATTTTTGTATTTCTTGAGAACACATAACTAGTCACAATAACCAACAGTATCACAGAATTAACCACTAAACTTAAATTATAAAGTAGGGAGCTACTGGCCATAAAGAACTTCAACACCTCGACAAGTGTATACCAGAGTAGACAATAGCCAACATTGTTCTTCACCCACAAGCTATACTTAAGTTGTCCATAATGTGTCGGCCAATGAGTCACATGTTCCATCAGGTTTTCTAGAAGTACTAGCAGAAAGCCTTGTAACCAATCAACCTCAGAAATAGAACGATCTGAATACTAATGCCTAGCAATATTAAAAGAATAATTTCCTTTTGTGTATTATCGGAACTGTCAGCAGAAATACCTCTGTGAAAGAAGTATGCATCATTATGCTAACAAAGCCTGGGCAGCAGTATAATAATTGCCTGTAGCACAGACACCATTTCGTTGGAGGCATCCAATCCATAAAGAACCAGTCATAAAACAATAGCTGTACTCCCTGCCACTTCAAGTGTATAATCGCCTCTTTTGCGAAGACTAAAGCTGCCGATGTGATGCCATATGGAAGGATACTATGCTGAACATCCAGATCTCCGACCACTAAATGCAAGCACTTTCAGTGAGTCAGGAAGATCAGAATGTTTAAAAAAACATCTGGAATATTCATGGACACAATCCAGATGTATTCTTTCCCTGCTGCAAAACGTGCCATATAATCAATTCTTCATGTCGCACCACTTTAAAAGTATGCTTTACGAGCTTCTGGGAGTCTTTTCTAAACATAAGTCTGTGTTTTTTGCTTATGGGTTAGGACAGCAGTTTAAAGAAAAACTCATGAATTGAAAACTGCACCTCTGTTCTGCTATAGAAAGGACCAACTAGTCCAATGTTATTCTTCCCAATTCCAGTAGTATTCTGTCAACCACCCTTCGAAAGGTAACCCAACCTGTAAGGTGGGTTATCAAAGAAGATTTCCTGGTACAGAAATCTAAGGTTTTTATCATTTGGTTAGTCTGGGTTCTGCCCCTAAAAGGATTCCTGATGCCTGATGAAAACAGGCTTTTGTGGAGCTGGAGGCATTGCTACATCCTGCTGCACCACACAAAATGGCTAAACGTTCTTAAGACTAAAGTCTTTCTAGATTACTTAAACACCTCAACAAATGATCAACTTTATCTCCAAATCACACCTCGCCATTCGGTTGCATGAATACTAGGCTAAAAGCTTAGTAACTGAAGCAAACTGTGAAATCTCACACTCACAGAGGTAATCACCACCCTAGCAATACAGCCAGCAGATTCTACAACAGAATACATGATAAGTTTATATGGCGAAACCATTAAAGTAAAAGTGAAACCCTATCGTTTGTTTGGAATGTTCATTAGGGAAGTAACCCACTGCTTTCTTCAAGAGGACTGCTGCTATCTTAAAGAATTACTAGATACACTGACCATTTTTAAATGCCCGAAACCCCGAAGCACAAATTTTCTCTGAAGGGGCTGCATTAGGCCTTTGCTTAGAGTTAATAAACCAAAAAAAAAAGTTATGGTGAAATGCTTCAAATACTCTCAGTCACTGATTAGGTCTAAAAGACCAATACCAGTCAGGGGCTGCTTAAGTCCCTGACTGATGGGACCTGGCATGGCCGCTCAATTGAACTGCTCCTACTGAGCAAGAACAAGCTTGAGTTGCAGAGGGTCCACCTCGGACTAGGGGGGAATAGCGAGCCAAAAAGCAATAGCCTGGAATGCAGTCCAAGAAATTAAAAGTAATTAGGATTCAGTGCCACTGGAATCAAGCTATACCTGGACAATGAGCCAATAATAAAGGTGAAACCAGTCATGGGTTGCTTATTTTCAAATTCAAGGAGTGCCTGGCAGGACGGGCTCAACTGTTTCGGCTGGAACAGGCCCATGGCTTATTTGCATATGGTTGGGTCTACTGTGAGGTGGTATGGTGGGCTAAAAATAATTGAGTGGGATGAGACCCGAGCGACTGCCAGTAGTTAAATAAATTCAAGCATTCCATGCATCAAATTGCTGTTGTTTCAGATTAACTGAAGGCATCCACATTTCAATTTATTTTTCTAAGTGAGATTCCCAAAGAGTTAGCCACAAGAACTGGGGATACAGCCATGAGAGTAGGGTGTACTGGAAAGTGCTATTAACCATTGGAATGTATTCTCCTGCACTGCAATTACAGGTGCTGCAATGAGGTTTTCCAATACATCAGTTATCTGGTTCTTGAAAGAATCTGTCTCACCCTAAAGACTGGTTTGGAAAAACACATTTTTTGATACATTTACTTCATTGGATGTTCATTATTTCAACACTAAATCTGTAAATGCCGTTCTCAAGTTAGAGATTTAAGCACTGTAGACAACAGCAGAAATTGTTAGTACCTTCTTGTTTACATCACTATATGACAAGGTGTCCATACCACTTGTATCCCCCATATCCTGAAGCCTTAAATTTATCTACTTCATTACCCATCCTCTCACCTCTCTCAGAATAGAAGGGTGTTAACTGAGCAAAACGCACACTGCAATCATTTACGTGAAAATGACCTTCAGAGACAGAAGTCATCCCTCAGAACAGTTATAACATATTTTGGACTTAATCTTTGATCCAAAAACCAGTACTGTGGATGTCTGCTTCTGCACTAATGGTATTAATAGTTGGCACTGGGGGGACATTCAGGGCCACACATGACATCCTGCAGCAAGCCCCCCATTGCTTTAACTCTGGCACCCTCTGCTGCTTTTTAATTGTAAGCCTGTTCAGTGTTGGATTAACCATTTAACATCAACTTCACTGTAGGAAGTGCCTAAATTGAGCAAGTGGTTTCCGGTGCGGGGCACTGGCACATATTTTTGAGGGCCAGCACTTAGTTTTCTGCATCAAGCATTTTCTCTGAGCAAATTACACCTATGGGAAAGAGGAAGAGAAAAACGAAAAAGTTTCACAAAGGAAGAAAGCAGAAAGCTGCAAGAGTGAGCTGAAGGGGCAGAGTGCGGCTGTAAATGGATTGAAGACACGAGATGGCTTCAGGATTACACTGCCTCAGCATTCAGTGCTCCCACATTTAAATGCAGCAGCGGAGTGTTTCGGAGGAGAGTTTTGGGCACCAGCATGTTTTTTATTTACAAATTAAGCACTGACTGTAGGCCTATATCTGAGCTGTGAACAGACGTGGTGGGAGTGAGAAAGTGTGCAAATATGTAAGCACAAAAACTCTAGCCCTGGCACCCGCAGTCATACAGCACTGAGGAGTGGCTTGAATTCTGCTCCCTAAAGTTCACCAAATTTCCTTGAGAGGGTCCATTTTACTTCAGCAGTCAGGGGAATAAGGCTTCTTCAATAGGAAGCAAGGAGGTGTGGAACGATACGGTTGAAATATAGACAAAGACCACCTCTTCTTGCATTCTTTGGTACCGCCAAGAATCTCTGAAGAGAGTCTCTGTGCCTCGAAGTAAGGGAACAAATCAATTTGTCACTTATAGAGGCCCTCTGGAGGACCCCCTGCTGCATAAGCTAATATGATTCCCTTCTAAAGCATCATGATTTCGAGGTCATAATGTGACAAGCACTGTGTTCCAGCTCCTGTGATCTAACATCCATGCACTACATAAAGCTGACAGAAGAGCTGGTTGTAGTAATCACCTTACACTTGGTGCAACTTTTAAGCCTTAAAAGGCAGAGTGGAAGCTATAAAAACGGATTAATTTTGAACTTGTGTTGCCACTGGAACCATTGGGGATGGCTCTAACACTTAGAGTCTCCACAGCACAATGTTAACTGAAGGAACTGAGGGAGCTCAGCATTATTTTGACAGTGCAACATCACAAAAGCAACACCTCAGACATAAGAGGACGACCAGACTTAAAATGGCAGAAGATATTAGCCGAGGCTACCCACCTCATTTTCCCCTGCATGGAAAAAGGATGTCCATTCTGTAGGAGGCCAAATGTCACAAACAACTGGAGCGACTTCCTAAATGTCTTTGTACGATCAATATAAAATGTCATCAAGTGCCAAATGTTGAAGTGTTCTCTTAGCCACTACCAAAGGATTTTGGAAAGAACACTTAAAATGAAAATGTCACTTACCCAGTGTACATCTGTTCGTGGCATTAGACGCTGCAGATTCACATGTTGTGCACAGTCCGCCATCTGGTGTTGGGTCGGAGTGTTAGAAGTTGTTTTTCTTCGAAGAAGTCTTTCAAGTCACGAGACCGAGGGACTCCTCCTCTTTGCTTCCATTGCGCATGGGCGTCGGCTCCATCTTAGATTGTTTTCCCCGCAGAGGGTGAGGTAGGAGTTGTGTGTGTTAGTAATAGTGCCCATGCAATGGAATGAATAAGTATGTACAAATTAAGGTTAAGTAATATATATATATACAAATGTACAAGTGTTGAAGATAACTTCCAACGGCTACAGGCTCCCGGGGAGGCGGGTGGGCACATGTGAATCTGCAGCGACTAATGCCACGAACAGATGTACACTGGGTAAGTGACATTTTCAGTTCGATGGCATCTGTTGCTGCAGATACACATGTTGTGCATAGACTAGTAAGCAGTTATCTCTCCAAAAGCAGTGGCTCAGCCTGTAGGAGTGGAAGTAGTCTGAAACAAAGTTCTCAGTACGGCTTGACCTACTGTGGCTTGTTGTGCAGATAGCACGTCTACACAGTAGTGTTTCGTAAATGTGTGAGGCGTGGACCATGTGGCTGCCTTACATATTTCGTGCATTGGAATATTTCCTAGGAATGCCATGGTAGCGCCTTTTTTTCTGGTTGAGTGCGCCCTTGGTGTAATGGGCAGTTGTCTCTTTGCTTTAAGATAGCAGGTTTGGATGCACTTAACTATCCATCTGGCTATACCTTGTTTTGATATTGGGTTTCCTGTATGAGGTTTTTGAAATGCAATAAACAGTTGCTTTGTTTTCCTAACCTCCTTTGTTCTGTCGATGTAGTACATTAGTGCTCTTTTGACATCTAATGTATGTAGTGCCCTTTCAGCTACTGAGTCTGGCTGTGGGAAGAACACTGGTAACTCTACCGTTTGATTTAAGTGGAACGGTGAAATAACCTTTGGTAGGAATTTAGGATTGGTTCTTAGTACAACTTTATTTTTGTGTATTTGGATAAAAGGTTCTTGTATTGTAAACGCCTGAATTTCACTTACTCTTCTTAGAGATGTGATGGCAATGAGAAATGCAACTTTCCAGGTTAAGAATTGTATTTCACAAGAATGCATGGGTTCAAAAGGTGGTCCCATGAGTCTTGTCAAGACGATGTTAAGGTTCCATGAAGGAACAGGTGGTGTTCTTGGTGGTATTATTATTCTTAGGCCCTCCATAAATGCTTTAATGACGGGTATCCTAAACAGTGAAGTTGAATGGGTAATCTGCAGGTATGCAGATATTGCTGCAAGGTGTATTTTAATGGAAGAGAAGGCTAGATTTGACTTTTGTAAGTGTAGTAAGTATCCCACTACATCTTTTGGGGATGCGTGTAATGGATGAACTTGATTATTATGGCAGTAGCAAACAAACCTTTTCCATTTGCTTGCATAGCAGTGTCTAGTGGATGGTCTTCTAGCTTGTTTTATGACTTCCATACATTCTTGAGTGAGGTTTAAATGTCCGAATTCTAGGATTTCAGGAGCCAGATTGCTAGATTGAGCGATGCTGGGTTTGGATGCCTGATCTGCTGTTTGTGTTGTGTTAACAGATCTGGCCTGTTGGGTAACTTGACGTGCGGTACTACTGACAGGTCTAGTAGTGTTGTGTACCAAGGTTGTCTTGCCCATGTTGGTGCTATTAATATGAGTTTGAGTTTGTTGTGACTCAATTTGTTTACTAGATATGGAGGGAGAGGGGGAAAAGCGTATGCAAATTTCCCTGACCAGTTCATCCATAGGGCATTGCCTTGAGACTGTCTGTGTGGGTACCTGGATGCGAAGTTTTGGCATTTTGCGTTCTCTTTTGTTGCAAATAGGTCTATTTGCGGTGTACCCCAAAGTTTGAAGTGTTTAGGATTTGGGGGTGAATCTCCCATTCGTGGACCTGTTGGTGATCTCGAGAGAGATTGTCTGCTAGTTGATTTTGGATCCCTGGAATAAACTGTGCTATTAGGCGAATGTGGTTGTGAATTGCCCATTGCCATATCTTTTGTGCTAGGAGACATAGCTGTGTCGAGTGTGTTCCCCCTTGCTTGTTTAGGTAATACATTGTTGTCATGTTGTCTGTTTTGACAAGAACGTATTTGTGGGTTATGATGGGTTGAAATGCTTTTAGCGCCAGGAATACTGCTAGTAATTCGAGGTGATTTATATGCAGTTTTGTTTGATGTACGTCCCATTGTTCTTGGATGCTGTGGTGATCGAGGTGTGCTCCCCACCCTGTCATGGAAGCATCTGTTGTTATTACGTATTGTGGCACTGGGTCTTGGAACGGCCGCCCTTTGTTTAAATTTGTACTGTTCCACCATAGAAGCGAGATGTATGTTTGGCGGTCTATCAACACCAGATCTAGAAGGTGACCCTGTGCATGTGACCATTGTGATGATAGGCACTGTTGTAAGGGCCTCATGTGCAGTCTTGCGTTTGGGACAATGGCTATGCATGAGGACATCATGCCTAGGAGTTTTAAAACCACTTTTGCCTGTATTTTTAGTGTTGGATACATGGCCTGTATGACCTTGTGAAAATTTTGAACCCTTTGTGGACTCGGAGTGGCTAATCCTTTTGTTGTGTTGATTACCGCTCCTAAGTAGTGCTGTATTTTGCACGGCACAATGTGTGATTTTTTGTAGTTGAGGGAGAACCCGAGTTTGTAGAGGGTTTGTATGACATACTCTGTGTGTTGTGAACACTTTGTTAGCGAGTTGGTCTTGATTAGCCAATCGTCTAGATACGGGAATACGTGTATTTGCTGCCTTCTGATGTGTGCGGCTACTACTGCTAGGCATTTGGTAAATACTCTTGGTGCGGTTGTTATACCGAACGGTAAGACTTTGAATTGATAGTGTATTCCCTTGAATACGAACCTTAGGTATTTCCTGTGCGAAGGGTGTATCGGTATGTGGAAATACGCGTCTTTGAGATCTAAGGTTGTCATGTAATCTTGTTGCTTTAGCAGTGGTAACACCTCCTGTAGCGTGACCATGTGAAAGTGGTCTGATTTGATGTAGGTGTTTAGTATTCTGAGATCTAAGATTGGCCTCAGTGTTTTGTCCTTTTTGGGTATTAGAAAGTACAGTGAATAGACTCCTGTGTTTATTTCTGTACATGGTACCAGTTCTATTGCTTCTTTTTGCAGTAGTGCTTGAACTTCTATTTCTAGGAGGTCTAAATGCTGTTTTGAAATTTTTTGTGTTTTTGGTGGGATATTTGGAGGGATCTGTAGAAATTCTATGCAATAACCATGTTGGATAATTGCTAAGACCCAAGTGTCTGTTGTTATATCCACCCACGATTAATAAAACTGACTTAGGCCCTCATTCTGACCTTGGCGGGCGGCGGAGGCCGCCCGCCAAAGTCCCGCCGTCAGGTTACCGTTCCGCGGTCGAAAGACCGCGGCGGTAATTCTGACTTTCCCGCTGGGCTGGCGGGCGGTCGCCTTCAGACCGCCAGCCAGCCCAGCGGGAAAGAGGCTTCCACGATGAAGCCGGCTCGGAATCGAGCCGGCGGAGTGGAAGCTGTGTGACGGGTGCAGTTGCACCCGTCGCGTATTTCACTGTCTGCGCAGCAGACAGTGAAATACATGTAGGGGCCCTCTTACGGGGGCCCCTGCAATGCCCATGCCAGTGGCATGGGCACTGCAGGGGCCCCCAGGGGCCCCGCGACCCCCCCTACCGCCATCCGGATCTCGGCGGTCCGACCGCCGGGATCTGGATGGCGGTAGGGGGGGTCGGAATCCCCGCGGCGGTGCAGCAAGCTGCGCCGCCGCGGAGGATTCAATGGGGCCGCGGTACACTGGCGGGACCCCGCCAGTGGTGCCGGTCCGACCGCGGCTTTACCGCCGCGGTCGGAATCCCCATTGGAGCACCGCTGGCCTGTCGGCGGTGCTCCCGCGGTCCTCCGCCCTGGCGGTCAAAGACCGCCAGGGTCAGAATGACCACCTTAGTCTTCCCCCCACTGGTGTTATGTGGAGGGGTTGAGTGACTTGTAAGTCACTGTTTGGTTGTTGGGGTTTTGGGGCTTTGAAATTTTCCCCGGTTTCTCGGGAATTGTCCCCCTCTGTACTGGCCCCGAAAACCTCCCCTTTGGTACTGTCCCTGGTAGGTAGACGGTGTTGATTGTGAGGTGCTGGCTTGTGTGGCCTGACCCCGAAACCCCCCTCTGAAGGTTGATTTACGGAAGGTGCCGAAAGTGCCTCTGCTTTGCGGGGAGTAGAGCGCGCCCATGGCCTTGGCTGTGTCAGTGTCCTTTTTCAGCTTCTCAATCGCCGTGTCAACCTCTGGTCCGAACAATTGTTGTTCATTGAACGGCATATTGAGGACTGCTTGCTGTATTTCTGGTTTAGAGCCAGACGTGCGTAACCATGCGTGCCGTCTGATGGTTACTGCAGTGTTTATTGTCCTTGCAGCTGTGTCCGCTGCATCCATAGAGGAGCGTATTTGGTTATTGGAGATGTTTTGTCCCTCCTCAACCACCTGTTTGGCCCGCTTTTGAAATTCTTTGGGTAGATGCTCGATGAGATGCTGCATCTCGTCCCAATGGGCTTTGTCATAATGCGCTAGGAGCGCCTGAGAGTTTGCTATGCGCCACTGGCTTGCAGCTTGTACAGCGACTCTTTTCCCAGCTGCGTCGAATTTTCGGCTTTCCTTATCCGGGGGTGGTGCATCGCCCGATGTGTGTGAATTGGCTCTTTTGCGAGCTGCTCCTACCACGACTGAGTCTGGTGGCAGTTGAGAGGTGATAAAAGCAGGGTCTGTGGGAGGTGCTTTATATTTTTTCTCTACCCTCGGAGTGATCGCTCTACTCTTGACAGGGTCTTTGAAGATTTGCTTTGCGTGCCTTAGCATTCCTGGAAGCATAGGCAGGCTTTGGTAGTTGCTATGGGTGGAGGAGAGGGTGTTAAAAAGGAAGTCATCCTCGACAGGTTCTGTGTGTAACGACACGTTGTGGAATTCTGCTGCCCTAGCTACCACCTGCGCATACGCTGTGCTGTCCTCGGGTGGTGAGGACTTGGTAGGGTATGACTCTGGACTATTGTCTGACACTGGGGCGTCGTATATAGGTCCCAAGCATCTTGGTCATCTTGGCTCATGGTGGTGTGAGCCGGTGAATGTGACGGAGTTTGTGCCGGTGATATCCGAGTTACAGGCGGAGGAGAGGGTGGCGGAGTTGCTTTCTTTGCCACCTTTGCTTGTGGTGTTAGTTGTTCAGTTTGGAACTCTAGTCTCCTTTTTCTCCTGATTGGTGGAAGAGTGCTAATCTTCCCTGTTCCACTCTGGATGAAGATCCTCTTTTGTGTATGGTCTACATCAGTAGTCTGTAACTCCTCTTCAAACCTGTGTTTACGCATTTGAGAGGACAATGATTGTTCCTCTGAATATGAGCCGGTAGTGGGTTCGGTTGCTGGTTGTTTTGGCACCGAAACTGTGTCTTTTTTTGTTTTCGGCTCCGAGGCGAATCTCTTCTTTTTCGGAGTCGAGCCTTCTCGGCGTCGATCATCCTCGGTGCCGCTGTCTCTGCGTCGAGCAGCGTCTGCTCCGCTTTCTCGGCGTCGATCTTTTTCGGCAACACTTTCTCGGTCCCGAGAATGTTGCGTGCCTGTGTCTCGACCCGAGTCGGACGTTCTGGGCACCAGTTCGGCCTTTTTCGGTGCCGATGGACGGTCACCTTTATGGGTTGAGCCATGGCCGGTTGGCAGTGGCGTCCCCTGGGCCTTGTCTGTTTTCTTGTGCTGTGTGCTTTTCGACGTCTTACTCACAGTTTCCTCGACGTCGAATTCATCCGAGTCCGATTCATGGATGGAGAAGGCTTCCTCCTCTTCTCCTTGTTCCTCGAACTCTCGGTGTTCTGTCGGCGTGGACGCCATCTGTAATCTTCTGGCTCGACGGTCACGGAGCGTTTTTCGGGACCGGAACGCACGACAGGCCTCACAAGTTTCTTCTTTGTGCTCGGGTGACAGGCACAAGTTACAGACCAAATGTTGGTCCGTATATGGATATTTATTGTGGCATTTAGGACAGAATCGGAACGGGGTCCGTTCCATCGGTGTCGATGTTACACGCGGTCGGGCCGACCAGGCCCCGACGGGGGATCGAAATTATCCCGAAGGGCTACCGGAGCTCTTCACGATTCGGTGTCGATTCTAACTATCCCGATCCCGAGCGAAACAATACCGACGTAGTTTTTCGAAGTTTTGACTATCTTTCCGTCCCGAAACCCGGAGCGAAAAGGAACACGTCCGAACCCGAGGGTGGAAAAAAAACAATCTAAGATGGAGCCGACGCCCATGCGCAATGGAAGCAAAGAGGAGGAGTCCCTTGGTCTCGTGACTCGAAAGACTTCTTCGAAGAAAAACAACTTGTAACACTCCGACCCAACACCAGATGGCGGACTGTGCACAACATGTGTATCTGCAGCAACAGATGCCATCGAACACACAGATTCATTTAGATCAGAGTCAGATGGCACCTTTGAGATAATTTTTTGTTTCGGCCACTAGTATAACTCTGTCATTTTGAAATTGAAAAATGTCTATTTATTAGTGAATGCTTTTATCTCACTTACTCATTAGACCAGTGTCTTTCTAAGGTTACATATCTGAAGTATGCTCTATGTATGGGCTTGTAGCTGTCAAGTACTACATTTAGTTCCCAGATGGGTGGTAGGTATGTATTTGTGATAACACTGTGAAAAGGGTTTTATTTTTCTAGAGGCTAAAAGTGAAGCTTAATCTGAGGAGCACTGAAATCCCAAGATGGACGCCAGATAATATTTAAAAGAGGAATGTTTCAATACAGATTTGGAAAGGAAAGACTGAAGGCCTTGTCTGACAACTTTGAGCTCCAGGATGTTTGTGTGATGCTAACGTATACCAAAAGGCCCTACAAAACTCAGTGTTACATATAAATACATACTGGTAAGATTATGTAGTGGTAAAATGGAGCAATCACAAAAGGTAAGTAGAGTTAACTAACCCACAGGTACAGAACGTTCTTGGTAGGAATTGTTTCATCTGATTTTTGGGCTGTGCAAAAGTAATGATATATACATTTCACACTAGGTTTCATAAAGAAAACATGTATTGCTTTTTACTTCTAATTTTATCCTTTTCCATGGTAAGAATAGCTTAGCTGTTTCATTCCATACTATTGAACATAATTTTGGTGTCTGAGGCCATCGGGACTGCTGCGTAGGAACAGGAGGACCCAGTCATATGTAGCAAACCCTAGGGGCTGCACAGATTGCAGCGGGTACTTCTATGCGGCATAAAGCCTGACTGAACTGGGTGTATCACTGACGTAATAACTGTACGCAGTCTGCACGCAAAAGCCTTTGCCAGGACTTTAGTTTCCACGTTCAGAAGGGAGTTTGGTCTATAGAAGTTGCGGTCGGTTGGAGGTTTACCTTCCTTATGTATAACTATCACAGTGAGCCACTGGTCTTCTGGCAGGGAGCATCTCTCTTGTGCTGCCTGGAACATGTCTAGCGTGTGGAGCTACCTTGTCTGTCATTCCCTTATACGTTTCAATGGACGGGTCGTTAGGCCCCACCGCCTTCCCCGATGGGAGGTCTCCTATGGCCAGTGCAATCTTGGACACCATCAAGTCCTCTTCCAGAGACTCTCTCGCTTCTCCAGACTACATATGAAGGCTGATATCTATTAGAAACTCTACACAGTCCCCTTCAGTCATAGTATTCGTAGATGCCCTTATAGTAGACTGCAAAGGTTTCCGCTGTGTTATTATTGGTGTGGAGCCTGCCATTGCAATCAGTCACTTTCTGCACCCAGGAATGCTCTTTATCCCTTTTCTCTAGCCAGGCTAGTAGTATATTGGCCTTGTCACCCACATCATATAGTCGGCGTTGTGTAGCCAGGGGAGCATAATGCATGCCTTCTCTTCCGTTAAGGTTTGCAGATCACACTGCCAGAGACGTAGGACATGGCGGAGTTTCTCCATATCCTCCCATGCAATCCTGTCTTCTAGGTCTCTGATGTATTTTTCTATATCTGCACACTTCAGTGCAGTTTTTCGTTCCCCTCCAATCAAGGCCTGGGCTTGCGGGTATGACTTTCTTAAAAGCCTCCCCAAAGGGTACAGGCCAATGAAACAGTACTCTTGTTCTCCTTCAAATAAGTGCCTGCGCAAGCTGTGATTTATTACTAATTTGCTAGTCCTGCAGGTGCCAAGGGTCTACATAGGGGGCCAGCGTGAAGTTTCGGACCGGACCCGGGAATGAACCTCAACCGGAGAGTGATCAGAGATTCCTCTCTGTCGTAGTTCAGCTGCTTGGAATGTGACTGTGCAGTGCGGGTACGGTGGGTGAAAATGTGGTCAATAAGGGAAAAGCAGCCATGGGCCGCCGAACTTGGCTTGTCCTGTAGGTGCCAAGGGTCTAAATAGGGGGCCAGCGTTAAGTGTCGGACCGGACCCTGGAATGAACCTCAACTGGAGAGTGATCAGAGATCCCTCTCTGTCGTAGTTCAGCTGCTTGGAATGAGTCTGCGCAGTGCGGGTACGGTGGGTGAAAATGTGGTCAATAAGGGAAAAGCAGCCATTGGCTGACAAAGTTTGGGTATTTTTTCTTATGCGGATTGTGGCGACGCCAACAATCAATGAAGCGCATGGACTCCTGAGGCAGCCCCTCTGACTCAATCTAGTGCCAGGTCCATCACATCATTCGTGTCTCACCCTAGCATGAACACCGCTGAGGGTAAGTTCAAAAGAAGTGCACTAATGCTGGGGAGAGTTTGGGCATGGAATATAAGGGGAACAAATGTTAAGGAGAATATTCTCCCAAGTGGCGGACAGAACCACATATCTGATGTGGTGTGGGGTGAGCGGCACCGATTTCTTAATTAGTATTCCGGTCCCCCTCTAGTTAGTTGTGTTTCCTGCATGTGCGAGCAGGGTATAGCCAACTCTATCTAGCACCTTATAATTAATACCACGCAGGTGTGTCTCTTGGAGCAGTAGAAGTCAGGGGAATGTTTGCCCAAATACTGAAAGACAAATATGCGCTTCACCTTACACACCAGCCCATTCGCCTTCCATGTCCATACAGTCAGGTTGTAACGTAAGCATGGTACAATTTACGAAGGTGGAGCATATCAACGGGACTTAGGTCCCACAGGAAGACCACTATATGTTTCTCTGCAAATTCTCCCGCATTGCAGCTATTCTTAGTGAACTAGTGTTCGAGCAGATAAAACCATAACCAGTTTCAATACTAAACAAACAGTTGTCCCCAACCAAAAAACTCCCTCCTCCCTGCTAACCTGCACTGTGGGTCCAGAACTCCCCACCATCCCAAACTGCAGGCAGCCAGTCACCCAGGAAACATCAACTTACGTGTGTGGGCCTTTGTATATAAACATATACCAAGATAGTAAATAAGGTAATCACGTCCCCTAATAAGTAGAATCAAAAGAACATCCCAGACTAACGATAGATGTACAAACGCCCCCTTCAAGGCCCCTCTACCAACAATAAGCCACAGATATACAAAGTAGAAGGTTCTCAAGCATTTTCCAAAGTGGTGGGATGTCCTCTATGTCTGGGTCCCCAGTTGCTCGGCGATTGTTGCACCGCTCCTGCTCAGGACAGGAAATTACTGCCATTAGGGCCGACGACTGGAACCAAGTTTGTCACACTGGACCTCAAGAGCTCATCGGGGAGGAGCCATGTTGTTGTGTCTCCGAAGAGGCAGGGCTACACTGGGTCGGTGCATCTCGTGGAGGTATGCCAGCCTGAGCTTGAAAGCCTTTCTGGTGCACAAAACGCCAGCCCCCTCAACGAGTCCCACACCTCCTCAGGCGTGGGAAACTGCCACGCCTTGCCCTTCGCAATTACTTGTAGTTTTGCTGGTTACAACATCATGTATTTAAACTCTTTGGCTCTTAGTGCCTTTTTTTAACCTCGTCAAAGCTCTATCCCCGTCTTTGCACTTGTAATGTAAAGTCAGGGAAAAATCAGAAAACATAATTTTCATACCGGAGGTCACCATGAGTATGTGCCGCCCGTAGGATCGCTTTGCAGTCCCTATAGTTAAACACCCTGGCGATAATCATCTGCAGAGGAGGACCTGTGATCTTAAATTGTTGATACATGTCCTTAAGTTGCTGAAGCTTTTCATATACAAGGTCCGCCGTGGGCATACGAGTTGAGCAGTTTTAATTGAGCCCTATGATCGTCCATGGTATCTGGAGCAGCCATTTTAAAAAGGAGTGGCTGTTTTTTATATCGGGATTACATAACAATTATGTTTCACTGATTAATGAGTATGTGTAGAGATTTGAGTAACTTAATTCGAAAGGTGTGTTTTGGTTCGTATAGCAGCAATGTATTAGGATCTGGAGTCAAGAATAATAATACGGGTAGACTTTATAACTGAGTGTAGACTTCCCTTTTCAGCACAGAGCATTTTTAACAGGGCATGCAAGTGTTCACCTAGCCACTAAAATTAACCATTTCATGCAAATGTTCACAAAAATTAAAACCATGGGGTCTTATATATGGCTGTCAACATATATACAGGCTCTCCTTGTCAACATTAAGCATTCTAAACTGGACATGCAAGTGCTCGCATCACCACTAATAGTAGTAGTCTCTTTATGGCAATGTTCATTTTCTCAATGTTTATATTTAACCTCCTTCATATACATACACATCAGGACTAATTAAAGTTGCAAGTTACAGTTCGGTCTTTGAATAGTCGGGGTGTTTGTACCTACAAATCCAAAACCATATGCATTGAAAATTATTATGAGGGTGCCTTTTACATGATTGTCTTGATATACAAGTGTAGGCTTTCCCAGTCAACATTTAAGCATTCTAAATTAGGCATGTAAGTGCTCATACAGACACCAACAGTCGTCTCTTAAGCTCCATGTTTATAGATAACTAATCCATTATATACACACTCACACCAAGACTAACTAAAATTGTTAACTGCAGTCAGATCTTTGAACATCCAATTGTAACCGCAAATCAAAAAACACATATCATTAGCCACATAATAGTCAAAGTTCCTCACTAAATAGCTTACGCAGGTCCAGAAATTATTATTAATGAGATGGTCTAATATATGTGACATGTGATCCCTACAGGCTGGCTAAATGTTTTGTTACATGAGATAAAAACCAAGAGTTAATCCCAAAAGCAAATATCTTATCTTCTGCTTGAAAATTGTAGGGAACATTTTTCTCAAAATGTTAGGGATGAGAAAACAGAGATTACCATTTGCTATTTAGGGCAGTGGATCCTTATTACACGGTTCGTTTACATAATTCGTTGTCATGATATCCTTTTAATTACTGAGCAGTGGTGAATCATTTGTTGAATTGTGTTGGCTCCTCTTGCATGGTTTTGGAGAGAAGTGTATGTAGTAAGGGGCTTATGGGAACCTCGTTTATGGCCACCAAAGGACTGGAGAACCAGCTGGCCACGGTGACAGGGCAAAAATGATTTAATTGGAATCCCCAAATGTAGCCATGGAGGGGCCGAAAGGCAGAATGGGGCTGGTGTTGGGTCATGAAGAGACCAATGATCAGGCAGTAAACCTGGTATCCTTAGAACACTTGAGTGCTGAATCTGCCTTTTCACCAAAGAGACTGATGCCGTTGATGGCCATGTCTATAAGGGATGCTAGGACATCCCCGGAAACAGCAGTGGACGTGAACCAGGCGTGGGGATCGAGTGCTACTAATGATGCAATTTCTCTGCCCAGTGAGTCAGTCATATCCACTCCACATTGTATGGTGAACTTTGCTGCATCCCTGCCATTGGCAACAACCTGGATCAGGATGGCTCGGGTATCCTTGCAGACCATGGCAGAACTTGCGCAACAGAATCCCAAACTGTGTGGGTATATCGGCCCAAGAGGTCCACAAAGATCACCAACAGAATGCAAGACTTGCGTAAGGGAACATAATTTTGTAAAAAGTGTTGAGCCTCATGGATTCCCTATCCAGTGGAGTAGCAGGCAACGCAACAGGGTTGATTTTGAACGTGGAGACCTGGACAGCCAGGCTCTCCAGGTCTGGGTGCTGGGTGAGGAAATTTGACATGAGAAGCCAAAGATTGTAATTTCAGAAGTTTTCACTCATGTTAATGGAAAGCTTTCCCCACATCTGTATTTAGAATCACTCCTACAAAATGAATGTGTTAAGAATGTGTCAAGTGCGATTTGGTAATGCTGGGCCTGAGACCCAAAGCTTGAAATGGATTCAGATATGCATTTGTGCTGACTTTGCCTCCTGAGAACACTTACTTTGACTAGCCAGTCACCCAGGTTAGGGAAGATTTTGTGCCCTCTCTTCATGAGAAATGTTGCTACAGGACGGGCCATACAGTTTGTAAAAATCCTTGGTGCTGATTTGAGCCTGAATGGTAGCACTTAGATTTGCTTGTGACACTCGGGTACTATGAAATGCAGGGATTGGAATGTACTTGAATATGAAAATAAGCACCATGGAGATCTAGCAATGTACCGCTGAAGAATAAAGAATGCTTTGGAGCCCAGAATTTTGAGCACTATTATCAAGTGGCTCAGCTACAATGGCTTTGCTGCTGGGAGGCTGGTAATCACTTAGAAGAAAGAAACTCTGCAGCTTTTTTTGTCCAATCGTAACCGTACCTGCCCCCTCATACACAACTTCTCTACACTGCTGCTATAGAAGAAATGAACACATAACTTCCCAACTTGTGCCATATGTACCACCTATTCCCTTACTTGGCCTCACGAGAAGCAAGAACTTCTCAAAGCCCCCGGACCTCAGTTACTTGGTCGCTGCTTGTGTTCAGAACCTAGGTGAGTTATTTTGTGAGGGGAAGCTTTGGTCCTTTGATTAGCAGAGAGAGTACAGTATCAGTAGGGGACAGTTCCTGGTGTTTACGGTCCTGGTACATTCTCTCCATATGCACTGGAAGATAGTGGCAGATAAGCAGTCTACACTTTGGACACAGGTGTAGGATAATCAGAAGGGTGGCTAAGGACCTCGGAGAGCACAAGTACATTTTATTTACAAACCTACAGGACTGCTGGGAAATGGAGCTAGGCAGGGCACTCCATGATGAAGAGGTGGAAATAGTATTGGCCTACCATTCTGTGGTATCTAGAAGCTCCAGGTTTAAATCCATACAGTTTAATATCCTATCTCTCCCAGGCTAAAATCAACAACTTTTTTTCTGCGAGCTAATAGGAGCTGTGCATGATGTGGGGTCTGTGGGAACCGACATGCTCCACATGTTATTGTCCTGCCGATCTCTGCCTCACTACTGAGTTGCAATTAAGGCTCAATTTGCTGGGAAATTTACCTGAAATACATGGGAAGCATGCCCTCTTGGGCTGTTTTGGTGCACTAAAACACAAGTTAATAGCTTGATTTCTAGACCTTGCTCTACTACTAGAAAACTGCACAGTGACAAGGCATTGGAAGGCTAACTTCTCTCTGTGCGTCTCAGAATGGAAGAAATCTTTACTGACATTGGGTGAAGCATGAAGCAAAGTACTTAGACACGAAGAAGCTCTGGCAATGCATAAACAGCTTTGATTTTGAGGATGTGATGCACTCATGGCTGAATTCATGTTACAATACATCTGACTTAGGAGTCCTACTTTATAAGCAACATGTCTCTTGCCAAATAGGGACAGCCATTGCCACAATACTTGGCCTTTACTGCAACTGTGAAACCCGGTTGGTTAACAGTTATCTCAATTTCAACTGGTTAGTTAGAACTGTATCTATTACTTGGCAGTTATCATCATAGTTAATGCGTATTGTAGTATTTGGTGCAATACTAAATCAACTGTTTCCATGTCAAGTTGTATATCTCAGACGCCTAACGACCTGCCAGTGTTAAAGTTAAATGTTAGTTAGATACTGCCAATATGTTATTGACATAAGTTCTGCTTCAAACTGTATGTACAAGTTATATTGTGGATTGTACTGTAGCTCAAATACTTGAGCAATGAACTGCAATGCATGACTTGTTATGATCTCTATATGGCAAAAAAACATCATTGTCATGCATTTGCCTTCTTGGAACTGTTGGAGCATTTCCTGTGGTGTCGGTAATCAGAAGGACTGCTTCAGCAAGGACTTGTACAGTGTCAGAGATCCAAAATAACACTTTATTTACCTTTGGAAACGCTCTTTCTGGTGGATTCTCTATATCCTGAACTTCAAAATATCCCCAGGTGCCAGACAGGATCCAGTAGATTTTTAAGCAAAGCCCTTGCCTGCCAGTAGGAGTATTGTGCGTCTCTGCATCGCCTCTGTTCCACCCTGGAAGTACAGACTGGGGCTGCATATAAGTGCCACCCAACATCTTTTACGCAGGTTTCTTTCTGGACACCTTCTTCGCTCTTGAATGCGGAACCCAAAAACGAATTATTTGTGCCAGTGTGCAGATCTCTAATTCAGGACCTTTTTAAATAGAAGGCAATCCATTCAATGTAATTGGAAGGTGAGAAGGGGGATCAGGAATCTGCAGTTAGATAGGTTATCCACAAGAAGGAGCATTACCAAAGGTAACTTCTTCTTCTGATGGATACGTCCAACCACAGACTACTCACCTTAGAATATATACCAAAGCAGTAGGTCCCCAGAGGTGGGTCTGTGGAATGACTGACCAAAAAGCTAAAATTCCTTTCCCATTGGACCTGGCTACCAAGGCAGTAGTGCTTTGTGAACGTGATGCCCATGTTGCAGCCTGACAAATTTCCATTACAGGCACTTCACACGCTAACGCAGTAGTGGCAGTCTTAGCTATGGTAGAATGGGCCTTCAACCCTTGTAGAGAATGCTTTTTTGCCATCGCATAACAGATCTTATTGGAAAGGACTATCCACCTGGACAAAGTCTGTTTCTGAACTGCTTTATCTTTCTGTGCCCCGAAGAACCCCGCAAGGAGCTAACCGTTCACTTAAAGGTCTTTGGTATGACTGATGAAGAAGCTGAGCACACATTTGGGGTCGAAACAATGGAGTCTCTCCTTGTCTTTCGAGAGGTAAGGTGGGACAACGAATATCAGAAGAGTGATGCACTAACCAACTTGAAAGGAACTCAACTTTTGGTCAAAAGGCTGTTCAAATCCACAGCAGCAGTTTTTATGGAAAGAAAGTGGTGTAGAACGCTGGACTGACAGCTTTAAGCGTACTCACATGATGAGCTGCCATTATCATGAAGAGAAATTCTGTCTTCAGGGTCTGGAAACTTAGAGAACAGCTGCGTAACGGCTTAAAGGTGTATACATAAGGAACATAAGGACCATATTAAGGTTGCACTGTTGCATTATGAAAGGTTGAGGACCAAACATGAACCAAACCTTTGAGAAAATACATCATTACATGTTATTTTAAAAAGGACATTTGGTCTGCTACATAGAAAAAGACCTACTGATATCCTTAAACAGTGCCTACTGCAAGTCCTTCCTGGGCCACAGACACAACAAACAGTACCACACCGAACAGTTTAGCCTGCAATGGGTCTTTGTTACAGGTTCCAGGCCAAAACATAGACTTGTCTTAGCGTAAGGCATAAACAGATTTTGTAGATGGATGCCTTGCAGTCAAGGTAACAACCACTACGTTGGAGGTAGATCCTCCTGAAGCAGCAGCCTGATTGGAGGCCAGATGCTCATGACCAGATGGACCACACTCCACTGACCCAATAACAAATCACTTGGATGACTTGTGTCCAGTCGTTCATGATCCTCTTCAGAGTTCAGTGCAGGAGACGCACCAGCTGGAAGGCATAAAGGAGTCCCATGAGTCACCCTTCAGGCGCAGAGCCCAGGTCTGCTCCATTCCCTGCTTATTGGTGGTGTTGGCCATCAGGGCCTCAACCTGCCTCCTGCTGATAGATGGCAGGAAGGCTTTCAACATCAAGCAAACAGCCCATAACTTGAGTAGCTTGATATGGAGGCAGCTCTCTGTCGGACACCAAGGTACTGTAATCTCCATTTCTCCTAGATGACCTCCCCGATTTAGCAGTGATGGACAAGTTACTTACCTCCGGTAACGCCTTTTCTGGTAGAGACACAGACACGCTGCAGATTCCTTATCTTAGAATTCTCCCCCAGGTATCAGACTGGATCTGAAAAAAAATTCTTCAGCAGTACCCTCTGCGCTTCAGTAGATGGCATTGAGCGACCCCGCAGTGACATCGTGCCCAGACATAACGTCAGCGAAGTCTACATATTCTCTCCTCCAACGCGCCGACGTGTGTTTCTTCGGTGACTAGCAGCCGCAGAACAACACAGAGCCACAGAGAAACTGGCAGTGAAAGGACACGCCGTGAGACGTACAGTAACAATAAAACAGCCAAGATCAACCCAAACGAGACTGAAGAGTACACAGTTCGCAAGTGGGGTGGATGGGTGGGTCGATAAGGAATCTGCGGCGAGTCTGTGTTTCTACCAGACAAGGTGTTATCAAAGGTAAGTAACTTGTCACTATTGATATGCAGGTAACTTTTTTCTGTGGGTAGCTTATGTTATCTTCTCGCTGTGTCTGTCTCGTGCCTGGATTGTTTCCTCTTTGTTGCCAGGTTGTTCTTTGCAAGACTGGTGAGATCTGTTTCCATCCCTCCTCCTGGATTGGGATTGCTTGGGTATCTAATTCCAAGATAAGTAATCTGCAGCTAGTTGTCTCTATCAGATGCATTTGTCACCACCCTCCACTCTGGGTGGCTTAGGGATAGCGACCTGCCACTGGTTCAATTGCAGTCACTGTAGATCTTCTGCAGTCTCCTCCAAAACCAGGATGAAGTATAACAGGTTCCCTCGCATATGCGACCTGTCATGGTCGACAAGCAAGATGCAAGCGGCCAGTAGGCCTAGAAACCTCAGAATCATTGTCACTAAGATCCGAGAATGTGGCTGAAATATCGGGATCGTATCTCAAATGTCCTGGTATCACTGCTCTGAATGAAAGGCCAAAAATGCACCATATTCAGCGTGGCTCAGATGAAAGGGAAACTCTGTAAAGGAGTCAGTGTGACTTTAGCATGTTGTTTGTGAATCCCAGCAATGTGAGGAGGTTTGGGTGGTCCACAACTGACTGTGGGAAGCCCACATTCAACAGTCAGTCATTGAGGTAGGGGAAGAAAGAATGGTACTTTCAACCTGCGAAAGTATGCTGTGACCACTGCCATCATCTTTGTGAACACTCGAGGAGCACTGGTGATGCCAAACAGATGCACGATAAACTAAAAATGCTCTTGTCCCACCTTGAACTTCAGCCAGCGCTTGTGGACAGATTGAGTGGAAAAAGGCTACCTGCAGTTTGTCTTAATGTTCCCAGATTGTCTTTGGGTATCCATCAAGTCACACACTTCGCATGAGTTGTAGCCCATTCCCCAAACACCAGACAGACCTCATGGATATCTGTCACAGACATTTGTTTTTGACAGTTCTTACTAGCGTTAAACTGTAGTTTTAGGAGGGGAAATGTTTCCTTGTAAACTGGGAAGAAGCTTCGCAGAGAGAAAAAAATTACCAACTAACATATATGAAGACACAGAAAGAAAGGAACTGACATCACAGCACTTGGGTGGTGCCTATATGTGGCTACAGTTGTCACTTCTGGGGCAGAACAGAGTTGACTCAAAGCCACTAATGCCGCTGCCTGGTGAACAGGAGCTATGCTGAAGCATCTTCTGGACCATAGGAACAATTGAGGAATCTTCTGTCCAAAATATCCATCAAAATGGGTCACAATTCTCCAGACATTTCAGAAAAGAAAAACTCTGAAGTAAAAGTCTATATATCACTAGGATTTGGGGGCATGCTCCAACACCCTCTTTGCCATCATGTATAGAATCTCCTCTTGGTATAATCACAGATGTTGATGAGAACTGTTCTGGGGTACATTAGGGGCAGGATTTTGTAGAAACTTGAGAGTATGTCCATAACAGAGCAGCCCACCTCTTTGATGTAATGTCTGCACACCAGCAATAGAAACTGGAGATTCTTCCTCCCATCACGCTGGATAAAGGGGGTGTAGTGCTGAAAGTAACTGGAGCCTGCAGTCTGTCAGCGTTTGCATGATGAGTTTTGCCTGGACTGACTTTCCTCTATTTCAGTACTGCTGTTTGCCACAGGAAATCACTGCTCAAAAAGTAATACCTTTTTGAAGTTATGCTGACTAAAACTGTTGCGGCTGGAAATGATGGCATGCCTCATACCTTTGCACTGCAGTTTTACATTCTGTATTGAAAAATCGCAGTGGCTTGAAGATAGCCTGTGTATGATTTTATGGCTCGCAAAGCATCTCCAAAATAGATGTTTTCCATCAGAAAACATATCTAGTATGTGATGCTGCAACTCAAAGGAGAAAGATGTAAATTGCAGCCAACCTTGGCACCTTAGGACTGCAGCACCCATCATGTGTCTAATACATGTGGTTGCTAAATCCATAGCCCCTATCACTGCTGCTGCTCCTCTTTCTTCATCTTTCAGGATAGCTTCTGGATGAAGGTTCAAGTACATTGCCATGCCCATCGCCATTTGCCCACACATGCCTACTGTATCATACCACGATGGTGAGAGTGAAAGCAGCTTTGACTCGGATGCAAGTATAGAAACTGCTGCCACAATTGTCCACTTTTCAGTCCAGAGGGTCAGTGCCAGTGCTACCTCCATCACCAATGTCTGCCCATGGGTGAACTATCAGGCATGCACGAGTACTATTAGGTGCCCTGTGGTTTCTGTCTAGAAAAGGCACTATGGCTGGGATAGAGGCCACTGTTCACATTATTTTAACCCTTTTCTACCAAATCGAGTCTTTTATTGGAATCACTGTAACAGACTTCATACAAGCCTCGTTGAAATCATAAAAAAGCAGTCAGTCTCTGTAACTGTCAACTGAAATCTTTTGAAGCGTCTCTCCACCAGAGAGTGGAAATGGGCAATGTCATCTGGCAGGGAGTCCACATGTGGCAGGGTTCGTTCTGATGGGTTTGGTGCTATGTAATCATCCCAGTTGTCAGGCTGATTCAGAGGTTTTCTGGCAGCTCCCCTTTTTTGCTCTGACCATCATCGGATATGCCAGGAACCTGGAAAGGTGAAGACGGTGATGGTGGCCTAGAAACAGTGTCCACAGGAGGCAGTGGTAATGTTTGCGTAGAGGGCATCATACATGGTCTCAGCTGTTCAGTGGGAGCATGTGGATACTGCAAATGTCCTGCAGCATCAGGAGAATGTGGAAATGTGCTGTAGTAGTCATGCATCATATGACGCAGCTCAATGATGACATTATTCACAATACTCATGGCTGGCATTCATATTATGCCTCCTCTCATGAGCAGTCATAATGACTATGACCATCATCACTTTCATCGTCTTGTAGGTGCTGATCCTGAGGGTCTCTTTGCCCATATTGTCTTTCTCTTCATGATTCCCCTATCATTTGACATGGGAGTTAGTTGAGCTGCAGCAAATATAACTCTGCAAGCTCCATTTCTATTAGGTACCAAAAAGTTTGTTTGGATTTCATGGTCCGGGACTGGGAGGGCCTCCAAGGGCGGCTTCGCCTTAAGAGAAGACAGGGTGGGTTCTCTAAGGGTCATGGTGGTAGAGGTGGGGGATTGCAGGGGGAGTTGGAAGGAGGGAAGGGGGCATAGAGTGGGGAGCATGGGGGAAAATGTTAATAAAAGAAGTGTCCTCAGTCAAAGGTATTTGATATTATGGAGGATTTCTGTTAACCTCGAGGGTTGGTCGACAGTCGAGGAGTGTGTCAGAAAGGAAAATGAAGGGTGACGTATTAAGGCTCCTATCTTGGAATGTTAATGGTTTAAGGGTAAGAGGTAGACAGAAGAGGTTAATAAAGTATTTTAAAGATACTCAAGCTATGGTGATAATCTTGCAAGAGACACATTTATCTAGGGAGGAGAGCAACGAGTTGTTTAAACCATATCGGTGGATTCAATATTTGTTAAGCTCGACTCAGGATGGTGGTAGTAAAGGAGTGGCTATATTAGTTAAAAATAATCCAGAAATTTCCTATCAGGCAGGTCCAGTGGACAAAGCAGGGAGGTGGGTGATAGGGAAATTTAGAGCTTTTAACCAAATGTTCACGCTAGTTGGCTATTATGGCCCAAATAGGGATGATGTCCTGCCATTGCGAGACTTGTTTCAACATTTATTACAAATCACAGACCCGATAATCTGGGCAGGGGACTTTAACATAGTACTAAACCATGACTTAGATAGATCAGGAGGCAATAGGTTGAAGTCGAATGATTGGATGCGATCTCAGGTGATTAACATGATGTCCCATTTTGGGTTATATGATATTTGGAGGGAGTCGAGGGGTTCAAGGCGAGGATACACGTATAAAAATAAAAAGTATAAACATCAATCTAGGATTGATTATGTGCTGGTAGATGGGAGGCTGAGAGAGAGGGTTGAAAAAATTGTTCATGTGGGAGTTCACCTCTCGGATCATCCTGCAGTGAGTGTGAGTTTTGGGTTTAGAGGGGACGAGGTGCAGAGTAGGTGGACCTTAGATAGAACTCTCCTTTTAGATAAAACTATTGTAGCAAGCTTGAAAAAGGATACAGAAGACTTTTTCAGGTTAAATGCTGGTTCTTCTCCTCTTGAGATAGTTTGGGATGCCTTTAAAGCTTTTTTGAGAATCAGGCTGATTAGGACATCTTCTTTCAAGAGGAGAACCTATATGAGCAAGATTAGTTCCTTAGAAGAGCGTATTCAAGCAGTTGAAAGGGATATGATAAGCAAAGAAGTTCAGAAGGAAGAGGTCGAAAGGCTTGCTAAGCTTCTTCAAGAACTCCGAAATAAACTTATAATTGAATTAGATTACAGAGTTAAATAGAGATGGGAAGCTAATAAGACAATATTTTTTTAATACGAAGAAAATTGCGGAAATATTTTAGCCTGGCAGACAAAATCAAATCACACTAGGAATAAGGTGGGGGGAATTCATCGGAACAATGAAGGGGAGATTTGCAGGGGAAGGAAAATGTCACTTACCCAGTGAACATCTGTTCGTGGCATTAGTCGCTGCAGATTCACATGCTGTGCACAGTCCGCCATCTGGTGTTGGGCTCGGAGTGTTACAAGTTGTTTTTCTTCGAAGAAGTCTTTTCGAGTCACGAGACCGAGGGACTCCTCCCATTTCGAGTCCATTGCGCATGGGCGTCGACTCCATCTTAGATTGTTTTGCCCGCAGAGGGTGAGGTAGGAGTTGTGTATGCTAGTAATAGTGCCCATGCAATGGAGTGAATGCGTATGTACATAATAAAGTTTTAAGTAATATATTTACAAATGTACAAATGTTTAAGATCTACTTCTAAACGGCTACAGGCTCCCGGGGAGGCGGGTGGGCGCATGTGAATCTGCAGCGACTAATGCCACGAACAGATGTACACTGGGCAAGTGACATTTTCCGTTCGATGGCATGTGTAGCTGCAGATACACATGCTGTGCATAGACTAGTAAGCAGTTATCTCCCCAAAAGTGGTGGTTCAGCCTGTAGGAGTTGAAGTAGTTTGAAATAATGTTCTTAATACAGCTTGACCTACTGTTGCTTGTTGTGCAGTTAGCACATCTACACAGTAGTGCTTGGTAAATGTATGAGGCGTAGACCATGTTGCTGCCTTACATATTTCGTTCATTGGAATATTTCCTAGAAAGGCCATGGTAGCACCTTTCTTTCTGGTTGAGTGTGCCTTTGGTGTAATAGGCAGTTCTCTTTTAGCTTTAAGATAGCAGGTTTGAATGCACCTAACTATCCATCTAGCGATGCCTTGTTTTGAAATTGGATTTCCTGTATGAGGTTTTTGAAAGGCGACAAATAATTGTTTTGTCTTTCGAATTAGTTTTGTTCTGTCAATGTAGTACATTAGTGCTCTTTTGAGGTCTAATGTATGTAGTGCTCTTTCGGCTACAGAATCTTGCTGTGGAAAGAACACTGGTAATTCTACCGTTTGATTTAGGTGGAACGGTGAAATTACTTTTGGTAAAAATGTAGGATTGGTCCGTAGAACAACTCTATTTTTGTGTATTTGAATAAATGGTTCTTGAATGGTAAATGCTTGAATCTCACTCACTCTTCTTATAGATGTGATGGCAATTAAAAATGCAACTTTCCACGTTAAGTATTGCATTTCACAAGAGTGCATGGGCTCAAAAGGTGGACCCATGAGTCGTGGTAGGACAATGTTGAGGTTCCATGAAGGAACTGGTGGTGTTCTTGGTGGTATAATTCTCTTTAGGCCTTCCATAAACGCTTTTATGACTGGTATCCTAAACAATGAAATTGAGTGCGTAATTTGTAGGTAAGCAGAAATTGCCGTAAGATGTATTTTAATGGAAGAGAAAGCTAGGTTAGATTTTTGCAAATGTAGTAAGTATCCTACTATTTCTTTTGCAGATGCGTGTAAAGGTTGAATTTGATTATTATGGCAGTAATAAACAAATCTTTTCCACTTATTTGCATAGCAGTGTCTAGTGGTAGGTTTTCTAGCTTGTTTTATGACCTCCATACATTCCTGTGTGAGGTCTAAGTGCCCGAATTCTAGGATTTCAGGAGCCAAATTGCTAGATTCAACGATGCTGGATTTGGATGTCGGATCTGTTGTTTGTGTTGTGTTAACAGATCTGGTCTGTTGGGTAGTTTGACATGAGGTACTACTGAAAGGTCTAGTAGTGTTGTGCACCAAGGTTGCCTTGCCCATGTTGGTGCTATTAGTATGAGTTTGAGTTTGTTTTGACTCAACCTGTTTACTAGATATGGAAGGAGAGGGAGAGGGGGAAAAGCGTACTCAAATATCCCTGACCAGTTCATCCATAGAGCATTGCCTTGGGATTGATCTTGTGGGTACCTGGATGCGAAGTTTTGGCATTTTGAGTTTTCTTTTGTTGCAAATAGATCTATTTGAGGTGTTCCCCAAATTTGAAAGTAATTGTTTAGTATTTGGGGGTGAATTTCCCATTTGTGGGTTTGTTGGTGATCTCGAGAGAGATTGTCTGCCAACTGGTTCTGAATCCCTGGAATAAATTGTGCTATTAGGCGAATGTGGTTGTGAATCGCCCAATGCCATATTTTGTGTTAGGAGGCACAACTGTGTCGAGTGTGTCCCTCCTTGTTTGTTTAGATAATACATTGTTGTCATGTTGTCTGTTTTGACAAGAATGTATCTTTGGGTTATTATGGGTTGAAATGCTTTCAGCGCTAGAAATACTGCTAACAGTTCTAAGTGATTTATGTGAAACTGCCTCTGATGTATGTCCCATTGTCCTTGGATGCTGTGTTGATTGAGGTGTGCTCCCCACCCTGTCATGGAAGCATCTGTCGTTATGACGTATTGTGGCACTGGGTCTTAGAAAGGCCGCCCTCTGTTTAAATTTGTACTGTTCCACCATAGAAGCGAGATGTATGTTTGGCGGTCTATCAACACCAGATCTAGAAGTTGACCCTGTGCTTGTGACCATTGTGATGCTAGGCACTGTTGTAAGGGCCGCATGTGCAATCTTGCGTTTGGGACAATGGCTATGCATGAAGACATCATGCCTAGGAGTTTCATTACCATTTTGACTTGTATCTTTTGTGTTGGATACATGGCCTGTATTACCTTGTGAAATGTTTGAACCCTTTGTGGACTTGGAGTGGCAATCCCTTTTGCTGTGTTGATTGTCGCTCCTAAGTATTGCTGTGTTTGACACGGCAAAAGGTGTGACTTCGCGTAGTTGATCGAGAAACCTAGCCTGTGAAGGGTCTGTATGACGTAGTTTGTGTGCTGTGAACATTGTCTTAGCGTGTTGGTTTTGATTAACCAGTCGTCTAAGTACGGGAACACATGTATTTGCTGCCTTCTGATATGTGCAGCTACTACCGCCAGGCATTTTGTAAAAACTCTTGGCGCAGTTGTTATTCCGAATGGCAACACTTTGAATTGGTAATGTATTGCTTGGAATACGAACCTTAGGTATTTCCTGTGTGAAGGATGTATTGGTATATGGAAATACGCATCTTTTAGATCTAATGTTGTCATGTAGTCTTGCTGTTTGAGCAGTGGGATTATGTCTTGTAACGTGACCATGTGAAAGTGGTCTGATTTGATGTAGGTATTTAGTGTTCTGAGATCTAGTATTGGTCTCAGAGTTTTGTCCTTTTTGGGTATTAGAAAGTACAGTGAGTAAACTCCTGTGTTTTTCTGTTGAATTGGAACTAATTCTATTGCGTCCTTTTGTAGCAATGCTTGAACTTCTAGTCCTAGAAGATCAATATGTTGTTTTGACATATTGTGTGTTTTCGGTGGGACGTTTGGAGGGAATTGGCGATATTCTATGCAATAACCATGCTGGATAATTGCTAAGACCCAAGTGTCTGTTGTTATTTCCTCCCAAAGTTTGTAAAATTGGCTTAGTCTTCCCCCCACAGGTGTTATGTGATGGGGGTGTGTGACTTGTGAGTCACTGCTTATTTTGAGGGGTTTTGGGGCCTTGGAATTTTCCTCTATTTTTTGGGAATTGGCCCCCTCTAAATTGCCCCCGAAAGCCTCCCCTTTGATATTGACCCTGGTAGGTAGGCCTTGTTTGTGAGGTTGTGGTTTCTGTGGGTTGACCTCGAAACCCTCCCCTAAAAGGTGTTTTCCGAAATGTGCCTCTGCTCTGCGGGGAGTAGAGTGCGCCCATGGCTTTGGCTGTATCGGTGTCCTTTTTGAGTTTTTCGATGGCAGTGTCTACCTCCGGCCCAAACAATTGCTGTTCATTAAACGGCATATTGAGCACAGCCTGCTGGATTTCCGGTTTGAACCCAGAAGTGCGCAGCCATGCGTGCCTTCGTATTGTGACTGCAGTGTTTATTGTCCTTGCAGCTGTATCTGCTGCATCCATGGAAGACCGTATCTGATTATTTGAGATACTTTGTCCCTCTTCCACCACCTGTTGCGCTCTTTTTTGGAACTCCTTGGGTAAGTGTTCGATGAAATGTTGCATTTCATCCCAGTGAGCCCTGTCATATCTTGCCAAAAGTGCTTGTGAATTGGCAATACGCCACTGATTTGCTGCTTGTGCTGCAACCCTTTTTCCCGCAGCATCAAATTTGCGGCTCTCCTTGTCTGGAGGTGGTGCGTCGCCTGAGGTATGAGAGTTGGCTCTCTTACGAGCTGCCCCCACAACTACTGAGTCTGGTGTTAGTTGTGTTGTAATATATATTGGATCTGTGGGCGGTGGCTTATATTTTTTCTCCACCCTTGGAGTTATGGCTCTGCCTTTAACTGGATCCTGAAAAATTTGTTTTGAATGTCTTAGCATTCCTGGGAGCATGGGAAGGCATTGATACTGGCTATGGGTGGAGGATAGGGTGTTAAAGAGAAAGTCATCCTCAATTGGTTCCGAATGTAAGGAGACATTGTGAAACTCGGCTGCCCTTGCGACCACCTGTGTATAGGATGTACTGTCCTCAGGTGGTGACGGTTTTGTAGGATAAGAGTCTGGGCTATTGTCAGACACTGGAGCATCGTAGAGGTCCCATGCATCGGGATCATCCTGACTCATTGTGGTATGAGCTGGTGAGTGCATCAGTGGTGGAGTGGTTGCTGGTGATGCATGTATTGATGGTGGTGGAGACGGTGGTGGGGTTGTTTTCCTTGCCACCTTTGCATGTGGTTGTTGTCCTTTTGTTGAAAGGCAAGTTTCCTTTTTATTTTGATTGGGGGAAGAGTGGTTATCTTCCCTGTGTCCTCATGAATATGAAGCCTTCTTTGTGTGTAGTCAGGCTCTACAGCTTGAAGCTCCTCTCCAAATCTGTGTAATTGGGAGGTTAATCCATGTTCCTCTGTATAGGAACTAGTTCTCGGCTCCGAGGCTGGCTGTTTCGGAAGTCTTTTTAGGCTCCGAAGAAACCTTCTTTGTTTTCGGCGTGGTGTCTCGGTGCTGAAATTCTTCGGTGCCGCTGTCTCGGCTCCGAGGTTGCTGTGTGGCGGTATCTCGACCGGAGTTGGATGACTTCGACACCAGCGTGCCCTTTTTCGGTGCCTTGGATGGGTCACCTAGTTTTCGGGTTAAGCCATGGCCTGTTGGCGGTGGCGTCCCCTGGGCTTTTGTAGACTTCTCGTGAGTCTTGCTTTTCGACGTCTTACTCACGGTTTGGTGTGTTTCTTCGGAGTCGAGTTCTTCAGAATCCGACTCGCGGATGGAGAAAGCTTCTTCTTCCTCCTCGAAGCGTTCTTGACCTGTCGGCGTGGACGCCATTTGCAGTCTCCTGGCTCTTCGGTCTCTCAGCGTCTTCCTCGACCGAAACGCTCGACAGGCTTCACAAGTATCCTCCTTGTGCTCGGGGGACAAGCACAAGTTACAGACCAGATGGTGATCCGTATACGGATACTTGTGATGGCATTTTGGGCAGAAGCGGAATGGGGTCCGTTCCATGAGCCTTGAAGTCGCACGTGGCCGGGCCGACCAGGCCCCGACGGGGGATCGAAAAAAACCCAAAGGGCCACCGGAGCTCTTCAGAATTCGGTGTCGATTTGTTCTAACTAACCCGATACCGAACGCAAACAATACCGACGTTTTTTTCCGAGATTCTAACTAACTTTCCGACCCGAAACACGGAGCGAAAAGGAACACGTCCGAACCCGATGGCGGAAAAAAAACAATCTAAGATGGAGTCGACACCCATGCGCAATGGACTCGAAATGGGAGGAGTCCCTCGGTCTCGTGACTCGAAAAGACTTCTTCGAAGAAAAACAACTTGTAACACTCCGAGCCCAACACCAGATGGCGGACTGTGCACAGCATGTGTATCTGCAGCTACACATGCCATCGAACATAAGGATATAGGAGACGCATTTCAAGACTATTTTCTGAATCTTTATTCAGAGAGGGCAGAGATAACTCCAGGGCTGGTTCAGAATTGGTTAGAAGGTGTAGCTCTCATGGCCTTAGGGGATGAAGATAGGAAAAATCTGAATGAAGGAATTAGTCGGGTAGACGTGGAAGAAGCGATCAGTTCTGGCAAATCGGGAAAGGCACTGGGGCCAGGTGGTTTACCGCTGGAAGTTTATAAGATTATGGGCGATAGTATAGGTAAGGCTTTTGTAAGGTTATGTGATAGTATTTGCATGGATGGGGCTGCGCTGCCTCCCTCATGGAGAGAGGCAACGATTACCTTAATACCAAAACCCAAGACCCTACTAGGTGTGACTCGTATAGGCCGACTTCACTATTGAATAGTGATTACAAAATCTTTGCAAAAATGTTTGCAAAGAGGTTAGGTAGGGTCTTAGAGAAACTCATCCATGAAGATCAAAAGGGGTTTATAAAGGGCAGACATCTTCATGAGTTAACTCAAATTTTGATAGGGGCTATGGATCTAGAAAGTTGAAGTAAAGCCCCTTTAGTGGTTGTGATGATTGATGCTGCAAAGGCATTTGACACGGTAAATTGGACCTATCTGATCACTCTCTGAGTTTCTCAACTTGGGGAGTAGGTTTATAACGATCTTAAATCTGATATATCGGAATCCGGTGGCCAACATTTTGGTTAATGGCACATTAACCCACTCTTTTACGATCGAGAGGGGTACTAGACAGGGTTGCCCGTTATCCCCCTTTTGTTTGACTTCTATATAGAACCATTGGCCTGCAAGATTAGGAGTGAGTCAAGGATTTCCCCGTTTCAGTGTGGGAATTGGGTTAGGAAAGCCGAAATATATGCAGATGATTTGATGGTTTATATGAGTAATCTAAAGCAACCCTTGCTGGTTTTGGACGATTTAATTACGAGTTTTGGGAGGATAGCAGGATACATGGTAAATAAGGAGAAAACAGAAGTTATGTTGTGGAATATGGTTCACCAAGTACCCGAGGGGAATGTTAAGGAAAGTAGTGAGTTGAAATACTTAGGTATCATGATAACACACGAGGTGGGGAAGATTGCAGGAAGAAATCTTGAGAGGATTACGACGAGGAGTGTAAACAAGTGAAGGGTTGGGTCAGTCTACCTCTATCTTAGGAAGGGGTTTATTTGGTTATAATGATGATCTTACCGAAATTGCTATTCATTTTTGAATCTCTCCCCTTGAGATTTGATAAAGAGATGTTGCATAAGTTTCAAAGCAAAATCAGCAGTTTCATATGGGGCAGTAGGGGAATACATATAGCTTGGAAGAAACTTAGACGGAGGAGAGAGAAGGGAGGACTTGGTCTTCCAGATTTACAACTCTGCGTTGGCAATTTTTGTTTCAAAAATATGAAGAGTGCTTTTGGTGGGTCCATGACTTCGGGATTAGGGCAGATTTTGGAAGCAATGACGAAAGCCGAGTGGGTGGAGAAGGGGGCCTTCCTGTACAAATTTGGCGATCCAAATTTTTTAAGAAAGTAAGGCTCAGAGTATTGGTAGATGCAGCAAAAGTGTGGTACGAGATAAGGGAGGCCATAAATCTACCTTACTACAGTAAACATGCCCCTATTTGTAACTCCCCAGGTTCGCCAGAATGGTCTAAAGATGTTATGGCTGTTCCCTTGAGAGAGGCTGGGTTTGTGCAGTGGGGCCAACTTTGCGCTTGGGAGGTTTTGGTTCCTTATGAAGACCTTGTAACAGCCACAGGAGGAAGGTTCTCCAAATTGAAGTACTTGCAAATAAAGGGTTGGGTCAAAGAATGTCAGGAAGGAGTGGGTAGCTCAAATGCGGTTGAAAGCCTACTCCAGGAAGGTGCAACAAATAAAAAATATCTAGCAAAATGGTACTGGGCACTTTTGGACACGATAGACCGAGAAGTTTTTATGCCGGAGCTCCTTTGGAAAAATCATCTTCCAGGAGTTCCGATATTAGAACTATGGCAAGTATCCATTGCAATGTTGTATTCCATAGTTAAGCCAGCAGGTCTACGGAGAAATCATTTGTTCGCAATTTACAAGGTATACTGGACTTCGGGGAAGCTAACTAAAGTGAAGTCTGGAAGTAAATTTAGTTATGTTAAATGTGCTTTAGATTCTGCAGACGATTTGCATATGTTTGTGGAATGTCCCCTTCTAAATCGGTTTTGGAGAGATTGGCGATTTTATAAACACAATATTATCTTCGAATTATAAAATAACAACCCCTTCTCTGATTTTCTTTGGTTGTATACAAGGTGAAAGGATTAAAAAGGATAACGTTAAGTTGGTGTTCTATATGATACTGCTGGCCAGAAGAGAGATATGTAGGAAATGGACTAGCCAATCACCCCAAACGTTTGTAGAATAGAAAGATTCTTTATTGTATTATTTAATGTGTGATACTAGGGGGAAGGGCTGAACTGGGAAGAGTTTGGAATTTTGGGGTCCATTAATAGAATGGTTTGTATGGAATACGTTTTTGTCCAATGATTATTCACGGTTAAGTCTGAAAGAGCTTGATTCAGAATATCACAAAGGTAAACCAGCTCAAAGAAGCGGACTGCCCCTGTTTTGATTTGATTGATCTGATAGTACCAAATGGGTAATGAACTGAAAGGAGTTAATTACTGGAGGTTTATTTGTCGGATATTCAGATAATGGGGTGTGAATGAGGACAAAAAAAAAAGGTTGTTAGGTCAATAAAGTGAAACATTACTCTGGAATGTATTCTGCTGCTTTTAATGCTCAATAGATGGTTTTTCAGTTAGGTTGGTGTAAAGTCTTTGATGGTCTACCTACCAACGAGGTCGTCATAATTTTGGTTGTCATCATAGCATACATAGTCGAGGGTCTCCTTGAACCTGGAGTTCTCAAAGGCATAGTAGAGGGGCTGGTTGTTAACTACGGGAGGTGATAACACCGCTTCCAAGTTGGGATGATGATAGTGGGTCGAGCCATCATCTCTCAGACGGCAACAGTGTCAGAGGTGGTTATTGTTGAAGGTTTTGCCAATAGCCTTGTCATCAACAACGGTTAATGTCCAGCTGGAGGAGTGTCTCCTCTTCCTTAGAAGGAAGTTGGGGAGCGGAGGGGGTGTAATAAGTAGGCATGGTTGACTGGCCTGTGTGAAAAGGTGAGACCACAGATGGCTGAAAAGAGGCCCCTGTGTGATGTGAGTCAGGATATATAGAGAGGTAACGCAGCTTAGATGACAAGGCCTGAGAGCTCACTCACTCAATGGGCAGATGTAACTGCCACAAGGAAGGCTGTTTTCATTGTGAAAATCCTGCGGGACAATTGTGGAGAGACTCAAAAGGAGCACACATCCAAAAAGTCAGATCCAACTGGGCCATAATGAATAGAGAAGCAGGGAAGACATGAGTAAGGCCTTTGAGGAACCTATTTACAATAGGGAGCATGAGCAAAGAGGGTTGATCAGGCTACAGCAGGAAGGCAGAAATGGCAGATAAATAGGCCTTAAGAGTGCACAAAGCAGAGCCCTACTGGGCAAGGGGATGAATAGTAAAACTTCAGAAAGAGGGGCAGAAAGGGGAACAACAGATTTTTCTGCACAAAATGCCACAAATGTCATCCAACAGTTGGCATACACCGTTTTGGTGGAGGGATGCCTGGCTGCCAAGATTACGTTACAAACTTCGGGCAGAAGGGCAAAAGCTGTCACCTGCTGCGACTCAATCTGGACGCAAGAAGGTGGACAGTGGACATGTTCAGGTGAAGAATTCTCCTTGCTGCTGAAACAAAAGATCTTCCCGAAGGGGCAGCCTGATCGGAGGATCGATGGCCATGCTCAGGAGCTTGATACCAGACTATCTGTGCCCAGTCTGAGCCATAAGGATGCCTTGGACCAGGTTGCTTAAGATTTTCTTTAGAACTCTGGGCAGGAGTGGTATGAGCAGAAAGGCATACAGGAGGCCTGAGTTCCACAGGAAATTAAAAGCGCCTCTGAGCGAGAGCAGCCTTGGAAACTCCAGCGCGCAAAACTGCACATTCTCGGCAGAGGGAAACGGATATAACCAAGGCTCTCCTCACTGCTGAAAGAGACCTTACACCACCTCCGGTTGGAGAGGCCACTCGCGATCTGCTGGGCATCTTCGGCTGAGTTTGTCGAATCTGACGTTCAATAAGCCCACCAGGTGTTGAACCATCAGGGATATACTCTGCTGTTCCAGCCATGTCCAGAGAAGCAGAGTCTCTTGACAAAGGGTCTACAACCCCACTCTGCCTTGTGGCGGTTGTGCTGTCTGTGAACACCTGCACTAGCCTTACCTTGATGGAGGGTAGAAAGACTTTCAATGCCATTCCGATTGCTCAGAGCTCCAGCAGGTTGATATGAAGTCTGGATTCTGCTGGAAACCACAGCCCTTTGATCTCCACCTCTCCCAAATGGCCGCCCCATCCCAGGAATAACACATCAGTCATTACTGTGAGTTTTGGTTGGGGAAGGGAGAGGGATCTGCCGCTGACCCAACTGCGGCTCATTAGCCACCACTGCAGATTTTTTGCCGTTCCCTCAGAGATCTGGACCACATCGGAGAGATTCCCCTGATTCTGCGTCCACTGAAACTTCAAGTCCCACTGCAAAACCTGCATAGGCCATCATCTTGCATATAACACCCGCAGGATGCAGGAGATCATGAGTCCCAACAGTATCAGAGTCAGTCTCGCCGAAATCTAGGATAGTGGCTGCAACATCAGTATCTTAGTCTGAATATTCTGGACTCGGCGCTAGGGAGGTTAAGCCCGAAACTGCACCATGTCCAGAACAGCTCAGATGTAAGGGAGCGTCAGGTGTGATTATAGCACATATATAGTGAACCCCAGCGAATGCAGGAGGTCCACCATAGTCTGGATGCAGGAGATGACAGCATGTGGCGAGCCCCCTTCAACAGCCAGTCATTTTTGATAGGGGAAGAAAGGAACCCCTGACCTCCACAAATGAGCTGCAACCACCACTATCATCTTCATGAACACTTGAGGGGCGCTGCTAAGGCGAGAGGGGAGCACAGTGAGTTGAAAAAGCTTGTGGCCTACCATGAGCCACAGAAAGAGTCAGTGGGCAGGCAGGCAGGCCTGGGGATATGAAAATAGGTGTCCTGCAGGCCCAACGCTATAATGCTCTCTCCTGGGTCCACAGCAGACAAGAACTGAGCCAAGGTGAGCATTCTGAGTTTCTCTTTCTCTAGGAAGTAGTTGAGAGGTAGGAGGTCTACGATAAGACGAAGGTCTTCATCGGCACCAGATAGCAGTAGGAATAGTAACCAAACCTACTTCTGGAGTTGGGACCCTCTCTATGACTCCCTTGGCCAAGAGAGCCACAACATCCTTGATAAGAAGAGAAAATGATTCTGGGTCGGCCTGTCTTGAGATGGTGGCATGGAGGGAGGAGAAGTCAGGAAGGGGACAGAGTAACCCTTTCAGACCAACTGCAAAATCTACCTGTCCGATGTTATGGAATGCCAGTGGGTCAGGTGATGATGGATCCTGCCACCAACTGGGTACCCATGATGGTATAAGGGCAGATTAGGAGGGTTTGGAGGCTGTGGGAGGGGTGGTGAACTGACACGACCTCTAGCTGCCTGATCCACGTGGCTTGTGGATACTGTGCCCTCGGTGTAAGAAGCTGGCTGTCTATGTAGTATACCAAATGTATGGAAACACTATGCAGATAGTCCAGGCGACCTTTACTGGTTTAAAGGATTACAAGTAACAGTTCCAAAAGCTATCTTTTGTGGTAGTGCGAGCGAGCAGTTATCAGAGGGTAGTGCTAAGTATTTGTTGTACTTACAGAGACAATAAATGAGACACACACTCAAGAAGGAACTTGAGATCAATTTTTAGAAAAATAGTTACTTTGTTTACTCTATATTTCAACACCAGACCACTTTTACGAATACTGATGCACTTTGAAGAGAACAGGCATTATACTTGTGTCTCTAATGCAGTAATGAAATCCTATGAGGAAAAATGCATACTGCATACTGCATACAGATAGTCAACAGCGACTTACAGAACCAATCTTCTGGAGTTAAGGTAAGTAGAGGGCACTGTCCAAAGCAGCACCAACAGGTCACCTCAGTAGGCTCTGGGGCATCCAGGTGCAGAGGTGCTTTCCTGCGCCGGGTGCCCCATTGGGTTCAATGGGAAACGGTCCTGGGAAAAAGAGGCTGCATATAAAGACTGGGGTGCCAGTCCGTATGAACAGGGGAGCTCAGGTCTTGCGATGCTCAGGGACACCTTTGGTCCTCTTCTTCTCGGTTCATGATGGCCAGGTGCGGAGATGTCCTGAGGTGTCGGGTCTTTGTCACCAGAAGTGGCTGAGGTAGAGGGGACCTGCACAAAGAGGCTGCAGGCGGCGTTGGGAAGTCCACAGTTGAAAAACGCAAGGTGGACTTAGGACCTGGAGGGTCTGGGGACCACTCTGGCACCATTGACCCACTTCAACTTGGGATAGAGGGCAGGGGTGCAGTGGAGCTTTCCAGTGTCATGTTTTGGCAGTTCGGAGTGTAGGAAAGTAAGATCTTTCTGACATGGTCGCACCTACTTTTTGCCTGGTGTCAGTGTGTTTTGACTGTAGTATACTGGGATTCTGCTAACCAGGACCCAAGTGTTGGTGTTCTCTCCCCTAAATTTGGTTGGTAAGTACTTCTTACACCCAAGAATTGGAATACTGGTGTGCCCCTGTAAGCCCCTGGTATATGGCACTTAGGTACCCAGGGCATTGGTGCACCATGAGTCCCCCATGGGCTGCAGCATGTATTAAGCCACTCCAGGGAGCTCATGCAAACTGTGCCTACAGGACTGCCAATGCAGCCTTGTGAAATGGTGCATGCACCTTTCATCCCAGATATATGGTTTACCTTATATCGCGGTCACTGCACTTTGACCCTATAATTCACCCCCTAAGGAAGGACCTTCAGCCCAAGGGCAGGGTACACGACTTAGTGTGAGTGTACCCATACACAAGCAGAAGCACCCCTACAAACCCCAGACTCCATTTTATGGGCTTTTTAAGTGCAGGAAACCATTCTGAGGTATGTAGTGGACATTGGTTGTTATGAGATGTCCAACCACATAATGTTTTCTCCGAACCTGGTCATGTTTGGTATCAAACATGTTGGAATCATGCAGCTACACCGTTTCCAGTGTTAGTTGCATGATACTGTGTACTTGGGGGCTCCTAAGAGGATCCCCCATGTCTGCCAGTTCAGCCTTGCAGGGTCTGCGTGCAAACCAGTGCTGCCGTCGACCCCAGATACTGTTCTGCCCTCCTGCTGCTGAGTTTAACTCGGGCAGAGGAAGGAAGAACAAAGGATTTCCTTTATAGGACAGATGTTACCACCTCTCCTTTAAAATAGGTGTCTCTGGGCTAGGATGGGGGTGCTCCTGAGCCCAACCAAACTCCTTTGAACAGCATATTTGGCGCCCTCCTGCTAAAACCGGTTTCTTCCAGTGCAGGAGTCCCCAGGCTCCCGCTCTAGTGCAAAACACACAAAGGACAGGGGAGTGACAGCCCCCCTGTCCAGCTCCTCCTCTAGGGAGGTGCCCAGAGCTCTGCCAGGTGGCCACTTGATTCTGCAATCTTGGAAACAGGATGAGCAGAGGCCCCTGGGAGCAGATGACTAGTCAGTCCAGTAGAGTCCCTGACCCCGCCCCCCACTGATAGGTGGGTCACCATAGAAGTCATCCAATCCCCTTTCTGGGTTACTTAGGGGCTCCTTTGAGAGTAGGACCCAGATCTGTCTTTAATACTTCTTCTGCAACCTGGATACCAGATTCTTCTGCTGGAATTTACTAGGAACCAAGACAAGATTGCACCTGGTAGGAGGGCTTCTACTGCATCTTTGCCCCCTGAGCATTGCAAGGACTCCACAACTTCTGTGGCTGTGCATCCTCCAGAGTCACAAGAACTCTGCCTGCACAAAGGACATTCAGAAGGAATCTCCCTTGGAAGGAAGGAGTCACTCCCCTGCAACCGCAGACATCTCCACTTCTACGACCGGTTTGTGGATCCTACTGTCCCACGGACTCCTCAAGGCTCTGCAACACAGGTGGTGGTTCTGTGGCCCTCTAGAGGTCTGACTTATCTTATTTGCAACTAGGAAGACGGTGGTCCCTTGTTGGAGCTGCTGAACGGAACCCCTGTGCACAGTGTTTGTTGTCATTACCAAAGCTTGTTGGCTCTTCAGAGGGAGGACCTTCTCGCTCCAAGAAGCCCCAGCCCTCCAGCATCACACAGCTCCAAGACTAACATCCTCCCTGCAACGTGGGCATCCATCTTCTTTGTGCTGCAGAGGCTACCTCGTGCTTCCCTGTGCTTGCTGCCAGAGGGTCCTCCTGGGGTCTCCTTCGATTCCTGCTGGATCTCCTCACTGCTGAGGGCCAGTCCTTACTTACCTGTAAAGGCCGAGTCTCTCGGACCTCGATGGTCGTCATTACTGCAACTCTTTTTGCAACTCTTCTCTTGCATTTGCCAAGGCTTGGTGGTGATCCTGCTGGCCACTGACCCCTCTGCAATTGTCAACCGGTGTGGGACAGCTTGTAGACGACTCCTGAGATCCTTCTGTATTGCCTGGATGGTGCAGCTGCATCTTTACAACAACCGTCCAACAGAAAAGCATCCAAGAGAAGGGTGGGCATTGCTGACTTGCACCCCCTGGACACCTCCTGTTGGTATGGACTCTGCTTCTTGTCCAGAATCCAGACCTGGATTCCACCAACCTGGTCCAAGGGTCACTGCAGCAGCTGGACAGCCAAGGCCCCTAATTACTTCAATCAGAGGTTCAGACACACCTTCACCCCTATGCACCCGGGCTCCCTGGTGTAGATACTTCCACTTCTCTGGGTATCCATGGGTGGGACACTCTTGAACCTTCCATGATCCAACAGGTTTCCACAGGGTCCTCTGGGAAGGGTCAATTTCCAACCTTTTCCTAACCACAACTTACCCAATGTTATCCTATGAGTCACCCGACACTAGTTAACACCTCTGCACACAGGAATTCCTGCCACTTACCTTTGGTATCCTAGCTCTGACCCAGTCTTTAGGATTGTTGAGTTCTAGTCTTGGCCAGCTGGGACTTTACTTACCCAACTTTTTTAGCATATGGTTTGCCCCAAGGGGGGTCCATGCTATTGTATGCTTGTACCTACCTGTTTTGAAGTATATGTTTGTGTGTTCATATCTCTAGTTAGGAGATATACCAAAGTTAGTTTACAGCCTATGTGCTAATAAATTATACTTATTTTTCTAACACTTGGTGTGGTTCTTTCTTGTGTGTAAATCATTGACTGGCTCTGTGGTTATTGTAATTGCTTTATACACACTCTGAAAAGCCTTAGCTGCCCTCCATAGCTACCCCTTTTGAGAGCTTTGGTTATTGGAAAGCCTCTAGCACTATCAGTAAGTGTTGCCGGGACTCAGTGCAGGGTGCCTCACCCACGGGTGTACACCATATACTGAGCCTCCTGCATCGAGTCCTAAGGGTCCTTCTTGGGTGCCTGCTGGGTGCAGTGAAGTAGCTCTGCTACTCCACAGGAGATCCTGGTTACCTCTTGAAGTGCTGGCAGTCCTCCCAGGCTTTAGGAGGCAGATCAGCTGTATGTCGTCTGATCAGTCGTCTTTGGTGCAATTCTCGAGGACTGCATATATGCTGGCAGGATTGGGGCCAAGTCAGTTGTAGGTCCTCAGTTCCTGCTTTTCACAGCTCTTTTGTGTCCTTTGTCTTCTTGGGTCCAGTGAATCTGTCTCCTGGTGTTGGGGAGGAACCTAAGTACTCAATTTAGGGGCGTTTAGGGGTGTGCAGGGTATTAGCCAATGGGCTGCTTAACCTTGAGGTGCCTACACCCCCTATATGACCACTTCTTGTGGGAGCGGGCATATTCCCATGCAGAAGGCCTAATTCCAACCAAAACAAGATTATGGAACCCTTCCTCGAGTGTTTATTTTGGGTATCTCACCTTAGGGGTTTGGCTAGCCCAGAGGTGGTACACGCTTACTGTCTAATTTTCCTGCCTGTCCTGGTGCCGCATGGGCGTCAAGGCATGGGGAGGCCTACACCCAGGTCTAGGGAAGCCGGGGTTTGCATACCAAAGGCGACAGGGCCATTTGATGCCCCTGGCCTTGGTATGCAGATCTAGCCATCCTGCTGGAGTGGGTGACAACATCATTCACCGGAGCAGGTCTTTGTTTCTGAACTCTAAGAGCAAGGCTCTCACCTCCAGAGCTCAGAACCCTATCTGTGATGGCAAGCTGGTCGAGACCAGTAAGCCAACTCACTCAGAGACTAGTGGGTTTCAGGGGGCACATCTAATAAATCAGAGGCTGCCACCAGCCTGGATTTATCAAGACGAGGTGTTTGATACCAAACACGATAGGTTTCAGTGAAGCCATTATGTGACTGGGTCACTCATGATGAGTGGCCAGTACATACCTTAACATGGCTTCTCTATTCACTTGTAATGCCCAGCACAGGAACAGATTTGTTCTTGCAGATCGGACCGCACATCAAATATAATGCACCCTGCCTTAGGATCCAAGGCCTGCTGCAGGGGTGACTTACATAAATTTAGATGCTGTGATGGTGACATGGCACACAATGGCAGTAGTGTGAATCTTGTTTGGGGGGGTGGGGGGGGATGGCTGAGGGTGGCACAATATGTGCTGCAGTCCTTAGGGACCCTCTCTTACACTTGCCCTAGCCCCCAGGGTACCACTTACTAGGGACTTACACAGGTAGGGGAATGTGCCAACTATCTATTGTTACCTGTTTTTAGGGAAAGAGCAGTGGCACTGGAGACATGTTTAGCAGGGACCCAGTGCACCTCAGTCAAAAAATCTCCAAACAAGGACATTTTCCTACACTTGGCCAAGCAGGAGCTATGGAGCATGCGTGGCATGGTGGCTGGGTAGGAACTGGCACAGCTGGTCGCCCCTTCCGCAGCCATGAAAGGACAAAAAGCAGACAGGGAACGGTGTGGAGCAGAAGATAACCCCAAGGACCAGGCTGCAGCTCGACGGTCCTTAAACCTTTTGAGCGCTGAGTCCACTTGGTTTACAAAGAGATGGGAGCCATCAAAGGGCATGTCCATTAAAGAAGATATAACATCCCCCAAAAAAGCGGTAGTGCATAGCCAGGCGTGGCGCCCAAGGGCCACTGTCTCTAAAAAACAAGAATCCCTTTCTATACAAAATTCAGTAGATGTAATGATTCAAATAAAATCTATATGGATTTTTCCTTTTCATATAGCAAATGTTTATGCTAAGAACTCTAATGAAAATGTGCATGCTTGATCAAATCATACCGGTTCCTGACTTCTTGTATTGAATATGGGATTACCCCTTATGGGAATGGTTGTGCCTTACCTGGAAAGACAAGGGTGGAGTACACACAATATTACTTGATTGATCCGCCACACTGCTACTGTTAGTGAACTATTATACACATGTGTATACGGGCATCTGGATACACGAATTCCTGTGTGGATTCTGCCTTCTTTTGGATGGTGTGCTATAATTTCAGCAAAAATATAATTCAAGGTATTGATGTTTGTGGAACTATTCACCTCATTACTTCTCTATTTGTTTTTACCACATATAACACTGCATTCTCATGCACTATTGGTTGATGATGGTCCCATGCACATTGTCAATAAGGGACTGAAACGTCAACTGTTATTTACCATAACTCACTATAATTGGTTTCTTGTACGAGTAGTGGTACACTACTAAATCAACACATTATATTACTTTATGTGTGGCTAATTATGCCTGAGACAAGCATTTGTGATTTACACCTGGACCATGAAAATAATTGAAAAATAATTGTTTCTATGTATAAGCAGTGGTATACCACTGAGGAGAGTTATTGTCCGAATACAACAATGTATTGCAATGTTGATGATTGAATTCTGTGTAATCACAATGTTGATGACTGATTTCTTTTTTTTATATTTTGGCCCCGTTTACTCTAATTTCCTCGCTGCAATGACCTTTTGAATGTGCATTTTTTTTCTTATTTTCGTTAGATTCCTTAGCTATATGAAAAGGAAACATCCATATAGATTTCATTTGAATCTTTATGTATACTGAATGTTGTATTGGCATAGTAAGGGATTATTGTTGTTTAAAAACATACTTATACCCCACGTCTCTTTCTATAAATGGAATTCCCTTGTTCTGTTAACTTTTTTAAGGGCGACTGTCGGTAAAGCTGCACTGCCAAGCGAGCCAGTCGTGTCGAGTCCACATCTGATTGTGAACTTTGCTGCATCTGCCTGGGGAAGCACAGCCCGGGTCTCCACCGGGACTGTAGGCAGAACTTGCACAACCGTATCCCACAGAGTGTGGGAATAGCGGTCCAAGAGGCATGTGGTGTTCACGGACTGCAATGCTAGGCTGACAGAATGAAACAACTTCTTCCCAAGTGTCTCCAGCATCTTCGATTTCCTATCTGGTAGAGCAATAGGGAACGCACCGGGGTTGACATGAGAGGTGGAAGTCTGGACCACCAAACTCTCAGGGGTGGGGTGTTGCGTAAGGGAACTTGTGTCCCCTGGGACACGGCGGTGGGGAAAAGCGATTGTCCTGTTCACAGGAGCCCCTGTGTTGGGTTTGGACCAGGTACCCAAGAGGACTTCAGTGAGGACCTAATTAAATGAAAGGAGCGGTTCAGATGGGGAGACTCCTGGATAAAGCACCTCTGTCAAGACATCAGTCTTCACCACCATTGAAGGTAATTGAAGGTCAAAGACCTCAGCAGCCCTCCGCAACACCATTGTGAAAAATGCTACCTCCGTATTCACCGTAGTGGGAGAAAGCATGTCAGCATCTGGGGAAGTATCCAGGCCACTGACTTTACCAAGTTCTTCTCCCCAGTCCATATCTTGTGCCTAAGGCTGGATTTTAGGGTCCAGTGCCCCCCACTCCTCATTTCTCCTCGAGACCGAACCCATAGGAATAGGGCTCAGGATCAGATCTGGGAGACAAGGCTTCCGTCAGAGCCATATACAACGTTGAGTGAAAACCATCCGGCTTTATTTCGGACTTGAGGATCAAAATAGGGATGGCGCCGCTGGTGGCACTAGGAGCATTTGCATCAAGACTGGCGCTGGGGAAGGTCCAGGTGGCACGACCAGCGTCAGTCTGGATCCAAATGTTGATCTTTAGGGCCTCACTGAGACCTGAAGGCACACTACAGGGGTTGGACCGGCTAAATATGGTGCACATGGCATCATAAAACTCCTTGAATTGTGCAGGGGTCGCTCTGGGAAATTCAGTGAAGCGTGGAGTCGGCCAAGGCGAATGCGCAACCACAGAGTGAGGCCTAGAATGTGGACGTTCCTACGTCTCGTCGGCTGACGGACACAGAGAAGTCTTCAACCTCCTTCTTCTGCTTACCCGAGTGTACCGAAGATCGAGTGGGATGACAACCTCAGACTCTGTGACCGCTCCTGGTACCTTCCTCTCGACTAGGACCTCGACCGGCAGGGAGTCACATGATGAGCCGGCATAAGCTTGAGAGAGTGCTCCCTGAAGGCCTTCGGGTTCATCCCACGCCAGTCAGAGTACGACTTTGGGTCGTGCTCGAGCCACCACAAGCAAACAAGGTGCGTGTCTGTGACAGACACTGCAGGGCTTGAAGCTGTCCTTCGTGAATTACATCCTGTCACACCAGAAGGTAAACCTCAAATAACTGACAAAATGTTGAAAAAAAACTTGGTAAAAAAAGATTGAAGGGGTAGCTCTTCCCGGGATCTATGCTGGCGGGTGCAGAAAGAAAAGAAATGACATCAGCACACCTGGATGGCTCCTATACAGAGGCTGCAGAAATCACTTCCAGCGCAGATGACACATATACGTGGAGTCGATCGACGCCACCCCCTGGCACGCAGGGATACTGCTTAAGCAAAATCTTCCGGATCCAGTTTAACTCCTGGGATAATTCTGAGGTAAAGAATCTGCAGTTAGAAGACTCAATCAGGTTAGAAGGCCCCAAGTCAGAAAAACGGTCACAAGTTGATAGACACTGAAAATTCTAAGCTCACGCATCATCTCTAGAAGTGGAAAACTGAGACTGAACACATGCTGCAGGACCAGAGAAGACTTGTTAACCCAGAGAAAATCCTGGTCAGTGGAGAAGGATAACATCAACCCTATGCTGCACTCCGCAACTATGCGTGGCAGCAGGAGGATAGCTTCAGGTATGTGGACATAAACATTTTCAAAACTCTTTCTTCATTTAAAGTGCAAGTGCATTTTAGTGAACCTGGATTGGTTGTAGTGATAGTGATACTCAATGGAAATCCAGTTAAATTTATTAATACTGACTACATATTTTTCAAATAACTTGAAACAGCATTTCACTTTTAAATAGCTTGCTTACATAAATCCTGCTAGAAGACAGAAAGCCCCTTTAGAATAAAGATTAAGATGAGTATATGCACCTAGAAGTAGCTGGCGAAGATAATGCTATTGTGGCGGATCACAACTTTGCTGTATTATGTGAACTGGCACTTGTGCTGGAAATCTTCTTTTCCTGTTATGTCAGTGTGGGGCTACCAGGAAGCCTGACGGACAAGTTACTTACCTCTTACGCTCTGTTGGGTGGATACTCTATGTAACTGCAGATTAATCACTTATAATATACTCAGGAGAAACAATGGATCTGAAACATTTTACAGCTTTGCTCTGACGCATTAAGTGGTGGGCATTGCTCTGATGCATTAAGTGGTGGTGTTAGTCTTTGTACTAACTTCATGCTGCCCTGGAAGTGACAAATGGAGAGGCATTTACATGCCACCCCTGCTGACGACAGTTTCTTTCTTTCCACACTTTTATGTGTGTATCCGGAGCTGATTCAATATTAAATTCTTGTTTTTCACAAGTTTTTTCTTTCTTTAGACTATTTTACCAATGTGCAATGACTATCTCCTCTCCTAGAACTGCAGGGCTTAAGCCTTGTTGGGACTGTTGGAAACAATTATCTGTAACATGCCCACAAAAGATCTGTCTCAGGTGTTTGGGTTCGGTGCACAACTTCAAGTCCTGCGAGTAGTGCAAACCTACGAATCCAAAGGCATCCACAGAACTTTTCAAGTATACAGTGGAGGGACTGGGATGAATTCTGCTTGGACAGTTTGTGGTTCCAGATGGACTTTAACTTACTGGAAGTCTTGGATCTTGATGACTACCTGCCAAGAGAATGGGCCCACACCCTTGATTACAAACAGGAATGGGGTTCTGAGTCTTCTTTCAGTGTTTGGCGATGTACAGCTATGCGGACTTGAATTGCCTTCAGGTTATTAGGGCACACTCCTTGCAGGACTTGAGGAGTTCTGTGACAAACCCAAATATTAAAGGCAGACCTCCTGGGCATCTGTCACAGACATCTGTTTGTGAGAATCCCTACAAGATGTAACCCCTGTGGTTTTAGGAGGGGACATAGCCCTTGCATATTAGTAAAAGAATTGGGAGAAGAAAAAAACTCATCAAAGTTGAGGAGAAAGTTGGAAGGGAACTCCAGATTTATGTACAGAGTACTGGAAAGAATGGAACTGAAGTCAGCTCGCAGCGGTGGTGCTTAGATGCAGCTTTGTTTGTCACTTTAGAGGAGGAGCTAAGTCAGCACACAGCCATATGATGTCACCCACTGGCTGCTTGGGATATTCTAATGGTGAGGAAGCTAAGGTTAGAATTATCCACCAGCAATTCTGAAATACTAGCAGACAGATCTGTACTTCTATACTTTACTTTTTTATTGGGATTTTATACATTAGGAAAATTAAAGAACAAATGAAAAGAAACAATACATTGTATGATACCATCAAATCAAGTGGGAACAGTAGTTTAGGATATAGCATAAGGAGTAGGTCCACATTTATAAAAGTAGAGGGTAGAGATAAATGGATTTGTTTGCAATGGTGAAGTGAGGTTAATCAGTGTATGTATTGTGACAGATTGTTTTTTGATGTTGTGGTAAATTATTAAGGTACCTCAGTTGTAGATGAATGAGGCAGAGAAAATACGGGGACGAGAGAAGAGAAGATAAAGTGACAGGGGTGAAAAGTAGGGAATAAATGGGCAAGGGGGTGGGTAGGGAGAAGAGGGGATGGGAGAGTAGGGAGAATGAGTAAGTGAATGCATGAATGATACAATGATCAGATGATCATGGTTATATAGACCAGTGAGGCATAAAGTTGTCTCGTCTGAACCAGAGTTTATCATTCTTGATTGGTGTTGTCTTCAAGTATAGGTTTAGTGAGTTACAGGCAGTTCTGATGAATAAGACCCATTCCCATCATGTGGGGTAGTTTGGATGAGTCTTTCCATTCATTAAGGATAACTTTAAGGACAGTTGTGACTAGAATGCCCCTTATGAGAAAATCCTCTTTGTTTAATGCCTGTGTAATATCAGTAGGGAGGATGCCCAGTGTAACAGAGGCTAAAGCAGGAGTCCATTTTGTATGAAGTTTTTGAGATATTGTATTACTGATGTCCTGCCAGAACCTTTTGGTGAAGGTGCACTCTGTTTGCATGTGTTTTAAGTCTCATATTTCCTTCTCACAGCTTCAGCATGTCGAAGGATCAGGGGCTTCGTTTATAAAGGTTGGCCGGAGTCCACTGGGCCATATTGGCAATCCAGTGTCTGCTTTGTGCTAGTGATAGAGTTATCATGTTACTCTGGGTAGATGGCCAGTCTGGTGAGACCTTTGGAGTGCTGTTGGAGTCTAATAGTAGAGTTTCTCACTTGTCTTGTGGTGGTTTATTTAGTGAGGTTTTTGTGTGTGTGTGTGGGGGTGGGGGGGGGGTTTAGGAGGGAATACAGTTTGGAAGCTAGGTGACCACCTTTGGTCCGTAGGTCAGGAGTTGCTGGAGGTTTAGGTTTGGCCACAAGTGATTTTATTTTAAGGAAATGCTAAAAATCTAGGTCATTTAGGGCAAATTTGTCTTTAAATATGAGAGAATGGTATAGATTCTGAGGTGGGGGCCGATATCTCTCACCAGGAGAATATCTTTTTCTGCCCATTTCTCTATATACATTGTTCTCCTTTCTAGTTTTAAGTTTTCATTGTGCCATAGCGAGGCTAGACATGAGTTTTTAATTTTGTTGGATAGTTTGTTGTCAATTTTTCAGAATGCCTGTGCTGTGCTGGATAGAATGTTTATAAAGTGGTGTGTTTTAATTTTTTTGACGGTTAGAAATGAAGTGAGGGATAAGGGTTTAGCGAGGGCGATTTTAATAGCGAGTAACGGCAATGAGGGATTGGTGGTGGTTAGGAGCCAGTGGCTCCCCTGTTTTGCTAGGAAGGCATGTTTGTATCTCTGGTAGTCGGGTAAGTTTAGGCCGCCAAGTTTTTTTAGGAAGTTTTAGTTTCTTTAGGGAAATTCGGGGCTTTTTAGACTTCCAGTGAAATTTGGAAAGTAACAGGTCTATTTTAGTATACCGAGAGGTATATTGGGGATATGCTGATTTAAAAGTTAAAGAGGGGGACAATTTTCATTTTGATAGATACTATTCTACCCCACCAAGTAATGAACCTGGTTGATCATTTGTCTAAGCTATTTTTTATGTTATCTAGCGTCTTTTTCCCCTTGAGATTGATGGGAGTCTTTAAGGTTACGGGTGAACCATATACCCAGGTATTTCATCTTATCAAGGGATCATTTGAATTCGTAGGGGCTGATGTGTGGGGCGGTGCAGTACACATTGAGAGGAAGAACCTCTGTTTTTTCCATGCTGAGGCAGTAGCCTGACATCTTAGAGTAGTCGCTGATGGTGACTATGATGTGTGGTAAACCTGAGTGTGCCTGGGTGGTAAAAAGGAGACTGTCATCCGCGTAGGTAGCTAGTTTTTGTGGGCCTGATGAGAAAGGGATACCGGGGATGAATGGATTTTCTCTGACCAATGTGAGTAGGGGTTCTAACGTTAGTATAAATAGTAGGGGGGAGAGAGGGCATCATTGTCTGGTTCCTTGCTGGAGTCAAAAGGGATCAGACAACTTTCCATAGATGTTTATTCTATCTTTCGGTTCTTTGTATAGAGAAAGGATCATTTTTGAGAGAGCAGGGCCAAAGTTGACGGAGGTGAGTGAGGCTTGGAGGAAGGTCCACAATACCTTAACAAAGGCCTTCTCTGCATCTAATGCTATTGAGGAGGTTGGTTTATGCAGGAGTTTACCTATTTCAATCGCAAGGCTAAAAAGTCCGATATTATCCATGCTGAATCTCCCTTTGATAAATCCTGATTGAGAGGGATCTTTTATGTTTTTGAGAATGGCCTCTATTCTGAGGGCTAGGATCTCTGCATATATTTTGCAGTCTGTGTTTAAGAGGGATATAGGTCGATAGTTCTTGGGATTGGATGGGTCTTTACCTTCTTTGGGTATAACAATTATGGTTGCCTTTGTGGCAGAGCCCTCAACAGAGCCAGTGGAGAAGTGGGTGAATAACTCTTCTATGGGAGTGATTAGGGAGGTACCCCAAATTTGATAGAATGCCAGGAAGCCATCTGGGCCTGGTGCCTTCCTGGCTTTCATTGTTTTGCTTGTGTTTATGATTTCTTTACAAGAAATCAATTGTTTTAGTGATTCTTTTATTGAAACATCTATCTTAGTTACATTAATTTAATTGAGGTAGTTTATGCATATGTCAAAAGATGTGTTATTACTTTTGGAGTAGAGGGTATCGTAATATTTTTCAAAGGTATTTCGGATGTCATTCTAATTTGTCGATGTGACACCATGTTCGTTGGTTGTAGAGGTTACTCTTGTCTTCTGATTGGTCTGTTTTTAATAAGACGCAAGTATTTTGGCAGCTTATTACGTCCACAGAAATTGATGCCTTGATATTTTTGGACTATTAGGTGTTTTTTTTTTTTTACTCATAATCCTGTTGTATTCATACTTGAGTTTAATTACATTATCTGAGTTGTGCTTTTGGCACATTTGAGATCTTTCTCTAATGCTTTTATTTTTAGTTCTAGTTGGTTTAAGGTTTTGTTGTCTAGTTTGTTTTTCTTTAACACAAGTTTAATCATGTGCCCGCATTTCAGGGTATCCCATATGAATATGTATTCAATCTCTTTTTTGATTAATTCCTTCAGGATGGTTCCTCTGTGAGGAGGTCGCTCATTCTCCATGTTTTTGTTCCTGATGTATAACAAGCGATATTATAGAGTAATGAAATACAAGCATGGTCTGAGATTAGGACTGGTTCAAAGGCTGGGGATGAGGTGGCTGGGATGCGAGTTTCATCAATAAAAATATAATAGATGTAAGAGAATGTGTTGTGCAGATGGGAGAAAAATGAATAATTTTTGCCTGTGGGACTGAATAGTCTCAATATGACTAAGTTTAAGAGAACTACATGTGTTTAGCATTTGTTTATTGGATTAGTTGGGTTTAAATTGACATGCAGAATTCCTGTCAAAATTGGCATCCCAGGGTAAATTGAAATCTCCTCCTAGAATCTTTCTGCAGTTGGGAAGTAAAGTAGGGTTATTTATTGAGATTAATCCAAAAGGTAAGATTCTCATTATTGGGGGCACAGATGTTCATGATTATAATTTCTGTGTTGTTCCTCTATAATTTAGCAAGAAGCCATCCGCCTTCAGTGTCTGCTTCTGAGGACAGGATAGTGAGGCCAGAGGCTTTAGAGATAAGAGTGATCAACAATTTTTTTTGGTTTGTGGCTGGGGTGCATTATAAGTCACTAACCCATGCTTTGTTTGTTGTTTGTTTTTTGTTTTTTTTAGGAGGATTGCCTCTTTCATGGCCACCTTGGTTTCTTGAAGCAGAGTGAGGTCTCCCTTAAGTTTGTGTGTATAGTCTAGGATTTTCTGACATTTGGTCGGGTGATTTGGACCCTTGACATTAAGGTAGAGTATTTTTATGTTCTGCATTTACATGGGAGGTGAGTCTTCTTGTCGATGTAACCAGCTAAATGCCAGTTATTGTTTGCTGGTGAGGTAGGGTAGGAGGGGGTGGGTGGTTGGGTTTGAAGGAATGGCATGTGTGAGGGGAAAAGGAATGGGTTAGAGAGGAAGGAGAGGGAGTAGGGAGGATGGAAAGGAGACAGTCGAATAGCACAGTACAGGACAGGAGGAAAGATATGAAAAAGAAAATGGAGAGGATAATGATAGTATAGTGACTGGTTAAATATTTGTGATGAGAATCTACATACCAGCAGAGGTATCTGACAAAATCTAACTGAAGAGAGGCCATGGAGGCCACGAGTGGTCAAGCCTAGGTCTGGAATGCAGTCTTGCAGCACCCTGTATAGAATGGGGTGTTTATTAAGACTCACAGCAGTGTTTAAGTATGGTATGTTTACATATATTGTATGGTGGTTGGAGTGCCTGGCATTATTTCCATAATGGTGCCGAGTTAGTTGCCATTTAGTGGAAGTGAATAATAATGTGTATTCTGTTGTTTATATTAATGTATTTGCATGTATAGTAGTTGTAGTATATAGAAAATGTAATATTTGTAGTGAGTGAGGTGGCTATTTGTGGGATGGCTGTTAGTTGGTGACGTGTCATTATTTCTCCTGAGTTAAGTTTTTATGTCAGCAGTTAGGGTTGTGAAAAATGGTACCTGATTCAGAATTATTATGGAGGACAATGCACAGTACATTCTTCATTTACTGCCATTATAGTGCTAACATAATATCAACAAAGCGTCAATGTAGAGCCAATAGTTTCAACGAGTTATCAGTAAGGTGTCTGCATAGAACTAACATATTATCGATCTAGTACAAGCATAATATTCACACAGTGCCAGCATATTCTCACATAGATTCAACACATATCGAAGTGAGTCAGTCAAGTGACCAAAGTTACTGTTTTGCAGGTAGTGCGGGCAAACGTTAGTGATTTTTGTATTGTCCAACCTATGGGTCAAAACGCAGTCTCAATAACAATTGGACAACAGCTAAGTACCCACTGGATGGCACTAGATTTATATGATATAATTAACAATGTGAGGCTGGTATCAATACTAATTATCAATATAAGATTTGATCAATCGAAATTATGTTGAAAGTGAGAAGATGAAACATTACAATAAATCCATCATCTGCTTGAGGGCAGTTATAAAACATCTGATTTAACCAGAGCAAATTGAAGGTCGTTATAGAGATACAGTACGAGTCATTGAAGAAGAGAAGATATATCTTACCATTAGGATTAACAGTCGGTTGTTAGATTTATTGTTAGGTTATTAGTAGGTGCCAGTTTGTTAGTTTAGTTAAGATTTTGTAGGTTGCTGCCTATTTTCTTTATTCTGTATCGGTTTGAAGAAGTGGAAGCAACTCAAACAAATATTTCCGTCTGCTATAGGCATTATCGAAGAATGAGCTTATATGCCCGTGTATCGATCCCATGGGTCGATGAGAGTTCGGCCATGTTATGAGAAGAACGTGAAATGGGTTTTGTTTAGGCCATTTGTGGGCAGCCTTAATTATTGTATTTTACTAAGAGACTGGAAAGTTAGTGAAAGTTAGCAGGAAGGATTTGTGTTAAGTGTTGACCATTCCTTTGTAGTATTTAAGTCATTTTCAGGTCTTAGATTTCCACAATGTATGAGTTCAGTTCCTTGGGGTCTTCAAAAATGATGGTTTAGCCGTTTTAAGTTGTTTTTATTAATGGAGGAACAATAAACAAAAAATTGTATTGACAGATCTTTCAAAATTTGGCTTGAAAAAGGAAGGCCATTCGTTTCTTGACAGTGTCTTTGGAGTAATCTTGAGAGATCCCAATGGAGGTGACTTGCCACTTAATTCTCTGTATTTTCTTCATCTGTGTAAGGATGGCTTCAGTATGTGAGTAGCAGAGGGGTCTGAAAATGAGGGGCTCTTGGAGCTTCACTGTTTGTGGGCGTATGTGTGGGGACTGCACCCGGTTATTTCAAAGTCCGTGCCTAAGTTTATATTGAGTACTTGGGGGAATCCATTTTTCAATGAAGGTTGCACATGAAGGAGCTTGGTTTTCGCTACCTTCAGGAAGTCCAAAAATGAAAATGTTGACCCTTCTATTTCTGTCTTTGAGTTCGGTGATATTCCTTACCAGTCAAGCCATTCTTAGGGTGATGGCTGATTAAGTTTTAGAGAAGTTGTGTTTGTAGCTTTCCAGGAAGTTTATCCATGATTCTATTTCAGAGACTTTGTCCCCCAGTTGTATAATTCCTTGTTTCAAAGATGCAAGGTCGGTCTGTACAGTTTCTGTGGTGGATTTTGTTGATTGAGCGAGCACTTGTAACAGTTTCTGTATAATTAGGTCTAGAGCTGCGGAGTTCTCAGATTTAGATTTTATAGGGGTGTCTGGGCCGGTGGGGTCTTGCGTGTGTCTCTTTTGTGCTGGTTTAGTGCCTTTCAGACCTCCCCTCGCTTCTTTAGGGTTGTGCAGTTTGGATTCTGCCATTTTGAGATCGGACCTTACTGTATACTTCGTGTTAGGTGCACTTAGTGGAATTTCAGTAGTCCTTGAGATGTTTGATGGAGGTGTCAAATTTTGTGAGGTAGGATAAGGTGCCGAAGTCGGTATCCTTCTTGGATTAGTAACACCTAATTTTATATAGTGTCGCTAAGTAGATTGTTGAATAGCAAGGTACAGTACTTTAAGGGATTATTCTCAGCCCCCTCCTATCTGCTGTTTGGGTTGATATTGAGGTGGAGAAAATCAGGATGCCAATGTGTGTAATTTAGAAAAAGTTCTGGAGCATGTTTTAGAGAAAGCTGTAGTAAATGAAAGTAGCCTTCTTAGGGACAGGCATAGGATGGGAGAGCCCGTACCATATTTGCCCTAGTCGGTAGGTTAGTTTTGTATATTATAGGTTCCTACCCTTATAAAGCGTTAGAGTAGTGCCACTAAATGCTCACCTCTAGGGCTAGGATGTACGTAGACACGCTGGGGTACTCTAGTAAATTCATCTATGTGGAGTCCTGGTGTCAGCCATTTTAGGGTCAGACGCTGTGAGGCAACTTCTGGAGCACTTGGTTATAAGAGGTGTTTCTCTTGAAGTTTTTTCGCCAAAAGTGGATAGCTGAAAGCACCACACCTTCCTGTACGCTGGGAACTGTTCAAAGTGTCCGTAGAGGCGGTGTATCAGCAGAGCGGGTCGTTTTTCTTCCTCGGCACTGCAGAGCTCTCAGGTAAGGCAGCTATTTTCCACAGACCGTAGCCACGCCCATTCTATAAGTTGTTTTTAATAAGATTAATGGCAATTGACATGATGAACAAGTTATTTACCTTTGGTAATACTTTCACTGGTTGAGGCTTTATTGAACTGTAAAGTCCTCACCTTAAAATATTCGCCAGGCGTCCAACAGTATCCAGAAAATCTTGTGCAGTACTTCTCCGAGCTAGTATGTGGAGCCCTTTAGCCCTATCTGGCTTTGTCGGAAGTGATGCTTCTATGTCCATGCAAGTGCCACCCAGGCACACTGGCATCAGTTTCTTTCATGATTATTTTAGTGCCACAAAACGCAGAGCCACGTAAAACCATTGTCTCTGTTTTGACCGGTGTGCAGAGTCTAACAGGATTTGCTGAATGAAGAGCCAAGTTCGCAGAGCAGGGAGGATCTTGGAGAAATTTGCGGTTAGATAGAGTGTCTACTAGAAAAAGCGTTACCAAAGGTAAGTAACTTGTCCTTCTAATAGAGACTTCTAATTGTTGATTCCTCATCTTAGAATAGATACCCAAGCAATACCTCCCTAGAGCTGGGTCTGTAAACAGGCTTAGATCCATATGTCCAATAGTGGAATTTGGAGGGGGAAGCCTAGACAACCAGGCTCTCCAGAGAGGGGTGCTGGGTGAGGAAAGCTGGATACCCAGTAGGGGGACGGTGAACAAGGAAAGAGACGTCCATGTAGCAGCATGTAAGATCTCCAGGACAGGTACCTTGAGGGCTAATGCAGTAGTGGTGACCTAGGCCCCAGTAGAGTGAGCTCGCAAGCCCTCAGGGGGTTGCTTCTTTACTAACGCATTGCAGATTTTTATGCAGGGTACTATCCATAGGGAAAAGGTCTGATTCTTCACAGCCTTTTGCTTCTTTGCTCCAGTGAACCAATGGTCCTTGGTGCGATCAATAGAGAAGGGGAGAACTCGTATAGGGTCCAAATATTTGAGTCTCTCCTCCTCGAAATGTTGAAGTGGAGCATAGAAAGCAGGCAGAGTGATGATCTGGCCAAGATGAAAGGGGGTGACCACCTTCGGGAGGCCCGATGGACCAGTTTGTCAGGGAAGAAGTTGGTGTATAGAGGGTGAACCGACTGAGCATGAAGCTCACTGCCCCTTCAGGGCAATGTGGTGGTCACCAGAAAAAATATTTTGAAGGTCAAAAGCCGCAATGAGCTGCTGTGCCAGGGCTCAATGGAAGAGCACAAAAGGTAAGTGAGGACCAAGTTAAGATCCCACTGGGGAATCACAAATGGAGTAGGAGGAAACAAATGTAAACCTTTCAAAACGTAAGTCACAACCAGTGATTGTAACAGTGAGGGTTGATCCGTTAGCTGACATAAAACCCTAAAATAGGCCTTGTGAAGATAAAAAAAGAGAATGAACAGCAAAACCTCTGACAGGGGCGCAGAAAAGGGGGTGCAAATGTTGTGAGGAACACCAGGCCACAAAAGTAACCCAATGGCAGACGTAAACAGTTTCAGTGTATGAACATATGGCTGCCAAGATGACATCACAAACTTTGGGAGAGAGATCAAAGCTCAAATGTAGCCTCTCAATCTCCTGGCATGACAGTGGAGCTAGCACAGAACCCTGTCTTGTTGCTGTGACAGGGGTCTTCCCAAAGAGGCAGCCTGATTGGAGGACAAATGATCATGCTCAGGATTTCAGGATACCATACTCTCCGTGCTTCATCAGGAGCCACTAGTATGACTTGGGCCTAGTCGGTCATGATGTTCTTGACAACTCTGGGTAATAGTGTTATTAATGGAAAGACATACAAGTGTCCGGAGCTCCACTCAAGGCAGAACACTTCCCTGAGCGAGAGGCTTTTCAGGGACCCCAGGGCACAGAAATGTTAACATTGCACATGCTCAGTTATAGCAAACAGATCGAGCCAAGGGTCTCCCCAATCTTGGAAGAGGCCATGCACCACTTTTGAATGTAGAAATGTTGCCATTCATTATCCATGAGGCAACGACAACTGAGTTTGTCTGCCAGGACATTGAGGGAACCTTCCATGTGCTGTATGATCAGCAGGATGTCCTGGGGTTCTAGTCAAGTCCAGAGGCACAGAGTCTTCTGGCACAGGGTCTGTGAATCCATCCTACCTTGTTTGTTGCAATACTACATTGCAGTGGTGTTGTCCGTGAACATCTGAACCAGCCTTCTCTTGAGGACGGAAGGAATGCCTTCAATGCCAAGAGCATCACCCTCATCTCCAACAAACTTATGTGTGGGCCTCCTCTGATCTCCACCTCTCCCAGGTAGCCGCCATTCCAGAAGCAACACTTCTGTTGCCACTGAGAACTCTGGGTGGGTAAGAGAGTTGGGTCTGTCATTGACCCAATTGCATTTTGTCAGCCGCTACTGCAAGCCTTCTGCAGTTCTGCCCAATATCTAGACCAGGTCGGAATGATTCCCCTTATGCTGCGTCCATTGGGACTTTAGCCCACTGCAGAGCCCGCAAATGCCAATGGGCATGCTTTATCAGCAGGATGCAAGAGGTGAAGAGACTCGGCAGCCTCAACGAAATCCAGGTTAGAGGTCAAAACGTCAGGTTCACAGCCTGAATATACTAGACTCATTAATCCAGAAAGTAGGCAAAAAACTGCAGTGTCCAGAATGGCTCAGATGAAAGGGAGTGTCTTAGAGGGAGCCAGGTGTGACTTTGACATGTTGATAGTGAACCTCAGCATATACAGAAGGGTTGCCCCTAGTTGGGAGGTGGCTGATGACTGCATAGGGCAAGCCTGCAACTAAAAGCTAGTTGTCAAGGTAGAGGAAGACTGGAACCCCTGACCTCCGTAGATGTGCTACAACTTTCATAAACACCCTAGGGACACTGGTGAGGCCAAAGTGGAGCACAGCGTACTAGAAATGCTCATGGCTCACTGTGAACAGCAGGTACAGCCTTTGGGCCAGTAGGACGAGGATGTGTAACTATTTATCGTGGAGGTCCAGCGCCACCATTCAGTCTCCAATATCCAGGGCACACAGAACCTGAGCAAACAAGAGCATCCTGAATTTGACTTTTCTTAGGAAGAAACTGAGAGGAAGGTAGAGCAGATCTAGCCTAGGGAGGAGGCCTCTGTCCTTCTCCGGGAGCAGAAAGTAGCAGGAATAACAACCATGCCCTATTTCTGCTGCGGACATCCTCCTGGTGGCTCCTTTGGCCAAAAGAGCCTACACTTGCTAACGGATTAGGAAGAGATGGTCCTCCGTCAGCTGTTCTTGAATGGAGGAAGAGGCTGAGGTGTTTCCACAAATGGAAGGGCAAACCCCTTCTGGGCAATCTTCAGCATGCACTTGTCAGACGTAATCACTGACTACTGGGGCAGGTGGTGCTTGAACCTGTTGTCAATGGGATGGCTGTGCTGGATGGACAAGTTACTTGCCTTTGGTAACGCCTTATCGGGTAGAGACAATATCTAGTTGCAGATTCCTCACCTTAGGATTTCCCCCAGGCGTCAGTCTGGATCTGGAGAATTTTCTCGAGCAGTACCCCTGCACGCCTTTAGGTGGCACTGATCAGCTCGGCATCTGTCGTCTACGCCAGATGACCTCACTGGTCCACCCTGACATGCTGACGTTAGTTTCTTTTCACAACTTTCCATGCCAGAAGGGCAAAGCCATAAGGAACACTGACCACTGGTGTGTCAAAAGTAGGACGCTGAAAGGGAAGTCCCTGTCCCTAGAAATCAGTCTGGAGTGCGGGATGAAGGGTGCGTCACTAAGGAATCTGCAAACATATAATGCGCTACCAAAAGTAAGTAACATGTATCTGCTAGAGACATCTAGTTGCAGATTCCCTACCTTAGAATAGATACACAAGCAATATCATCCCTGGAGGTGGATTTGTGAACAAAAGATCACAGCAGAAAGTTCTGCAGGGCAAAGTGACCCTCGATACAGACCTGACGGTCCAGGCAGTAGTGTTTGGTAAACGTGCAGGGATGCCCACGTTGCTGCCTGACAGATGTTCAGGACTGAAGCTCTGCGTGCTAACGCAGTGGTTGTGGCTTTAGCTCTGGTAGAATGAGCACGTAAGCCCTAAGGGGTTACTTCTTAGCCAATGCGTAGCACATTTCAATGCAGAATACGAGCCATTTGGAGATGGTTCTCTTCTGCATTGCCCAACCTTTGTTCGCACCCACATACCCAACAAAGAGTTCATCATCCACACAGAACTCTTTGGAACTATCAGGGTAGAACACCAACGTTCTTTTTGGGTCCAGGTGGTGGAGTCTCTCCTCTTCCTCAGAAGGATGTGAGGGTGCATAAAAGATAGGCAAAGTGAAGGATTGGCCTACATGAAAATGTGTAACTACTTTAGGGGGGAAAGAAGCCCTAGTGCGAAGCACTACTTTATCATGATAGATGGAAAGGTAGGCTAGCTTTAGATGATAATGCCTGCAGCTCACACACCCTGTGGGCAGATGTAATGGCCACGCGGGAGGTTGTTTTCAAAGTGAAAAGCCTTAGAGGCCAATTGTGGAGAGGCTTGAAAGGAGCATGTCAGAACCAAATTCAACTCCCACTGGTGCATAATGAATGGGGAAGAAGGCAACATATGAGTGAGGCCTTTAAGGAACCTATTTACCATAGAGGATTTAAACAAAGAAAGCTGATTAGTCAGCCGTATGAAAGCAGAGATTACAGATAAATAACCTTTGAGAGTACCCAAATCAGAGTCCTTCTGGGCCAACAAAAGTATAAACAATAGAACTCAGAGAGAGGGACAGAGAGGGGTGTCAACAGACTTGTATGTGCACTATGCCACAAATTTCTACTAACAACAGGTGTCTACCGTTTTGGTGAAGGTGCGCCTGGCTACCAGGATAAAGTTACAGACTTCGAGTGGAAGGTCAAAGGCTGTCAACTGCCACCGCTCAATCTCCATGCAAGAGGGCAGAAGCAGGACAGGTTCGGGTGGAGAACCCTCCCCTGCTGCTGCAACAGAAGAGCCTTCTGAAAGGGCAGTCTGACTGGAGGTTTAATGGCCATGCTTAAAAGCACAGGATACCAGACTCTTTGTGCCCAGTCCGGAGACACAGGGATTACTTGGGCCTGGTCATTCTTTAATTTCTTGAGAATTCTAGGCAGAGGTGGTATGGGTGGAAAGGCATACAGGAGGGCTGAGCTCCACTTGAGTTGAAAAGCGTCGCCGAGCAATTGCTGCCTTGGCAACTTCAACTTGTAATACTACTGAGACTGTGCGTTCTCTGTGGAGGCGAAATGAACTAACCAAGGCTCGCCCCACTTCTGAAAGAGACCTTGCGCCAGCTCCAGATGGAGACACCATTCGTGATCGACCAATCATTGTTGACTGAGTTTGTCAGTCCTGATGTTCAGACAACCAGCCAGATGTTGAACCACAAGGGATATGCCCTGCTGTTCCAGCCATTTCCAGAGGCACAGAGCATCTTGACAAAGGGTCCACGACCCCACGCTGCCCTGCTTGTTGCAGTACCACATAGGGGTGGTGTTGTCCGTGAACACCTGCATTACCTTCCCTTTGACAGAAATGCTTTCAATGCTATTCTGATTGCCCAAAGCTCCAACAGGTTGATGTGGAGTGAGGACTCCGACAGAGACCAGATGCCTCTGATCTCCTCCTATCCCAGGTGGCCGCCCCATCCTGGGAGGGATGCATCTGTCGCTACTGTCAGATCTGGTTCAGGAAGGGAGAGGGATCTGCCTCTGACCCAATCGAGGTTCATTAGCCACCACTGCAGATCTTGCGCAATTCTTTCCGAGATCTGGACCATACTGGCAAGGTTCCCCTGATGCTGTGCACATGGGAACTTCAGGTCCAACTGCAGAGCCCACATATGCCATCTGGCATTTATCACCAGCAGGATGCAGAAGGCCATGAGGCCCAGCAGCCTCAGAGTCATACTCACCGAAATCCAGGATAGAGGCTGAAACACTGGTATCAGTCTGAGGGAGGATAAGCCTGAAACTGCACTGTGTCCAGCACCAGCTCAGATGAAAGGGAGCATCGGACAGGGAGCCAGACATGACTTCAGCACATTTATTGTGGACCCCAGTGAATGCAGGAGGTCCGCCGTAGTCTGGAGGTGGAAGACTAGGATGAGCCCGCCTTCAACAGCCAGTCATCGAGTTGGGGGGAAGACTAAAACAAAACCCCTGACTTGCACTGATGAACAGCAACTGCCATCAACTTGGTGAACACCCAAGGAGCATTGGCAAGGCCAAAGAGGACCACAGCAAATTGAAATTGCTTGAGACCCACAGTGCACCACAAGAAACGTCTGTGGCCAGGCAGGACAGGGCTATGGAAATAAGCGTCCTGCAGGACCAACGATACCAGAGAGGGAGGTTTGCTTGCCAGACCGCTGGCTCCCTGATCCACAAGGACAGTGAATCTCACGTTCCCAGCCATGCAGAGGGTGGGCAGCATGTGTGGCACGGTGGCTGGAGGGAAATTAACGTGGTGGAACACTCCTTCAGAAGTCATGAAAGGGGCGAAAAGCAGTCTGAGGTGGACGAGACCCAAGGACCTGGCCGTAGCACAAGAAACCTTGAATCACTCAAGCACTGAGTCTCCTTGGTCTCCGAAGAGACAGTTGCTATCAAAGGGCATGTCAAGAAGATTGGCTTGGACATCCCCTGAAAAGCCAGACATCCTCAACCAGGTGTAGCAACAAAGGGCCACAGTAGATGCAAACACTCTGCCCAGTGAGTCGGTCGTGTCCAGTCCACATCTGATTGTGAACTTTGCTATGACTCTGCCATCAGCAACAGCTTGAGAGAATACATCCCGGGCCACTGCCAGGACCTGTGGCAGGACTTGCACAACCGTATCCTACAGCATGGAAGTAACAATCCAAAAGGCATGCGGTGTTCACGGTCTGCAATGCCAGGCTGTTATGAAAAACATCTTCTTCCTAAGTTAGTCCAGCCTCTTGGATTCCCTATCCAGGAGTGCGGAAGGGTATGTATGTTGGGATGTAGAGGCTTGGATAACCAAGCTCTCGAGGGAAGGGTGTTGCGTCAGGAACGCTGGGTTAAGATGGAGCAGTTTGATGGCAGACTGGCAATAGTCCTGTTCACAGGAGCCCCTGTGCTGGGTTTGGACAGGTACCCAGCAGGACATCAGTAATGGCTTAATTGAAGGTCAATAGGAGTTCAAAGGATAAATCTCCAGGCTGAAGCACCTCCGTCAAGAGGTTAGTCCTGACTGCCATCAAAGGCAGCTCAAGGTCCAGCACCTTGGCTGCTCCTCTCACCACCATGGAATAGGATGCTCCCTCTTCCTTAGCGACAGTAAGTGGAGAAAGCTTGCCAGTGTCAGAGGAGGTATCCAGACCACTGACTTCACCCAGGCCCATATGCCAGTCCTATGGGATTTTCCTGTAGCTGGTATTCTAGAGGGTCCAGCAAAACCCTTCCATTCCTCACTGTACCCCAACCCACAAGAATAAGGGTCAGGATTTAACATAGGGGGTAAGGCTACTGTCACAGTTTGAATCGGCATCGCGCGACGCCAGTCAGGCTCTGTGTTGGAGTCAGCAATGAGGATGGGGTACATGCCACTCAGGGGCAAAGCATTGGGGAAGGTCTAGGTGGTACAGCAGACGCTGGTTCGGTTCTTGGAACGGATCCATGGATGCCCCTCCTCCCCCCAGAGCAAAGGCCAAAGTCGCTGATGTGGATTCCAAGGGGGCCCCCTTCTGGTCCTGCTGAGCTCGAGGGCGCTCCCGCAGGTTCAAACTGCCCAAATATGAGGTGCATGACTGCTTAAAACTCTGAGCTGGGCAGGGGTTGCTGCGGCTTCCGGAAACTTGGGGAGGTGCGGAGTCGACACGGATGCAGGCTACGAGGAGTGAGGCCTAGAATGCTGATGCTCGTTTTCTCTCGTCTTGTCGACTGAAGGATGGAGTGAAGTAGATGAATGCTTGTTCTTCTTCAACTTCATCTTGTGCCTCAACTTACCCGGCCGACCCGAGGACGAGTGGGACGATGAAGAACATGGAATCCGTGACCCCTCTTTGGGACCTTTTTGGACTCATTGCTCCGGCACTCGGAGCACGATTTCGGGTCGTGGTCGCACTCCAGACACCACAGGCACATGAGATGTGGATCCATCACGGACGTCGTCCGATGACTGAATCTGCAGGGCTTGAACCAGGTATTACGTGAAGACATCCTTGACGCACCAAGAGTGTCGACACTTGAAAAATGTCGATAAAAAGTCAAAGAAGAACAATCAAAAAATGATTGTGGGGTAGCTCTTCTGATCAGCACTAGGGTGGCACGGAAAGAAGAGAACTGACAGCGCGTCAGGGTGGCGCATGTATAGGACTCACAACGTCATATCCTCACGGACGACGGACACGGAGCGTATTGACTTCACCTAATGGGGTGCAGGGGTACTGCTTGCGAAAAATCTCCAGATCCAGACTGTGGAAATTTCTAAGGTAAGGAATCTGCAACTAAATGTCTCTATCAGATGTAGGGTACACTAAAGGAACACGGAGCTACAGCCACCGAAGGGACGGGGTGACTTGACAGCATGAGAGGGACAGGCACCCAAATCCTTTTTGGGCTCTGTGTCCCCAAAAGGACTGGGCAGGCTGCCAGATTGGGTATAGCTGGTAATGCAAACAACCAAAGTTGCCTTTTCCACATCTGCAGTATAGGTGGAAGGACTACGTGGTTGGTTTGATAGGGAAATCCCAAAGGTTCTGGTAGTTACTCTGTTAAAGAAAGCATTTGAGTGCGGCGTTAGCTTTGTTGCCAAACTAGCGGAAGCCATGGAAGGGCATGCGATTCCTCCAGAGAACCCTGAGGACCGTAAACACGCATGGTGACATAGCATCACCATAGAAGCCAAGTCTATATCCAGTGAACTTGTGGTGTCCCACTCCATACCGGATGGCAAACACTGCCACATCCCTTCAGTCTACCACAGCTTGATTGAGGATGGTTTGGCCCTCAGCAGGCAGCAGGGAAAACAGCTGCATAATCAAGCTCCGTAATGCAACGAAATATAAGCCCAAAAAGACATACAATATTGGTGCAAGAGAATATGAGCTTCCCAAAGGTGTCCAGCCTCTTGGACTCCCTGTCCAGTTGAGGGAATGTGTTTGGGTTAATCTTTGCTTGAGAGGTTTGTACCACCAGGCTCTTAGGAGACGGATGCTGTGAGGGGAGGGCTACTTCTCTTGGGGCGGTATGATGCTGGTGGGCAATCATTCACTGCACAACAACCCCTGTACAGGGTTTCGCCCTGGACTCCAGGGCATTGGCGAGGGCTTCATTAAAGGGGAGCAGGGGTTCAGGTGAACTGGCTCTAGGTTGAAGTACCTCTATCAAGACATTGGACTTGACTTCGACAGATGGCACCTGGAGGTCGAGGGCCTCAGCTGCCCTGCGCAGCACAGTGACAAAAGATGTGCCTTCCTCCCATGCCTGGCCCAGAAGGGAAAGCATGCCAGAGTTTAGGGATGTATCAAAAACACTTGTTTCACCCAGCTCCTAATGGGAGTTTTCCAGTATCCTTAAGGGGACCATACACCAAGTCCTCGTCTCCCCCCTCAGGAGGGTAGGGTTTATCAATGGGAGGAAGTCCACAGGAAGGTAGGGCCTGGACGGCACCAGAATGGACGTTGAGTGTTGCTAGGATGACACCAGGTCGATGCTGGCAGCTAGGATCTGCTCGTCATCGAGCAGCGCTACGGGTACTGCCAGATGGGATAGAGCTGAGGAGGATTTGAGGCAATCTTGGTAATGTCAATCTGAATCCTGGAGTGGATGCCTACATCCTGATTGGTGTACAGGGTGTACCCACTAACGGTAACTTAGCAGGGGCACCTCTTGGCTTTGAAGAGCCTGAAGGGGGTTGCTGGTCCAAAGATGACATGCACGGCATTAAAGAATTCTTTAAGGTAGGAGTTGCACCTGGAAACTCGTGATAGCGTTGAGCAGGTCCTGATGCTGGGTCTGCAGGTGGAGTACGAGAGCGGATATTGAAACACAAGGCCGAGAGGGGGTAGCCAAAGAACACTTTTACTTCTTTTTCTTGTGCTTTTTAGGCTTATCCAACTTTGACAAGGAGGTCTTGGATCCTCAAGATGATGGTCCATGGGGAAAGCTCCAGGAATGGCCCTGAGATTGTTCACAAGAATGGGAATGATGCAGAGTCTTTTTTGTGGCATTGCCAAGAGCTTCAATACCCGATTGGGGATCACCTTCGGGTACATCGACTTGCACTCTGTGAACGTCTTAGGGTTGTGTCCCAGCCCCAGAAATGGAACAAGTGGTGATTCAGCACCGACCTGCCTGTGACAATCTGCCCAAAGCATCTGCCATGAAGGTTTAGCAGGGGATATGTCCCTAGCATACTGGGAGTGTAAAGCTCAAAATTTTTTGAAAAAGAGTAAAAAAAGTTGGTTTAAAAATTACCAAGGCAGCTCTCCTGATCCACACAGCTGTCTTGGAAAGAAAGGAATTGATGACAGTGAGTGGCGTTATATGGGCACTGCACTGTCACTTCAGAAACGTTCGACATTGGTGCAAAGCCAAATGACACCACCTACTGGCACAAAGACTTCCTGCTCAAGATGTTCTGGACTAGTCTGATGCTTGGGGAACATTCTAAGGTGAGGAATCTGGGGTTCGGCGTCTATCAGAAAAAAACTTTTAAAAGTCATGTGGTTAAAATTACAGGCCAATTTGCTGATGGTCTGACAAACCATAATCAATTATGAGTTGATTGAAAATACAGTTATGCAAAATGCAGGATGAATGCATGCTCGTGATGTAGGTATGTTTCCACAATTGACATCCCTTTGGTCAATATTAATGGGGTGCACAGCCCAAATATTGCTGCAATTTACTCAAGATGTTTTCTTACAACACTTGCAGAGAAATCCCAAGCATTGGCTCAAATTAATTCAAGCACTTCTCCCATAAATTATTTTTCTAAAAAAAAAATAACAAAAAAGATATTTCCAGATGGCCAAGAATGGTTTTGTCATTAGAAAGTCACTAACAGTGTGCAAAGGAGGTGACTTGTCCTGCATACTCTACAGCGTAAATCAGGCAATTAGTCCTAACCTGAGTACAAGACAATACTATCTCTAGCAGCTGTCTTAACACCTTTATTATCGTAGGGCAGCTAAGACGCATAACAGAATAGATGTTAGGTCTGAGGTAGTCAGCCTCTGAGGCAAGATTCTTATCCTCAAAGGGGTTATGGAAAGAAACTCTTCACCTCAACAAGAGTCAGTTTATTATTCTTGGCCTGGCATATCAAGTTAGAAAGATATAGGAGGAACAGTGCCAGGCCAACGCCTGGCACAGCTACAAAGTAAAATATGGAGTGCATAGCCAAAGAATGGACCAATGCAGCAAGGATGGAAACTGATGTTGGGAGGTGCTGAGAGGGGGAGACAAGTGTCGTTGCTTTGAGTACTGTTGGAGCCACGGTACAAAGCTGGTTTAGGTGGCAAATACATCCTATTGATAAAACAAAGTAACAGAATCAAATACAGGAAAATCCATTGGAGCTGTAGGATTCAGCATTAGCGCTGTAGGTGAAAAAATGAAATGACAACACAGTAGTGGGGGCACCTTCTTCAAGCCCATGTATCACTTCCAGCACAAACATTAGGCTTGAAAACAAACGGAGTCAAGTATCTCGGAAAGCAGATCATATCAGACAGACATCATGCGGATCAAGGCATTCTCATATTCGCCAACTGATCCTACCCTCAGGGCCACACTAAGAGCCCCAATGCAGCGGTGTTAGTTCAGGTGATAACATTAAATCTGGAGCCGCAAAATAACAAGGATTATGGGTTGAATCCTGAGAATCACTACAATTAATTAGAATAATTCCTAGTTCTCTCCTGCCGTTTACCCAGAGACTTCAGCTGCTTTCAGAAGCCAAACCCTTTGGGGAAACATGATAGTTCTGAGCTTTCCTTACATGCCTCTTAATTCCCAATGGGGCCAGTTATAGGTTATCAACTCAATTGTGATTTATAAGCTTCTCCTAACAATGATCTCAATATTCTAGAAACAGTACAGTGTGGCATATAAATAAATGCATCAATTCTTAATACAAAGATACCTAGAAACAGCAGAAAAGTTCCATAGAAGGTCGACTTCCCTTGAACATTAAAGGTTCTGCTTTTTGTTTTCAAAACAATTTACTCTTATGCAAAAAAAAGAACATATAAACATTCCAGGATGGCTTGGCCTTGTGTCCTTACCTCCTTATGAGGATCCTTATGCGCCTCCAGTGTCTTCATAATGGTTAACTCTGCATAATTTTTGAATCTGGCTGGTTGATACCTCAGAATTTCCCTTAGGACCCTCAAAGCCAAAGCTCGGATTGAGTACTAAAGTTCATAATATAATTTTAAGTATTATTTTCTCTCAATAATTTGGTTACAAGCAGTTTCAAAAAATTCACATTACAAGCAACATTAAATAGTCCCACTTATCTGTAAATTTGAGTAAGTCTAAAATTAGTAGCTGTTCTGACTAGGACTTGTACTAGAATGAGGTTTTAACAAAGTTTAACAATAAGAATAATCGTTCACAATGTTTTTACGTTTGGCAGAGTCACTGCAATTGACACTTAAGACACTACCTGATGATACATCACAACAGCCTCGTTTGAGTGTAAAGCATCAAAAAAATGTTTGCCTATCACATTTCTCATATAGTCTACTGCATTACATTTTAGACAACTATTTTTTTTAATAGGTACATAGTAGACATGCTGGCAACTTAAGACTTAACACAAATAGAAGAAGGTTTCTGGCCCTAGTACTACCTCCAGCGTTAAGATCTTCTATGACACTTCAGGTGTAAAATTATGATGACAAAGTTTAACTGCCATTTCAGGGTGCTTCAGGTGTAAAATTGTAAAGGCAATGTTTGAAATGTAAACAGACACTTTATTGACTATTAATGATAACAACAGGTCACAGTGCTAAACAGGCATCCACATTGGAATGGAATAACTTAGAATCATTGCATGACCAGGGTTAGGTACAGAAGGGGTGTTACCTTGGAGGTAATGCCAAGAAGCTTAGGGGATTGTTATAATATTATGTAGGAAAGTGGCACCTTTCTGACATTGTTACCCCTACATTTTGTCTGGTGTCAGTACGTTTAGACTGTAGTACACTTGGATCCTTCAAACCAGGACCCCAGCCTCAGTACTCTCTCCCCTAAATGTAGTTGATATGTAAATTTTACGCCTCACAATTGGCATACTGCTGCACCCATGTAAGTCTCTAGCATATGGTACTTAGGTACCTAGGGCACTGGTACAGCAGGCGTCTCCATGGGCTACAGCATGCATTGTGCCACCCATGGGGGCACATGCAAACTGTGATTACAGGCCTATCATTGCAGCCTGTGTGAAATGGTGCATGCACCTTTCACCCAAGATATAAGGTTACCTTATATCTCGGTCACTGCACTCTGACCCTATAAGTCACCCCTAAGGTAGGCCCTTCAGCCCAAGTGCAGGTGTATGGTTCTAAAAGTGAGGGCACCCCTGCATGAGCAGAGGTGCCGCAACAAATCACAGACTCCATTTTCTGGGCTTTTTAAGTGCAGAGAAGCCATCTTAAGGTATGTAGTTGACACTGGTCAACACGAGCTATCCAACTACATAATGGCTTCACCAAACCTAGTCATATCTGGTACAGAACAAGTTGGAATCATGCAATTACACTGATTCCAGTGCTAGTTGCATGATACCATGTACTGTGGGGGCTTCCCAGAGGATCCCGCCGTCAGCCTTGCAGGGTCTGCATGCCGACCCTAGACATTGTTCTGCCCTCCCGCTGCTGAGCCTAACTTAAGCAAAGGAAGGCCGAAAAATGATTTCCTGTACAGGAGAGGTGTTATCACTTCTGCTTTAGAAATAGGTGTCTCTGAGCACCACCAGACTTGCCTTGAAGGGCACACTTGCTGCTCTGCTTGCATAAACCGGCTTACTCCAGTGCAGGAGCCCCCGGCACAAAACCACACAAAAGAAAGAGGGAGTGACCACCAACTTTGTGGTGTGGGGCACTGAGGACAGTTGGAAAAATGATCAAGTTACTTCCACAAAACCTAAGAAAAACTGCAGTACAGACCACGATAACCGTGTGCCTAGACTATGGTAACTCTCTTTACTTAGGCTCCCCGAAATATGTCACAAAAATGCCACAGGTGTTACAAAATGCAGCAGTCCGAACGCTAATGAAAATCCCTAAGACACAATCATCAAAGGAGGCATTCCGAACTCTACATTGGTTGCCAGCTGAAGCAAGAATTAAGTTTAAAACCCTAAGTCTAGCTCACAAATAGATCCATGTCAAAGGCCTGCAGAAATTAAGAAGCTTACTGGCACAGTATCACTCCCCTAGACCTCTCAGATCAGCTCAAGGACATCTCCTGAAGGTTCCAAGAATTAGGAACTCTAAATGGGGTGGGAGATCCTTTGCCTATCTAGACCCGCAACTCAGGATCTCTCTATCGATAGAGTTTAGATTGATAAGCGAGGAATTTTAGGAAGCTTATAAAAACATGGCTCTTCCCACAATCTTCTACGTAAGCGATAATCAAATCTGGGCCCCACAGAGCACACTGTAGTTGGTGTCAGCCCTTACATTGCGCTGAGAGGCCTTAGGGTAGCCATGCACTTTACAAATTCACAAACTCACTCACAATTCAATTCATTCGCCTGTCAAGCCCCTCACCTAGGGAGGTGCCCAGAGCTCTGCCAGGTGCCAACCTGATTCTACCATCTTGGAAATAAGATGAGCAGAGGCCCCTGGGAGCACCTGACTGGTTAGTCCAGCTCGGTGATGTCCCTGACCACCCCCGATAGGTGTGCCACTGCAGTAAGTGTCCAACCCCATCCTGGGTTAGTGCACTACTTTGGAGTGGAGTCACTCCCCTGCATCCGCAATCACCTCAACGGCGACAACCAGTTTGTGGATCCTGCTGTCCCACAGATTCTCCAAGGCTCTACAAGGTGGTGGTACTGTGGCCCTTCAGAGGTCTGCCCTGTCTTCTTTGCAACTGAGAAGTCTGAGGCCCCTCACTTGAGCTGCCTGACTGGAACCCCTGTGCACCATGTCTGTTTGCCGTCGCCAAGGCCTGTTGGGTCTTCAGCCCGAAGATCTCCTAGCTCCAAGGAGCCCCAGTCACCAGCACTACACAGCACCAAGAACAACATCCTCTCTACAACTCCTGTGACATGGGCACCCCTTTTTGCTATACTGTGGAGGCCTCCCTGCGACTGTTGCCAGAGGGTCCTGCTGGGGGCTCCAAAGATTCCTGCTGGCTCTCCTGCTTGTTGAGGGGTGACCCTGAATAACCTGCAAAGGTAGAGTCTCCTGGACCTTTCTGGTTCACAAACTTCTGCAACACACTGTGCAACGCTTTCTTGCATTTGCCAAGGCTTGCTGGTGACCACTGCACCCTGCACTGCACTGCAATCTGATGAGTGGTGCGGGGCAGCTCATGGATGACTTCTGGGATTTTGCTACGTCACCTGGACTCCACAGATGCAATTCTTTGTCTGCCAGGAAAGCCTCTCCAAGAAGGGTGAGCATTGAGTCCTGCACCGCCTGGGCACCTCTGGGTTTCCTGGACTCTGTCCCCTTTTTCTTTAGGTTCTTTTCTTCCAGAATTCACACCTAGATTCCACTAACTTGGTCCATAAGTCACAATAGCAGCTGGACAACCAAGGTCCCCCACTGACTTCAACGGGAGGTTCCAACACAACTTATCCCCCATGCACCTGCGCTTTCCTGGGTATCCACGGGTGGGAGCACTCTTGAACCTTGTCCCACTGTGTTTCCTCAAGGTCCTTTGGGAAGGGTCCTAAAACTCGAAAACTCCAACTGCAACTTCCTCACATTATCCTCTGGACACTGACCCGAGGTTACAAATCTGCACATGGGCGCCTGGGGAATCCAAACTACTTACCTTTGGTGTCTTGGTCCTTCTCCAGTCCTAAGGGTCCTTGGGTGGTAGTTTGGGTTGGTAGTGATTTTAGCATTACATTTTTTTTAAATAATTGGTTTGGCCCCCCACCAGGGGCCCAACATACTTTAAGCTTTTACTTACCTGTTTTCGGGTATATTTTTGTGCATTCATATCTCTGGTTAGGAGATATACCAAAGTTAGTTTAGTGTTCGTGTTATAATAATCAATACACTAATTTTCTAACACAAGTTCTTCCCTGTGCATACATCACTGACTGAGCTATGTGGTATTTGCAACTACTTTACACCCTCCTGAATAAGCCTTAGCTGCTATCCTCAGGTACGCTCTGAGAGCTCTGCTTATCCAGAACCTCTTACACTATCACTAAGGGTTGCTTGGACTCAGTATAGGGTGCCTCACCCAGAGGTGTACATCATATACTGAGCCAGCCTCCTACATATGCCACCAAAACCACTGTGATCAACATTTCTGTCCGAACACCAAGGCAAAGATTTCTTCCAACAGCAGGTATATACTGGCTTGGTGGGGGAACACCTGGCTGCCAAGCTAATATCACAGACTTCAGGAGGATGGTCAAAGGTTGTCAACAGCCGTCTTTCAATCTACATGGAAGAAGGCAGAGACTGGACAGATGGAGAACCTTTCCCTGCTGTTGCGCCAGAACATCCTTTTGAAGGGGTAGCCTGATCGGGGAATCGATTGCCATGCTCATCAGCAGCTCGGGATACTAGATTCTCAATGCCCAGTCTGGTGCCACAAGGATGGCTTGGGCCCGATTGATCTTGACCTTCATGGGAACTCTGGGCAAGAGTGGTATGGTGGAGGGAAAAGGCTTACTGGAGGCCTGAGCTCCACTCTAAACAAAAAGTGTCACAGAGTGAGAGCTGCCTTGGAAACTCCAGCATGCAACACTGCTGACATTGGGCGTTCTCGGCAAAGGCGAATAGATCTAACCAAGGCTCTCCCCACTGCTGAAAGAGACCTTGTGCCACCACTGGATGGAGATGCCATTCGTGATCTGCTCAGCATCTGCGGCTGGGTTCATCTGCCCTGGCGTTCAGCGAGCCAACCAGGTGTTGAACCACCAGGGAAATGCCCTGATGTTCCAGCTATGTCCAGGGACGCAGGGCCTCTTGAGACAGGGTCCACGACCTCATCCCGCAATCTCTGTTGTAATACCACATGGCAGCGGTGCTGTCCATTAACTTCTGCACCAGCCTCCTATTGATGGTTGTTAGGAAGGCCATCAATGCCAGTCTGATTGCCCATAACTCTAGCAGATTGAAGCAGATTGAAGTGGAATCCAGATTCTGCCGGAGACAAGTGTCCTCTGATCTCAACCTCTCCCAGATGGCCACCCTATGCCAAACACATCTGTCACTACTGTGAGATCTGATTGGAGAAGGGTCTGCCACGGACCCAATCATGGTTTGTCAGCCACCACTGAGGATCTTGCGCAGTCCCCTCTGAGATCTCAACCATATCAGAGAGATTCCCCTGATGTTGTGTCCACTGGAACTTCAGGTCCCACTGCAGAGTCCATGTACGCCAGCAGGCATGTTGTACAAGCAGGATGCAGGAGGCCATGAGTCCCAACAGCCTCAGAGTCAGTCTCAATGAAATCCAGGATTGAGGCTGAAACATCAATATCACATCTTGAATATCCCAGACTTTCTGCTCGGGAGGATAAGCCTAAAACTGCACCGAAGGCGTGCCAAAGGCAAGCCCGTCCGCGACAAGACCACGCCCAGCGCCAGACCCCCTGGCCAACACGCCTCCCGTGCCACCAAACACCTTTATACTGCCAACAAACTCCACGCCCTTAATCCAGGACGCTCCTCCATCTGCTTCCAGTCCACACCGATGTGCACCAAAGGACCATTCTCCTGCAAAGCCTGCAATTTCACCTGCAACCTAACCTACAAACTCAAAATCAAAACAGACAACCGCCTAAGATGCATCCTACTTAACACCCGCACCGTCCACAAACATGCAATTGAACCTCCTGACCACATACTCGCCTGACGTCGCATTCCTCACCGAAACCTGGATGAATTTGGCTTCAGAACCAGACGTAGCCATAGCCATACCAGAAAACTACAAGATCACCAGAAGAGACCGAATCAACAGACCAGGAGGAGGAATCGCCTTAGTCCACAAAAACACCATAAGAGTCTCCACCAACTCCCAAGACACCATCAACTCCGCCGAGCACCTCCACTTCAAAATCCACATCAACAACACACTCAGAGGAACACTGGTCTACAAACCCCCTGGACCCAGACCGCAGTTCTGTGATGACATCGCCGATGCCATCAGCTCCCAAGCCCTCGCCTCAACAGACTACATCCTCCTTGGTGACCTAAACTTCCACCTAGAAAATAACAACGATATCAACACCACCAACCCAATCGACAACCTTGCCAATTTCGGCCTCAAGCAACTCGTCACTACACCCACCCACTCCGCAGGCCACACACTCGACCCCATCTTCTCAGCCAGCAACCACATCTCTTTCAGCCACACCACCGAACTCAGTTGGACAGACCACTGCTGCATCCACTTCTCCTACCAAAAACCAGTCACTCACCACCATCGCACACAACCCCCCCCGACGCAACTGGGGCAAAATATCAACATCTGTGGGCAGGCAGGATGCCCTGCAAGTCCAATGCTACGATCCAGTCTCCTAGGTCTAGGACAGACAGACCTGAGCCAAAGCGAGCAGGTTGAATTTCTCATCCTTGAGGAAGTAGTTGAGAGCCGCACGTCTAGAATACGATGAAAGCCTCACTCATTCTTCGGCACCAGAAAGTAGCGGGAATAGCCACCACAACCTACTTCTGGCATTGGGAGTCTCTCTATGCCTACCTTGGCCAAGAGAGCTGCAACTTCCTTGTGGAGAAGTGAAAGATGATCCTCCATTAGCCTGCATAGAGATGGTGACATGGAGGGAGGGGAAGCCAGGAAGGGAATAACCCTTTCGGACCAACTGCAAAACCCACCTGTCCAATATTATCGACTGCCAAAGTGGCAGGTGATGACGGATCCTGCCACCAACTAGGTGCCCGTTATAGGAAAGTAGCATCTTTATGACATAGTTACCCTCACTTTTTGCATGGTGTCAGTGTGTTTAGACTGTAGTGCACAGGGATCCTGCTAACCATGACCCATGCTAACATGCATGTGCTCTCTCCTCTACATTTGGTTGCTGGTACACTTTACACCCCAGAATTGACATACTGATGCACCCATGTAAGTCCCTAGTATATGGTACGTAGGTACCCAAGGCACTGGTAAACCAGGGGTCTCCCATGGGCTGCAGCATGTATTGTGCCACCCATGGGAACCCATGCAAAGTGTGTCTGCAGGCCTGCCATTGCAGCCTGCGTGAAATGGTGCAGGCACCCTTTCACTACCGATACAAGGCCTACCTTATATCCGGGTCATTGCACTTAGACACTATAGGTCATCCCTATGATAGGCCCTTCAGCCCAAGGGCAGGGTGCATGTCACTAAGTGTGAGGGTACCCTTACATGGGCAGGGTACCCCTACAAACCCCAGACTCCATTCCCTGGGCTTTCTAAGTGCGGGAAAGCCATTTTAAGATATGTAGTGGACACTGATCAACACGAGTGGTCCAACTGCATAGTGGCATCTCCGAACCTAGGCATGTTTGGTGTCAAACATGTTGGAATCATGCAACTACACCGATTCTAGTGCTAGTTGCATGATCCCCTGTACTCTGGGGGATCCTTAGAGGAACCCCCGGTTCTGCCTGTGCAGCTTTATGTGTTCTGGCTGCCAGCCCACGCTGCTACCAACCCCAGACACTGTTCTGCCCTCCTGCTGGTAAGCCGGACTCAAGCAGCAGAAGGCAGGATTTTCTGCAAGGGAGAGATGTGACCACCTCCCCCTTTTCATTAGGTGTCTATGGGCTGGGGTGGTCTCTGAGCGCCACCAGACTGCTTTGAAGGGTACATTTGGTGCCCTTCTTGCATAATCTGGTTTGCACCGGGCTCAGGGACCCCCGGTTCCCTCTCTGGCTCGAAGCCACACAAAGGACAGGGGAGTGACCACCCCCTCTGTCCAGCTCCTTTCCTAGGGAGGTACACAGAGCTCTGCCAGGTTGCTTTTTTGGTAACAAGGTAGGCAGAGGACCCTGGGAGCATCTTACTGGTTAGGCAGGGTAGGTGACTTCCCTGAACTCCTCTGATAGGTGGGCCACTTCAGAGAGTGATCAACACCCTTTTAGGATTACTTGAGGGCTTCCCCGAGGGTGGGTCCTCAGATTCGTCAATCAAGACACTACAAAGAACTCTCTGCAAGACATCTTCTGCACCTGGTCTCTGGAACTGCTGCTGGTCTGCTTTGGAATCAAAATGCATCTGCTTCTGGTGGGAAGGCTCCCACTGCAACATTGTTTCTCTGCATCCTGCATGAATTCTGCAACACCCAGGGCTGGGCATCTTCCAGGGTCACAAGGACTCTGTTTGCACCTAGAAGCATGGAGGAATCTCCCTTGGAGGGAAGGAGTCACTTCCCTGCATCTGCAGGCACCTTATGACAACGACGACCGGCTGCTGGAGCCTGCTGTTCCACAGACAATGTGATGGCTCTGCCCACAGGTGGTGCGGCAAATGCAAAAAGAACAAGCGATGGACGGAATGCTGAACAATGTCAAACATTCACCCCCAGTACAGAGATCTGGGCCTAAATCCATCGTTTTTTTGCTGCCCATGCCATTCCAGTTTGGACCCAGCCATATGCAAATCAGTCTTGACTCTGTTCCCAATGGGAACAGTCCAGCCCGAACTGCAAGGCCAGGTCTTCCCTGGACCTGCTTCTGTGGTCCTATTTGGGTCTCTCCTGTCATCTGATCCAATTCGGAGACTGTGGGCCCCTGCTGCAGCCACTGGAACTGCACCCCTGTGCATCGCGACTGTTACTAAAGCTTGTTGGCTCTTCCTCCAAGAGATCTTCGCGCACTAAGAAGCCCCAGCCTCCAGCACTCTTCAGTCCAAAGGTCGGCCTCTGTTATGCAACCCCTGTGACGGGGGACTTCTGTTTTGTTGTGTTGCTGAGGCCTCCTTGGTACTCCCTATGTCCATTGCCTGTGTGTCACTCCTGGGGGCTCCAACAACTTCTGCTGGCCTCCCTGTGTGCTGAGGGCCAGCCCCGACTCCCCCTCAAGGGTAGAGTCTCCTGGACCTTGCTGGTCCCCAAAAACTTGCAAATCCATCTTCAGCTCCTGCTTGCATTTGCCACGCTGGTCACTTAACCTCCTGCAATCTGGCGACAGATGTGGGACAGCTCAAAGGTGACTCCTAGGATCATCTGCAGCTCCTAGGCTCCACAGCTGGACTCTGTCCTTCACCAACCCTTAGGAACTTCACCTCCGGGAGGGTGGGCATTGCCATCTGCACCATCCGAGGGTCCTGGATTCTGTCCCCTTCCTTTTCAGCTCTTCTACATCTGGAATCCGTCCTTAGGTTTCACTGGCCTGGTCCAAGGGTCACAACAGCAGCTCGAAAACCTAGGCCTCCACTGACTTCAGCAAGAGTTTCTGACGTCCTTTCACCTCTATGTATCCGGGTCCCCTAATGTAGGTACTCCAGACTTCTGGGTATCCTTGGGTGGGGACACTCTCCAACCTTCCTCCTGTCTTTGGGTTTCCTTGCGGTCCACTGGTAAGTGGTCCTGAAACTCACAAATTCCAACTGCGACTTCCCTGTGTTAAACTATAGGACAACCGGGTAGGAAACCACTCTGCACCCCATCGCTGGGGTCAAAATGAGATATAGTTTGCAGGTAAATACGTTTGTGAGTATCAAACATATGTATCAACACCACTTTGTTTCAATTTGGCAAGTTAAACGTTTTTCAAGAAAATAGCAAATATCTGTTTTAAATTTGACAGTGAAATTTTCAAAGACCATTCTGCGGGGAAGAAAAGTTAGTACAGTCTTTGAGGTAAGGACCACACTTACAGTTCCAGTCACTGGTGGTTAGGATGTCCACAGGTTGGGGCTCAAGTTAACCCCAAACACCCACCACCAACAACACGGGCCCGGCAGGGTGAGGAGGTCAAAGTTGCTGTTGGATTCAAAATGGGATCGTATGGAGACCGGGGGCACTCTGAATCAGATCTGCTAGCAGGCAGGTACCCATGTCTGTGGAGGGCAGACCCGGGGGGGTTTAGGAGAGCCCCGGAGAGCATAGGGGCGGCCGGGTGCAGGATGCAATCTTAGCGTCAAGCTCCTAATGCTTTTCAAAAAGGGGGACCCCAGGGGCCACAAAGATGCTGCAGGCTAGGCCCAGGGGTCGGTTCTGGAAAACCACAGGCTGGATAAGGAAGAGGGCCGCCTGCTGAACATTGCTGGACTGGTGGTCGGATTCCTCAAGCCCTGGGGGCTGCGGCTGCAGGTGTACCTTTAGGCGTCTGGAATCTTCGTTCGGTTCTCTCGTGGTCAGGGGGGTCCTACGGATTTAGGCTGTAGGCGCTGTCGTGTTGGACAGGAGGGATCAAGCCAGGGTGGACACTAGGTCAGAATCACCTGGGGACTAGCTTTAGTCAGTTGGGCCACCTGGACACGGCCTGTGAGTGTCGGGTGCAGAGTGGACAGGAATCGCTGATCCTGGGTGGTTCTTGCTGGTCCTGCAGGATGCGTCGCTTTTTTGTAGCATGGCTTTAGAAGCTAGAGACAGGCCTATAGGGTTGAGGCCAAATCAGCAGGTGTCTTCTGTCTTCTCTGCTGGGGGTCAGCTTAGCAGTCGTCCTCCTTGTTGTTGTCTTCGTGAGGTCGCCAGGAATCTGACGAGTGAGGTTCAGGGGAGCCCTTACATTCTGGATTTAGGAGCATTACAGGGGTCATATGGCAGTAGCCAATAGCTACTTTCCTTGAGGGTGACTACACCCTTCTGGTATCCACTCCCTTTGGGGAGGGGGATACAGACCTAACCCTATTGGTCCCTGTTCTTCAAACCAAGATGAAGGATTCTGCAAGGGGTGAGGGGGTCACTTCAGTTCTGGACACCTTAGGGGTGGTCCTAGCTGAAGTGGTCACTCCTCCTTGTTCTTCCTAACTTTCCCGCCAAATGTGGGGCTGTGTCTGGGTTGGGAAGGAGGGGTCAGGCATCTCCACTAGCTGGAGTGCCCTGGGGCACTGTAACAAGAGGCCTGAGCTTTTGAGGCTCACCTCCAGGTGTTACAGTTCCTGCAGGGGGAGGTGTGACGCACCTCCACCCAGTGCAGGCTTTGTTTCTTGCAACTGAGAGCACCCCAAGCGGTCTGAAACATGTCTGGAAGTGGCAGGTTAACACAGAACTGTCAGTCCTGCACTAGAAGTTTGACTAAAATACAGGAGGCATCTCTAAGATGCCCTCTGTGTGCATTTTTCAATAAATCCAACACTGGCATGAGTGCGGGTTTTCTGTGCTGAGAAGTTTGAAACCAAACTTCCCAGACTTCATTGAAGTCATTATGGAGCTGTGGATTTCGTATGAAAACTCCCAGCCCATATACTCAGTATGGCCATTCTGAACTTACAATGTCTAAGAATGGACTTAGACAATGTAGGGGCATATTGCTCATGCAACTATGCCCTCACCTGTGGTACGGTGCACCCTGCCTTAGGGCTGCAAGACCTGCTAGAGGGGTGACTTACCTATGCCACAAGCAGTGGTTTGTCGGCATGGCACCCTAAGAGGGGTGTCATATCGACTTTGTCTTTTTCTCCCCACAAGCTGCAAAGGCAGTGTGAATGGGCTTGGTGAGGGGTCCCCCAGGGTGGCATAATACATCATGCAGCCCTTGAGGACCTTCCCTTGCCACAGGGCCCTTTGGTACCATGGGGACCTTTTACAAGGGACTTAACTGTGTGTCAGGGGTGTGCCAATTGTGGAAACAGCAGTACAGTTTTGGGAAAGAACACTGGTGCCGGGGGGTCTGGTTAGCAGGTTCCCAACACACTCTCAGTCATGTCAGCATCAATATTATGCAAAAGGTGGGGAGTAACCATGTCAAAAAGGGGCACTTTCCTAAACTTGCTCTACTGACCTGTGATGTTTTAGTTTTTCTCCAGCCCCAGGTAACTACTTCGCATTCCACTTACTTAGTATATGGTTTGCCCCCACATAGGGCCCTGTACCTTTTATGCTATTTCTGCTTGCTATTTGGTGTATATATTTTGTGTAGATATCTCAAAAGGAAATTATACCAATGCTAGACTAGTATCTAGAGCTGTAATAAAGAATCCTTTATTTTTGCAACACTTTTGTGGTTCTTTCTTGTGTGGGAGTTACTCTTTGACTACTTTGGTACTGCAAGTGCTTTACATTCCTCCTGGATAAGCGCCAGCTGTAGGAGGCTGGCCGGGTGTGTGGTGGGTACCTATGGTTCTAACACCTTATGCCAGGTCAAGGTATCCCTTATTAGTGTAGTGTAGTCAGTGTTTAGAAGACAGGCTCTCTAGAGGTAGCTGTGGATGAGCAGCCAAGGCTTATCTAGGAGCCATGCAAAGCTAATGCAATACCACTGTAGTCGCAGTTACTACTTACACACATGAAAGAAAACACTAAGGGGGTCATTCTGACCCTGGCGGCCGGTGGCCGCCAGGGCCACCGACCACGGGAGCACCGCCAACAGGCTGGCAGTGCTCCCACGAGCATTCTGACCGCGGCGGTTCAGCCGCGGTCAGAAGCGGCAAGTCGGCGGGCTCCCGCCGACTTACCGCTGCTCGGGGGAATCCTTCATGGCGGCGGAGCGCGCTCCGCCGCCATGAGGATTCTGACCCCCCCTACCGCCATCCTGTTCATGGCGGGAAAGCCGCCATGAACAGGATGGCGGTAGGGGGGGTCGCGGGGCCCCTGGGGGCCCCTGCCGTGCCCATGCCAATGGCATGGGCACGGCAGGGGCCCCCGTAAGAGGGCCCCGCAAAGTATTTCAGTGTCTGCCTTGCAGACACTGAAATACGCGACGGGTGCCACTGCACCCGTCGCACCTTCCCACTCCGCCGACTTGATTACGAGCCGGCATCCTCGTGGGAAGGGAGTTTTTCCCTGGGCTGGCGGGCGGTCTTTTGGAGACCGCCCGCCAGCCCAGGGAAAAACTCATAATACCCTCCGCGGTCTTCTGACCGCGGAGCGGTATAATGGGGGCGGAATTCTGGCGGGCGGCCTCCGCCGCCCGCCAGAATCAGAATCACCCCCTAAGTGTTACAAAAATAAAGGTACTTTATTTTGGTGACACAAATACCAAAAATACCACAGAGGCTATACTCCCTTAGGAGGTAAGTAATACACACATTAAATATACTACTATGCAGAAATAGGCATAAAAACAGTTAGAAAACCATGTAATTAGTGAAAATCACAATAGAGAGAAATAGCCCTAGCAGAAGCACAAACCATATACTAAAAAAAAGTGGAATGCGAAAGTCGGTTCCCTGCCTAGCTAAATGGAGTGTGTAAAGGGGAGCTGGGAGTGCTAGGAAAGCCCACAGGTTAGTACCACAACCCAGCACAGTGACCAGGAAAGCAGAGTAAATCACTGTAAATTCCCCAGAACACCCACTCAGAAGAAAAGAAGAAGAATGCAAAGCCCAGAAGAGACTGCAAGACACCAACAGTGGTTTCCTGGACAAGGGGACCTGTGGAAGAAAGGGACCAAGTCCAAGAAGCAAAGCAGAGTCCAGGAAGGGCAGGGGACCCTACCCACCAGACTGACGGTGCAAGAGGTGAGTTGACCGTGAAGAAGGAGTCTCAGCACTGCACCCAAGAAGACAAAGTCGAGTTCCCGGAGGATGCAGGTGATGTCCTATGCCAGAATGAGGATTGCAGTCGGGTTTGTGTCTTCAGATTCCACCAACAAGCCTTGGCACACGCAAGGTTAGCGGAAAGTGGAGCTGCTGGGGACCAGGAAGGAGGAAAGACCAGGTGGACTCTACCCAGGAGGGGAAGTCAGAGGGGGCCCTCAGCAACACCGAGAGCCCACAGAAGCCCAGGCAGCACCCATAGGAGTCCCACAAGACGGGGACTCGAAAGTCAGGGAAGAGGCCCACGCAGCACTACGAAAAAGGCTCCCACGCCACAAGACATCCACTTAGGGAGCTGTGCGTCACAGGATGGAGTGCTGGAGCTTCAAGAAGCCTGAAGATCTCGTTGAAAAGATGCCAACAAGCCTTGGCAGCTGCAAAGGACATGGTGCACGGGGTACTGGCCTGCACGGGCAGGAAAGGGCTTACCTCCACCCAAGTTGGACAGCTGGAAGAGAGGACCGTCGGGACCACTTCAGTCCACCACCCATGATGCAGGATCCAGGCAGCTCAGGAGGAGAGGGGATCCAGGAAGCCGGTTGTCGTTGCAGTTGGTGCCTGCAGAAGCAGGGGAGTGACTCCTTCACTCCAAGGGAGATTTCTTCTTTCTGATGCAGGCTGAAGAAGGGCTGTCCAAAGAGGATGCACGACCGGGGAAATGTTGCAGTTGCTGGATGGAGCCGTGGATACAATGTTGCAGGATGTGTCTTGCTTCTTTGTTGCAGTTTGTCGGGTCATGGAGCGTCCAGATGCAGTTTCTTCTGAATCCTGCTGGAGTCCGCATCTGCAGAACCAGCCAAGAGAGAGACCCTAAACAGCTCTGAAAGAGGGACTGGTCACCTAGCTGGGTGACCACTATATCAGGAGGGGGCTCTGATGTCACCTGCAGGCACTGGCCACTCAGATGATCCCAGAGTTCCCTGCCAGCCTCGAAACCAAGATGGCAAAACCCAGGAACCCCCTGGAGGAGCTCTGAGCACCACCCCTAGGGTGGTGATGGACAGGGGAGTGGTCACTCCCTTTTCCTTTGTCCAGTTTCACACCACAGCAGGGACTGGGGGTCCCTGAACCGGAGTCGACTGGTTTATGCAAGGAGGGCACCAAATGTGCCCTTCAAAGCATTACCAGTGGCTTGGGGAGGCAAGCCCTCCCAGCCCGGAACACTTAATTCCAAAGGGAGAGGGTATAACACACCTCTCTCCCAAAGGCAATCCTTTGTTCTGCCTTCCTGGGCTTGACCTTCTCAAGCAACAGGAGGGTAGAAACCTGTCTGGGAGGGGGCAGCAGCTTGGGCTGCCCAGAAACCCACAGAAGGCTGTAATGGCAATACTGAGGGTCCTCTAAGGAGCCCCCAGAGTGCATGGGTTCATACAACCAATGCTTGAAAAAGCATTGGGGTATGATTCCAACATGTTTGATACCAAACATGCCTATGTTCGGAGGTACCACTATGTAGCTGGACATAGGTATTGACCTATGTCCAGTACACTCGTAAAATGGTGTCCCCGCACTCACAAAGTCTGGGAAAATGGGCCTGGAGTTTGTAGGGGCACCTCTGCTAGTGCAGGGGTGGCCTCCCACACAGGTACTTTGCACCCTGCCCTCTGGGCTAAAAGGCCTGCCATAGGGGTGACTTACAAATGGCCTGGTGCAGTGAAAAGCGGCAGTTAAAGGGTGCTTGCACCTTTTCACAAAGGCGCAATGGCAGTCCTGCAGAACCCTTTGCTTGGGCTCCGTACGGGTGGCAAAATATATGCTGCAGCCCATAGGGATCCCTTGGAAGCCCAATGCCCTACGTACCATATGCTAGGGACTTATAATGGGGCACCAGTGTGTCAATTGTGGGATGAAATACAGAGTTTTGAGAGACAGAGCATAATCACTGGGGTCCTGGTTAGCAGGATCCCAGTGAACACAGTTAAACACACTGACATCAGGCAGAAAAAGGGGTAACCATACCAAGAAAGAGGGTGCTTTCCTATACCAGCTGCTCGCCTCAGCTGCCCTTTTGCTATCTGGACACCTAAACACTATCACTAGGGCTTGCCTGGACTCATTTTAAGGTGCCATACCATAGGTGTACACCATAAACTGAGCCAGCCTCCTACACCCTTGATGGTATAAGGGCAGATTAGAAGGTTTTGGAGGTTGAGGCTGAGGGAGGGGTGGTGGACTGACCTGACCTCTGGCCGCCTGATCCCTGTGATCTGTGGATACCGCACCATCCGCCACGCAGAGGCTGGGAAGCATGTGTAGCACAGTGGCTGGTTGTGAACTGGCCCGGTTGGTAGCCCCTTCCGCAGCCACGAATGGGATGAAAAGCAGACTAGGGGAGGAATGGATCAGAAGATAACTCCAAGGATAGGGCCATAGCCTGACTGTCTCTCAAGCGCAGAGTCCACTTTGTCTCAGAAGAGACGGGAACCTTCAAAGGGCAGGTCCAAAGAAGATGTAACATCCCTTGAAAAGCCAGTAGTGAATAGTCAGATGTGGCGCTTAAGGGTCACTGTCGACAAAACCGCTCTCTAGTGAGTCGGTAGTGTCAAGTCCACATCAGATTGTCAACTGTACTACATCTCTCCTGTCTGCTACTACTTGGGAGAGCTCAGCCGGGCCTCCTCTAGGGCCGAAGGCAGAGCTTGAGCAATTGTAACCCACAGAGTGTAGGAATAGTGTCCCAAAAGGCACAGACGACGAAGCTAAGATAGCAGAAGAAAACATCTTCTTCCCAAGTGTCTCCAGCTTCTTGGATTCCGTATCCGGTGGAACGATAGGACTGACATGAGAGGCGGAAGCCTGGACCACCAAACTCTCAGGGGTGGGGTGTTGTGTGAGGAAACTTGGGTCACCTGGGGCAGGGCAGTGGTGACAGGCGATTGTCCTGTTCACAGAAGCCCCTGTGTTGGGTTTTGACCAGGTACCAAGAGGACATCAGTGATGGCCTAATTAAATAGCGCGGTTCAGATGGAGGAAGACTCCCGGCTGAAGCACCTCTGTCAACACGTTAGTCTTGACCATCACTGAGGGTACCTGTAGGCCGAGGACCTCATCAGGACCCCATCAGCTCTCCGCACCACCAATCCTCGTAGCCATGGTAGGGGGGAGAAAGCATGTCAGCGTCTGGGGGAGGGAAGAATCCAGGCCATTGGCTTCACACAGTTCCTCACACCAGTCCATGTCCTGCTCATATGGCTGGAATTCAGGGTCCAGTGACTCCTCCCATTTCTCCCTAAGACTGGGCCCGAGGAAATAAGGCTGAGGATGCGATTTAGGAGGCAAGCCTCCCTTCGGTGCTGGATGTGGAGCTGGATGTCACCAGATGGTCTGTATCGGAGTGGGGATGGAGCTGCCGGTGGCGCCAGCACCGGGACTGGTGCCGGGGAAGATTAGGGTGGCATGACCTGTGTCGGACCAAAACCAAAAGTGGATCTTTTGGATCTTTGGGGCCCCACTGGTGCTGGGGCCAGAGCTGCTGGCATGGAACCAGTAGGGGTCCCTCCCAGCCCTGCAGGCCTGAAGGTGCACCGGAGGAGTTGGACTACCCAGATATGGAATACATGGGGCCGTAGAGCTCTTTTAGTTGGGCAATGATCACTCTGGCTCCTAAAAATTTGGGGAAACACAGTCAGGCCAGGCGCAGGCTTAACCACAGAGCAAGGCCTAGAATGTGGATGATCACCATATCACCGTTCAACGGACGAAAAGAAGTTGCAGCACGCTTCAACAACTTCTTATGCTTACCAGAGTGTCTCAAAGATTTGTGTGGGACGAAGACCTTGGACTCTGCGACTGATCCCGTACCTTCCTCTCGACCAGCAAGGAGTCGAACAAACGGGCCTCCATAAGCTTGAGGGATCGCTCACTCAAGGTCTTCAGGTTCATCACGTGGCAGTCGGAGTATGACTTCGGGTTAGGGTCGAGCTCGAAGCACAAGCAAACAAGGTGCAGGTTAGTCACCATCATCAGCTGGTGACAGGCGTGGCAGGGCTTGAAGCTGGCCTTTTTGGATAACATCCTGCCACATCAGGAGGAAAACCTTGACAAAACACTGAAAAAAGCACAGTAAAAAAAGACTGAAGGGGTAGCTCTTCCTGGATCTGGGCTGGTTGGAGCAGAAAGAAAAGAACTGATGTTGGCATACCTGGGTGGCACATATATAGGTGCTGCGGATGCCACTTCCAAAGCCGACAAAGCATAAGGTAAGGAATCTGCACCTACAAGTTTCTATCAGATAGATTATTTCAAATAATTGGTTCAAAATAATTAGGAAAATGGTGGAATCCCAGCCTCAGCTCACTCTGCATGAAAATAGACCATTGTGGAAGTGGGTATAACACTGGTCACACGAGTTGAACCACTCCTGCAAAAAGGGTCACAGAGCAGGAACACATACAGATCAACCAGGCTACTGGTTTTATGTTGATCACTTGGCAGAGGTGGGATCATGCCAGGAAGAACCAAGGATGAAGGAAAAATACAGGGACTTCACAGGGAATAGGTAGGAAGGCTTTTTAAAGGTCTGAAGAACAGAGGCAATGTAAACTATCCTGAAGCTACTGCAACCACCCGAGGAAGGAGACATGATACAAAACACATCTGGAGAAGGCAGGAAAGCAAACCCCAAGGAGGCTGAGATAGAGATGATGCAAACAAGAAGGCCAGGAGATCACTGGAGGAGGCTGGTGTTTAAAGAGCCCTGTCAAAAGCACTCCATCTCAATATGAATGCCTGAATGTAGGGGACAGAGAAAGCAGTTAAGACAGGGAATAAAGCATGAGTTACCCTGAACAGCGCCGAGCAACAACTGGGATAAACAGAAAAAGGTCCTGGAGACTTAGGGAAAGTCAACAAAGAGACTGTGCCCTCTTTCCTACAAGAAACATTTTCAGAGTTTGCTTTAAAAGCAAACAAAAACAAACTTGGGTCATAGAACCAGAAAGGCAAGCAAACCTGTTACATTTTGGAGCCTTGTCTACAGAACATACAGTGGGCTGAGTCAGAATGGTGGAAGCTGCTTGATTTAAAATGAGGCGTGAAACACCATGAACATAATTTGTTAGGATAATAGGCTACTGACGTGGGGCCCTACAAAAAACATAGGAGGATACACCATTATGGTAGTGCTAATGCTATCATTAGAATATCAAGAGGGTTTTTTAAGGGCCACAACACAGAAAACTGAAGTAATTCTTAAGGTCATATGATTTTATGCTTTCACTTTTTCTCCAAAATATCGATGGGATAGGCAGAACGGTTGTAGAGAAGAAATGAGGTGGGTAGCTGTTGAATGTAAAGCTTACCTCAATTATTATGAAATGCCAAATAAAGGAAGATAACTTTATCACTGAAGACCTGTTCAGGCCTGATTAGAGAATATCATACCACACAAGAGTGGCAAGCTAGCATTAAAAAGATTGACTTCAGAGTTTAAAAATTACTTCAGAAGCACCAGAAGATGGTGGTCACATCGTGAGCAAGCTCCCAGATGGCGCTCTCAGATCCTTCTTCATCCTGGCCCCCGTTTGGGCATTTCTGCCCCTGTCCTAGTGGCCATTTACATCTAGTGGACCCAGGACCTGTCCTGAGCAGAGGAGCCTAGGGAGGCTCGATCCACAGATGCTGCACAGTTCAGGAGGTGCAGTGGTGTGCGCTGTACTGCTTGCTGCTGGCCCCTGGCTGCAGCACTGGTGGTTGGTTCTCTTTGGCTGGAGCCCGTGCCCACGGCACCCACTTACTTGCCTTACAGTGCTGTCGGATGCGGCTGCAGGGAGAGGCAACAGTCTACAAGTGGTAAGTGCGCACAGGGGAGGCTGCTTCGAGAGTGGCTTGGACCTTCCTGGTGAAGTGTGGGTGCCCCTGCCTCCCCCCCCCACATGGAGGGAAGACAACAGGAGCAGCCCTTTTGGTGGTGGGCTGTCCCCAGGGGAAGAGTCGGATCGATGGCTCTTGCTGGGGGGTGCCTGCCTGGGTGGGCCTACTGGGAAAATTAGCCTTTGGGCCTTCCTGGCGTGTTTGCTGGAGGGCCTTTCTTTCCTGGTCCTACGGGGCCACCTTGGCAGCTGCTTGGATGCTACTGGAGATCGGGCCTGTGGCAAATCTCCCCTGTTCCCCTGATGTGAGGGTGCTCCTTACGGAATGCATGGCACCCTGCATGCCTAGGGCTGCTCATGCTGCCTCCGACTAGGGTCTGGTGGGCCAAGTATGGCACTGGTGACCTTAAGGCAAATTCCTGTGGAGTGGGCAGAGCTGACTGCTTCTTGTACTGCCACAGAAGGGGGAATGGCAGGCCCAGCTCCCTCACTACCCCTCCCATGATGGCCAAGGATAAACCAGCTATGAGGCAGAGCAAATGCGATAATTACACCAAATCCCTGCCCCCCCCATATTCAGCACCCTCTAAAGGGTTCGACCCCTCAGCCATGGAGGCCTAGGCGCATGGACAGTCAGTAGATAATGCAGCCTTACTACCTACCATCCAGGAACCCAGGTCGGCCCTAGGGACTAAAATTGAGAAGTCGGGGCAGATGTCTTGTGCTCTGTCAGGATTGGCAAAACACAATTGTCAGTCACTGAGGCAGAGGGGCATATGGGCTGCAGCGGATGATTCATACTATGTAAGTCGCAAAATTGGACATGGCACTGCGTACTGAAGTCGCTAAGGGGTTGCGCCTATTGCAACAATGTCTGCTTCGTGGGCTTTTCAGAGGGACCAAAGGGGTTTAACCCAGAGACATTCCTTTAAACTTGGCTGCAGAACTTACTACCTGCTGACTAGGTATCCTCCTGTTTTCTTGGTGAACGTGCACATAGAGCACTATTGCTGTGCATGCCATTTGGGGCCCAGTCGAGGGCTATCATTGCTAAATTTCTAAACTTACAGAAACTGGTCCTGCGCTCTGCATGCCAAGAGGGAGACACTCCCTTTGAATCTTCCAAAATCCTAATTTCCCCAGACTACAGTTGGTCCAATCTCTAAGGAAATCCTTTGAAATGTTTAAGAAAAATCTCTGTGACATGGGCCTCCACTACAAGCTCCTCTTCCCGACCAAACTGAAGGTGCTCTTCCAGTGGAAGACAATTTTCTTTAATCACCTGGACAGAGTGTGGGTCGAGGAGTGACCTCTGCGTGTGGACCTCACTGTGACACTCACAGGCAGTGATGCTGGCCCGGGCATTGAATGGCGAATGGTGGGAGGAAGCTCTTGCAGGCACAGGAACAGTAGAGATGGATCTTGGAGGTAATGGTTGAGCACTATCTTGGCATTCCAGTACTCGAAGGCTGCAATACACACCGCCCTTGGTCGCTAGTGAGGATCGTCGCAGCCCAGGCTGGGCCGGAACAATTTTGTCAGACGCTGGGTCATAGTGAATGACGAAGAGGTGCAGCCCATGATTTCATTGGTGTAGGTAGTTGAGGGGGAAAAAGGAGGATATTGTATTGTTCTGTTCAGCTTTGTTTACTGTTTTTCCCTCTTTGCAAGGCACATGAAGGTGCTTCCCCATGCACAGCTGTCACCTGTAATGAGTCGTTTTTCACTTTTCCAATGAGCCCCCGTCTTAAAGTATTAACCTGAGTGATAATGGCCTCTTTGACAAAGTAAAGCGAGGTGCATTTCTTCACTACGTTAAACAATACTCTCAGGAGAGCTGTTAATCCACGCAAGCCATCTGTTGGGAGCCAACTGTCCCTTCCTTGCTCGCCATGGTTCCACAAGGGTGTTTCACACCGGATTCATCAGGGAAGTGGACACGTGCTGTAATTTTCTTCTGGAAGGTACACTGGAGGGCTGGTCATGGACCATAGGCAGTGTATATGTGTCTACAGCAGTGGGTTGGTGACTGCCATGCTAGCATACCTTTCTGGTAGGCTGCTGAATACACAATTGGGGGGGGGACTTTAATGCAGTTATGGTCAGGACACTTGACAAATCCTCAGCAAACCCCTCGTCCAGGATGCTGGCACTCCACCTAAGGGCACACTCCCTACACCTCGTAGATGCCTGGTGTAGATAGCACCCTCTTGATCAGGTGTTCAAGCACTGCTTAGCCTACCATAGACACTTCCACCTTGACTATTTCTTTTTGCCCACAGACTCCCCATCTGTCCTGCCATTTGATAAAGTTTGTTTTGACCAATGACTTTGTGTTTCACCACTGCGCATATTAGTTGCTCAATGTTCACCAGTAGCACATGGTATGTTTTGTTCAGTTGAGCCGCCTATTGGCTTTGACATGGCATTAGCCATTACTTTCTGTATTCAGTTTAGCCGTCTATGGGCTTTGACATTGCATTAGCCATTACATTCTGTATTCTGCCTATTGGCTTTGACATGCTGTATCCAGTCTAGCCGCCTATTGGCTTTGACATTGCATGCCTATTGACTTTGACATGATGTATTCAATTTAGCTGCCTATTGACTTTGACATGCTATTAGATATTCTGCCTATGGGCTTTGACATGATATTATATATTGCATTTTGTATTCAGCTTAACTGCCTATTGGCTTTGACATGATATTCAGCTTAACTGCCTATTGGCTTTGACATGATATTATATATTGCATTTTGTATTCAGCTTAACTGCCTATTGGCTTTGACCTGATATTCAGCTTAACTGCCTATTGGCTTTGACATGATATTAGACATTGCATTTTGTATTCAGCTCAGCTGCCTATTGGCTTTGACATGATATTATACATTGCATTTTATATTCAGCTCAGCTGCCTATGGGCTTTGACATGATATAAGACATTGCATTTTGTATTCAGCTTAGATGCCTATTGGCTTTGACATGACACTAGACATTGCATTTGATATTTAGGTTAGCTGCCTATTGCCTTTAACATGACATTGCATTTGATATTTAGGTTAGCTGCCCATTGCCTTTAACGTGGAGTTAGACATTGCAGTTGAGAATCTAAGCTGTATTTTTCCAAGCTGTGTTTTTGCACCAGAGAACCAAGATGTTTTGCTCTCACAGTAGACTAGACCTGATAAGAGAGAGTACATGGGCGTCGTTTCTCTTCCCTTGAGCTTGGGAACAGGAGTAGTCTTGGAGACCTGGCCATTCTCCAAAAGGCTTGCTCAGTTTCCCGGGTCTGAGAGGAGGGGGCACACCTTTGTAACGAATGTAACAGGCTGCAGAGAGTGAGATTCGAATCTGCCGGACCTCGTGCTGGAGCTTGGCGCCAGCTGCCAGCATCCCGTGTGGGTAGATGACACTCTTTCTCGCGGCTGACAGGGGTCATCAGCTTGCAGACCTTAGAAAGATGTAGCTGTAAATAGTTCCTACACGGTGAAGTATTTGTTTTGCTTTGCATTCAATATCTTATAAATATAACCTGCTGTGTATATTGCAAACTGATATATTTTGTTTGATTAACGCGGACTTGAAAGCTACTAATTCGTCATTCATTCATAAACATTGTGGTTGGGGAAGAATAAAATAAAAATAAAAGTCTTCTTTGACCTCAGAAGTGCATTTCTGTTGTGTTATGTTAGTGCTTAGAGACTAAATAAGAGGAAAGCACTACAATTGGTACCTGGAGTCGTGGGGTGTCGGTCATTAAGAGGTGATTAAGAAGGGGTTTGACGAGTTAGTAGATTTCTAAGTGCACACTTTAAAAGTGTAATTGTTTTTTGTTGTTTGGAGAATTACAGAAATTGTTTTCTGTTTGGGGAATCACAGTAGCACGGCAGACCATGTCTGAGAATACATGTGTTGATGAACTGCCTGATGGTGCTAAGAAAAACTGTGAATTGTTTTCTGTTTGGGGAATTACAGAAGAAAATGCATGTGTAGCTAAAAGGCCTGATAATGCTTTGAGAAATAATTCCCGTTGTATATATGTAGAAAACGTGTCTTTTGGAAGTAATGATGACAGAAAGGTCTGGATACCTTTATCTGCTTACAGAGAAATGCAGGAGAAATGTAGGAAGTTGGAACATGAAAATAGGAATTTACGTGAGCAAATTAGCCCGACTGAAAGTTATAAAAGGGCTGTTTTTGAAGAATCTTTCTTGTCCCATTCCAGTAATGAGGGGGTTAAGACAGCTCCGAGCTGCACTGAGTTTCCATGTGAGCCAGGGTTTTTGGCAGACAATATGCATTCCTTAACTGATAACATGGACGAGAGTCAGAATGTGATTTACGAGTTACCGTTGCAAAATGCACAAGTAAAACGAAGGATTTTAGAGCAAGACACCCCGAGTTTCATTAGCTTGTTTGATTTTTGGAAAAAGAATAGCCCTCATTTGAGTGAAATCCTAACACTTTTGTATATAGTCACTGTGAAAAATTATATGCAGTTGCGCGCTTGTGATTTGGCAAATGAAATAATGCAGACATTAAGTTTCTGCGCAGTGCAAGAAGGAAAAACTGATGTACATGTAAATCAAGAACAAGGAAAGAAAATAGTGCCCCTAGCTAGAATCATACAATGGATCTGGTACTTGCAAGACAGGGCTAGAGTACCACAGATAAAAGAATTACCGATGAAACTGTGTGCACCATTTGAATTCGTGTCCACTGAAGATAAAAAGCATGTTTGTTTTACTAATGATTCATTGACTGAAATGTTGTTTTCTGGCACCGTAGAAGGAACAGCGTTGTATAATGTGTGTCAGATTTTAAAGCAAGAGCTACGTGAGATGTGTCATTTTTATGCTAATTTTTGGTTCTTTGATAATGTTTTAGCACCTAACTGGTTCAATTACCTTGCAGATGTTAATGAGAAAAATGCAGAGAGAGAAGTGTTCACCCAGAATTCTGCCTTAGTGGGGATGGCTATGTGGGTGCCCCAGAAATGTGAAAAGGCCACTTACAGGTGGGCAGAGATGAGAGAGATGCACATTCCCCTAGATTTGATAAAAACTGTGCAGCACGCACAAAAGCAATCTGTCATGCAAGCAGTCACAGAGCAGTTGGGGAGAGGAAAGTTACCAGAACAGAAATGGCAAATTGATCAGGTTTTAGGGAGAGTGATTGCTGCAAATTACCAAGGAAAAATCGAAATTATGCTGATACCTAGAAAAGAATCTGATTCATTCATACAAATTGGAGACAGAATGGCCCAAATTGACAAAAGTGCAGTGAATGGAGGTTTGGTAAAGAATGAGTCTGCCCCAGCCCTTCTGACAGTGCAAGAAAAAGGAAGCTGTGGCGCAGCAGATAAAAACCTCAGTACTGATGTGTGGGCTGAAGCCCCAAGTGACCCTCCAGAACCTGCAGAAAATATAACAAAGGGCCCCAAAAACGTCCTGCTGATTATAAAACAGGGAAAGAAAGAGGAAGGGTGCAGTTTAAATGAAAAATGTTATTTGCAAGAAAAGTCATACTTGTTTCTTTTGCAGATCCGACCACGTTTCGCCACTGTCCCTGAGTGCGCTGTGTGGTCCCCCTTCCGGTGTGTGCGTGTGGGGTCGGGGAAGGGACCGAATCCCCAACCTGAACCTGGCTGAGTAAAGTGCCAGCACCATGGATCCATTTTGCGCAAACTGCGCCTTCAGTTCAAGTTCAACTTGTTTGCTGCGTTTTTTTTTTTTTTCCCCTCTCGTATGGAACTCTGACTTTTGCTTACCTTCCAGAAAACCTTTCATGAGCAGAACTCATGCCACATCAAATTGCTAACACTGTTGAATTAGAGACTCATTCAGAAAAAAAAAAACAAAAAAAATTGCCCAGTCTTTTCTATGTAGATGTATCTGATGTGAAAGGTTATGAAATCAATGTGTTAATTCACTTCTATTGCTTTACAGGGATTGCTTTGATCATAATGTTTTTTTTTTGTGCTGATGTTTTTTTTTTTTTTTTTTGTTTTTTTTGTTTGTTTGAAATATGAGATATGTGAAACAAAAATTCATTGGTCAAAGGGCGGAATGTCCTGCCATTTGATAAAGTTTGTTTTGACCAATGACTTTGTGTTTCACCACTGCGCATATTAGTTGCTCAATGTTCACCAGTAGCACATGGTATGTTTTGTTCAGTTGAGCCGCCTATTGGCTTTGACATGGCATTAGCCATTACTTTCTGTATTCAGTTTAGCCGTCTATGGGCTTTGACATTGCATTAGCCATTACATTCTGTATTCTGCCTATTGGCTTTGACATGCTGTATCCAGTCTAGCCGCCTATTGGCTTTGACATTGCATGCCTATTGACTTTGACATGATGTATTCAATTTAGCTGCCTATTGACTTTGACATGCTATTAGATATTCTGCCTATGGGCTTTGACATGATATTATATATTGCATTTTGTATTCAGCTTAACTGCCTATTGGCTTTGACATGATATTCAGCTTAACTGCCTATTGGCTTTGACATGATATTATATATTGCATTTTGTATTCAGCTTAACTGCCTATTGGCTTTGACATGATATTCAGCTTAACTGCCTATTGGCTTTGACATGATATTAGACATTGCATTTTGTATTCAGCTCAGCTGCCTATTGGCTTTGACATGATATTATACATTGCATTTTATATTCAGCTCAGCTGCCTATGGGCTTTGACATGATATAAGACATTGCATTTTGTATTCAGCTTAGATGCCTATTGGCTTTGACATGACACTAGACATTGCATTTGATATTTAGGTTAGATGCCTATTGCCTTTAACATGACATTGCATTTGATATTTAGGTTAGCTGCCCATTGCCTTTAACGTGGAGTTAGACATTGCAGTTGAGAATCTAAGCTGTATTTTTCCAAGCTGTGTTTTTGCACCAGAGAACCAAGATGTTTTGCTCTCACAGTAGACTAGACCTGATAAGAGAGAGTACATGGGTGTCGTTTCTCTTCCCTTGAGCTTGGGAACAGGAGTAGTCTTGGAGACCTGGCCAGTCTCCAAAAGGCTTGCTCAGTTTCCCGGGTCTGAGAGGAGGGGGCACACCTTTGTAACGAATGTAACAGGCTGCAGAGAGTGAGATTCGAATCTGCCGGACCTCGTGCTGGAGCTTGGCGCCAGCTGCCAGCATCCCGTGTGGGTAGATGACACTCTTTCTCGCGGCTGACAGGGGTCATCAGCTTGCAGACCTTAGAAAGATGTAGCTGTAAATAGTTCCTACACGGTGAAGTATTTGTTTTGCTTTGCATTCAATATCTTATAAATATAACCTGCTGTGTATATTGCAAACTGATATATTTTGTTTGATTAACGCGGACTTGAAAGCTACTAATTCGTCATTCATTCATAAACATTGTGGTTGGGGAAGAATAAAATAAAAATAAAAGTCTTCTTTGACCTCAGAAGTGCATTTCTGTTGTGTTATGTTAGTGCTTAGAGACTAAATAAGAGGAAAGCACTACACCATCACTTGTGCAACATATTCATAACCTCCACTGAGGGCTGTCAAATCAAGCCCCAGTCAAGCTGCAGTTAGGGTGAGGGTGCCGGTGGGCGGAGAAGAGGGGTGTCTGGAGGCTCAATGCTTGGAGGCTTAGGGAGGATGCCTTAGTGGATCTCCTCAGAGTCGCCACTGCTGAATACTTTGACTTAAACCAACAAGCAGTGAACTCCCCAAAGTGTCTATGGGAGGCATTTAAGATAGTGATTCGTGGTATGCAGCAGTCTGTGGTCGCGAAGGTAATAGAGAACAAGATCTTACACTCTTGGGAGTCCCAGATACTCACACTAGAACATTCTGCAGGGTGCCACTATCGGTGGCCCATAGATAGCAATTAGAGGACATGAGGTACTGAGACACACACTCCTGGATTCAGTACCTACGGCCGCCTCCTTCAATTTATTGGCTTTACAAAAATGGTAATAAGGTTAGCAAGTTGCTCTAATGGTTGTCACAGGGGTGGGAGGGCCACTGCACTGTCCTGGTGATTAAGTCCCAGGAGGGAACTCTCACATCCGATTCAACCAAGATCGCCACCACATTTGCAAAATATTACCACCTACTCTCAGACGTAATTCCCTTCCATCATTAAAACAGACCTACCCTGTAGCAGCTGACCTCCCAATCCATTCTTTGTTATGGTCCCACCGCTCTGCCTAGGTGAACCATTTCCGCTATTGAAGGTGCAGATAGCCATCTCAGCCTCTACGTTCAGGAAAACGCCTGGCCCAAAAGGCTTTCCAGTGGATTTTTGTTCCTCTCTTCTGGCACCCCACCTGCTTCTCCTTTTTGAGGAAGGTAGGTGTATAGAATCTCTGCATCCTGACCTCTGGTGGGCCACCATTATCACCCTCCACACAAGAGTGTACCTCTATCGGAACCATTTCCTTGCTAAATATAGAATTAAAAATACTGGCAATGATGATGGCCACGCAGCTTGCTATTATACTCCGGACGTGGATCCATTAAGATCAAAATAGCCTTATTCCAGGTAGGAGCATGCGCCATTGTCTTCGTAAAGTCCAGATGGCTCTTTCTTACATTAACCACCTATTGGGCCCGGCTGCGCTCCTCCTTGTTGACTGTAAAAAAGCCTTTGATAATATCCACTGGCCCATTCTATTTCAACTTCTCTGATGCATGAACCTTGGGCCTGAGTTCCTTGCTTTAACTAAGGAATTATACAACCGCCAGTAGCGTGGGTCAGTCAACTGGATGCTTTCCATGCCTTCCCTATTCAACACAGCATGAGGTTGGAATGCCACCTGCCCCCCTTGCTTTTTGCTTCGGTGATTGAACCTCTAAAAAATTGGATTACAACAGATGTCCAGATTCAAGGCTTCTCCTGGCCCTCACACCAAGAGGATAAAGTAGTGCTCTATGTGGAAGATATGCTACTCTATCTGCAATTTCCCCAGGTGACTCTACCAGGCCTCATTAAAATGTTAGAGGTATATGGCAATGCAGTTGGCCTATGGGTTAAATGGGAATAGTCCTGCCACATGCAGATGGCGGGCCCCAGGAAGGGGGGAGGGGGTAGGGTATTCAGAGACAGAAGCCTTAAACCTCTTGTCAACTTGGGATTGTGAGGACTCTAGCTTTTACAGGCTCTCTGAAGATATCCCCAGCAAGCTTGAGCATGCCTTTCAACATCAGCAAGTACTGGAGGGACCTCAGGGTGGAAGAGAGGGTTTGTAGCAGAAAAACATCCTTCTCAGGCAGTAGATAGAGCTCATCCTTATGAAAATCACCCACCTGGTGAAGAACCTTCTCATGGGAGGCTGCATCGTTGGGAGACATGGTTTGGTGGGGTATAAATCCGGGTCAGTGTTTGCTGGGGAATAAGCCAGATAATCATTCCAAGGGTCAAGAACCTGGATATCATAAGAGGGGTCATAGGGAGACTATGGATTGCCCCATCACCTGAATGTTGAGATCCCTGAGGTGAATGTGGATGGGAATCTTAAAGCAGCGGGGGGGGGGAGGGTCAGGGGGTGGGACTAGGAGGGGATGGCCAAGCAGGTAGAGGAGGAGGAACAGGCATGGAAGGGTCAGGCAGCAGTGGAGAAGTTAGTCTCTTCTTGTAGGGTTCCTTAGGTGGTGAATAAGGATTAGCCATTATCCTGCCCTTCTCTGGCTGGATGTGGATCCTCTGCTGGCCAGCGTCTAAACGTACCTGGGGTCTCTGCAAATGGCCTGGATGGAGCCGAACAGGATGGGCATCTAGAATACTTGGAGGTAGGTTTCAGATTCTAAGCTTTCGACTCTGAAACAGGCCAGCCTGGCGTCTTCCGATCCAGCGCTGAAGCAGTTGTCCATGTCAAGGGGCAAGGCCTCGAGGTGGAGTTTGGCGCTGAAGGTTGAAAGGGCATCAGGTCTCGTTCAGTAGTTTGGTGCTGGCCATGGCCATGAGGCATTGGTGGCCTGGAGCCATCTAAAGAAGCATGAGAACTTTGTGCTGGTTCCGCAGAAGGACAGGTGGTAGTGGTACTCACTACGGGGTCCTCAGCAATAGGCATTGGGCTGATCGGGCACAGCCGTTTTCTGCATAACTTACTCCCTGCCTTCACCGAAGATGTCCAGAGTGTCCTCCTCTCTTGGGGGCTGGCCACGGAAGACATGGCAATGTGGTGCTCCCTACAGTTACAAAGGGTCTTCTTATTACGGAATGCAAAACTAGCTACACTGGATACCTCTTGATGACCTGGGAAGAGGCACAACCGAAAGGGAGTTCTTTTACATTAGGTGGACATTCTCAACCTTCCATCGATAATGAGGAAACAATGTCAAAGTAACACCGGATGGTAGACTGACAAGAAAGTGGGATTGTTTGGACTGATATGGGACGGTGCTGAAGGCCCGGCGGAAACATCAGGACGCATCAAACAGGAGCTCCCATAGACAAGTCTGAACCCAATGGCGGAGAAAAACAATCTGACCATGGAGCCGATTCCCATGTTCATAGTCTTCAATAGATGGAGTCACCACACCTTGTGACTCGAAAAAACTTCTTCAAACAAAAACAAGTTTCACAAGTCCAAGTCCAACACTATAAGGCAGCAGTATGCACAGCATGTGTTTCTACAGCGACACATTCCACAAACAGAGACTTCATTAGGAACAATCTTACCGTAGGCAAGTACAGAATCAGGAGAGAACCATGAATCTCACTAACTCATCTACCACTAAATTCAAGATCTATATGAGGACTGATTTGTCAATTATGACCAAAGACTCTTGGATTTTCCATATACTTTTTACAGACTTAAAAACTGTTTCACCAATTATTTTTATCTAGTTGATTCAGAGATAAACCTTTACTCTTGTGAAAGTGAAATACAGTTCAGCAGATGTGATGTGACTCCATGTAATGCATAATGCCTTCCGCACACCCTGAGGTTTTAGCTGTCTCCAAGCAAGGACTTTTTTGAAGAAAACCTAAGACCACCTAAAGATGTCATACATGATGTGGCCATTATGGTAGCTATGTAGTTCCGTTTGATAGTAAAAGACTTTCTGGTTGACAGCGGCTCTGCAATGCAGTCTGCAAGACAAAACTTCCACTCAGTTGCCAGGGCTACAAAATCAGATGGGGATCTTTTCTCTTTAAATGAAGAAAATAAATCAGCATAATGGTACCACAATTAAACACAAGATTAAGACTTGTACTACAACTATCCACATTTTTAGCACATATAAATGCTTTATTGTAAAGCTTCATCCTGCGGAGAGACCATGAACTCAATCCTCAGTAGTTGCTAATGATAAAAACGACATTTGTTTAACAAGTCAGGTTTTAAAGAGAGCAGAGTGCCTGGAGCAGGAATGACTATAAAGAAAAATGAGATTCAAAATATTTCTACATTGACCTCAGGGCAAAGACTGAATTGCTTCCAAGTTAAGCCCCCTAAGAGTAGTTTATAAAATAGTTTTTTTTGCATTAACAACATTGGTTCCAAGAGACAATTCAGTCTGTAGTAAGCATTATTCAATCCATTGATAATAAATATAATATTAACTAGGTAGTGGGATAGATCTGGAGATGTCGTCTCCAATACCTGCATTAAGAAGATGGATCAAATTTTGTGACAAGTTTGTTCTAAGACCCAAAGAATAGTAACACCTCTCAGAAACTACCAAAGATGTCTGATATTCAGTACTGCAACTGTACCAAACCAAACACAAAACTATAAAGTCATGGTCAAGAGTACTATAAAAGAAAGACTCGCCGTGAAGAAAAATCAACTAAATATTACAAATAAGCAGAAACCATATTGCTTCTAGTGGACAATGTCTAGATAGAGAAGTGTCCAGTACTGGCACATCTGTGTCTGCATACTGCCATTTTAAAGTTAACTAGTAGGCCAAGGTAAAGAACTACTGGTAAATGAGTCTATGGGGGTTATTCTAACTTTGGAGGAGGTGTTAATCCGTCCCAAAAGTGACGGAAAAGTGACGGATTTACCACCAGCCGTATTACGAGTCCATTATATCCTATGGAACTTGTAATACGGCTGGTGGTATATCCGTCACTTTACCGTCACTTTTGGGACGGATTAACACTCCTCCAAAGTTAGAATAACCCCCTATATGTCCGATAACACTTTACCTTAAAAGGCAGCATTTATAAGGCAGTTATCCAAGTAAAGGGCAATAATTACTTCAAGGCTCTCATGCACTACAAAGCTAAATAAACAGTTAGGCACTGATGGGTGAGTGTATGCTGGTGTATGTAGGGAGGAATACAGGAGCCATCCTGCTTACCTATTAAATAAAGAAGGACTGACAAATAAGACACTATCTTCAGCCAAAGTAAGGAAAATACTTAAGAAGCAAAGTGAAATGGCCATAGTGTATTGCATGTGCATTACTTGAAGGTTTTATATACTGCTCAGATGCAAGATTAAATGGTCTTTAAAATCTCATTAAGATCTTTCTTGAACACACCCCAATCCCTGTCAAGTGGGAAGCTGGAGAATGGTCTAACTGAATTTAAATAAATCCCCACTTCATATAGTAAGCTTAAGTTCATATGAAGTTGTGAAATTAGGTCCTCTGCTCAGACAAAAAGTCACTAAACGTTTGGGCTAGTCAGGAATAATGACATTCATTACAGCTGACAATATTAGATTCCATTAGCACGGAAGGGATCAGAGGAAGGAGACTTAAGGAGTAAACAAAAGTACCATCCCCACTAACATTCATAACACTTCCATTCAAAACAGAATCTACTCTCAAAGTTGCAAGTGAAATGTTACATAACAGTACAGAAAGTAAACTGAAGTATTAGAGTAATCAACGGAGATCAATGGGGCATGTAGTTACTAGGAAGGACAAAGGTACTGTTGAAAGTACTTTTAAATTACAATGGTGAAAAACTTACAAAAAAACAAGCAACATTTGAGTTTTCTGCTTTTGTTGTCCTTAAGGAAATTGATAGCCTGATTGAGTAAAAACAGGAGGAACTTGGCTGGCAAACAAATGGTGTAGTAAAGTAAAAGTTACATAACACACTTTCTGCGGCTCTGCGCCAGATCCACACCACCCAGGAAATGGAGCAGAGCTGCTTATAAGAACCACCTCTGAGCTCTGACTTCAGTTTCTTGCATGAATCTGTCTGCACCCACGGATGTGGAGCATTTACCAATTGTCGATACCAGTGTGCAGAGCTCAAAATTGGGACCTTTTCAGATGTTAATAAGAGACCACTCCACAGAACCAGGAGGCGGGAGGGCAGTAAGGAATATGTGGTTTAATAGAGTATCCACTAGAATGAGAATTACCAAAGTCAAGTAACTAGTTCTTCTGATGGATACTTCTAACCAGAGTCCTCACCTTTAGAATAGGTGCCAAAGCAGTACGTCCCAAAGTTGGAAGGTCTGTGGAGGGGCATAGACCAAAAAGGACTGAACAGGCAAGATTGCCTGTCCTATCGGACCTGCCTGTCATGGCAATAGTGCTTCACGAACATGTGCAGTGATGCCATTGTTGCTTCAAGGACGAGCACTCTATGTGCCAATGCAGAGGTAATCAATCAATCAACCAAGGGGTCTTGTAGAGCGTGAACTTGTCACCCCAGGGCGTCTCCAGGTGCTGGAGGAATGCTGCTGGCCTTGTGCGGCTGGCAATGTCGGTCGAAGAGAAGTCTTGAGGGGATGTCGTTCCAGAATCTGGCAATAAGCATTCGCAGTGGATGCGGGTAATGTGAGTCTGGGTGAGGGAGGCTGAGCGGTGTTCTTTGGTCAGTCAGTGGAAAGTGAGGCAGTTGTTGATGTACGCAGGTCCTGCGTTGTGGAGGGCCTTGTATGCGTGCGTGAGGAGCTTGAAGCAGCATCTTTGCTGGACAGGGAGCCAGTGGAGGGCCCGGAGGTGGGGAATGTGGCAGGTGTTTCTGGGGAGGACAAGCCTTGCTGCAGTGCTCTAGATGGTATGGAGGTGGTGCAAGAGTTGTTTCATGATTCCGGCGTATATCGCGTTACCGTAATTGAGTCAGCTGGAGATGAGGGCCTTGGTGACTTTTCCTAGTAGAGATGGGGATCGATCAGAAGATCTTGGGAAGCATGCAGAGGATGAGGAAGCAGGCACATGAGATGGTGTTTTACTGTTGCTTCATGGTTATTTGGGTGTCCAGGAGGATCCCGAGGTTGCATGCGTGGTTGGTGGGTGGGGGACCGAGGGCAGCTGGCAAGCAGGTGTCATCCTAGGGGGATGGCTTGTTCCTGAAGATGAGGATCTCCGTTTTGTCACAATTGAGCTTGAGGCAGTTGGTCCTCATCCAGATGGCGATGTTGGTCATGGTGTTTTGTAAGCTGGTTCTTGTGGTGGCAGCGTCTGCGTGGGATAAAACGAGCTGGGTGTTGTCGGTGTAGGAGATAATGTTGAGTCTGGGAGTGTGCGTGATGTCTGCCAGTGGAGTCATGGAGGTGTTGAATAGGGTGGGGCTGAGGAAGGAGCCCTGGGGCACTCCACACATGACGTCTTAGGGTGTGGAGACGTAGGGAGGGAAGTGGATTCTCTGTGTCCAGCTGAAAAGAAAGGAGGAGATCCAGGTGAGTGCATTGTCCTGGATGTCAATGCTGTGGAGTCTGGTGATGACTGTGAGTTGGGAGATGGAGTCAAAGACTGTTGATTGGTCGAGGAGGTTGAGGGCTGCTATACCTAGGTCGAAGAGGCGTCTGATGTTGTTGGTTGCTGCAATCAGAACGGTATTCGAGGTAGTCAGTGAGCTGGCGGTTGATGCCATTTTCCAAGACTTTGTCGGGGAATGGGAGGAGTGAGATGGGGCTGTAGTAGCTGAGGTCACTGGGGTCGGTTGAAGGTTTCCTCAAGAGGGGCTTGACTTCGGTGTGCTTCCAGGCACGGGGGACAGTGTCTCTGGAGATGGAGGTGTTGAGGATTTCTGTGAGGGAGGCTCAGATTACTTCTCTTCGTAGGTTGTAGAAGCAGTGCAGGCAGGGCTCCGCTAGAGATCCAGAGTGGATGGAGGCCATGATGGAGATAGTGTCTCCGGGGAGAGCTGCTTCCATTTGGTGATCCAAAAGGGGGGGGGGTTTGGTGATGAGTAGTTGGTGCACGGGTAGTAGTGGTCTATTGGCCGATTGGTGGAAATTTCTGTAGATGAAGGCGATTTTATGGTGAACACAGTCCTATAGCGAGACGCAATGGGCTTGGGAGGGGTTGATTGTGCTCTCATTGGAGGAGGGCCATGAAAATTACCTAACGATGCTGAAGAGTTCTTTGGCATGGTTGGTGCTCACCTTGATGCGGGTGGTGAGTGATTCTTTCTCGGTCTTGGTGGTTTCTGCTGAGGGCAGACCTGAAGGAGTCGAGGTTGGCGGGGGTCTTGCTGGAGCACCAGTGTCTCTCGAGTTTCCTGCAGTGACATTTGAGGGTCAGCGGTTCTGGGGTGAATTGTTTGGCTTGCTTAGTGGGCTTGCTGGTGGTGGTGCTTTTTATGGGGGGCGATGGCGTCGGCAGCTTGGGAAATCCATTAGGATAAGTTTTGAATGCAGCACTTGAGGGTGCCTGAGGTGATGGGTCTGGCTTCTCTGAGGGCGGTGGTCCAGGGTGTTTTCGTGACTTTGCCCCAGTTACGGCCAGAGAGGGTGGGGGTTGTCTCGTCGGTGCTTCAGGCAGTCCATCGATGGTGAAGTGGACGATGTGGTCAGTCACTGTTACCTTTGTGGTGTGGGAGAACTTGACTCTGTTGCTGGTGGAAACAATGGCTTCAGTGTGTGTCCTTTGCTGTGCGTGAGGGCGGTGACGAGCTGGGAGAGGCTGATGATGCTCCTATGTTTGAGGAATGAGGCACAATTGGCTTTGTCTGGGTCTTCTAGGTGGAAGTGGGCCTTAGTACTGATAAAAGGTCCTCTCAGACCTTCCAGAAGCTGCTTCTGGCCAGTGTGCAGCACGTCATAATACAGAGGACTATCCACCTAGGCAGAGTTCTCTTATCTGCAGTCTTTCCTCTCTTTGCCACAGAAAACCCCACAAAAAGTTTGTCTATCCGATGGCTCTTGGTACGATCAAGGTTAAGGAGGGCAAAAGAATGTTGGAAAAGCAAGAGATTGCCCAACGCAGAAAGGACTTACTACTTTAGGCAAAAATGGTGTCTGTGTTAACAGCACCAGTTTGTCCAGCAGGAAAGCCTTTAACACCAGGCGAATGGCCAGCAATGCCAGCAGATTATTATGAAGCTAGCCTTCCTCGAGAAACTAGAGCCCTCTGATCTCCACTTTCTTCCAAATGGCCTCCCCAGTCCAGCAGTGATGCATTCATCACCACTATCAGCTCTAGGTGGGGAAGGGAAAGGGGCCTGTCACCTGACCAAGTGAGTTAGAGAAGCCACCACTGTACATTGAGGGCCTTCCCCCACCGAAATCTGAAAGGAATCCACCAGATTTCAGAAGAGGTGGGCCCACTGGGATTTAACATTCCATTGCAATGCCTGCATGTGTGACCTAGTGTAGTTGACCAGGAAAATGCAAAAGGATACGAGCCAAAAACCTTTGAGCTGTTTGCACCAAAATCTCAATGAAGTAGAGGGAAGGAATCGAATTGCACTGTGTCCATGATAGCCTCAATGATTGGCAACGTCCCTGGTGGAATCAGGTGCGACTCACTGATCATAAACTTTAACTATGTCAACAGGTTCACTATTGCCTGAAGGTGGCCTATGACTGACTGTGGTGAGCCTGCCTTCAAGAAACACTCATCAAGGTAGGGGAAGACTAGAAGCTCTCAAATTCCAAAAGGGTGCTGAGACCACGGCCTTCACTTTTGTTAACACCAGCGGGCACTGGTGAGGACAAATGGGATCACTTTAAACTGAAAATGCTGCTGACCGACCTTGAACCTCAGGTCTGTAGGACTGCAGGACAGGTATGTAGGAAGCTGTCTCTGTATATACTATACCAAAGTAAGGTATAGTGTGCACAGAGTCCAGTGGTTCCCCAGAGGCTTTACAGAGGCTAAAGTAGATAATACTAATGCTTTTGTGGTAGTGTGGGCGAGCAGTTAGGCTTATCAGAGGGTGGTGCTAAGCATTTGCTGTACACACACAGTCAAGAAATGAGGCACACACTCAATCACTACCTCCAGTCCAATTGTTTATGTTCCAAAAATATACATTGTTACTTTATTTCTAGAACCAAAAGGATCTTTGCTGCAGGTAAGTACAGATTCAAGAATGTATTACTTTCAAGTATTAAATCCACTTTGTGAATCATATTTAATATAGGTTTCAGGTAAGTAATACGTTTCAGTAGCAAAAGTAGACAGTGCAAAAATCATTGAAGGAACTGCAGTCCTAGGGGAGGAAAAGTACAAGCATGGTTCACAGGTAAGTGCTCGACTTACGGTTCCATTCTTTGGGGTTAAGGCAACCCCAGAGCAAAGTATAAGAAGACACCAAAGGTGCACTACCAGCAACACAGGGCCAGCCAGGTGTAGAAGTCAAATTTGGTGTTGGGTGCCCAATGGAAACCAATGGAGACTGGGGGAACTTAGAAGAAAACAGATTGCAAGTAAGTACCCCCCGTTTCAGGGTACGGACCACAGGGGTTTAGATCAGCATCAGGGTGGGGATTGGTGGGGGCACAGGTCAGCACCAAACATACACCCTCATTGGCATGGGACGTCCAGGTGCATGGTGCGAACACAGCAGCAGGTGACCAATGTAAGCCAAAGAGAAACTCCGGGTTCACAAAAAGGCTGCAGGCTTGGTCCAGGGAGTCGGATGAAAAACAATGGCTGGAAAGGTAAGTAGAGATCCCACTGGATGTTGGTGAACCATCGGCTGGGTTCCACAAGGCCAGAGGGCTGCAGGTGCAGGGGTACCTTTAGGCGTTGGGAATCTTAACCTGAGCCAGTCGCGGTCATGCAGGTCCTCTGAATTCAGGCTGCAGGCGGCGTTGTGATGGTCAGGAGGCGTCAACCCAGGGTAGACTCAAGGTTGGAATCGCCTGAGGACCTTCTCTGGATCAGTGGGCCACCTGGATTCAGGCAGTGGGCGTTGTGTGCAGAATGAGCAGGACTTGTGGATCTGGAGGGCTCTGGAGTCATTGTTGGAGGTTTCTCTGTGGACAGGGCTGCTGTCCTCAGGAGTTCTTGGTCCTTAGGGAATGGAGGCAGTTCTCTGGGGGTTTGTAGAGGCTGCTGGTCCTGCAGGATGAGCCATTTTTTTGTAGCAGGAGTCTTGAAGCTACAGACAGGCCTCTAGGGCTGGGTCCAAGTCAGTTGTCGCCTGGAGTCTTAACTGCTGGTGAGGCTCTTCAGTCCTCCTTCTTTAGGTCGCCAGGAATCTGAAGAGCAAGGTCCAGGGGTGCCCCTAATACTAGATCTATGGGCGTTGCAGGGATCAGATGGTAGTAGCCAATGGCTATTGACCCTGAGGGTTGCTATGCCCTTTTTGTGTGTCCACTCCCTTTGGGGAGGGGGGAACATTCCTAAGCCTATTGGCTAACGTCTTTCAAAACAAGAAGGAGGATTCTGAAGAGAGGGGTTCACCTCAGCTCTGGGCACCCTTAGGGGTAGTCCTAGCTACGGTGGACACTCATTCTCTTGCTTACTAATTTTCCCACTGGACCTGCAGCCAAAAATTGGGGCTTAGTCTAGGGAGCGGTCATCTCCACTGGTTGGAGTGCACTGGATCAGCATAACAAAAGGCAGGAGCCTTCCAGGCTTACCGCCAAGTGTTGCTGTTCTTGTAGGGACGAGGTGTGAAGCACCTCCATCCAGAACAGGCTTTGTCCCGGACTCCTGGGAGCACCAAGGCCTCACCCCAAGGGGTCAGAAACTTGTCTGGTGGTGGCAGGCTGGCACAGACCCGTCATCCACACACTAGAGAGTTTGGGGAATTTCAGGGGGCATCTCTAAGATGCCCTCTGTGTATATTTCTCAATAAATCCAACACTGGCATCACTGTGGATTTACTGAGCTAAGTTTGATACCAAACTTCCCAGGCATTCAGTAAAACCATCATGGAGCTATGGAGTTCATGGTGACAAACTCCCAGTCCATGTACTCCATATGGCTTCACTGCATATACAATGTCTAAGAATGAACTCAGACACTGTAGGGGCACATTGCTCATGTAGCTATGCCCTCACATGTGGTATAGTGCACCCTGTCTTAGGGCTGTAAAGCCTGCAAGAGAGGTGACTTACCCATGCCACAGGCAGTGTTTTGTAGGCTTTACCTTTTTCTCTACCCCAAAACACACAATCTGCAATGGCAGTGTGCATGTGTTTGGTGAGGGAAAGAACACAGTTGAGGGGGCCTAGTAAGGAGGATCCCAGCACCCGCTCAGTCAATTTAGCATCAGATATCAGACAAAAAGTGGTGGGTGACCATGCCAAAAGGGGCACTTTCCTATGGGGTACATGAAAATATGCATCTTGCAGGCCCAAGGACAGCTTCCAATCTCCAGGAACCAGTGCGGTTAGAAGCTGGGCCAGTGTATCTTGATTTTATCCTGGTCCAATACTGGCAGATCGCCTCCATCATTTTACTAGGAGGAAATATCGTACATAGCAAACTTCTCTTCTTTTCAACCCGCTTAATGACTGTCTTGGAGAGCAAAAACTGCAACTCCTGCTGGAGAATGGAGACGTGCTCCTCCGAAAGTTGACCGGGGGTGGGGTCAGGAGGTGGAGGTTGGGAACCTCAGAGTATTTTGCAGAGCAAATAGAAATATAGGACAGAGCCATGCTGAACAATTTGAATGACCCATTTATTGGATGTAACTGATCGTTATCCTGGAAGAAAAAATGCTATCTTCCTCCCCACAGAATGGATATGCACCTCTAAGGGCAAACTAGAGAGGCTTAGAGACAGATGCCATAGGTGAAGGGGGATGGGAGGATTGGTGTCCTTGTTGGCCTGTGCGGTGTCTGCCAGACCTCCGTCCAGGGCCTCGAAAGGACTGAGGTAACTGCTGTAGAGGCAGAGGCAACAGGAGCTGTCTGTATGCCAATCCTCTTGAATGGCCATTACATTTACAAGCATGGTGAGGGAACTGCATAGCATGAGTCAGCAGCCCCAGAATGCCAGCCACTGCTCTACCCTCTTCCAATCACTTGAGAGGAATAAACTTTCTTGCCAAAGAGCCAAGAGAAGTCTAAGAGCATATCAATGAGGAAAGCTTGCACATCTCCTGAAAAACTGGTAGGACACATGCAAGTGTGGTGGCACAGCACAACGCTGGTGACCAACCAATCTTACCAAATAGTCAGGAGTTTCAAGGCCAGCTCGAATCAGGTAATCACAACAATAATGGTCATCTAGTTTTATCTGTGCCAGACAGGCTATAAAGACTGGCAATGTCTCATAGGACATGAGTATAACAGGCTAACAAGCAAACCGTATTAACTGAATACAGTGCTGAAGTGGCTGAAGAGAAAATTCACTTCTTGAAATCCTCAATTTGTTTGGATTCCCTATCAGGAGGTGTCAAGGGCGAAAGATTTTAGATTTATTTTGCTGGCAGATACCTGTACCACTAAACTCTATCGAGTAGGGTGCTTAGTAAAAAAGACAGTGTCTCCAGGTGACCACTATGATGGCTGGCCACCTGTCTATTCACTAGCGGAGAGTAAAGTAGTTTGGACCAAGCTCCCACTGTAAAGGTTCCAATGAAAAGAAGGAAGGGCTTAATGGCAGCTGGCCCCAAGTGTACGATTTCTGTAAGGACATTTGTTTGGGTTGAATGAAGGACAACTGTAAAACCAGAATTGCAGGTGCCTCTGAACTACAACTGTGAATGCTGCACTTTCCTCAAAAGGTGACTCAATTGGAGAGTCCATCCATGTATATGTGGAGTTATCAAACCCACTGGCTTCTTGCAAGTCTGTGTAAAATGTGCTCATCAGTATAATGAGGAGGGAGCTCACCATCATCCCCTCCACCACCATCTCCTTCTCATGTGTGTTGGTCAGAATCAGCGGCAAAAAGATAATGGAGCTTCTCTTGGCACAACCGCCTCAGTAGAGGTTCTGGTGCAGAATTAGGTGGTATGACAACCAATTGCAAGTATACTATTTCACAATGTGACATGGGGCGAGATTGGGCTGAAGTCAGTTCAAGATTGGACATCGGAACAAGGATCAAGTCATTTACAGCAATCAGCGCCGGATATGTCAGAACTAAAGTCAAGGAGCTGCAACCAGGCACAGGTTTTGGCACCGGAGCAGGTGGATCTCTGTCAGTAACAGAGCTGATATTGGGCCTAAAATGGGTCCCATGGAGTCGGTTGGAGCCAGGGGAAGTCCTGCTAGAGGAAACATAATTACAGGCCCCTGTTGATCCGTGGGGCCTGAAGGCATGCCAGAGAGTGCGAGTGAAGCTGTGAAAATTTGACGCATGTCCTCTGTGACAGCTTCCACTTGCTGCGGCGTGACCTATGGCCCGTGTAATTCATGGCATCAGGATCAACTGGGGGATCGGCTCAGAACTCAGGGACCCCAAAGGAGACTGACAAGTATCGTGCCACCCTCGTCCCTTCCTCTCCTTGGTCACAGAGTGGTAGGATGTGGACGTGTCCTGCTTCACCTTTCTTTTTTTCTTTGATTTCGACTTTGACAACTAGGTGGACCTTTCTCAAGGGGCACCCTAGAACTGTGACCAGGCCTGTGAATACAACATGGAGCAGGACCGGCATGAAGACTTTTAACTTCTTCTGGTGCTCTGCAATATACAGCTTCTCCACCCCATCCCAGACGTGTAGCACAACTTTGAATCATAGCACAAACCCACACATCAGAGACAGACATTGTGCCAATGCATGACCAACATCTGTGTCCTACATTTCATGTCACGGCTTAAAGCTTGTATTTTAGGAGTGAAAATCATGCACTAACACACACTGGTTTCTAATTTTTTGTGTGGAAATTATTAAAATATAAGAAGGTACAGCAATAACGGAACTGACAGAGGACAGGGGTGGCGCTTATATGCAGTGTGGACTTGGGGTGAATGTAAATGGTGTCACGTGGTGGTACACAGGAATACTGTTGACGGCTTTCTTGATTCAGTGTGGGGTCTGGAGAATATTCTAAAGATGACAAACCTGTGGTTAGAAATAGCCATCAGAAATTGTGATGTTGAAAGTGCCATAAAATCACCAAGGGACAACACATTTTTCCCTATTCTCCCTACCAAAGTAATTGCAAAATGTATCCGATAGAGACAACTAGCTGCAGATTCCTTATCTTAGAATTCTCCCACAGGCGTCTGGATCCAGAAACTTTTCTTCAGCAGTACCTCTTCGCATCGGTAGAGGGCATCGAGCGACTCCACAGCAAAATCGTCCCTGGACATCACGTCAGCGGAGTCCGTATATCCCCTCCTCCGTCACGCTGATGTCAGTTTCTTCTTTTCCACAAAGCAACGCAGATCCGTTGTATTGCAGTATCTCGGGCCCTTTTGGTCTTTACTACCTGATGATGGGTATTTTGTTGTAATATAAATCTCTCTTCAGTAACTATTGTATACGCCATCTGGGTTTAAACCCTGTGGATCTTGTTTCCGGCAGATGTCGGCCACGGGTCCTCACTCCGTCTGCTTGTGGCATCTGGGGTTTCCTCATGGCGCCGATGCCTGCGACGCCTGCCATCTTCTGAAGCCGAAGTCTTAGAGGGAGTGTTGTATGAAGCTCCTTGCAGCATGGGTGGACAGGACTTTTTTGTGCTGGTGCCGCAGTCCGTCTTCGCGGTCCCGGGAGCGCTTCAGCAGTCGTTCTCAGATGGTTCCATCGACTTCGGTTGCACCCACGAGATCTCCAGGTAGGTCTTCTCAGGTGCCTTCGCCTCTTAGGCATCTCCGCCTTCGCGTTCTCCTCCAGTGGAGTCTGCGCCCGTGTCGACCCCATCCCTTCTGCCCTTTTCCAGCACCGGGGGTGGCTATGAACCAAATGCGATGTTATTTTACGTCTCTTCATTCTATCTTGGTCCTTCCCCTCCCTCTGGAGCACCTTCAGGCCCTATGAAGGTGGTGAGTGTTTTGGCAGAGTGCTCGCCAGCGGTTTCCACCTTGGTGTCTGCTCACACTTTCAAATCTGACTCCGGAGTCGGATCAGCTCAAGGCTTCGTACGACCTCCGTGGCCTCTGCCCCATCCTCCTGACCTGACGCTTGACACGGCACCGTTGGACCCGTCGACTCCGCTCGACGTGCCTATATTAATATCTCCAGAGTCAGACGATGCCATTTCTGAGGAAGCTTCCCTCACTCGACGTCGGTCAACATCGACACCGATGCCGGGCACTTTACATGGGGATTCTGTGCTGGGCACACTTTCTGACCCTTGCACTTCCTCTTGCTCCTCTTCTGGGGCCCATTGCAGGTTCATCCTCGGATTGGCTGCTTGATTTAGGACATGCTAGTGGTCTAGACTTCTGCCCAGTGTAAATTTATTGTAACATACACCCAGAAGGCATCTTAGAGATGCACCCTGAATACCTATCCGACTTCTAGTGTAGGCTGACCAGTTTCAGCCAGCCTGCCACACACTAGACATGTTGCTGGTCACATGGGGAGAATGCCTTTGTCACTCTGTGGCCAGGAACAAAGCCTGCACTGGGTGGAGGTACTTCTCACCTCCCCCTGCAGGAACTGTAACACCTGGCGGTGAGCCTCAAATGCTCATACCTGTTGTTCCAGCGCCCCAGGGCATCCCAGCTAGTGGAGATGCCCGCCCCTCCAGACACAGCCCCCACTTTTGGCGGATAGTCCAGAGGAGATGAGAAAAAGAAGGAGTAGTCACCCACCGGTCAGGACAGCCCCTAAGGTGTCCTGAGCTGAGGTGACTCCTGCCTTAAGAAATCCTCCATCTTGGTTTTGGAGAATTCCTTCAATAGGAATAGGGATGTGCACCCCTACCCCCAGGGAGGAGGCACAAGGAGGGTGTAGCCACCCTCAAGGACAGTAGCCATTGGCTACTGCCCCCCAGACCTAAACACACCCCTAAATTTAGTATTTAGGGGCGACCCTGAACCCAGGAAATCAGATTCCTGCAACCTGAAGAAAGAAGGACTGCTGAACTGAAAGCCCAGCAGAGACGACAGAAACGACAATTGACTTGGCCCCAGCTCTACCAGCCTGTCTCCAGACTCAAAGAACATGCACAGCGACGCATCCAGCGGGACCAGCAACCTCTGAGGACTCAGAGGACTGACCTGCACCTAAAGGACCAAGAACCTCCCGAGGACAGCGGCTCTGCTCAGAAACAGCAACAAAACAAGCAACTTTAAAGAAAGTCCACTTCCCGCCAGAAGCGTCTTCACACTATGCACCCGACGCCCCCGGCTCAAATCCAGGACAACAAACACCGCAGAGTGGACTCCCAGGCGACACCAACGACATTGACACAGTGAGTCGACCTCCCTGCACCCCCACAGAGACGCCTGCATAGAGAATCCAGAGGCTCCCCCTGACCAGGACTGCGTGTAACAAAGGAAACAGACGCCTGGACCAAGCACTGCACCCGCAGTCGCCAGGACCGAGAGGAACCACCTACCAGTACATGAGTGAACAGCAGGCAGCCCTCCCTCATCCTAGCCCAGTCGGTGGCTGGCCCGAGAGGAACCCCTGTGCCCTGCCTGCATCGCCAGTGACCCCCAGGTCCCTCGACTGTTTTCTATGACAGACCCGACACCTGCTTTGCACAGCTGCCCCTGTGCCACTGAGGGTGTGTTTTGTGTGCTTGTGTCCCCCCCCCCCCCAAGTGCTCTACACAACTCCCCTGCTCTACTCCCCGAGGACGCAGGTCCTTACCTGCTAGCAGACATGAACCAGGTCCCCCCTGTTCTCCATAGGCACCTATGTGTTTTGGGCCCTCCTTTAACCTCTGCACCTGAAAGGCCCTGTATTGCTGGTGCGGTGGCTTTGGGGTTGCCTTGAACCCCCCAGCGGTGGGCTGCCTATGCCCAGGAGACTGATCTTGTAAGTGCTTTATTTACCTGAAAAACTAACCAAAACTGCACTGTGTCCACTTTTGAAATAGCTTGTTGCCATTTTAACCAAAACTGTCTGTACTACTGTTTTTTTATTTGTTTTTATTATTATTTCAACTGTGAAAAAGGAAGAAAAAATATACAATTGTGTTCCCGGATTGCATGATTATTTCTAGTCCTATTCCATGGCCTTTCTACCATTCTTTGTCAATAAAAGATGGCCCCCACAGTAACCCCCAATCTCTCTCCCTCCCCCCCTGTCTTTTATGGGTACCAAGACGGGTTTAAAAACATTTGACAATAACTCGATTGTCTTGACTAACTTCGTAAGATGGCTGCCGAGACGTTAGTCCTATTTCTATTTCTAATACCCGGAACTACCGGCTGGTGTGTTCCGGATGACTCGCGCTATACAGCGCCATCATAAATAACCCCCTGCCTCTTCAACACGCCGGTTTCAGGCGCGCGGCAGGGGGCAGGTTCCCGGACGGACTGAGGATCGAAAAAAAGTAAGCGGGGGACATCGGGTGTTAATTGCTGTGCTCTACGAGCATATGAGTCGATTGAACTTTCACGGAGCCTGATTTATTATTTGCATGGTGCTTCTATCTTCACCGGGCGCCAGCCGTGACTGATTAAGTTCAGGAGACTTAATATATTTTTTCAATTTAAAAAATTAATGGACGTGTGGCAGTATGCACCGGTCCCCCTGTTTGGGGGATTGCAGCATATACCAATTTGATTAGAGGTCTATTAAGGCATAGATAAACACAGGTGTGTTTCTGCTATAGTTGTTTTTGTGCAAACAGTACCCAGGCACATTGACAGGGTAACCTACTTTTAAGAGGACTGTGAAGCCATATAGCAATAATTCCTTTAAGGCTAAACACTATTCCATCAAGTGCATGAGAGTTCATTCATTTTTTTCATACAATTGTTTTTTTAACACACCCTATAAATGGGTACATATACATCTTTATGCACAGATGTGTTTAATATCATATCTAGTGATACAATTCAGACGGAAATACCCAGACTTGTTTTATGTTATGTCTACATGTATTACTATGCGGTGCTACATTATTACATATCGTTAATATTTTCATTTAGTTCGTTTTTCTTGGTTGATGCTAGCGCAGACCTATGGAGCTCAATCTCTAATATGGGATGGTAAGCATCGAAAAAACCTTTTCATCTTTATGCACTACACACTGATAAAGGGTGGTTGTCACTATACTTTTTTTCAATTGTGTTTTTTCTGTATTGACTATTGGCACTAACTGTTTTATGTCTTTTTGATTATATGCAGGGCGACTATACTGACCGACTGACTCAGACATACTCTGTCTTCTACACTGTAAGTGACTTGATGTGCACTTGATAAATTACTGACACATAGGAGAAGTAGTTTAATAATCAAAGGCTTTTTTGTGGGTCCTGAAGAAGCGTCACCGGATCACTTAGTGACCAAACATAGACGCGAAACATGTTGACCATATGGGATTAGGCGAACTACCTTCCTAGACTATAGAGTGTAACGGTACATTATTTCCAGTGACACTCTAATATATATTTTTTGCTTTTAATCTTGGCCTGAACCCAATTTCTATCACATTAAAATAGTGGCTCAGGTTCAGAGCCAATTTTAGAGTTTTGTCTCTTTTTCTATACTCTCCGTTTCTGATTCAGTTTCTTTCCCAGACCCTTGTTGTTAGCAATTTTATAACGGTTGAGTGCCACCCAGAATGTTGGGTGGTCCGCCAGGCATTGCAGCACCAGTCTGGCGAGGAGTGAGCCCGATGATGATACCTGTCACCCAAATGGGTGGTTGAGGGCCCTCCTAAGATTACTCAGTACAGTTTCGCCATTTCCAAACTGGATCATTTTCTTTATGTCTCTCCTTTGTGGAACAGTGCACCTGTTTTGATATTATAGGTTCATTTGGGAGACTGTGCACTGGACCAGTAATCTCCCAGTCCCCACCTTGTTTATAGATATATAAAAAAAGGTGGCTTCTGTCATTCCGCATCTGGGGCACCTCTGTGGTGTTTGGGGAAACATGCGTGCCAATCGGTGAGGTGATAAATATGCTTGGTGTACATAATTGAACTGGGTATAGCGGAATCGGGGGTTACGTGACACTTCATAGATCATTTTCATAGCCTGGTTCCATACATGCTGTGGGAGCGGTTCAGAGAGTACCTGATCCTATCTATTTTTTGCTTGTTCCTGCCCATGTTCGGTATGTGTAGTCAGGATTCTATATATTCTCGATACATTTATTGGGGCACCTACGTTATCTAATAGATTGTGTAATATAGGAGCTGTTTTTGGCTTACTATTTCCACAATTCCAAATTGAACGTGCCAAGTGTCGTACTGCGCGAATGCTATGAAGCTTCTTTGTCCCAGGTTATGAGCATTAGCCAGTGCCTCATGTGTTAGGAGGTGCCCATCGCCGTAGATATCACCCACTGTTTGTATGCCCTTCTCGGGTCATGTGATCAGGCCTACCTTTGCTGCTATCTTTAAAATTTTCGGGATGGCCAGTAGTGGGATCTTAGGGGAGTACTGTGGTTTCTTGTCCCCAGCTAGTGCAAATCGTCCCCAGACCCAGTAAGCTGTGTTCATTAAAATGTTTTGTGTGTGCAATGAGCCATTCCGGTTCATCAGATAATATAGTATGTTAGTATGACCTAAGTCCGTGAGTACCGTCTGTGTTTCTTCACTCATAGGATTTCCGAGCCATGGTCAAGACCTGGCTGGTCCCCCAATAAGTTTGGGAATTCTCCGGCCAAGTTCCTCCGCCTCACTCAGTTAGCGCTTCGATGCCCTTGGGCCGGAAGGCGCTTTATAAATACTCAATACAATACAATACAATACAATTTAAACACCCATTGCAACTGGGCGGATGCATAATATAGTTCAAATCTTGGTGCCCCCAGCCCTCCAAGTGTAAGTGGTTGATGTATTTTCGTTAGCGCCACGCGACGACGGCCGTTGCCCCATATTAAGTCTGTTAGTATGCTATTCAGTGGTCTGAAGAAGGAGGTGGGAAGTACCAATGGAAGCGCCATAAAGAAGTACAGTAGACGCAGTAATATTATCATCTTTGCTATGGCCACTCTTCCCATGGGAGAAAGTGGGAGTGAGCACCAGAAAGACAAAGAGCCCCTAACGGACCTAATCACTTGTCCCAGGTTGCCGTCTTTGAGGTCCTGGGGGTCGTGATACACATTTATTCCTAAATATTTAAAAGTGGTGTAACACCATTTCAGGTCCCCCGGACTAATCCTCCCCGGACTAGACCCCCGGACTAGACCTCTAAAGGTTAAACTGTGTATTTCCGGTACCGGGCGCATGGGGAATAGGCAGGATTTTGACCAGTTCACTTTTAATCCGGACACCAAACCAAATTGGTGCAGCAGTCCCAGTAAGTCAGGCAGGGATTCTGTGTGGTTTCGCAGGAATATTAATGTGTCATCCGCGTACAGTGACACTATACGATGTGTGTGTCCGTACAAAATGCCCCATGCCGGAGCTAATGTACGTAGTCGGGCAGCTAATGGTTCAATGGCGAGAGCGAATCGTAGCGGGATAAGAGTTTCTACCAGGAAAGGCCATCCCAGCGTATCGAACACTTTTTCAATATCTAGTGATACTGCTACTTGTTTGTATTCGCCCTCTGGGGTGTTTGCCATTAGACGTAGGAGATTCCTTATGTTAAAGTATTGCGGCCAGGTATGAAACCGGACTGGTCTTGATGGACCAGGTCCGGCAACCATGGGAGCAGGCGGTTGGCTAAGATTTTACCAAGCAATTTACAGTCTGTGTTCAGCAGCAACAGTGGCCTGTATGAGCGAACATCTAATGGATCACAAACTGGTTTAGGCAATACCGTTATCAGCGCTTCGCGTAGGGTGTCAGGTAGTTGACCGCGCTTTAACGCCTCAGATAGAATTTCTAGATATGGGGTTAAGGTTTGTGCCGAGAATGTGTTATAATACTCTATGGGAATGCCATCGCTGCCTGGTGCTTTGCCATGAGCTATTTGTTGCAAAGCCTGTTGTATCTCTACGAGATCTATCGGTTTCTCCAGGTCCACCACCTGTTTGTCAGTTAGGCGATTTAATTGTATCCCACTGAAGAAATCGTTTAACTGTTCTGTTGAGGGAGGGGGTGGAGCCTTGTATAATTTGCTGTAATACTCTCTGAAGGCGCTATTTATTTCCACCTGGGTATTTACTATTATCCCTGTGTCGAGGCAGATGGCCCCTATAGGGGAGTTGCGTTGTTTGTTCTTTAGCAGCCATGCCAGAAGTCTACCTGATCTGTCCCCTTCCGCATGTGTACGGGCCAGGTAATGGCGGTAGTCGTATTGCCTTAGGCGCCGATCCGCCTCGTTCCATTGTACTCGTAGTCTAGTGAGCTCAGCCTCAGCTACTGTGCCCTCTGCTTGTTTGCACTCTGCCGTGCGGACATCCTGTTCCAACAGGCAGAGCTCTTGCATCAGTGTTTGTCATGCTCCCCCTGTCATTGATATACATGTTTCTCTTATAACCACCTTGTGTGTATCCCATTAATTTGCTCTAGAGCTCGTTGTCTCTTTGTTTAGGGTAAAGTAAGAGGTAATGTGCGTTGCTATTTCTTTTCTGAACGGGGGATCTTGCAGTAATCGTGGTTGGAGACGCCAAGTTGGAATGCGAGCGCGTGGCCTGCCCCATCTAATGTGATCAATAAGTGGACAATGATCTGAAATTACCTTTGCAGTGTATTCTGCACCTGTGATTCTGTGTGTCAGACCTCGCGAGCTGAGTATTAAATCTATACGGGTGTGTAGTAAATGTACAGGGGAGTGGTACGAGTATTCCCTTTCTTGAGGATGTAGATGTCTCCATACATCTATCAGACAGCGATCTGTTATCCATGATTGTAGTGTCTGTGAATTTTTCCTTACTGGGGCAGCTACTGATGGGGGGTGTGACCTATCCATATCTACTTGTGGGACACAGTTCATGTCCCCTCCCCAAATACTGGGTGAAGTTAAGTAATTTGATAGGTGTGGGATAGTATTATGTAGGAATTCGCCCTGTTTAACATTTGGGACATATATCCCATTAATCACTAGCCTTTCGCCATCCAGCGAGCCTTCTAGTTGTATAAACCTGCCTTCTTTATCCGTTGTGCTGCATTTTACTATGTATGGGACCCCTGGGGCTATCCAAATCAGTACTCCTCTTGCAAAAGTCGATGTCCAGAAACATATTAGTCCCGCCCATCTCCTCTCCATCTGTTTGATGTCTTCCGGTGTGACGTGTTTCTTGCAGTATGACTATATGTATGTGATGACGTTTTAAGTATGCATATATCCTATTTCGTTTAGACATACCAGCCATACCTTTCACATTCCAAGTTAGTATGTTATATATAGGTTCCTTGTGCATTATATTGTGTGGTATTATCTGTTCCCATCAGTCTCACCCGGAGAGCCACAGCTCCAATCCGTCCACCTCTACCCAAACCCCCCCGATGCACGCCCCTTCAGCCCCCCCACACCTCAACCCACCATGCAGAACATTAACGACCATGGGAAAGTGGGATAGGCCCTGCCAGAGGAAGAAAAGAGTAAGAAAATAAAAAAATAAAAAAGGATATTTTAGGCCAAGCCCAACTTTAAACAGTGTGGCACAACCGGTGCCTAAACTAGTGTCTGTGCAGTTCAGTTCCATTCGGGTACAGTTTAGGTGGTGGGGGACGTGGATTAGTGGAGGTCAGGCACCTTAGTGGCCCACCTCCATGATGCTTTTTTCCCTGCATAGCCCTAGATGTGATTGTGTTATCCAACACTGGTTTCCCGCAACTTACAGAATCAGCGCCGGATCGGGCCTTATCGTGGTATGACCATATTTGTCCGTTTCCGCGAGTGGGGAGGACTCGTCCCCGGTTATTTCAGGACTAACGAACTCACTCAGGACAACTTCTGCGAGTCCTCATATTTCGTCTACTAGGCGCGGAGTGAGGTCGGGGCCACCTAGCAATTGGGAGAGGGAGGAGCTGTCGATGTCTGCTTCGCTTTTAGGGTCTGATAGCGGTCGTGCGAATGTGCTAGTTTCTTTTAAGATTTGCGGCTGGTCGGCCGCCATCTGTGACTTTGTTGGACGCGCTGTTGTGTTTTTCTTTTTCTTTCTCCGGGAGCTGGGAGTGATCCATTCCTCTTTTGCTGTGTCATCTTTGAGTGGATCAACCAGGCCTTTGGCATGTAGCCATGTCCATGCATCTTCCGGAGTGGGGAACATGAGTCTTTTGGTCCATTATTATTCGGAGGCGAGCTGGGAACATGAGTGAGTAAGTGATTTTGTGTTCATGCAGTAGCTGTTTAATTTTGACATACGATGCTCTTTTACACTGTACTTCCATTGTGTAGTCTGGATAGGCTTTTACATTACTGTTTTCTAGATTGACTGTGCCTGAAGTTCTGAAGTATTGGAGGACTAGATCTCTGTCTCTATAATTTAGGAACCGTGCTATCAGAGGACGAGGTGGAGCGCCCGGCCGCGGGGGTCTACCAGGGATTCTGTGTGCTCTCTCTATCACTGGTACTTTGGCGATATCCTGTATTTTCATTATGTTTTTCAACCAGTTCTCTAAGAATTCCTCAGCTTTGGGTGATTCTGTTTGTTCTGGTATACCCAGGAATCTGATATTATTAGGTCTGGAGCGACCCTCCACGTCCTCGGCCCTGCGTTGTAGTTGTGTCAGTTGCATTTCCTTTTGTAGAATTTTATTTCTCAGACAGTTTTTAGTGCTAATTCTGTGTTGTTGACCCTGCCCGTTAGCTTGCGATGGTCCGCACGGAGTAGTGTGACCTCCATGACCACAGCATCAATTTTACCCTCAAGTGAAGACTTGGTATCCATTATCGTTTGCAAGAGTTTATCAAATTGCAGGGAGTGGGTGCGCAGTGTTTCGCTCACCTGAAGGAATGTTGTAATTTGCATGTCAGAGTGACTCGAGGCGGGTGGGATGCCACCGTCCATGTGGGTCCCTGGTTTGGGCTGTTTTGACTTGACCATTGTGTCCTATGGCGATAGTCACTACTGATCTTCTCGATGAAGTTGGTATTGGTCGGTATTGCCAGAGGACGCCGAGCTCACTAGTAGTTTAAAGTTACTCACGTCTGAGTGACTCCGTGGGTGCAAGCTACCATGGAACCCATGTGTGCTTTTGTGTTTGTTCATCCCCCGGAAGCTCCAGGAATCTTGTTTATTATCGTTCCGTGTATCTCAATTGGTGAGACTACTGAGGAGACTTTTTCCACTGTAGTGTTTTGGTGTAAGCTTGTTTTGCCAGTAAGGGGGTTGGAGAGCTCTCAGCCAATGTCTCAGGGGTTCTAGGGAGCCATTACCGTGATGTGCTCCTTTTAGTTGTTTATGTCTGTTGGGTTAATGATTTACCCGACTTCAGCTGTAGGGGTGATTTGTGAGGTCCGATTAGGCCTCTTGTCTATTGGTTCGCCTTTACGCTAAGTTTCCTCAGTGCTTATTTCACCCTTCAGGCGCATGAGGAGTTTCAGGTTGTCCGTTTAGGTCTACAGCGGTGCATTGACGGAGGGAGAGCAGTTAAAGAAAAATCTGTCAGCTTATATGAGTTTTCCTTATAGCCCTTTCATATTTTCCATGAGTGGTGCCCCTGGGGGACCGGAAGGGCCTTGCTTGCTTTGAATCTTATGTTCTTAGACACTGTGCACTAGTGTGTTTATTATTTCCCATTTGCAATCGGCTCCATGTATTTTCCACGGTTCACACTAATGGCAATTGTGATCGCTTTCTCCCTGTTTTATATTTAATTTTTCTCTTTTTCCGAATGCCCCTGAATCCGTCACCGTTGCCGCGCTGTTTTTCACGGGCTCCTGTCAGAGACCCAGGAGGTCCGTGCCCGGCAGCTATCAGTGCTTACCTCCTCTCCGGCGCGCGTGGACCAGGCCCCTCCTGGCCCCTCCAGCACAGGCGCCGGCCGCGTCACTCTCTCGTAGCCGCAAGCTTCACGACCCCGGCACCCACACTTGTGTTTTCAGTGCTCCGGAGCACCCCTATCACATAAAGGGGCAGGGCACCGCAGGGATCAAGGTATCTGTCGATTGCGGTGGGTCCGAGAGCGGAGCTCTTGTTCAAGCGTCCGCTTCGGCCCACATCTTAGCCACGCCCCGTCTGTACTACTGTTTTAAATCAAAGTTCTATACTTACCTGTGTGAAGTACCTTGCATTTTATGTACTTAACTAAAATCTTGAATCTTGTGGTTATAATACAAATTAAGAAAATATATTTTTCTATATAAAAACCTATTGGCCTGGGGTGAAGTCTTTGAGTGTGTGTTCCTCATTTATTGCCTGTGTGTGTACACCAAATGCTTAACACTACCCTCTGATAATCCAACTGCTCGACCACACTACCACAAATAGAGCATTAGTATTATCTAATGTTACCACGATCAACCTCTAAGGGGAACCACCTCTGTGCACAATATATCTCACTTTGAGATAGTATATACAGTGCCAACTTCCTACAGTTCCCCATGTGGACATATATTGTTGTACTCCTTCGGGTGCCCATTCCTGCCTACTTTTGGTGGGTTCTTTACCTCTGGATTCATTCCTAGGAAAGTTTCTTTTCCATATTCCATTTTCTGTTTTTCCTCTGCTACGGGCTCATATTGTGCTTGTTGTGGGTTTCACTCCCTGTCTTTTGGCATCAGGGTGCTATGGCTCGGTGGCAAGGTCTTCTGCCTCTGGCAGTACAGGCTCCCCTGTACCGGGGTTAACGTCCTTCCAATGCTGTCAGGGGTTGCAGGATTTTGGTGTTTGCTGTTGCTCACGTCTCTTCTTGGTCCATTTCGCTCTAGCTCACTGTGCTTTTTGCCTTTCGAGGCACTGGCTCCCATCTCATCCAGGAGCTGTAGCTCAGGGGTCAAGTCTTGTGCCTTTGGTGTCATTAACACCTCTGCATCCAGGGTTCACTCCCTCATATGTGGTCAAGGTACCTTAAGGTTACCTTTACGAAGAAGAAGAGAGAAAAAAAAAAACATAAAACATCTCTTGCGTTTTGATTTCATACTGTAGTGTAGTGATGATACTGGACTATTCTATATGGGTTTTTTACCTCTGTCCCTATCCTACACTGGGCCCTCCCCGTGCTATTGTTCACAGACTCTTGCTTTCTTTTCGAAGGATGTTCTGGGTCCTTTTCTCATACTCCCTCTTCTTGATGCAGTGAAGTTCCTCTTTTTCACCTTACCGGATGGTATCCTTTATTCTTCGATTTCATTCCTGGTGATACTTTCTCTTCACCCCCCGCCCTCCGCCATACTTCACTAGGTGGGGTATGGTGTTACTTCCATTACAGTCTTCCGCTAGGTTTACGACTCACTTGGTGACCTGTAGTCCCTCGCCTTCCTTGTTTATATTGATGGCCTGGGATGTGTTGTACCTTTTGGGTCCCTGTTGTCTTTATTCCTTCCATTTGTTTATATTTCGCGGACCACGAGTTGGTCCCCTTCTGAGCATGCTTTTAGGGTTTCTTCCCTTGTGGTTTTGCCTATTTGGTCATTATTACTGGCCATTACTCATGTCGGATTTCTCCACCCCACGCTGTCCTTCAGCATCCGGGATGGTTCTGTGTTTTTTTCTTACTGCTGGTGTTCTTGACACCTTGCATGTTCCCTATCTTATTCCTTGGCATGGGCACTGGTTGTCTTTCAATGTCGTTTTTCTGTCCTTCGGGTCCTGTTCACAGACCTTCACTCTTTTTTTTTAATTTTATTTTTTTAACTTGTGTCCCTTCGCGGGTCTATGATGCCATATCTTCCTCCGTTCATATTCCTTTCGGGGTGCCATAAATTGGTGTCTTTGTAATTTTTTTAAGCTCTACCTTGGTGGCTAGGTCTACTGTTTTGGTGTAGCAGGCTATCCCTCTCCAGGGGGTCGGCATCTTGCCAACACTCTTACATTTTAGTAGGCTCTTTCAGTGGTACTCTGTGCTCCCTACTGCACAGTTCTTTCACTTGGTGATTCTGTCTCCAGTTTCCCTGTCAGCTGATTTTCTGGCCTCCATTTTTCATCTAAGTCCATACTGGAACGTCTGCTCCTTTTACCTTGTTGTTCCGGTTCTCCTTCAGTGCTCTCTCCTTACCCTGCCTGGTGTATGTCTATATACTTTGCACTTGTGCAAGACCTTCCTGGTATTTCCCAATTTCTTGTCCCTTTTGGGCTTGGTGCAATTTCTTTGCTCCATCTGAGTCCACCATCCGGTCTTCAGTCGCTTTTCTGTCTGGAGTACTTTCTCCTTCTGCCTGTGAGATTGTTGTATATCACAGTTATGCTAGTCTTTCTACTTTGACACTTTCACACATTTTATTTCACATGTGTTTGTTTCTGGTGCCCCTTACAGGGTTTCCTTTCCTTATCCTGGTGGTTTGTTCACAGTGTACCTCCCCTACGGGGTGGTTGTTGCCTAGTCTCCGATGGAGGTTTTTCCTTCCCAGCCATACCTTAGCTTTTTCCCCAGAGGAATTGCAGTTCACTTGTCTAGTATCAGTCATTTATGTTTTTCTCTCGCCACTCTGTCTCAAGCCTTGTTCTTTCTCTGTGTTACTGTGTTTTGCTTGCGACAATGGTGTGGTCCGTTCGCGTCCCTCCGTCATGGGTTGGGAATGCTTGGGTATCTTATTCTAAGATAAGGAGTTGTCTCTATCAGATGAACAAGTTACTTACCTTTGGTAACACCTTATCTGGTATAGACATAGACTAGCTGCAGATTCCTCATCGACCCACCCATCCTCCCCGCTTGCGAACTGTGTACTCTTCAGTCTCGCTTGCAGTGGTTTTGGGTGTTTTGCTGTTCTGCTATATCTCAAAACATCTTTTTCTTCTGGTTGGCATATACACTATTGCACTGTTTTTCAATTCCATTGCCAGTTTCTCTGTGGCTCCGAGTTGGTCTGCGGAGTTAGTCACCGAAGAAACTGACATCAGCGCATCGAAGGAGGGAGTATATGGACTCTGCTGAAATCATGTCGGGGGATGACGCGCAGAGGTACTGCTGAAGCAAAGTTTCAGATCCAGTCTGAAGCCTGGGGGAGAATTCTAAGATAAGGAATTTGAGGCTAGTCTGTGTCTCTACTAGATAAGGCATTACCAAAGGTAATTAACTTGTTCCATAGAAACCACCAGTTACACATAGCCTTTGGGGCCAAACCTTCACAACCCAAAATGTACTAAGTAAGCCACAACCGAAAAAAGGAGGGGTGGTAAATAATGCAAAAGTAAAAGGAACTTGAGGTTTTAAAACAAGTCTTCATGTTATTCCACTGCATCAGGAGCCACTACATTGGGAGTATTGTTACGTCATACACACACACGTAAATATATATTTATATATCTATCTATATGTAGATATATATATGTAGATATATATATATGTATATATGTAGATATATATATATATATGTGTGCAATACAGGGGTTTGGTGCCCACAAAGCACCTAAGGGTGGCTGGGTGCAAGGCACGGGCAGAGGCAGTGGGAGACGGAGTGCCCATAAGGGGGTTAGAGACGAATGGTAGCAGGTCCTGGCATGGGGAAGTTGGGTGCAAGTCTGTGTCTCTACCAGATAAGGCATTACCCTTACAGGGTTTCCTTTCCTTATCCTGGTGGTTTGTTCACAGTGTACCTCCCCTACAGGCGTGGTTGTTGCCTAGTCTCCGATGGAGGTTTTTCCTTCCCAGCCATACCTTAGCTTTTTGCCCAGAGGAATTGCAGTTCACTTGTCTAGTATCAGTCATTTATGTTTTTCTCTGGCCACTCTGTCTCGAGCCTGGTTCTTTCTCTGTGTTACTGTGTTTTGCTTGCGACACTGGTGTGGTCCGTTCGCGTCCCTCCGTCATGGGTTGGGAATGCTTGGATATCTTATTCTAAGATAAGGAGTTGTCTCTATCAGATGAACAAGTTACTTACCTTTGGTAACGCCTTATCTGGTATAGACAGACTAGCTGCAGATTCCTCATCGACCCACGCATCCTCCCCGCTTGCGAACTGTGTACTCTTCAGTCTCGCTTGCAGTGGTTTTGGGTGTTTTGCTGTTCTGCTATATCTCAAGACATCTTTTTCTTCTGGTTGGCATATACACTATTTTTCAATTCCATTGCCAGTTTCTCTGTGGCTCCGAGATGGTCTGCGGAGTTAGTCACCGAAGAAACTGACATCAGCGCATCGAAGGAGGGAGTATATGGACTACGCTGAAATCATGTCCGGGATGAAGCGCAGAGGTACTGCTGAAGAAAAGTTTCAGATCCAGTCTGAAGCCCGGGGGAGAATTCTAAGATAAGGAATTTGCGGCTAGTCTGTGTCTCTACCAGAAAAGGCATTACCGAAGGTAATTAACTTGTTCGATAGAAACCACCAATTACATATAGCATTTGGGGCCAAACCTTCACAACCCAAAATGTACTAAGTAAGCCACAACCGAAAAAATGAGGGGTGGTAAATAATGCAAAAGTAAAAGGACACCGAAAAAATGAGGGGTGGTAAATAATGCAAAAGTAAAAGGAACTTGAGGTTTTAAAACAAGTCTTCATGTTATTCCACTGCATCAGGAGCCACTACATTGGGAGTATTGTTACGTCATACACACACACATAAATATATATTTATATATATGTAGATATATGTGTGTGTATATATATATATATATATATATATATATATATATACGGAAAATGTCACTTACCCAGTGTACATCTGTTCGTGGCATGATACGCTGCAGATTCACATGCTTTGCACATCCCGCCATCTAGTGGTGGGCTCGGAGTGTTACAAGTTGTTTTTCTTCGAAGAAGTCTTTTCGAGTCACGAGATCGATGGACTCCTCCCCTTTCGGCTCCATTGCGCATGGGCGTCGACTCCATCTTAGATTGTTTTGCCCGCAGAGGGTGAGGTAGGAGTTGTGTATTATAGTAATAGTGCCCATGCAATGGAGTAAAAATGTATGTATATAATGTGGTTTAAAGCGATACATTTACAAATTTACAAATGTTCAAGATCAACTTCAAACAGCTACAGGCTCCCGGGAGGTGGGTGGGCGCATGTGAATCTGCAGCGTATCATGCCACGAACAGATGTACACTGGGTAAGTGACATTTTCCGTTCGATGGCATGTGTAGCTGCAGATACACATGCTTTGCATAGACTAGTAAGCAGTTATCTCCCCAAAAGCGGTGGCTCAGCCTGTAGGAGTTGGAGTTGTTTGAAATAAAGTTCGTAGCACTGCTTGTCCTACTGTGGCTTGTTGTGTTGTTAACACATCCACACAGTAATGCTTGGTGAACGTATGAGGCGTAGACCATGTGGCAGCCTTACATATTTCATTCATTGGACTATTTCCTAGAAAGGCCATGGTAGCATCTTTCTTCCTAGTTTGGTGTGCCTTTGGTGTGATAGGCAGTTCTCTTTTTGCTTTGAGATAACAGGTTTGAATGCATTTAACTATCCATCTGGCAATGCCTTGTTTGGATATTGGATTCCCTGTATGAGGTTTTTGGAAAGCAACGAATAGTTGTTTTGTTTTTCGAATCTGTTTTGTTCTGTCAATGTAGTACATTAATGCTCTTTTGATGTCTAATGTATGTAGTGCTCTTTCAGCTACAGAATCTGGTTCAGGAAAGAACACTGGTAGTTCTACTGTTTGATTTAAGTGGAACGGTGATATGACTTTTGGTAAGAACTTTGGATTTGTTCGTAAGACTACTTTATTCTTGTGTATCTGAATAAAGGGTTCTTGTATGGTAAATGCCTGTATTTCACTTACTCTTCTTAGAGATGTGATGGCAATTAGAAATGCTACTTTCCATGTTAAATATTGTATCTCACATGAGTGCATGGGTTCAAACGGTGGACCCCTGAGCCGTGACAATGTTTAGGTTCCACAAAGGAACTGGTGGTGTTCTTGGTGGGATAATTCTTTTTAGTCCCTCCATAAAAGCCTTTATGACTGGTATCCTAAACAGTGAAGTTGAATGCGTAGTTTGCAGAAAGCTGAAATTGCTGTGAGATGTATTTTAATGGATGAGAAAGCTAGCTTTGACTTTTGTAAGTGCAGTAGGTAGCTGACGATTTCTTTAGCAGATGCGTGTAAGGGTTGAATTTGTGTATTATGGCAATAATAAACAAATCTTTTCCACTTATTTGCATAGCAATGTCTTGTGGTTGGTTTTCTAGCTTGCTTTATGACCTCCATACATTCTTGTGTAAGGTCTAGATGTCCGAATTCTAAGACTTCAGGAGCCAAATTGCTAGATTCAGCGATGCTGGATTTGGGTGTCTGATCTTTTGTTTGTGTTGAGTTAACAGATCTGGTCTGTTTGGTAGTTTGACATGAGGCACTACTGAAAGGTCTAGTAGTGTTGTGTACCAAGGTTGTCTTGCCCAAGTTGGTGCTATTAGTATGAGTTTGAGTTTGTTTTGACCCAATTTGTTTACTAGATATGGAAGGAGTGGGAGAGGGGGAAAAGCGTATGCAAATATCCCTGACCAACTCATCCATAACGCATTGCCCTGAGACTGATCCTGTGGGTACCTGGATGTGAAGTTTTGGCATTTTGCGTTTTCTTTTGTTGCAAATAGATTTATTTGTGGTGTTCCTCATTTTTGGAAGTAAGTGTTTAGTATTTGGGGTTGAATCTCCCATTTGTGGATCTGTTGGTGATCCCGAGAGAGATTGTCTGTAACTGGTTCTGAATTCCTGGAATGAACTGCGCTATTAGGTGAATGTGGTTGTGAATCACCCAATGCCAAATTTTTCGTGCCAGGAGACACAACTGTGTTGAGTGTGTTCCTCCCTGTTTGTTCAGATAATACATCGTTGTCATGTTGTCTGTTTTGACAAGAATGTGTTTGTGGATTATTATAGGTTGAAAAGCTTTCAACGCTAGAAATACTGCCAGTAATTCTAAGTGATTTATGTGAAACTGTCTCTGTTGAGTGTCCCATTGTCCTTGGATGCTGTGTTGGTTGAGGTGTGCTCCCCACCCTATCATGGAGGCATCCGTTGTTATTACGTATTGAGGCACTGGGTCTTGGAAAGGCCGCCCTTTGTTTAAATTTATAGTGTTCCACCATTGAAGCGAGGTGTATGTTTGGCGGTCTATCAACACTAGATCTTGAAGTTGACCCTGTGCCTGTGACCATTGTGATGCTAGGCACTGTTGTAAGGGCCGCATGTGAAATCTTGCGTTTGGGACAATGGCTATGCATGAGGACATCATGCCTAGTAGTTTCATCACTATTTTGACTTGTATCTTTTGTTTTGGGTACATGGCCTGTATTACATTGTGAAATGCCTGTACCCTTTGTGGACTTGGAGTGGCAATCCCTTTTGTTGTGTTGATGGTTGCTCCTAAGTATTGTTGTATTTGACACGGCTGAAGGTGTGACTTGCTGTAGTTGAGTGAGAAACCTAGTTTGTGAAGGGTTTCTATGACATACTTTGTGTGTTGTGAACACCGTTCGTGCGTGTTGGTTTTTATTAACCAATCGTCTAGGTACGGGAACACATGTATTTGCTGTCTTCTGATATGAGCAGCCACGACTGCCAGGCATTTTGTAAAAACTCTTGGCGCAGTTGTTATCCCAAATGGCAACACTTTTAATTGGTAATGTACCCCTTGGAATACAAACCTTAAGTACTTTCTGTGTGAAGGATGTATCGGTATATGGAAGTACGCATCCTTTAGGTCTAGTGTTGTCATGTAGTCTTGTTGTTTGAGCAATGTGAAAGTGATCTGATTTGATGTAGATATTTAATGTTCTGAGATCTAATATAGGTCTTAGAGTTTTGTCTTTTTTGGGTATGAGAAAGTACAGTGAGTAAACTCCTCTTCCTCTTTGATGAATTGGTACCAACTCTATTGCATCTTTTTGCAACAATGCTTGAACTTCTAGTTGTAGAAGATCTATGTGTTGTTTTGACATGTTGTGTGTTTTGGTGGGACATTTGGAGGGAATTCTAGAAATTCTATGCAATAACCATGCTGGATAATGGCTAGGACCCACGTGTCTGTTGTTATTTCCTCCCAGTTTTTGTAGAACTTGGTTAGTCTCCCCCCCACTGGTGTTATGTGTTGGGGATTTGTGACATGGAAGTCACTGTTTATTTTGTGGAGTTTTGGGACTTTGGAACTTCCCTCTACTCTTTGGGAACTGTCCCCCTCTATATTGTCCCCGAAAAGTTCCCCGCTGGTATTGGCTCTGATAAGTGGGCTTTGATTGTGAGGTTGTGGGTTCAGTGCTTTGTCCTCGAAACCCCCCTCGAAACTGTGATTTTCGAAATGTGCCTCTGCTCTGTGGGAGTAGAGTGCGCCCATGGCTTTGGCCGTATCAGTGTCTTTTTTAAGTTTTTCGATAGCAGTGTCCACCTCCGGCCCAAACAACTGCTGTCCGTTAAATGCCATATTCAGCACGACTTGTTGTATTTCTGGCTTGAATCCAGATGTACGCAGCCATGCATGTCTCCGTATTGTTACTGCTGTATTAACAGTCCTAGAAGCTGTGTCTGCTGCATCCATAGCTGACCGTATCTGATTGTTCGAGATACTCTGTCCTTCCTCCACCACTTGTTGCGCTCGTTTTTGGAACTCCTTGGGCAAATGTTCTATAAAATGTTGCATTTCGTCCCAATGAGCCCTGTCATATCTTGCCAACAATGCCTGTGAGTTGGCAATGCGCCATTGGTTGGCTGCTTGTGCCGCCACTCTTTTCCCAGCAGCGTCAACCTACTACAACTGAGTCTGGTGTTAACTGTTGTGTGATGTACACAGGGTCTGTTGGTGGTGGTTTATATTTTTTCTCCACCCTTGGAGTAATGGCCCTTCCTTTCACAGGCTCTTCAAACACTTGTTTGGAGTGTTTTAGCATTCCAGGTAGCATGGGGAGGCTCTGGTACTGGCTGTGTGTGGACGACTGTGTATTAAATAGAAAGTCGTCTTCAATTGGCTCTGCATGCAGGCTGACATTATGAAACGCCGCTGCTCTTGACACCACCTGTGTGTAGGCGGTAGAGTCCTCAGGTGGTGACGGTCTAGCTGGATAACAGTCGGGACTGTTATCTGACACTGGTGGATCATAAAGATCCTACGCGTCTGGATCATCCTGACTCATCCCTGTATGAGTTGGGGACTGCATCATTGGTGGAGTGGCTACCGGTGATGGCTGTGGTGAGCGTTGTGGAGATGGTGGTGGGGTTACTTGTCTTGCCACTTTTGCCTGTGGCTGCTTGTCTTTTTCTTGGAAGGCAAGTTTCCGTTTCATTCTTATTGGAGGGAGAGTACTGATCTTCCCTATGTCCTATGTCCTTTTGAATGTGGAGCCTTCTTTGTGTGTAATCTGGCTCCATTGTTTCTAGCTCCTGTCCAAATCTATGTGTTTGCATTTGTGAGGACAGGCCTTGTTCCTCTGTGTAGGAACTTGTTTTCGGTTCCGAGGCCGGATGTTTCGGTACCGAAACCTTTTCGGCTGGCTTTTTCGGTTCCGACAACACTTTTTTGCTCTTAGGCGTAGTGATCTCTCGGTGCCGACTTGCTTCGGTGCCAAGATTGCTCTGACCCGGTGTTTCGGGGTCGAGTCTGCTCTGTGCCGGTATCTCGACCGGAGTCGGATGACTTCGACACATGCATGCCCTTTTTCGGTGCCGATGCTTTGCCACCTATTTGTCAGGTTAAGCCATGGCCTGATGGCGGTGGCGTCCCCTGGGCTTTACTGGTTTTTACGTGAGTCTTGTGTATCGACGTCTTACTCACGGTTTTCGGCATCTGTTCAGGATCGACCTCTTCCGAGTCAGAATCCTAGATAGAGAAGGCTTCCTCTTCTTCCTCCATGTGTTTTTGTCCTGTCGGCACCAACGCCATCTGTAGTCTTCTTGCTCTTCGGTCCCTTAAGGTCTTTCTGGACCGAAATGCTCGACAGGCCTCACAGGTATCCTCTTTGTGTTCTGGCGACAGACACAAATTACAGACCAAATGCTGATCTGTATAAGGATACTTGTTGTGACATTCGGGGCAGAAGCGGAATGGGGTCCGTTCCATTAGCCTTGAAGACGCACGCGGTCGGGCCAACCAGGCCCCGCTGGGGAATCGAAAACCCCAAAGGGCCACCGGAGCTCTTCAAAATTCAGTGTCGATCTGTTGTAACTAACCCGATACCGAACGCAAACAATACCGTCAAATTTTCCGAGATTTTCACTAACTTTCCGAACCGAAACGCGGAGCTAAAAGGAACACGTACGAACCCGATGGCGGAAAGAAAATCTAAGATGGAGTCGACGCCCATGCGCAATGGAGCCAAAAGGGGAGGAGTCCCTCGATCTCGTGACTCGAAAAGACTTCTTCGAAGAAAAACAACTTGTAACACTCCGAGCCCAACACTAGATGGCGGGATGTGCAAAGCATGTGTATCTGCAGCTACACATGCCATCAAACATATATATATATGCGCAATACAGGGGTTGGTTTGGTGCCCACAAAGCACAGAGGCAGTGCGTGACAAATGGTAGCAGGTCCTGGCATGGGGAAGTTGGGTGCAAGGCCTGGCTGAAAGCCAACCGCGGTACCAGCACCCAGTACCATGATAGCCACCGAGCCCACCAGTGAGGTACCATGGTAGTGGTATCATTTCACACAAAAAAAACAAAAAAAAAGAGAAGAAACTGATCAAAGACCAGATCCTCATAGACCAGACCCTGCAACCAGTCACTATTGTGCAGACTGTAGGCAATACAAAGTAAGGGGTTGGCCGTCTGCAGTGGGTTGGCCACCTTGCCAAATCAATGCTGCTTAAGGCAGAAGGCCATGGTTGGCGGGAGGTTGGACTTTCACAAGTTGTTGAGCACAGAGCCTAGACATGTAACTAACCCCCACTATGCATACCCAAAGACCTTTTGCAGTGGATGGGGGGTGGAGGATATGGGTTGTGCAGGGCCTGGCAGGAGAGTAGGACTTTCAGCCAACCCCCCCTGTGTGTAGCGGTAGGCTTGGCTACACGTTGCCCTAGGTGGCTGGGTATAAGCTCTACTTTTAATAAGATCGAAAAATCACAGAAATTAACTGAAAGAAAAAACAACGTTAAAGCAACGTTATAGTTAGGCGGGAAAGACTATATAGGTGAACATTCCAAAAAACACAGAAATTCACTTAAAAAAACAAGGGACAAAGACTTTATAGTTAGGTGCTCCAATGAGATAAAAACTAATGTTTAAGAACCGAAAAAACTCATATTTGCCAGTTATAGCTTAGTGAACTAACTATAACTTGTGCCTTTGTCATGCACTGCTTGTGATTTCATATACTGCATCACTCATGACGAGTTAAATTATATCACTGATGATATCTCAAATCATTCTGATGAAATAAAGTGTTATCTTACCTCCTTGTCACCAAGTGTTTCAAGCAGCAGAAGCAATATTGTTTTAAAGTGCTCATCCCATATCCCGAAACATTCTTCACGACTAAACTTCAGGAGCTCACAAAGTGCTGCCTTTCGTTCCTCCACTCTTTCATTGTGATTCGATAATTCCTTGAGCAGCTCTGAAATAAGCTCAGAATGATCTAAAGAAACATCTGAAGGAAAATATATGTATATATAAATAAATATGCAAGTTATTTGGAGGTGCCACGTATAGCAGAATCAAACACAGAGTTCAAAAACACAACCAGAGCTGCTGTACTGCAGTGTATATTTGACATGTAGTATTGGAGAGGGAGTTAAGAAATTAACATATTATTAACCAACGTTTAGACACAACAATTGCGGCATAAAGGTTTTTTTATGGTCAAAATCTTTTTATTGGCATTTTATTGAACGCATACTCTCACCTCTACAACGGAAGGCCTGTGAGCTGAATTACTGTTATTGGGACATGGGAGGGAAGGTCAGAAAATGGGTAGTGAGGGAAAGGAAGGAGGTAAAAGGGTCCAAATGTCCCAAGTACGGGTCGTAAAGTTGTGCAGGACTTGCAGGTAAATGGAACAGTCCTCACTGGATGTGAACAAAGTTAGTAGTTTTATTAAGTCTCGCCTCCCGTCAATTCAAGCACCCGAAAGTAGCAAAGTCATGTAAGCTCTCAATAGTTTTAGCTAGGAAGCAGAAGCATGGGCCCCACACTGTGATCAAATATAGCATTATGAGTTTCCTCATAGTGCTGAAACATCACAATTTATGTAGCCAGTCGAATTGGACAGTTATGGTGTCTGTAGCACATTTATATGGTATGCCCTGCCTAGGGGCACACAGGGCCATTGTTACTGTCTTCCCCCTATCTGAGTGGAGTGGGTATGTCATCTGGTTGGGGAGTCTCAGGAGTGTATAGCTAGGAAAGCGAGGGCTATCCATCCCCCCGATTTCATCAATGACTTGGAGCACTTCCTCCCAATATCTCTTGAGCTTGTGGCTGCTCTAGAGTACGTGTGTAAGCCTATCTACTTGGACACAGTTCCGCCAGAAGGTGTCTGTGGTCCCAGGCTTCCATTTGGCGAGTCTAGCTAGGGTGTAGCACCAGTAATGGGGGGTTTTCAGTAGGGATTCATTCCCTGCCGCATGATGGAAGGAGGTTTGAGTACTGAGGAGGCTGTTTGCCTGTTTCTTAGGTGTGAAGGTGTGTTCCACCTCTACACAATGCTGTTGAGCCAGGGCTCTGCAAGCTACTATAGATGTGTTCAAAAAATTCTATATTGGATAGCCGGCTTTTATTATTGTGTTTGGTGAACAGCCATTTTCCAAATATTGTTAGTGGTTTGGGGGTGTGAGGGCAAAGGGAGGGTTAAGTTATCTAGTATCTTAGCTTCTGCGTAGTGTGAGTATTCAGTCCCACATAGGTAATAATTGGACTAGGGTCATGAGAAGTCAAAAATCCTTCTGGGGTCGAACAGATCACCAATTTGCTTCCAGTTGGTTGTTTGCCAGGCATGGAATTCAGAGCTTTTGGGGCGCTGAAGGGAATACTAGGTTACCTATGATGGGTGTGAGAGGAGTTATGGGGGTAAAGAAGACCTTTGCCACTATTACCTTGCCCAGGCTGCTAGTTGCTTGTGTGATGGGTGATATGTAAACCCCTGCTGGTCAGTATTTTTTGGGGGGAGCCAGGGTACCTTCCAGATGCATGTCCCTGCTGTGGATTGGTGAAGCATTTCTTCTGCAAGTAGCCTATTCCATTCAATCATATATCTAAGTTGGGCTGTTAAATAGTAGTGACTGATGTGTGGGATACCTAGGTCACTGTTGGAAATGGGGAGGTACATTTGCTTTCTCGTCATACAGGGCTGTTTATCTATCATTTATTGAATTCCACTAAGTACCAGTTGAGGAGGTTTCAGGGGAAGAGATTGCATAACATGGAGAATCTTGGGTAGCAACGCCATTTTTACTGCTGCTATTCTGCCTACACAAGAGAGATCTCCAGCCTTCCAGCTCTGCAGATCCTTGGGTGCCATAATGTAAAAGTTACTTACCTTTGGTAACAATATATCTGGTAGATACATATTCTAGTTGCAGATTCCTTACCTTTGAATTTCCCCAGGCGTCAGACTGGATCCAGAGAATTTTGTTCGAGCAGTGCCTCTGCGTGCCGTTGGTCGCCGTGATGATGTCGCGGTCGTATATAGGTGGCACACCTGGCGAATGACGTCAGTTTCTTTTCACGACTTTCCACGCCAGTAGCGAGGAGCCATGAAGAACACAGGGTGGTGCGCCAATACTAGGGCCCTTAAGGGGAAGTTCCTGTCCCTAGAAATCAGTTCGCAGTGCGGGGAGGATGGGTGGGTCGGTAAGGAATCTGCAACTAGAATATGTCTCTACCAGATATATTGTTATATCTGGTATCTGGAATAGGCAGTCTGATCAGAGGAGCTATGGCCATGCTCAACAGCTCTGGATATCAGACTCTTCGTGCCCAGTCTGGAGCCACCAGTATAATTTGGGCCCGGTCTTGCCTGATGTTCTTCAGAACTGGGCAGAAGTGGTATGGGCGGAAAGGCGTACAGAAGGCCTGAAATCCACTCATGACGAAAAGCGAAGCCGAGACAGTGCCGCCTTGGAAACTCCAACGCGCAAAAAAGCTGACATTGCAGTTCGTCTGCTCGGGCATTCAAGGAGCCCGCCAGGTGTTGAACCACCAGGGAAATGCCCTGATGTGCCAGCCAAGTCCAGAGGTGAAGAGCCTCTTGACAAAGGGTTCTCGACCCCACTCGGCCTTGTTTGTTTCAATATCACATCGCAGTGGTGTTGTCTGTGAACACCTGCACTGCTTTCCCCTTGAGAGAGGGAAGGAATGCTCTCAATGCTAGTTGAATCTCTTGGAGCTCCAGATGATTGATATGGAGCCCGGTTTCCGCCAGAGACCAGGGACCTCTGATTTCCACCTCTCCCATGTGGCCGCCCCATTCCAGGAGTGACGCATCTGTCACAACTGTACGATACAGATATATTGTTACTGAAGGTAAGTAACTTGTACATCTGATAGAGACTTCTAGTTGCAGATTCATTACCTTTGAATAGATACCCGAGCAATACCATCCCCGGTGGTGAGCTGCGAACCAAGATCACACCAAGAAATCCTGCAGGACCGAACGGCCAAAGTAGCCATCCCTTCGGGCCTGACTGTTCAGGCAGTAGTAGGCCCATGTCGCTGCCTGACAGATGTCCAGGACTGGAATGCCCAGTGCTAGCACTGTGGTAGCAGCAGTAGCTCTGGTGGAGTGAGCGTACAAACCTTCAGGAGGTTGCTTTTTAGCCAGAGTGTAGCACATTTTGATGCATAAGAGTACCCATGGTGAAATGGTCCTCTTCTGCACCGGCTTCCCCTTCTTTGCACCCACATATCCCACAGAGAGTTGATCGTCCACCCGGGAGTCTTTGGTAAGATCAAGGTAGAACGCCAACGCTCTTATTGGGTCCAGACGGTGGAGTCTCTCCTCTTCATGAGAGCGATGTGGGGGTGCATAAAAGGTAGGCAAGGTGATGGACTGTCCGACATGGAAGGGTGTCACTACTTTAGGTAGGAAAGAAGCCCTTGTGCGAAGTACCATTTTGTTAGGATGTATGGCCAGAAAAGGTGGCTTAGATGACAGAGCCTGGAGCTCACTTACTCTGCGGGCAGAGGTAATGGCAACTAAAAAGACAGTCTTGATAATTAAGAGCCGTAAAGGGCAGTTGTGAAGCAGCTCAACGGGGTACACATAAGGTATGTTAATACCAGGTTTAGATCCCATTGGGGCATGATGGATGGGATAGGAGGAAAGAGATATGTGAGGCCTTTAACTAACCTCCCAACTATAGGAGATTTAAATAAGGTAGGCTGATCAGGTAACCTCAAGAAAGCAGAGATAGCAGAAAGATATCCCTTAAGAGTGCCCAGGGTGGAACCCTGCTGGGCAAGGGAAAGAATAAAGAGAAGGACTTGAGAAAGAGGAGCAGATAGAGGATCGACAGATTTGTCAATGCACCATGGCACATATGTCTTCCAACGACAGACATATACAGTTTTAGTTGAGGGACGCCTGGCTGCCAAGATAACGTTATAGACTTCAGCAGGCAGGTCAAAAAACGTCAACTGTTGCCGCTCAATCTCCACGCAAGGAGGCAGAGGGTGCACAGGTTTGGATGGAGGACCCTCCCCTGCTGCTATGACAGAAAATCCTCCGAATAGGCAGTCTGATCAGAGGAGCTATGGCCATGCTCAACAGCTCTGGATATCAGACTCTTCGTGCCCAGTCTGGAGCCACCAGTATAATTTGGGCCCGGTCTTGCCTGATGTTCTTCAGAACTGGGCAGAAGTGGTATGGGCGGAAAGGCGTACAGAAGGCCTGAAATCCACTCATGACGAAAAGCGAAGCCGAGACAGTGCCGCCTTGGAAACACCAACGCGCAAAAAAGCTGACATTGCAGTTCGTCTGCTCGGGCATTCAAGGAGCCCGCCAGGTGTTGAACCACCAGGGAAATGCCCTGATGTGCCAGCCAAGTCCAGAGGTGAAGAGCCTCTTGACAAAGGGTTCTCGACCCCACTCGGCCTTGTTTGTTTCAATATCACATCGCAGTGGTGTTGTCTGTGAACACCTGCACTGCTTTCCCCTTGAGAGAGGGAAGGAATGCTCTCAATGCTAGTTGAATCTCTTGGAGCTCCAGATGATTGATATGGAGCCCGGTTTCCGCCAGAGACCAGGGACCTCTGATTTCCACCTCTCCCATGTGGCCGCCCCATTCCAGGAGTGACGCATCTGTCACAACTGTACGATCTGGTTGGGGAAAGGAGAAGGATCTGCCCTTGACCCAATCCTGATTTGTTAACCAACACTGCAGGTCTCTTGGAGTTCCTTCCGAGATCTGGACCTTGTCGGAGACATTCCCCTAATGCTGTGCCCACTGGAACTTCTGGACCCACTGCAGAGCCCGCATATGCCATCTGGCAGTTTGAACCAGCAGGATGCAGGAGGCCATGAGGCCCAGCAGTCTCAGAGTCAGTCTCACTGAAATCAAGGACAGAGGCTGAAACATCGGTATCATAGCCCGAATATCCTGGACTAGCTTTTCAGGAGGATATGCCAGAAACTGCACTGTATCCAGAACAGCTCCGATGAAAGGAAGCGTCTTGAGGTGTCAGGTGTGACTTTGGCACGTTGATAGTGAACCCCACGAATGCAAAAGGTTTGCCGTAGTCGGAGGTGGGAGACAACTGTATGGGTCGAGTTTGCCTTTAACAGCCAATCGTCGGGATAGAGGAAGGCTGGAACCCCTATCCTGCGCAGATGAGCTGCCACCTCTACCATCACTTTCGCGAACACCCGAGGGGCACTGGTAAGGCCAAAGTGGAGCACGGTAAACTGAAAGTGCTCGTGACCTACCACAAATCGTAGGCAACATCTGTGGGCTGGTAAAACGGGAATATAAAAGTATGCGTCTTGCAAGTCCAACGCTACCATCCAGTCTCTGGGATCCAGGGCAGATAGAACCTGAGACAATGCCAACATTTTGAACTTCTCCTTTTTGAAGAAGAGGTTGAGGGACCAAGGATCTAATATAGGACAAAGACCTTTGTCTTTTTTCGGCACCAGAAAGTAGCAGGAATAGCAACCACAAACTACTTCTGGCAACGGAACTCTCTCTAGAGCTCCTTTGGCCGAAAGGGCTTTGACTTCCTCGCCAAGAAGCGCCATATGATCCTCTGCTATTCGATTGTATTAAGGTGGCATGGCTGGAGGAGGTGTATTGAAAGGGAGGGAGTAGCCCCTTCAGACAATTTGGAGGACCCACCTGTCCGAGGTAATGGATTGCCATTGGGGCCGGTGATGGGGAATCCTGCCGCCAACTGGTTCCTGGTGTACCAGCGGACTAGGAAGGTTTGGAGCCGGGAAGGGGGGGGGGGGGGGGGGAGGGGGTGGAGAGGGTGGGGGTGTGAACTGGGTGACCTGCTGGCTCCCTGATCCCCGGGGGCGTGGGATCCCACGTCCGTGTAAGGGCTGTACAGCGTGCGTGGGTCTATGTCTGGGGGGGAAAGGATGCAGTTGGGTGCTCCTTCCGTAGCCACGAAAGGGGCGAAAGGTGGACTGCTGGGGTCTAGAAGTGGGCAAGAGGCCAAGGGACAGGAATCCTTAAAACGCTTGAGCGCAGAGTCCACCTTGTCTCTGAAGAGATGTGTGCCATCAAAGGGCAGGCATGTCCATCAAGGATTGCTGGACATCCCCTGAAAAGCCAAATGTTCTCAGCCAGGCATGGCATCTCAATGCCACCGTCGATGCAACCGATCTGCCCAGAGAATCAGTTGTATACAGTCCACAACGAATCATGAACTTCATTGCATCCCTCCCACCTGTTATGGCTTGGGAAAGGATAGTCCGGGCCTCCTCCAGAACTCTAGGCAGCACTTAAGCAACCGTATCCCAGAGAGTATGGGAACAGCGGTCCAAAAGGCATGCAGTGTTCATGGACCACAGCGCTAGACTGTTTGGAAGAAAACAACTTCTTCCCCAAATTGTCCAGTCTTTTTGATTCCCTATCTGGGGGTGCGGCAGGGAATGCGCCAGATGCAGAGGAAGCCTGGATGACCAGGCTCTCAGGCGTGGGGGTCTGACGGTGTAGGCCGATGGCGGCGGGCAATCATCCTATTCACAGGAGCACCTGTGCTGGGTCTGGACCAAGTACCCAAAAGGACCTCTGTCAGTGCCTCAATAAAGGGGAGAACGGCTCGGAAGAGGAAAAGGGAGACCCCAGCTGAAGCACGTTGGTTAGGATATTAGGCCTAACCTCCACAGAAGGTAGCTCGAGGTCCAGGACCTCAGCCGCCCTTCTCACCACCATAGAATAAGAGGCACCCTCCTCCGCAGCCACGTTAGGAGGAGAGAGCATACCAGAGTCAGGGGAGGTGTCTAGACCACTGGCATCACCCAAATCCTGCACCCAGTCCATTTGGGGGTCAAGCTGGTATTCCAAAGGGTCCAGCGTCCCCTCCATACTCTCCCCGTATCCATATCCACAAGCATAAGGGTCTGGATCAATCCTGGACCCTGGAGAGCCCATAGAGAACTGAATTGGCGTTGAGCGATGTCGTTCCGGGTCAGAGTCGTCGGGTATGAGGATGGGATTGACGTCGATTGTGGGCCCAACCGACGTCGGGAGCATCTATTCCTGACCCGACGCTGGGGAAAGTTGCTGTGGCACGACCAGGGTCGGGACGGATCTGCGATTGGATCCGGAGGGGCCCTCTGGAGCCATGGCCAAAGCCGACGACTTCGAACCCGAGGGGGCCCTGTGCCCAAAGGCGCCGAAGGTGGGTCGGTCTGCCCAAAAATGAGGCGCATTGCCTCAAAAAATTCCTTGAGCTGGGCAGGGGTGGCTCCTGGGAAGTCAGGGAAGTGCAGAGCCAACCCAGATGAAGGCTCTGAAGACAGAGGCCTAGAGCGTCGACGCTCTTCCCGCGCCGCATCGTCCAAGCAAAGGGGTGAAGCCGAAGAACGCTTGTCCTCCGACGACTTCTTTTTGTGACCCGAATGTCCCGATGACGAAGAGTCGAGTGTCTGGCGGCGATGAGCTTTATGGACCACTCCATCAAAGCTTTCGGGTTCATGGCCCGACACTCGGAGCACAACTTTGGGTCGTGTTCGTGCTCCAGGCACCAAAGACAAACAAGGTGCGGATCCATCACCGACATAGTTCGGTGACAGGAGTAGCAGGGCTTGAATTTGGTCTTGTGGGACATCCCTCGACACATCCACAAACTCGTCAAAAGAATTTGACAAAAATGTCGATGTAGTCAAAAAATGAATGAAGGAGCTCTCTCCAGATCTGCGTGTAGGCTGGCGCGGATAGAAAAGAACAGACGTCAGCGCACTGGGGTGCGCCTATATATGACCGTGACATCATCACAGTGAACACAATGCCAACAACGCTCGTGGAGTCGACCGAAGCCACCTGACGGCGACCAGAGGTACTGCTCGAAGAAAATTCTCCTGAACCAGTCTGACGCCTGGGGAAATTCAAAGGTAAGGAATCTGCAACTAGAAGCTAATCAGATGAATGGTCTTGCTCTGTTGTCTCCCAGAGTGTGGGGAGAATTGTGAGCCCAAGGTAAGTGCCCCATGGAAAGGGTAGCTGTGCTCAAGTACAGCTCTTTCAATATGTGGTATGGTTAAACTGAGAGACTGAGTTTTTAATATTCACCTCAACACCCAAAACCTTCTGTCAAGCTCGTTCTTAAGAACTGGGGGTGAAGACAGGGGTTGACACTACTGGTGTAGAGGGCTATTTTATGTCCCTGACCTCCAAAGGGGATGCCTCTGACTGATACTTTCGTTCGTATCCTCTCATAGTATGGCTCTATGAATAACACAAAGAGGAAGGGAGAAGAGCTGCAACCTTGGCGAGTGCCCCATGATACTGGAAAGGGTCTGGCAGTGAAGCCATTTACTTTCACTTGGGTGGTGGATTTGGCATAACCACTCCACACCCATTTCAAGAATTGCGGCCCCTGCCATACAGCTACAATGATTTGCCTAAGGAATGACCAATGCACATGGTTAAAAGCCTTCTCAGCCTTAAGAGACAGAAACAATGCTGGGTCTGCAATACAACCCCACTGTGTATACACTCAACTGCACAAAGCCTTTGGCTCTTTCTCTGTCAGTTTTTCTCTGCCTCTCTATTTATCCATCTGTCTGCTTCACATCCTTTCTGTCTTTTGTTTTTTACTACTTTCTAACTGTGCTTTGTGATTTATTTCACAGGTTTTGCACACCTTTCGGCCCCCAGCACTCCCCTGGATTCAGACACCTCTCATGGTGCCCACCCTTTGCTGTGGAAACCTTTCCCTACAGCGCAAAACACACAAATCTGAACTGATGCACGATTATCCAAGTGGCAAATGCAAAACAGCTTTACTTATGTGATAACTGCAATAACCAGGGCCACTGGAATTATGGGATTCTGCAGCTCTGGCTTTTTTGCATTATTAAGTATTTGTCTTATTTGCCACATAACCCATCATCTGCCGCATAATCTGCACATATTACCAAAAAAGCACGTTTCTAGCATAAACGGATCAAAAGATACTAAAAACATGGTGATATGTATCATGCACGTTGGAAGATCGTTCTCAAAGTTTAACTGATCAGTTTTTAGTTGTTGGTTTATGTATCTGGATGTTAAACTGGTACTGAAGATGCAAGACAGTATTCACAAGTGTAGGAAAGTCACACTTTTTGGCAACTGTTACCCCCACTTTTTGCCTGTTGTCAGTGTGCTTAGATGGTTTTCACTGAGCTCCTGCTAACCAGGACACCAGTGATTGTGCGCTTTTAAATTTGGTTGCCTAGCTATCCTTTACACCCCAAAAGTGACATACTGGTGTACCCCTGTAAGTCCCTAATATATGGTACTTAGGTATTCAAGGCATTGGTACACCAGGGGTTCCCAATGGGCTGCAGCAAGTATTATGCCACCCATGGGAGCCCATGCAAACTGTCTCTGCAGGCCTGCCATTTGCAGCCTGCATGAAAAGGTGCCTGCACCCTTTCACTGCTGGTCACTACACCAGGTCACTGTAAGTCACCCCTATGATAGGTCCTTCCAGCCCTAAGGGTAGAGGGCAGGCCCCTGTATGTGTGGGGACCCCTAAATGAGCAGAGGTGCCCCTATGAATTCCAGTTTCACTTCCCTGGACTTTGTAAGTACTGGGAAACCATTTAAGCTATGTACTGCCCATTGGTCAACACCTATGGTCCAGCTACATAATGGTAAATCAGAACCTAGGCATGTTTGGTTTCAAAGATGTCAGAATCATACCCCAATACTGATGCCAGTATTAGCGGCATGATTCCATGCACTCTGGGGGCTACTCAGAGGACCCCTACCCCCCAGTATTGCTCCTACCAGTCTTCCAAGTTGCTGCAGCCCCTCAGACAAGATTCTGCCCTCCTGCTGCTTGACCAGCTCAAGCAGGGGAAGGTAGAACAAAGGATTTCCAGTGGCAGAGGGGAGCAACTTACCCTCCCTTGGAAATAGGTGTTACAAGACTGGGGAAGGGTAGCCTCCCCATGCTACTGGCTTGCTTTGAAGTGCACATTTTGTGCCCTCCTTGCATAATCCGGTTTGCACCAGTCCAGGGACCCCCAGTTCCTGCTCTGGAGCAAAACTACACAAAGGAAAGTAAAGTGACCACTCCCCTGTCCATCACCGCCCCTGGGGTGGTGCCCAGAGCTTACCTGGAGGAGCTCTGGGTACCACTTGAAACCAAGATGGGCAGAGGCCCCTGGGAGCATCTGAGTGGTCAGGTTAGGCAGATGACATCAGTGACCCCCTCTGATAGGTGGTCAGCCTTGCAAAGTCACCAAACCCCTTTTTGGGCTATTTAGGGAATCCCTTGCAGATGGGTCCCCAGATTTGGCATCCAAGACTCCACCAGGGCTCCTCTGCAATGACCTCTTCTGCTCCTGGCCACCGGAACCCCTGATGGACTTCACTGGAACCGAACATGACTGCAACCCCGAGACGACCTCACACTGCCACATTGCTTCCGTGGCTCCTGGCAGCACTTTGCAACCTTTCCACAGCTGTACATCCTCAGGGGTCGGCAAGATGTCAGCTGCACCAAAGAAGCAAGAAGGAATCTCCCTTGGAGTGAAGGAGACACTCCCCTGCATCCACAGCCATTTAAGGCAATGATGTCCAGCTGCTGAGATCTTCTGTCCTCAGGATTTGCGAAGATTCTCCAACACAGGTAGTGGTTCTGAGGGGTCCACTGGGTCATTTTTGCCTTCTTTTCAACTTGGGAGACAGTGAACCCTTGCCTCTTCCTTCAGGAGAGAATCCCTGTGCACCGAGACTATTGTAGATACCAAGGCTTGTTGACTACTGCTCTGAGGAATCTTCAGACTCCAACTAGACTCAGCCCCCAGAACTCTACCTCTGCAAGGACAGTCTCCTCTCTGCAGCTCCAGCGACATGGCACTCCTCTTCAGGTGTGCTGACTGGGTCTAACTGTGACTTACTGTGCCAGCTGCTAATGAGCTGCTTGTGGGGGCTCTGACTGTTTCTCCTGGCTCTCTTGAATCCTGAGGGTCAGTCGCGCTACCCTCCAAGGGTCAAGTACCCAGGACCTTGCTGGAACTCCACAGCTCTTCAAAACCTCCAACAGCTCTCTTGCATTTGCCTGTGCTTGTTGGTGGTCCTCCAGACCACTGACCTGTCTGCAAACCAGAGACAGTTGAGGGACAGTTCGTAGGTGACTCCTGGATCCCGCAGCTGGACTTCATCCATCACCGATGACCAGGACCTTCAGCTACAGGGTGGGGTTGTAGGATAGCATTGCCTCCTGTCCCACCTGGACACTCCTGAGTGGACTAGACTGTTCCCTTCTTTTGCAGGTCCTCCTCACTCAGAAAACGCCCTTGTGTTCCACTGCCCTGGTCCTGTTTCTGCATTTCTCCAACCACAACGTCCCTGTGTTAGCCTATGGGATGACCGGATAACTTACCTCTCTGCACCCGGCCACTGGGGATCTTCTAGGTACTTACCTTTTGGGGTTTCACTGTTCCAGCCCTTGGCTAACTACTCCATACACTCTGATGGGGGACACCCTTTCACATTCTTTATTTTTAGTATATGGTTTTGCCCCCCTATAGGGCCCTTGCTAATTTATGCTTTTTCTGAGTACTTACTAGTGTATATTCTGTGTGTTCATACCTCCAGAGAGAGGTATACTAATAGTAGTCTAGTTTGGTGTGTCTATAATAAAGTAACTTTACTTTTGCAACACTGTGTGGTTCCTTTTATGTGTGATAAGTTACTGTGTGACTTCTGTGGGATTGCAAGCGATTCACATGCCTTCTAGCCAAGTCTTGGCTGCTCACCACAGCTGCGCTAGAGAGCCCTGACTGTCTAGACACTGTAACACTATCTAATCAGGGTTGCCTGGTCCCAGTATATGGTGTAACACCATAGGTGTCTACCACACACTGGGCCAAGCCAAGCATGACGAAGCAGCGCTACAGACTGAGCCATGGATCTGCCAACTGAGGATCCGATATCCATACCACACCTTATGTCAAACCTGGCTGCCTCTCACCCATCCTTGAGTGTCTGGGCGAGTTTGCTCCGGGGTCTTCGCCGGAAGCAAAGGTAGCAGATGGGCCACCGAATCCCACAATGCATAGGAAAGACGGCCCAGAATACAAGAGGTGATTATCGACTGCAGGGCTGAGCTGTTTGAAGAGAAAATATTTCATCCACAAGTTTGAAGCCATTTGGACTCCCTTTCTGGGGGAATGCTTGGGAGGATGCTGAGGTCAGAAGAGGTTGTAGCAGCCTGCACCACAAAACTTCTTGGAGTTGGGTGAAGGAAAAGACAAGCTGGGCCCTATGGGCAGGCTGGTGTCTATGGGCCATGGATCTGACCACAGGGGCCCCCGTAGTGGGCTTAGCCCAGGCCACTAAAAAATAAATAATAATAATCATATAATGCCTCACTATATGGAAGCACAGGCTCTATGCCCGTTGGGCTCTGGTGAAGCACTGATACCAAGGGGTCAGTGGTCACCTCTATAGATGCATCAGCAGAAAATTCTGAGTTTTTTGTGGTGTGCTAAAACAAAAAGTACATTTCATTGTGCAAGATTCTTAGCTGCAACATTACGTGAAGAGTTTGAGCTGCGTTTTGCTGCTTGGCGATGGACAACAAAATGATGTGGCCGAGGATTTCGAAGAAAGCTTTGTTGTGCAACAACAGTGTAGTGTTCACTATATTGTACTGCGTAGAGATCTTTCTTCAATAATTAGACTTTTACGAAACAATAAAAGTCTTAATGAACCAACATTATTCAAACGCACATCTAAAAGTACAATGTAACTTATAACTGCAAACGAAATAGTTAGAAAATAAACAATACTTTCATCGCTATTACTGATTTAGTGCATTGCAGGTGAAGAATCTTTTTTATTTTTTTTATTTTATGCAGTGACACAGATAGAAATGAACATAACTGGAGTTTTTAAAAAGCCTAAAACACATAACTTTGGTGAAAGTAACTTTGTAGGTATCCAAATTCATAAGTTGGGCTCCCAGTTTTATGTTATTTTTCTTTCTTTTTTTTTTTTTTTTTTAAACATTGCCGTCCGTATTTATCTACTTTTTTAATTCATTTTATCAGTATTTTCCCGCATTTATGTTTTCATGTTGGGGAAAGATAAAGCTGCAAATCATATTTTTCTACATTTATTCAAGAGAAAATGTACATGTACTTGTTTAAATTAACGCATGGAGGCCTAATGGCTTTCATGCAAACAAACTTTCCACATTCTAATAACATGCAGAGAACATATAGGACTACCACCACATCACAGCATAAACACTGTGGCATTGTGTCTCAGTGAGCCTTCAAGTGTTCGAATAGCCCAAACAAAAATAAACAAGTGTACATTTTCACTAGTGGCAGGGATGACGTGGAACATAATTTTTGAATGCAAAAGGCTTCTCTGTATGTGAACCATCAGGTTTCAATGCCTCAAGGACATAACCAATACCATAAAAGATCAGCGTTCACCATAGTCTTCGAAGGACAGTGGAATACAAAGCTGTTAATCCAGGTGAAGACGTGATGGCTCTCTTGAAGAGAAGCTTTTCACATTAAAGATGGTATTTTACTGCAATACTTTCACAAGTGAGGTGTTGTCCACTTGCTTATTTTTTAAAGGGAAATTTGGAGACTCTGGTGAGAACAGGATACAACGTCACTTTGTTTGCTGAGGTTATATTCACCAGATATTTAACATAAAGTTAAAAAAAGAGACCTTATTCAAACATATTGACATAGTTTCCTGCATGTGCATTATCCAGGAAAACTATTTTACTTTCTCATTCCCTGGTCCTTGATATATTAATGTGCTTACATAAATGAAAACATTGTTTAATTTAAATAACCAACTCAGGTGATAATAGAACAGGAATTTTCATAAAAGTAATTTTATATATATATATATATATATATATATATATATATATATATATATATATATATATATATATATATATATATTTTTTTTTTTAAAGGAACTTTAAGATTTTATATAATTAATTCTTATTGCAAGAACAAATTCTATTCAGGACTTACCATCCGGAAACTGTTCAGCGTCGTCATCAAACATTGCCTCTTTCAATGCAGACTTATTTAATGAACTGATGCTATCAGAATAATTGTTGGGGTTGTAATCTCTTGATCGTGGTGTGGGTCGGAGAGGCATTGTATTGAGTAATGAAGTTTTGTTATCGAGTGCTGTTCGGCCTGTGTCAGGAGCATCGCCTCCTCCCTTTGAATCGGTCATTCCAGAACTGCTGCATATCTGCCAAGAAAAAGCAACATCCTGTTTTAAATCTTGCAATTTTTCCATAAATTGTGTGCAGAGGTTAGGCGTGTCATAGCACTCAAATGTGTTACTTCTATCTGACAAAAGGTATCATTTGAATTAATAAAGAGCCATCAAAACACCTTGTATTTTATGTGTCGTAACATATGTAGTCCTACAACAAAATACCAAACATACACAGTCTCTATTAGTGACAAATTTAAAATAAAAACATGTGTAAAATAAATACACTACAAATGCTGTGGAAAAGATGGGCAGACACAAACTCTGCTATCTTGTCTCCTTCAAGCACACTCTCTAGTGTCCTCATTTATGAGAGCAGAATATAATATTTTTTGGAACAAGCTCTCAAAGCACGAGTCTTGTATGCTTTAGAATGAAGCACTGAATAGCACCTAAGTATGTAGAAACCCCAAACACACTAAAGGTGATGCACAGAATGCTTGCAGTCTAAACAGTTAGCAATCACCCTGGGTAGAAATCCAGCACGTCGTTTTTCACTCTAGAGAGATGCCCACCTTCAGCAATTTAGTACTGATCCTGTATCTCATGGGGACACTATCAGAACTGATGAGCAAGACCACCCCCCCCCCCTTCAGAAGGGAATTCAAGGAAGCCCAGACCAGTTTCAGCCTTATAAGTCTCATCAATAAGGTATAGCTTAGATCCTGTTACATAGGAAGCAAGAGACCCATATCTGGGCATGCCCTTGGCACTTAGGATGTTACGTCAAACATGCAAAGTCATGGGAAAAATGCTTACAAATAGTCTAAAACACTGGCAATCACTCTAGGGGCTGGCTAAACCTCATTGATGAGGCCCAACAAGTCAGGAATTGATCTGGGGCTGCTCATGTATCCTTCTGGAGGGAGTTCCACCTGGCAGTTCAAGATGGACAGACTCCACGAGGAGCAGAGTCAGAATTGAATTACAAAGGGAAGGCACATGTTTAGAGTGGCACAGTGGGTGGATGAACAATGGACATGAATGCTACCCACAACAACTACCAATGATTTAGACTGTTTGCAACTATTTCTCCCATCACCTTTTGTGTGCATGTATGCAGAAACTCAACAGACACAGAGTAATAGAACAGCTACTTGATAAACCCGAGACTCAAAAAATTTGGCAGTAGCAGTTTCTCAGGTAAGATACGGAGAAGGTACCTTAACCTGTACACAACTGTTCTTAGCTTGCAGTGCTTTAGATTCACATGCTCTGCAAATTCCTTCCAGCTAGTATTGGGCACGTATGTGTGCAAGTTGTTTTTGCTGGACTGTTTTACTCCTGGTGGGTGACTAATGTCAGTGGAGGGAAGTAGTACAGAATAAAGTACTGTGCCTGGTGAATGAACAAGCAAAGAATATAACCTGGATCACTGCTTCCTTCCGGGGAGGTGGATGGGTGCGTGAGTATCTACACCACATGCTACGTAAGATTAACAAGTTACTTACCTTTTGTAATGCCTTATCTGGTAGACACTATATCTAGCTGCAGATTCCTTAACTTAGAATTATCCTAGGTGCCAGAATGGGCCGGGAAGATTTTTTGTGTGCAGTACCCCTACATGCCAGTAGGTGGCGTTGATCGACATCGTCAGCACTGTCCGCACTGGAAATGACCTCCAAGGCACCAATACAGGTGTCACCCAGGCGCGCTGACATCAGTTCTTTTCATTCTGCGCCAGCCAGTGCCAATCCGGGAACAACTACACCTTCAGTCTTTTTTGACTCTCACTTACGGGGAGGTGGGTGCGTGAGAGTCCACACCACTATCTGCTATGAACAGATGGTTACACAATAAGTAACATTTTCTGTTCATACCATGTGTGTCTGAAGATACACATGCTCTGTAGACTGAAAAGCACTGCCTCCCAGAAGCAGTGGCTTGTGAGCAGATGATGCAGATGTTTAAAGCAAGATTCTTAAGACTATTTGTAGGAAGCTGGCTCTGTAAATACTATCTCAAAGTGAGAGATAGTGTGCACAGAGTCCAGGGGTTCCCCTTAGAGGTTGAGGTGCTTCTCGGGCCAGCCACCGACTGGGCAAAGATGAGGGCCGCCTGCTGGTCACTCCTGCACCGGTAGTTGGTTCCTCTCTGGCCTGGGGGCTGTGGGTGCAGTGCTTCTTCCAGGCATCAGGTTCTTTGTTAACGGGCAGTCGCGGTGAGCGGGATCCTCTGGATTCTCTCTGCAGGCATCACCGTGGGGGTGCAGGGAGGTCGTCTCAGAGTGGACACGTAGTGGGAGTCGCCTGGGGGTCCTTGCTGCAGTGTTGGTTTCTCTGGACAAGGGCTGGGGGCATCCGGTGCAGAGTGTTGGGGACTCACGCTTCAGGAGTGAGGTGGGAGTCCCTTTAAAGATGGTTTCTTCTTGGTTGTTTCGTACAGAGACGCTGTCCACGGGAGTTCCTTGGTCCTTTGGGTTTCCAGGGCAGTCCTCTGAGTCAGCAGAGGTTGCTGGGCCCGCTGGATACATCGCTGTTGCATGTTCTTTGAATCTGGAGACAGGCCGGTAGGCTGGGACCAAAGCAGTTGCCGTCTCCTCCTTCTCTGCAGGGTTTTTAGGTCAACAGTCCTCCTTGTTAGGTCATCAGGAATCTGATTTTCTGGGTTCAGGGTCATCCCTAAATACTAGATTTAGGGGTGTGTTTAGGGATGGAGGGCAGTACCCAATGGCTACTGTCCCAGAGGGTGGCTACACCCTCCTTCCTTAGGGGAGGGGGGTACATCCCTAATCCTACTGGGCTAAAACCTCCAAAGCAAGATGGAGGATTTTCTAAGGAAGGGGTCACCTCAGCTCTGGACACCTTAGGGGCTGTCCTGGATGGAGGGGGACTCCTTGTTTCTCTCATTATCTCCTCCGGACTTGCGGCCAAAAGTGGGGGCTGTGTCTGGGGGGGCGGGCATCTCCACTAGCTGGAGTGCCCCGGGGTGTTGTAACACCAGGCTTGAGCCTTTAAGGCTCCACCCAGGACAGGCTTTGTTCCTGGTCACAGAGTGCACAAAGGCACTCACCCTATGTGGCCAGAAACTAGTCTGGAAGTGGCAGGCTGGCAGAGACCGGTCAGCCTAGCACTAGCAGTTGGGCTGGCATGCAGCGGGCATCTCTAAGAAGCCCTCTGAGTGCATGCCTTAATAAATCTCACACTGGCATCAGTGTGGATTTATTGTGCTGAAAGTTTGATACTAAACTTCCCAGTATTCGGTGTAGCCATTATGGAACTGTGGAGTTTGTGTGTGACAAACTCCTAGACCATATACTCTTTATGGCTTCGCTGCACTTACAATGTCTAAGAATTGGCTTAGACACTGTAAGGTCATAATGCTCATGCAGCTATGCCCTCACCTCTAGTATAGTGCACCCTGCCTTAGAGCTGTAAGGCCTGCTAGAGGGGTGACTTACCTGTGCCACAGACAGTGAGAGGTGGGCATGGCACTCTGAGGGGAGTGGCATGTCGACTTAGTCGTTTTCTCCCCACCAGCACACACAAGCTGGGAGGCAGTGTGCATGTGCTGACTGAGGGGTCCCCAGGGTGGCATAATACATGCTTGCAGCCCTTAGAGACCTTCCCTGGCCACAGGGCCCTTGGTACCAGGTGTACCATTTACAAGGGACTTATCTGTGTGCCAGAGCTGTGCCAATTGTGGAGACAAAGGTACAGTTTAGGGAAAGAACACTGGTGCTGGTTAGCAGGGTCCCAGCACACTTTCAATCATAAGTAACATTAACAAAAGGCAAAAAGTTAGGGGGTAACCATGCCAACAGAGGCATTTCCCTACACCTATTAAAGTGCACTACATGTGCCCCAGGCCTGTAAATGAAATACTACCAGCGGGCCTGCAGCAATGATTGTGCCACCCACTCAAGAGTTGAACAAATACTTTCCACATTGCCTGCCTGCTCTTTGTCAAGCTACTAGAGGGTGAGCACAGGTTAGTTTAGTGTGTATCTGACATACCCTGACTACAGTTGTGGTACCTACTTGAACAGGATGCATATCCCACCTCACAATATGCAAAATGTACATCACACTTCATTGGGGGGTGTTGCAGTGGGCAAGGTCGGAAAATGTAATTATCTAGGTACTACAATTGATAATTTGCTAAACTGGGGCCAAAGACTTTACCGAGCTATAGAAGCAATCTTTTGGTTTGCAGTTAGTCTGAGTTACAGACCAGTGAAGGAGCTATTGTAATTATACAAGAGCACATTTGCGCCAGTGGGGGGTCTATGTGGCTGGCATTTATGGGTACACTAACCCTAAAAAAATGGAAAGAATAACTTTCTACACATGCTAATATCCGGCCCAAAAAGTGTCACTAGGCACTGATGCCATACAAAACTGGAGATGAATTATTGCAGGATTCAGTTAGAATAGCCCCTCAACTATTAAGACTCAAGACCTGGTGTACTCCTGAGGCATCTTTCTCTAGATTCATTTTGAAAGATTGCCTACAATTAAATAACATGTTGAAGATTCCCTGGCTTAGTTATATAAAACAGACTTTCTTAAACTTGTAAGTGCCTAATTATTTTACTAAGCCAGAACCTATTGAGCCAAAATCTAATCTGCAAATTAAACACCTGTTTCTTAACTATTGCGCCAGCAAAAGGTCAGATTATGCTTAAAATATGCAGTCTTTTAAAATATTTTCCCTTTTAAATACTGCCTGAAGTTTAGAACCATATCTAGTCCTTATCTGCAACCCAGAACACAGATTTTATCTCATGTGATTCAGTTTGAGCACCTGGTACTTTTTATTAGCTTTTTCTCTACAGGGTGGTTGGTTTGTGAACCTGCCAAATTGTCCTTATGATAATGTGTCTCATCAGTGCACCATGCATTTCACACTGTTTTGCACTTTATACACTGCATAACACAATCAGTTTCTAATTACAATTAGTGTGTCTTCTCTATTAGGAATTATAAGTTAGGCTTAGAATACCTACAGCACATTGAGTCCCTGGAAATTTGCTTTGCTGTGATCAATTTTATACATGAGGCGGTAGAAGTTAGGAAAATGAAAGCTTAAATGTAATTTGATTTATTTCACCTATTCATCATCATAATATTCATTATATGCAGCAGAGATGTATTAAGCAAGCATTTTAACACTACATGTTTATAAGATTCATTTTAATATTATGCTATTTTCATGCTTTTTTATCTTAGTGTGTATTCCACTGTGTGCTTTTGTTCTCCCCTGAAAATGTAAACTTTATTGTACTTTTATGGCATTACTGGCAAAGTTTGATGATAATGAACTTTATAAATAACAAATAGCTGAATAGCTGTTATAGACACAATTTTGATTTCAACTGCCCTTCCTTGGTACAGGTTGATGATTCTGGGGCAGCTGCAAGTGCCTGGAGAAAGAAAAATGTCTGCAAAAAGATATTCAGAGATTAATCTACAAGAAATACACATTACAGTGTAATGCAGTACTTATAAAATTGCGAAATAAATTTTAATACTAACTGAATCTGCTTCATTCTCTTTTTTGGAATCCCGTCTCAAGGGTTCATTCATATCTTCTTGACTTCGAAAGCTGAAATTCTGAATAGCTTCTGTCACTCCTCGAAGCGAACAATAAATGTCTTCCGAATTCATGTTTTCTGTATCATCCTCAAATGCACTAGTTAGCAGACAGGAAATAAGTATTGCAACTCTGTTAGTACATTTTAGTTATACATCAAATATTAAAAACAATCAAAATTGTAATTTTGAAATTGTGCTCCAGCTAGGGTTTTTGCTCTGCTGAAAGTGATATGTTATACTCCATGATTTACTTTAACAGTAGTTCAAAGATTTGCACTTACCTATAATTGTATCTTATCACGCTGTTGCTAATTCAGAACCAAACAAGCTAATATAGGGGTCATACTACGATGTAACGGTTCAATCTGTCAAAAGCGGCCCCAGAATCATGCAGAACCTTTGCTTGGGATACTCAAGCCAAAAGGTTACTGAGCATCACCTTTCAAGAGTAACTACTTTGTCACCGGACCATAGTACTAATGCAGTTTGGCTGAATGACTAAAGTACTCCCTACTCTTTTTGGGGTTGAGGTTTCAAAAGTTAAGACTAACTCCAATAGGTGAAGAGGTTTATAAACTCTTAATACAGTATACCTCATAAGGGAACACTCAATAATTTCAAAGTCCAGCCTGGAGTTTCTTATGTACAAATAAAATAGCCATAATAGCAGTTAAAGAAAACACCTAAAATATGCAAAGAGAGAAGATTTGGGACCTGGAGCTTTCTGGACCAGACATCCAACTCTTCATTGCTAGGCAACAGCAGTCTACTTAACATTGAGCTCCATAACCAATGTCATCAAACGGGAACTCTTCAGGTCAACACGAGTCTCATTAGATCAGCATGTTTTGGGACCCTTTCCATAAAACGATCATTAACCATCTTAAACGATACTCTCTGTATGTATGGGGTTAACACCCTCCCTAATCTTCCTTTACCATAGATGTATAGTTATTTAATCTCTCAGAGTCCCATAACAGTAGCTCTTATCTAACCTCTATGAAAAGGGTCGAGGTATTCTTGAGTTTAGACTCAGATTCATATTTACAGGTCCATGGCTGGAGAAAGCTATAGATTGTATTCTCACTTCCGAAGCCTTCATTATTCAAACTAATTAATTTAAGAGTGGTCCATCCTAATAGATCTTAATTATTGCAGACTAATAATAGCCTAATTAACGTGGTGGCTCCCACATACCTGAAAAAACCTGTACAATCCTTTTGATCGATAGTATAAAGATTGAGTCCGGCCTGTTTTGAGCACATATCAAGGCCTTAGTAAGAATTCAGTCAGCATGTTTACTCATAACCACTACCCAGTGCCCATGATCATCTGGTTCTATGCTGTTATGTTACCAGCGTTTCCAGAGTGTACTTTATCCATTAGTATGACCCCCCCACAGTGTTTCTGGAGCCACTGGGACCTTTTATGGAGCTGGGACTCTCCCAGCCTGCCTGAAACCAGTATATTACAGCGCTCAGATTACAACAGATCACAAGATACAGTTTTGTAGAAAATCTTCATAGGAGTGGAGTGTGATAATCCTACTACAACGCAAACCAAAAACATGCTTGCCTTGAAAAAGCCCAGCAGCTGTGAACTACAGAGGGCGAAACAGTTGGTGATGTCTCTCCTGAATGAGACCAATATATTTGTCAGTGACAAAAATCCAGTGAATATATCACCATATCCATGACAGTCTGTTGAAAAAAAATACTGTAATTTAGTAATAGTCATTATTTAATTTATGAGTTTGCCCTCTACTGGTACCTCTTCAGCACTGTTTGCTGCTTTGGAGAAATGCCCCTTGTCTATTTCCAAATAATGTGCTTTCAACTAGATATCTGCTTCCTTCTCCTCGCCTTCGGTGCTTCTATTTAGTTCTTCGACCACATGTAGAATCTCTTCACTCTCTCTATGAATTCAATATTTTAATTTTGTTTTCCCAAGTATACTACAATCTGAAGTGGTATCCCCTCTCAATACTGAATAGATTTGCTACGGAGATAATCAGTGATCAGTATGAAAGCCCTTCTTTCTGCAGCTTAGCTACTAACAGGTGCTCTCCCAGTACTGACGTAGCAGTTACAGTTGTAACAAACAGTTTATTTAGGGTCTCCCATTCTGCAATTATAATTGCCTTAGTATCCTCTTTTCTCTTATAATAGTGCACTCAGGTTAATATACCCAGTGGCTCACCTGGGACATGTCATGTGTACAGTTCAACATAATAGGCGACTCACCCGGGTCACTGAGGATCATTTGGAAAAGCTTCCTGCATTTTTGTTTGCATATCATCTACTCCAACTGCAGTATTGCTGGATGCTAGCATTGCTCCCTCGTCAATGCTTTGCTTAACTTCTTCCTTCCCCTTCACTATTACAATTTATAATTTAGGAACTTGAAGTTGACCCAGGATTCTCCCTGCATCCCTAATATTTCATCCACAGGGCTCTCAATACATGGCTCTATCTCCTATGTCAGCACTTTGTAACCTTTTGGCTTCTGGTGGCCCCCGACTTAATCACTACTAGAGCCAGGACCCCCAGTAAATCATTACTGGAATCAGAGGACCACTGTTATGCCATTACTGGAAGTGGACCTTGGCTTAAGCAATTTTGATGATTTGAATGTCAAAACATTTCACAAAAATACAGAAACAAGAATTCAGTTAAACAAATACACCAATGATGGAGTATTTTATTTAGTTTACAAATATCCAAAAATAAAATCAAAACTTTAATGGGATGGGAGGGTTTTTTCCAAACTTTAAACTGAGGCCACCCATCTGTTCTGATGCATTGGCACTGCTTCAGTGAATCAATCTGGGAGGACAGATTTAATTTTTAGTCACAACTGCTCATTTCTTCACAACTACATAACATTTTAACATTTACAGTTTTGGTTATTCATTTGCATACTCATTATTAATTTATTATTATTTAATTTTCTAAGCAGCCACGGTGGGCCCTTAGGAGCTCTCAGCCCACAGGTTAATAGCCACTGTAATCTATGTCTTTTTCAGATCTCAGATAGACCTTTCTTCAGTTCTAACTATATGAAGCCCATTTCCTTCAATTTCGTTCAGACAGCTACTCATACATTCACTCATTTTTTAAATGTTCCTGGTTTTATGCCTGTGGCTCATGGTGCTGGGGTGTGTGAAAAGGGGTTTGTGGACATAAGTCTTGCTCTTTTCAACTTGAGAAATGTGCTGTTCTTTGGGTTGCTGCAGAATACAGGTCCAGGCACTTCAAGATGATCTCTTACTATGCATGTCATACAACCTTCCTCCTGATTCACTCCCTCAAGCTTATCTTCAATGCATTTCCATCCAAGGTTAGGGTGTGAATCTTTACCAACCAGCCAGAGCACCTCTCTGTTCAAAGGGTGCAGTTCCTTGTGCATCAGTGCCTCCTAAATTTGCCAGCTGGGAATGCAAGGGATGGGTTAGACGGTCAGCCCAGTCTTAAGTCCATTATATTGAATGTTGCTAATCATAACACATAGCACACTTGCATCACAACTGCCTTCTCTTTGTCCTGATAGTGGGCAAGTGTGAGTACGTTAAATTACCATTTAATACATTTAGGGTTGGTTAGGGTGAAGTCGGTCACACTCCCCTTTTTCAGATCTTTATCTAGCTGATTTCCACATGCTACAAAATTATCCGTAAGAACAGAGTATCCAAGAATGGAGTCATGTAGCAATAATAAACTAACACAGAGAGATTAAAGATCTACAAACAACTCATCTTAGTGTGTTGCCACTCAGTAAACAATTAAATCAAGTCCTTTATTACTTCAGTGGCCTACCACACATACCATAAATCTAGACTTAGCCAAATGTTTATGGTCTTACGCATATAGCCAAATACCAAATCTCCAGAAACAACAGTGAAGTAACAATCCAAGCATTGCAATCCCTGGCATGGGTGAACCACTCTCTGCTCTCTTTTTTGTGGATCTAACTTCAAATACAATTTAACACTGCAAATCTGGTAACAAATTGAGTAGATAAACCCAGGTTTCCAAAACAAAAGTAATGCAGTCCGAGCAATATTACAAACTGCTTCACAGACGCCTTCCAGAAATTTACTGTAGGAAAGTGGAGTATTAGTTGAGGGAGGGTGGGGGCGAGAACCCACCTCAAATAATAATCACAATCCTCATCAAGGTGAACCACAATAGGCACTAAATAAACCTGTCTTACCCCTCTGGTAGCTTGGCAAAAAGCAGCCAGGCTGAACCGAGAGGCAAAGTGTAAAATATGTATGTAGTACTCAAACATTAAGTGGAAACACAAGAACAATCCCAAACCAATTCAGAAAAATAGAGAATATTTTAATAAAATGACATAAAACAACAAAAATCGAATAAATGGAACTGAAGTTATCACTTTTTAGAGTTTCAAAGTTCAAATAGCACCAAAAAGCATTAAACGCAATAGCAGGTATCTGGTCGCACTAGATCGAGTCAAAATCAAAAGTTAAGGCCAACCGTAATGGAGCACAGGTCGGAGAGAGGACCAGGTTTGTCTTGGTAAAAATGTTTACCTTTTAACTTAGTCTCTGGAATGGAAGTCAAAAATCTACAGAGGGAGAAGGCAGCATGCTGTGGTTGAAGGGATCACCATGTAGCCAAATAGCCTCTGGATGAGGTTTTAGTGAAGCTGTTGAATTTTAGTTGTGAAAGCTTTGAGCGGGAATATTTTGAATTTTGCACCCAGAGAAGTTCTCTCATCAGCCACATACTTTTCACACCTTCACAGATTTGAGATTTCTACCGTCAGACTTAGTCATTTTTTTGGAGCCTACTAAATCCTGCCCGGTTTAGTCTGAGGAATGACAGGAAGGTCGCCAAAGCTAGATGAAAGTCACATGGCTCCAGTAAGTTAAACTGCAACCTCTTTTCCAAGACTATCAAGTCCCACCTATAGAAACGTCTGACACCTGGGCAAAACCAGACAATTTTGGGTGAAAACATGTGCAAAGAGAAGAAATAGAACTTCAAAGCACTCCATCGCTCCCTGATGAAGCTCTGGAGTACATGCAAAGCTCCTGGCACCAGGCAGGCCTGCAATGACAGCAGACACTAACAAGCATGTGAAATCTACTGGCTTTATTGCTCACAGAACTAAGTCTTGGTGCAGTGGCGAAAGCGGACATGTATGTTTTGTGCTACAAGGTCACTGCCTGTGACAATAAACACTGTGAATATGCAATTCATTATTTTAAACTAGCATCACACACACACACACACACACACACACACACACACACACAAACACTATAAGATAGACTGCTACAAAATGTTTAAGATAAAATGGTGCTTCCAAATATTTCGGTAATACCCAGAGAGTAAGTAATACACATTTGTGTCCAATTAACACCTCCAGGTGTAGTAAGCGTGATATAAATACAATTGCACTTAAAAGCATGCACTTCACAGCCCAGTTGTTAACTCTTTGCATTACCACCAGAAGCTGGCTTGAATCGAGGCTTGATAAACACGGAAGTAGAACGAGGTTTTCCGCTCATACGCTATCTTAAATGGACTCATGACCCACACAATGTTTGTCCCAAACTGAGACTTGAAACGCAGGAACTCCGCCTTCTGTGACGGTCGTACAAAAGATAAGTCTGTCAAACTGTGACTTTCGTCCACAGAGGTGATATATTGTATAGAGATTTGGCTACTTAAGTTCTGTCTGTGTTGAGCACTTACTTACTTTATGTGCAGCAGTTTTGTAAGTAGGCCCTGTTCAACAGACCTGTGTCAGACTGCTGCTAGACAGTGCTGGTTTGGCCCACAGTTATGGTTCCAAGTAGGAGGCCCCGTCTGTCCCACAGCCATGTCTGGTGAAGTGGGGCCTTCTGATGCTCGCAGGTGCCTTTCCAGGATCACAAGATTGATTAGGGTGGGCCAGAGGAGGGACTTCATTATATTTTATGGTATGCAAGGTGCGAGGTGGGTGGAACGAAAGGCGGGGTGGCACTGGGGCAGCACCTCTTCCCAATTTAGCAGTGTAAGGGTTAATACCCAGTCCTTTGATGTTGTGTAATGAAGATGTTTTATGTGTAGTTGGCAGGCGCAGCCACCTTCCTCATCATATTTAGGCGCAAAAGCTGTGTTGTCATGTGTGCCAGTAATTGGAAACATACACCCTCCCTCTCAAAATGAAGTCCCAAAAAAACTCTCAACCTGCATAGAATCAAGCACAAAATAAGCTCCTGTGCCCAGTTTTCAACAGGAGGGCAAACGACCTGGTTTGCACTGAAAGTACAAAAAAACATATAGCACGCAAAAGTATGATTAACTTGCATGCATGAAAGAGAGTTGAAGCAATTTCTCGCACCTTATTTTTTTTTTTTTTTTTACAGGGCTGTAAGTCCATTTTAAGATAGTTTTTTTCAATTAGAAGAGATTTTGCAAGCACAGAACAAGCGCTGTGCAGGCAAAACCTAAAAAGTACAATACTGGAATGAAAGTCTCTGCACAGGTTGCTGTGCCACCCTGTCCCTAATGTTTTCTGGCTTACCTTATTTTCCTTCATTAAGATCTACAATCATGCGAGTCCATCATGGAGCTCTATGTCACTTGTAATTTTTGTCAATCACAGTCAAATTTACAACCTAAACCTAAAGAACAAGTTCCTTGTTGGACCAGTGACTCCAATGAGTGCCCCCGATCCAGCATAAAGGCCCCTAAAACACACATTATTTCATAACACACAGTCTCTGTAGCTGGGTTCCGACTAGGGACGTTGCAGCACTCTAAACTTTAAAAGGCATGGAACAAGCAAATACCTTCTCAACACCATCTTCACACTCAAGATAGACTGGTTCCAGTGTTATTGCTTGGATTGCGGGGAAGAACATGGAGGTTCAGCGGAAATCATGTAAACAGAATGCAAGGGCTAACCCTCACTCATCAATATAAGAAATCTCTGTGTCACTCACCTGGTGTTTCTTCACCAACATGAATTCTAATGGCTCCAGTAATACACTGCATTTTGTCTTCCCTGTAACAAGCCATTTTCCTTTGACTAACATTAAATGAAGCAATGTGCCTTCCTGTATTTTCTCTACTAATGGCACTATCCCAAACTATTAGAATGGAACCATTTCATGCAGGTCAATAACTGTTTCTTCTACCTTTCAACTTTCTATTTTTCTCAATTTAAATAGCCTGAACCTACTACTGGGTGCATCGCAAATGCTCTGCTAAATGTAGAGGTGGGTTTCTCCCTGCTGGTTACTTGGAACCTTGATCCATCTCTTCAAATCCTGTTCCATCCACTGGAACTCTGCTTCTTCTGCATCGAGTCCTTATTTAATCTGGTCCAGGATTTTTGAATCACATTGTTCTAAAATTCCTTTTATGGATTCTCTTGCTTGCTGGGAGGGTTTTGTATACCTCCGTTTATCTGCCCTTCAGAAAGACACCTGCTGTTTCCTGGTGATACTTACAAATATTAAGCAACAGAGTGGCTACTGGAGGGAGTCACATTTACATCTAGCAGTCTCGATAAGAGAAGAAGGTGAGACTAGGGAATAATTAGCCGGCTACTTTCTCTGGTCCTAGCTGAAACTAGAATAACAATTGTATCCTTATCTGGTAGTTAAAATCCAGTGACGAGAAATTTTGGACTATGTCCATTATTGGAAGCAGGTTACCACATGTAGGGCGCAAAGATCACCACCGATGGTATAAACGTTGCTGTGTGGGGTCCCTGATGGTTGGGTGGTATTTTTTTTAAAAACAAATATTTTTGGGTGAAAGAAGAGTATTTTATTCTGGGAACAAATAGAAGCTGTGTTATCATCTTACGTTACGTTATGCACCCCTAGGTAGATACTGATTCCTTTATTTCTGTAATATATATACTCCACAGTTGTCTTAACAACTTAGACTACTGTTCTTTAGCCAACTGTTTTTTTGTACAAATTTTCAATTACATATTATAATAACTGTGGCCAATATTTGAGACATATATACATTTTGTAAAGATGAAGTTCCCTGCGTTGTGCAGACAACACGGTCATCCTGATTTTTCTTTACTTTTTGGCTTACTCTGATTGTTTTCCCTTGTGGACAAGATATTTTTTAAAATCATTGGAGGTTTGCCATGTCTTTTGTTTTCTCCACCTGAACAGTTCTAGACTTTGTTGGACTTGGGGGTGGGGGCGGGGGTCGGTAATGGTGGTAGTGCCATTAATGTGCATCCCCCACTGAATAACATCAAATGGTCTACAGACCTGTCCTGCATAATGTACTGACCTCCCTGACTGTGCCTTGTACCCCTGCCACTCTCACTATAGCCAGGAGACCCCTAGACACCATGCGACATTTGAGATCTTTGGTCCACATTCCTGCCAAACAGGAGCCCGGTTTTTTAATGGATTTAGATTGCCATTACACTTTTGGGTGTGGTCTTTTGGGTTAGTAGTGGCATGAACTCACTTAGCTGCCTTCGAGAGATGTCTTGGCTGTGGAAACTATGACGAAGGTACACCGCAATTTACACATCATGATGACCTATCTAATTGCCAAATGCTACGAATTAGAGCTCCTTAGCACCATAAATCAGTGGAATCATAGCTGAGACAGTGCATTTTGTTCACACTTAATTTTAATTTCCCTCCTGGAAGGTGGTGTATCTTTACCCACTAATAAGACATGTCAAATTAGCTTGTTATCAAACTCTCCAGTTTCAAAACGACACACATTCTACCTATAAGAATTCAAAACATCCAACAAGAAGAAATAAAGCAGCTGTAAAGGAACCATTTGTGTATTTAAAACATTTTCCAGGGTTTACATGAAATTTTTTATCCTACACCGTCAGAAAAAATTTGAGAAACAGGCCCCCAGGTGTAGTGGAGATGAAGTTGATTTTCACTGAACAAGGTGCTCTTTCTTACCTGAGAGAAACAGTATTTAGAGATGTGTTTGTTGGAGAAGTGAGAGGACTGGCCCAACTAGCTGGTGAACGTGGAGTTGGTCTTGTTAAAGGACTACCAGTTGAAACCTTTGATAGAGTAAAACAAATATAAAAATATATTTACAAAGATCAATATTTTTAATAACTAACTATATTTCAAATATAAAGAAGCATTCCATAGGACATAAATAACTCATTGAGACACATTTCAGCGGTAACTAAATCTACAAAATGTCTCCAAGGCAATATACTACAAGGACTAATGGTGGAGGGAATGCTACATGAATTAAATCCTCAGGGATAAATGTAAAGGTGAACACCTCGGAGCCTAACTAGGCATCCGCACTACCATGAATTTTTCATGGGGGCTGGTCTGCGCCCTGTCAAAGGCTGTAGGAAGCTGCTGGGGACTGTCCCTGCCTGGCATGTCCAGTGTGCACTCAACACACTACAGTCGCATCCAAGATGAGCAGCATCATTTCTCAACTGTGAGAAGAGTTGGGTCACAGGGGCGTATGGAGAGAATGGAAGCTCCAGGGTGAGTCAATGCAGTGTTTGTAGTGGACCCTATGAAGCAAGTCCATCCATCCCTAAAAATAAATACCACCGTAAAGCATCTTTCACATTGCATACACAGAAGCAAAAGCAGTGCTGATGTTGTGCATGCAATGTGAAAGAAGCTTTCTTTGCATGTTGTATCCTTCTCTTTATTTAGAAATGAAATGGCTACTCTTACCCCCACTTTAGCTTAAGGGCTTCTTATATTTGTGGGAAGCTGTAATCTTAGGCCCCTGAAAATATTTGTGTCTGTTGGGAAGGGGGGGGGGGGGGGGGGGGGAATACAGTCATTTTAAATTGCACCACTGTATAATGATCGAAGGGAACCCCTGACACTGCCCAGACATTACAGCCGGCACAATACTGATGCCAGTTAGTGGGGAGACAATAATGACTTAATGCTCGGCACTAAGTGGAATATTGGTATTCAGGAGTTGTGGGAAATACAGGCAGGGAGGGATGGTATAAGCAATAAGATCAAGAACATGAGATGCACATATAATCTGCTGAAGTTGCAGCACCTTGAGTAGCTTTCATGGCACTCCGTTACCACCAGGCGTAACAAGCATCCCTGGCTTATTTGAGCACCAGTCATCACAACTCACAGGCTTGCACCAAAACTGAGAAGTACCCATTTCAGGCTGATATGATATTATTGTTAGCAACTCTATGGAATATTTAGCACATTCACAATACAACTGTCAGCACTGTGTAAAATTCTCAGCAATGCTCAGACATCTAAAATGTCATTGCTAATGATATTTGGGTATGAATAACTCATTATAGCTCACATTTTCAGATTATACATTATTACATTTAAAGCCATAATAAATTATCCTTCACACATGTATTACTACTTTGCAAAGAACACTTTCCATTCTATCACAGTACTTGACAGGACAAACTGTTAAAATAAAACATACATTTGTTTTTTAATGATTAAAGAAAAATTGCCACAATTCAGTAAACTTGTGTGAAAATATAAATCCACTCTGTGATTCAGTAACACGTGAAATCCCCTTTTGCAGCAATTAACATGAAAGAAATGTTTCTTGTACGACTATCAATCTCAAACAATGCTTGGAAGCAATTCTGAGACACCAACTGATTAAGCTCAGTGAAGTTTCAGGTCATTTATTTACGCATAGTTCTTTTAGGTCCCACCACATGCTCCCAATGGGAATGAAGTCTGGACGTTAACTTGGCTATTCCTAATGAACAAGTTACCTGCCTTCGGTAGCACTCTATCAAGCTGCAGATTTCTCACTTTTGAATATTTCCCAGAGGTCAGACTAGGTCTAGAACCTTTTCAACAGTACCTCTGATACCAGAAGGTGGTACTTTACGGCTTCTGACTGACACCATTCTGCAATGAAAATGACATGCAGGGCCTGTATAGGTGGCACTCCCAGGCATGGACGTCAGTTGCTTTTGAGATCATCCATGACTCCAGACAAGGGAGCCCCAAAAGCAAATTTGTAGACAGTGCGCAGATTCCTAGGGTTGGAGTCTTATCAATGGCGAGAGTCCAATCACAGAACAGGGTGGATGGGAATGCCAGAGAGGAACACGCAGCGAGACAGATTCTCTATCAGAAAGAGCATTACTGAAGATAAGAACTTGTTCTTCTTATTAAGACTTCTAACCTCAGAATCCTCCTCATTTGAATAGACACCAAAGAAATACCTATTTGGAGGTGGGTCTGTGGATGGACTCAAACCAGCAAGTCTTGCAGAACCGAGCCGGCAAAATGACCCTCCCAGTGAACCGGAATGTCCAGGCAATACTTCTTGTGGACATATGGAGGGGCACCCATGTAGCCACCTAGCAAATGTCTGTCTAGGACAGGGACTTGAAACAACAACACAGTGTAAGACAGGGACTCGACATACTAACAGTGGTAGCAGCTTTGGCTCTGTAGTATGAATACTCAAGTCCTTACAGAGGTTGCTTCTTAGCCAATGTGTAGCAGATCTTAATGAATAGCACAAGCTAGTGGGAGATGGTGCACTTATAACTTTTTTTCACTTCGGAGAACCCCAGAAAGAGCTGATCACCCACCCGGTGGTCTTTGGTAAGAGTTTTGTAGAAGCTCAGCACTCTCTTGTGGGTCTAAGCGATGAAGTCTGTTCCCCTCAGAGGGATGAGGCAGGGCACACAACGCAGACAGTGTGTGATTTGAATGACATGGAATGGCATCACAATGTTTGGCTGGAAGGATGCCTGTCTCTGCCCATGCCCAGCTCACCACCTATGTCTGTTGGTCCTCGGCCAGTTCCAGGATCCGTGTTCTCCCCTCTCTCTGCTGCTGCATTCTTCCTATTCCTGCCTCTGTGCCACTCTCTTCTCAAGCTTCTTCTTACTCTCTTTCCTGCCCTTTTTGCTGCTGCTTCTGCCAGTTTCCCAACTGTATTTCTTACTCTCTATTTTAATCTTTTCCCTATTGCTTATTTCTCACCTTATTCCTTCATTCTTTTTTGCTCTCTTTTTGCATTTTTCTGTCTTCTTTGGTTCCTTTAGACAACATAGGTGCAGTTTCAAGGACATTAAAAAAATCCCTTGGGGGCGTGGCTTCGGGCGTCAAGATGGCAGTCGCACTCTGAGAGTGCTCCGGACCCCTCCGTCATCCGCCCGAATATGCCGCGATCTGAAGGGTTAATGGTTCCAGCTCGAGCGACCCAGTGGATTCCCTTCCCCTTGGGCTGCAAACTGAGGTGAAAAATCGGGTCAGAACGGCCCCCGTAGTCGCCTCATATCCTGTCGAATCTAAAACAAAATGGCGGCCGGACTAGAGTTGACTAAGCGAGGCTGAGACCCGGAGCCCCGGGCGCGTCCATCCGGGCCGGGGCCCCGCTGGGGCTGGCAGAGAGGAGAAGTGAGTTGGTGCTCCTGAAGCGGGTGCTGAAAGGGACCGGTATTATCGCCGGATGGGGCGGGTGCTACCGCGCCCCCGCCAAAAAAGAAAAAGCGGTGTGACTACGGCCGCCAGCAGAGGAGAAGCGGCATTCGCGGAGAGGGGAACACATGCCGCGGAGCGAGGGCCGCGCCGCACCGGTATAGGGACATAGCACTCGACGACCCCGAAGGAGTCCGGGGCGTATGCAGAGCCCAAGGGGGCGCCCGGATACAGCAAGATTGCGCTGCGGAACTGGCGGAGGCCCAGCGGCACACAGAAACGGGCCCATTCTTCATGTGCGGACGGGAGACGCGCCAACTCCGGTAAGAGGAGGGGAGGGGAGAAATGAGGAGCCGGACGGCCCAAGAAATTCCCCTGAGACATTGTCCCTGTGGGCCATCCCCTCAACTCCCTTGAAGATTAAAAACAGGATAGAAATCAGGCGAAGGAAGGAGTGACTCCCTGATCCCTAGCACGTGCACAAGGCTGCATTGTAAACAGCGACTACTCACCGGCCCCGGGGAGAGGCACCAACAACTGTAAAAGGAGTAGGCCCTTCGCGGAGACACTGGGGGTCCCCCCTGGATCCCGAGGGACCGCGACGGTGCGGAAGAGAGGGGCCCTGATTGGATGGCCCCGCGGCGCTTGGGCGTCCCCCTCTCATCTTGAGTTGGCCCGGCTAATGGGGGAGACTGACTCTGATCTGCCAAACCCTATTTTTTAATAAAACAACACCCGCCTGGCCCATCCCGCGCCGCTTGGGGCCCGCTGGTCCGAAGGGATCCCTCTTGGACCCTGGGCACGAGGAGCTTCATGAATGTTTGAAAATCAAAAGGGAACTTCGTACTAGACAAAACATTCTGTTCCCTCCTCGAGTAATAAGATGGGACGGGACAAGCCGAATAAACAACCCCCTGCCTCCCAGCAAAAGACTGACCAGTTCACAGCGCCTGCGGGAACGCGGAGAGACGGAGACACACCCAGTGAAGGTCCTGCTCCTGACGGAGTGAACGCCATCCTCCAGGCGATTCAATCATCGCAGATCGCCCTGGAGACCAAGATCGGAGAGGTCCGGGAGGACATGGGATTAATCAGGCAGGATCTCAGAAACGCCGTGGGCCGTATTACTGAGGTAGAAAATCGAGTCTCTCAAACAGAAGACGAGTTATCCGATCTCAGAGCCAAAATGACCCAACTCCAAACCCGAACTAACGACTTGCACCGCCGTGCTGAAGATGCAGAAAATCGGTCGAGACGCAACAACCTGCGCTTTGTTGGATTCCCAGAGGGCGCGGAGGAGGATAAACCTTCCGACTTCCTGGAACAGTGGACCAAAACCTGGATCCCAGATAAAACCCTCTCATCTTGGTTTGCGATTGAAAGTGCCCACAGGGCCCTTGCGCCACGCCCGCCGCCGGGCGGCCCCAGGCACCCCATGATTGCACACTTCCTTAATTTCAAGGACCGAGATAATATCCTTAAGCAAGCCAGGTGTGCCGAGAACCTTCAGTGGGAGAATCATAAGATCTTAATATTCCCTGACTACACCCGTGAAGTACAGAACCGCCGCCGTTCCAATGAGCATGTCAAACAAAAACTTAGGGCAATGCAACTCTCTTACATGCTACTATTCCCCGCCAGACTCAAGGTCATAATGGCCGGAAAGGCCTACTTCTTCGAGTCCCCGGAGGAAGCATGGGACTGGCTGACTGAAGAGGGCATCGGGGCTCGACAGGGCCCCCGGGGCCCGGTGGACGGCCCCTCCCAAAGGGAGCCCCCTCCGCTGGGCGGGCCCCTGAGAAGCAGGCGACGAACTCGATCCAGAAGGGGCAGACGTAAGGACTCGGACGCCACTGCGATCGGTGGGACGCCCTCGGGCTCTGGTGTGCGGGAAGGGGGGGCCGCTGGCGGGTCGCCGGGGCCTCGGGACACGGCTCGAGCTGCGGTCGACACTGATCTGAGCCAGTCTCCGGTGCTCGGCTGAGGCAGGACCAGCGAACTTTGAAGGATCATGAGCATGCGGCAGAGGCGCCCGCCCTGGACATGCGCCCAGGGGAAGTGACACCACAGATGGCTCTACATCTCCTTAACACACTACTGTGTGAATTACTGAAATGCCATTAACTGCATTTGATCCGACTAAAGGGAGGGGTCCACCACTCCACTCCAATAGCAGTCCATCTGGCTGCTTGGTTCCAGTTCGGTAATGGGGTGACAGATGCTTCCGGGGTGGGAGTATGGGGTGGTTTGGGGGTAAAGAGTTTGACCCGGGGTTAGATAGTAATGTGTTGATAAGTTCACCTTGTTATTTTAATATTTCACTGTTGCAACTGAAACGGTCATCCCAAGATTCACAGGCAGGCATCCAGCAAAAGATAGTACTCACGCAGCCCACGATTGGCCCTTACTGACTCAGGTCATCTCATGAAACGTAAATGGCCTGTTAGATAAAATCAAGAGATCCGCTGTATTCAGCACCCTCCGCAGATACTCCCCCACTGTGGTCCTACTGCAAGAGACCCACCTTCTGGGAACTAGATGCCCCATGCTTACACGGGGAGGGTACGATAGAGTCTACCATGCTGGCTTCTCCAGAGGTTCAAGAGGGGTAGCCATCCTGCTCCACCGTTCCCTACCAATGGTAATTACGGCCACGCAAGTGGACCCACAGGGCAGATTTGTAATGGTCACAGGAATACTCTACGGTTTACCACTAAACCTGGTGTGCATATACGCCCCCCCAGCTGGGCTTGACGCCTTCTTAACTTCTCTTCGTCAGGTAATTGCTGGGCTCCCTCAGGGTTCCACATTAATAGGAGGGGACTTCAACACCGTTCTCGAGGCTAGCCTTGACGTATCAGGCGAGATTACTACCAGTAGATCCAACCGAGCGTCCTGTCTCATAGGCTGGGCCGAAAGTTTGGGTCTTTGCGACATATGGAGAACCTGGCACCCTAGGGAACACCAATACACACACACATCGGCCGCCCACCCGACACAATCCAGAATTGACCTCGTATTTATGCCCGCCCTTGACGTCTCCAGAGTCACAGGAGCGGAAATACTACCTCGTGGAGTCTCTGACCACGCCCCAGTGAGGGTTCGACTGGGAGGGGTGGACCCCGCCAGACGACCGGTGTGGCGTCTTAATGCATGGTGCCTGCAAGACAATGACTACACCCTTAAGGTCAGGGATCACCTGACTCTCTACTTTGAAAAGAACCTGGGTTCAGTCCGATCCCCTGGCACACTTTGAGCTGCGTGTAAGGCCACGCTGAGAGGGCACGCTAAACACCTTCTTCGTGTCCGCGAACACGCCTGCAACTCGCAACTTTCTGCTCTAGAGGCTAAGGCGTTAAACCTGGAGCGACAGTATGGATACTCTAAATCAGCCTCCACTCTGAGGCACCTCACCATCGTGAGAGATGAAATCAAACACTTAGTGTTAGAATCAGCTAAACATATGTGGAGGGCCTCAGCTGCCCGAGTATATGGATGGGGAGACAAGAATGGGAAACTCTTACACTGGCTGGCTACTCGCCCTCTAGCCAATAGAGTCATTCCCGAAATCATGGATGACTCAGGCTCCCTTGCTAAGACTCCTACTGAAATCGCACGAAGCTTTGCCTTATACTACGCTCGCCTATATGCAGAACACCCTCGGCCTAATCCGGAGAAAGTCTCCTCTCCTAAACGAAATAACCCTTCCCAGAGTCTCCCCAGAGACAAGGAATAGATTAGATGAAGCCCTCACTTTCCCTGAGATCACTAACGCAATCGCATGCCTGGCATCGGGCAAAACCCCAGGACCGGACGGGTTCCCGGCAGAGTTGTATACCAAATGTGGCGACATCCTAACCTCCCACCTGCTTGAAATGTACATAGAAGCTGAAAAACAAGGTCGCTTCCCTGATGGGATTGACCAGGCCACTATTTCGTAATCCCTAAAACTCAACCTCCGTCAAAATACTGCTCGGCGTACCGGCCCATTTCTCTCCTGAATATGGAGATCAAAGTACTGTCTTCGATCCTGGCAGCTAGACTGAAAGAAGTCATGCCCTCACTGGTACACCCTGACCAGTGTGGCTTTATGCCCACCCGTGGCACAAGGCACTGTATTAGACAGCTGCACTTGGCCCTAGCACATCACGGGACAATATCACATAATCCCTTAGCATTACTCCTACTTGATTTTGAGAAAGCCTTTGATACAGTGGATTGGTCTTATCTGGACCAGGTTCTGCAAAGAAATGGGCTTGGAACTAAATTCCGTGGACTGGTGAAACTGCTTTACGCCAATTCGACGGCCCGAGTACAGGTGAGCGGTGTGGTCTCTGATCTGTTCCCCATCAGCTGTGGCACCCGACACGGATGCCCTCTATCCCCTCTGCTCTTTGCCTTAATGATTGAACCACTGGCGATATTGTTACGCGGGGATCCCCTGATTGAGGGTTGGTCCTGGCCCACATGCACAGAGGATCAAGTGGCACTTTACGCGGCCGACGTCTTGTTATACATCTCCAACCCAGCCACAAGTGGCCCCCGCGTTCTATACATACTGAACCTCTTCGCGGAGGCCTCCGGACTGATCCTAAATCATAGTAAATCATTGCTGGTTCCTCTTCACCGCTCTCGAGACTGTGTGGATTGGCAACATACTATCCCAGTGAAAAGAAATAGCTTTAAATACCTAGGAATACATATCTCGCTACTCCATGAATTAACCTGGAAACTCAACATAACACCCTCAGTCAGGAGAATTAAGACTGACCTCCAACGTTGGAAAGCGCTTCCCCTTAACCTTCTAGGCAAAATAGCGTTATTTAAGATGATGGTCCTTCCCAGACTTCTTTACCTATTACAGAACTTCCCACACCCCATCCCAAAGAGATGGTTTAAAGAACTGGACACACTAGCACGCCAGTTTATATGGAATGGTGTGCGTCCACGACTGGCGCTGGTCACCTGTCAGAGGGACGTCCAAGATGGGGGTCTGGGCATGTCCAACATTTACCAATACCACCTCGCAATGCAACTACATGTAATTAACGATTGGATGAGGGGCGGATGGTCGGACCCGGCATACCGCCTAGAACTTCACACACCGTCTTACCCAAGGATCTTTGATGCCCTATATGGGGGCCCGATCTCACAAAATACCCGACATAACCAAGGTGGTCCTAATGGGATGGCAGGCGGCTCAAAAGGTGACGGGATGGTGGGGACGTCTCACCCAACAGACCCCGCTGTGGCACGGGAAACAGCTGGAAGAAGTCACGGGCCTAGAGGGATTCCAAAGATGGGACATCATTGGCATATCCACATTAGGCGACATTTGGAATGGGACACATATGCGGTCCTTTGAGGAGCTTCAGAATTTATTTTCACTAAACAGGACACAGTTCCATAAATATCTCCAACTCCGTCATGCCTTACATTCACACGTACAGACAGGGACCACATTACCAGAATACAGCCCGATGGAGGCAAAGGCACTAATGGGGAGTCTGGGCAAAGGGGGCGTCTCCCAGATATACCGCGCCCTGGTGTCCAACACAGCACTCTCCCTGGAAGGGCTCTGCCGGAAATGGGAGCGATGGGTGGGCCCCATAGAGGAGGTGGATTGGGGCGAAGCAGTGATGGCACCCCGCTCCCTTACGATGGCCTCCCGTTTTCGGCAATTACAGACATATTACCTCCACGTAGCATACCTAACACCTACTAAACTACATAGAGCAGGCCTCCGAGCTACACCTGATTGCCCGCGATGCCTAGACCCCTCTGCCGACTTTTTTCATATGGTTTGGTCATGTCCAGTCATAGCCATTTATTGGAGGGCGGTGTTAAACGAGGTCTCTGGGGTCCTGCAGGTAGACATAGAGAAATCACCGTTGTCCGTGCTACTGGGAGTCATGGGAGACACTGGGTTGAGAAGACCAGATAGGACCCTCTTGGGGGTGGCATGCTTGGTGGCCAAGAGGGATATAATGGAAAGCCAAAGGGGCCCCGGCCCTGACTAAGTGGAGGCGGGGAATGGATTGGTGTGCTAGCCGGGAAAAATTGGTATACGAGGCTAAAGGTTGTCCGAATAAATACTACAGGATATGGGGAAGGTGGGAGGCCGCTACGAGTGCCTGCCCTACGTCACCGAGGCTGCCTCCCTCCCGAGGGTCGATTCAGCTCCCCCTCTGGCGCAACACTTATAGATCACCTCAAAACTCATCAGGGCCTGTCTAATGGATTTGCGTACAAATATCCTCTCTGTCTTTTGTAAGCTGAAAACGTGTCGCTGGAACAAGGGATCTGACCTATGTTGTGTGCCCGGTTGGCACCATATGTAAATGTTGTATCATCTTATTCGTTTGAGTTCAGAAAAACCAATAAAAATACTTTATCAAAAAAAAAAAAATCCCTTAGGGAAAAAGAATTGAAATACATGATGCTATATTCTGCAAGATTGCGAGTGGTAGTGGAGGGCAAGTCCTGGCACTTTACAGCCCAATACGAGGCTTGCAACTGGCTTGATGGATGGCGAGTAGCCAGCCGAAAGGACTACAATCGCGACTGGAAAGGCGGCCACAGGATGGATCGGGGCAGCATTGTCTACCCTTCTCGGAGATCAAGAAGCAGAATGTATGTTATATGGACATGTGAGCAGTTTTCATGGGGGTAGGTGAGCATTGAAAACATACTGTTGCCTTTGAACTGAGATACACAGACATTGCATTCCACCAGGGTGATACCTAGACTCGGTGGAGGCGAAGACAGGGAAACCTTAATATGTTCACTGGGCCACAGACAACATACTAACATTTTGGGGGATGTCATAATTTGTTGCTGAATCCTAAATTGACTTGAGGAAGCGGCTTGGGCCTACCAACACTTCTAGATGTTTCTGTTTGGGCGACAGACACTCTGCAAGTTGGGATGGTTCTAAACTTACCATGCAGAGTAGCAGGGAGGGGTGATTCCACGGTTTGGGAACACCTAAGTTTATATGCTGCGTTACGTTGTTTTCTTGAGTGCAACAAAGGGGTTGGGAGGAGAGGGTACACTGGGAAGGTGCCATGGGGTGAGTGCAGAGATGGCAAAGGCCACAATAACACATTGCTATTAAGTCTATGACACAAGTGTCACCTGACCTTATGGACCTTCAATGTGAACGGCCTTGTTAATAAAGTGAAACGCCCCCTCGTTCTTCAATATCTGCGTCACCATGCCCCAGACATAGTTCTTACTAAGGAGACGCACCTGCGTGGCAATAACTACCAGCCCCTGGACAGGTTTGGCTACACTTTCCCAGCTCATGTAAGAAAGTGCCCTTTTCGGCATGGTTACCCTCCCACCCTTTTTGCTTGATTGTAATGCTGACTTGACAGAGTGCTGGGATCTTTCTAACCAGGCCCCTGCACCAGTGTTCTTTCCCAAAGCTGTACCACTGTTTCCACAATTGGCACACAAACTAAGTTCCTTGTAAAAGGTACCACTGGTACCAAGGGCTCTGTGACTAGGGAGGGTCCCAAGGGCTGCAGTATGTATTGTGCCACCCCAAGGAACCCCGCACCAAACAAATGCACACTGCCATTGCAGCTTGTGTGTGCTGGTGAGGAGAAAAAGGTAAAGTTGACATGGCATCCCCCTCCTGGTGCCATGCCCACAAACCACTGCCTGTAGCATTGGTAAGTCACCTCTCTAGTAGGCATCACAGCCCAAAGGCAGGGTGCACTATACCACAGGTGAGAGAATAGCTGCATGATCAATATGACCCTACACTGTCTAAGTCAATTTTTTGACATTTTATGTGCAGTGTGGCCATATTAAGAACATGGGCTGGAAGTCTGTGATCACAAACTCCATAGCTTCATGATGGCTTCTCTGAAGGCTGGGAAGTTTGGTATCAAACATCTCAGTACAATAAACACACTGATGCCAGTGTTGGATTCACTGTACAATGCACCCAGAGTGCATCTTAGAGATGCACCCTGTATTTTAAACAACCCTTTCGTGTAAGGCTGACCAATATGTGCCAGCCTGACACTAAAAGACAGGTTTCTGACCTCATGGGGTGAGAACCTTTGTGCTCTCTGAGGCCAGAAGCTAAGCCTACTCTGGGTGGTGGTGCTTCACACCCCTCCCCTGAAGGTACTTTAACACTTGGTGGTGAGTCTCAAAGGCTCAAGCCTTCTGTTACAGTGCCCCAGAGCACTCCGGGCTAGTGGAGATGCCCAGCCCCCGGACAAAGCCCCACTTTTGGCTGCACAACCGGCAGGAAAATTAGGTAAAACATGAAGGAGTGACCACTTCAACTGGGACCAGGTGTCCAGAGCTGAAGTGCCCCCCTTCCAGCAGACTCTTCCATCTTGGTTTGGGGGACAGGGACCAATAGGGTTAGGAGTGTGCCCCTTCCCAAAGGGAGTGGGCACAGGAAGGGTGTAGCCACCCTCAGGGACAGTAGCCATTGGCTACTTCCCTCTGACAACTGTAACACCCCTAAATCTAGGATTTAAGGGCTCCCCAGATTCCTGGCAACCTCAAGAAAAGAAGAAGAAAGAAGAAGGAAGAAGTACCTCTAAGCCAACCACAGCAGAAAAGACTCCAGACAACAGCTGACTTGGCCCCAGCCCTACCTGCCTGTCTGCAGCTTCAGAAGCCCTGCCACAAAAAGGCGACGCATCCTGCAGGACCAGCGACCTCTCCAAACCCCCAGAAGACTGCCTGCTCACTAGAGGACCAAGAACTCCTGAGGACGGCAGCCCTGTCCACAAGAAACACCAAGAACGACTCCAGAACTTCTCCGGATCGTCGAGTCCTGCCCACTCTGCACTAGACGCCCACGGCCTGTGTCCAGATGGCCAACCATTCGAGAGCAGGTCGCCAGGCGATTCAGACCTTGTATCCACCGTGGGTTGACCCCTCCTGGTCAACATGACAACGCCTGCAGCCTAAATCAGGAGGACCTCCCTGACCGCAAATGAAGCGGATGAAGATTCCTGACGCCTCAAGGTACCCCTGCAACTGCAGCCCCCTGGCATTAGGGAATCCGACCACCAATTCAACAACATTCAGCAGGCGACCCTCCTCCTTGTCCAGCCTGTCATTTCCCGGAAGCGAAACCCTGGACCCAGCATGCAGCATCTCAGTGACCCCCGTGGTCCCCCTATTGAAAAGCATTTGGAGCCCGATACTGTGTTTGCACTCTGCACCCAGCAACCCCAGTGCTGCTGAGGGTGTGTGTTTGGTGCCGACCTCAGCCCCGGCCCGGTGCTCACCTAAACTCCACAGGTCTGCCCTCCAAAGTCTTGGGTACTTACCTGCTGGCAAATCTATTTCCAAGTGCTCCCAGTCTCCATAGGATCCCATTCTAAATCCAACACCAACTTTGACCTCTGCACCTGGCTGGACCCGTGTTGCTGGTGGTGTATGTTTGGGGTCGACCTGAACCTTGACCTTCAGACATCCGAAACCCTGGAGACTGAAACTGTAAGTCGAGTAATTACCTCAAAACTACACTAACACAGCCCCCTCTCCCCGGGACTGTGTTGAAAATTGCAGTGTCAACTTTTGAAATAGAAAATACATACTTACTTGTAAACAGTTTTCTTTGCCAAATCTAAAAAGAGTGTCTTTGATATCTATCCTTGATACTTACTTGCAAACGTTCTTACCTGCAACAAAGATCCTTTTGGTTTTAGAAACAAAGTAACAAAATATATTTTTGCTATATAAAAACAATTGGTCTGGAGTTAGTCATTGAGCGTGTGCTTCATTTATTGCCTGTGTTTGTACAACAAATGTGTTGCACTACCCTATGATAAGCCGAATTGTTCGACCACACTACCACGAAAGAGAGCATTAGTATTATCTACTTTAGCCTGTGTTAAGCCTCTGGGGAACCCCGGGACTCTGTACACACTATGGGGGTTATTCTAACTTTGGAGGAGTGTTAATCCGTCCCAAAAGTGACGGTAAAGTGACGGATATACCACCAGCCGTATTACAAGTTCCATAGGATATAATGGACTCGTAATACGGCTGGTGGTAAATCCGTCACTTTTCCGTCACTTTTGGGACGGATTAACACCTCCTCCAAAGTTAGAATAACCCCCTATATCTCATTTTAATATACTATATACAGAGCCAGCGCCCTACAACTATTTAAAAAAACACCAGGGCACTGTTAACTCTGTCAGTACTCTATGGGAGGTATTCAAGACCATTCTATGCGGCCAGGCTTAGGCACTGATAAGGGGACTGAGGAAAGAAACCCAGCTTAAGTGTGCAGACCTAGAATGCAACATCAGGGAGCTGGAAACTGGTGCTCTGTCAGAGGGTACGGGGAGTGTTCGTCATCAGCTGTGCTTTCGACAGCATGATTTGAGTGCCCTGGTGGAGGAGAGATGTGGCTCAACAAACGGAATAGAGAATGATTTTGGGTTCTACAAGTGGTCAATAAGGAGGGTGACCTCCAGACTACTAGCAATGGCATCGCAGATGCTTTTGAAACATAGTATCAAAGCCTCCATTCATCCGCTACCACATTGATGGAGGCAAACTGCACTGACTTTTTAAAGGACATAAATCTCCGGACATTAACTAGTGAGGTGCAAGAGATCTTAGAGGTGGACCCTACGGCCGCAGAGCTTGTGCAGGCACTAAGGGCCCTCCAATCGGGTAAGGCGGTGGGGCCGAACAGCCTGGCTGTGGAGCTCTAAAAGGCAATGACGGATAAAGTGGCTGCACACGTTAGCCATGTTCCAGGCGACCTGTTCAGAGGGAACCCTTCCCAGGGATCAATGTATCCGACAACAGTGGCCATACACAAAAATGGTAAGCCCTTGACAGGCTGTGGCTTATACAGACCAATATCCTTGTTTAATATTAAAACCAAGGTGCTGGCAAAGGCCTTGGCAACCAGACTGCATGGGGTTATTACTTCTATAATTCATCCTGACCAATTAGGCTTCATGCCACACAGGAGTGACCACCTCAATCTACGCCATCTGTATGGGGCTCTGCATATGACTTGACCGCCTTGCCCAGATGGAGCAGTCCTGATGGCTTTAGATGCAAAGATGGCATTTGACAGTATATAATGGAATTTTATAGTTGCCGTTATGACTAGAATGGGTTTTGGGCCTAAATTCAGTAGCTGGGTCAGGCTTTTATATCAGGGCCCACAGGCAAGAGTAAGGGCCAACAGTGCAGTATCCCTCATCTTTGCCTTGAGAAAGGACATGAAACAGGGCTGCCCCTGCCCCCCTATTATTTTTGCACTTGTGTTAGAGCCGCTAACGGCCAGGGTCTGGCAGGGACCCTTGATTCAGGGAGTGAGTGCTGGCGGAGACTGGAAGGAATATATATCCCTATACGCTGACGATGTGATGCCGTATGTCACGCAGCTGGCTCTCTCTGTTGACAGAGTGCTACAGGTATTCACCATCTTTGAGGATCATTCGGGCTATTTTATCAATTGGACAAAATCTCTGGGGTTTCCACTCTCGGGTACTACCCCTAACCTTTTTGCCTTGATGCACAGCACCAGTAGCTCTTGAATGCTTTTGCTACTTGGGTATATATGTCACCCAGGACTTGCAAGAATTCTTCTGCAGAAACCTGCTTCCACAACTGGAGCAACTTTGGGCCGAGGTCGCTTAATGGAGGATGCTGCGATTATCTTAAATGGCTGGGAAGCACTATACAAAATGATGATCGTCCCGCGCCTCCTGTACATTGTTCAGAAAATCCCATTCAAGAGCCCCCCAGAATTCTTTTAAAAGAATTCTGGGGGGCTCTGTGGAAAGGTGGACAGTTCGTGCAAAGCCTTGTGTAAAATTCAAAGGGGGTCTACAATTGGGGCCTGACAGTCCCCGATATCCATAAATAATACTGGGCCTCGCACCTGGTTGTGGTAAATTACTGTCTTTGCGGACCAAGGAGTTCTGGCATACAAGTGGACAGAGCCTCAGTAGGACTTGGGGCCACGTGGCAGATGTATACCACAGGCATAGAGAAAGGGGATTACTAGCCCATACCCTAGTGAGGGCTTGGAGGGAGGTTACTAACTATTTGGGTCAGAAGAACAGGATTACCAAATTGGCCACCTGTGGGTCAACGACCTGTTACAGGAGGTAGACCACCTGATTGGTTTCTCAAAATGGGAAATAATCGGTATTGAGCACCTGGGAGACATTTGGAGGGAGCAGGCCCTGGTGCAATTTGACACACTAAGTCTATAGATAGCTATAGATATCTGTAGCTGGGGAATTCCCTCAGGCAGCATATCACGGAGGGGGGACAATTCCAAGAGGTGACCCCACTTGAGGATTGCTTGCTTGCAGACCCATCACTGACAAAGCCATTTCTACTATCTAAAGGAAGCTGATTAGTAACTCCCCTGATGCCACAGTGACCCTTAGGGAGACGTGGGCCTGAGACCCGGGAGAAATAGACGACGATTGGACAGAGACCCTATAGGGACAGCGGGAGATAGAAATTTGAGGACTATTTCGACTGGTGCAATTGAGAACTCTACATCACTCCTATCACTCTAGGGTACTGCACCATAAGATGCAAAGGGTAAACACACCACTATGCCTCCGAGGCTGTGTTCAGGAGGGCACTTTTCCATATTCTTTGGGAGTGGCCAGTGATACGGGAGGACTGGTGGGCGGTCACACACAGGATATCCCAGCTCCTCTCATGGGAACGCCCCTTGAATGCCAGGCAGTTCCTTCTGATATTAGGAGAAGAGACATGTTCGAAGTATCCGAAACTATGGACAGGGCTGTCAAGGGGGGTAGCTAAATGAAACATTGCACAAGTGTGGGGGACAAAACTTCCCAGCAAATGGAGGATTGGGAAAATCATTTAGACTGGTGCTAAAAAACGGAACAAATAGTCTGTCAGAGTACAAACTGACCCAAGAAGTGGACCATGATGTGGAGTGCATGGAATAGCTTTCGGGGAAATGGGCTGGGATAGGTGGGACAAGGATGGGCTGGGTCCCCCTGTTATGCTGCAGGGGTGATGTGTGGTGTTTTTTGATGCGGGCCATAAAAGCAGCATCCTACTGGGATGTTAGCCTTTGATGCTGCTCTTCTCTTGATGTGTCCTGAATGCATTTGTATCTATGCGTTTCCTATTTCTTGTTAAATGGTGAGCAATGTTCATACAATAAAAAGATTCTCCCCCCCCCAAAAAAAAAGAAGGGTGAAAGGTTGGAAAGACAACCCTTAATTGTATCTAAAGAAAAGTGTTGCCGGGCAATAGACAAAGCAAATAACAGAACGCCAGATAACTTGGCCTAGGAACGATCAAAATGGCATGTGCTGCACCAAGCCACAACTGTGTTCAAATGAGTGCCATATACAGTTTTCGCTGAGGGATGCCTGGCTGTCAAGATGACATCATCAACCACCTCCAGAGGAAGGTTGAAAGTGTTTAACTGTCGCCTCTCAACGTACAAGCATGAAGATGGTGATTGTGAAGGCCTGGGTGCAAAACCCGGCTCGATCCTGTGGAAGCAGGTCCTTCTGAAGGGGGCAGCTTGATTGGAGGACAGATGCTCAAGTGCAGGAGTTCTGGATACCATATTCTCCGTGCCCCATCCGGGGACCACTAGGATGACTTGGGCTCTAGCGGTTCTGATCTTCTTGAGAACTCATGGCTTTAATGGTACAGAAAGCAAGGCATACAGAAGTCCAGAGTTCCACTTGAGGCAGAATGCATCTCCAAGTGGACACACCCTGGAAATTCCAACATGCAGAAGTGTTGACACTGCGTTCTATGCAGAGGTGAAAAGACCAAGCCAAGGTTCTCCCCATTCATGGAAGAGGGCTTGAGCAACCTCTGAATGCAGCTGCTATTTGTGATCAGTTAGGTGCCAATGGGTAAGCTAGTCTGCCCTGGCGTTCAATTATCCTGCTAGGTGGTTAGCCACCAGGAATATTCGTTTGTGGTCCAGACAATTACAAAGGCATTGCGGCCTCCTGGCACAAAGCCCAAGGCCCCACCCTGCCCTACTTGTTGCAATACCGCACAGCAGCAGTGTTGTCTGTGAGTATCTGTACTGGCCTCCCCTTGATGGACTGATGCAAGGCTTTCAAGGCCAAGCAGATGGCCCTCAGCTCCAGAAAGTTGATACAGAGCTGGAACTCTAAGACCACATTAACACCTCTGATCTCCATCTTTCCCATATGGCCATCCCAACCCAGATGTGATGCATCGATCACCACATGGGGAAGTCAGAGGGGTTTGCAGCTGGCCAAACAGCTGTCCAGTGACCACTGCGGATCTTTAGCAGTCTCTTCCAAAATTTGAACAAGGTCAGAAAGGTCCTTTTGATGCTAATGTTTTGATGTTGGGCCCACTGGGACTTCAAGTCCCAGTGAGGAGCCTGCATATGACACATAGCTTGGTCGACCAGCAGGAGGCGGCAGCAGCCCCAGACTCGACCACACTGACATCCAGTGCTGAAAGATTGGGATCATAGCCTACATGTCTTGGATGCTCTTTCCCAGGGAAAAGACACAAAACCAAACAGTTTCCTTAAAGGGGGTGATGAAGGAAAATGTCTGAGGAGACCAGTGTGACTTTGGCACTACGATAGTGAACCTGGAGGTGAGTGACGACTGCCTAGGGCAAGCCTGCTTATAACAGCCAGTCATAGAAGCAGGGAAAGACTGGGGCCCTTGACCTCCAAAGGTGTGCTGCACCACCACCGCACCTTCTGTCAACACCCGAGGTGCACTGGTAAAGGCAAAAGGAAGCACAGCAAGCTGAAAATGCACATGGCCTAATGTGAACAGCATTTAATGCCTGTGGGCCTGAATGACAGGAAGACCAAGTTACTTAGCGTTGGTAATGCCTTATCTGGCAGAGATAATAGCTAGTTGCAGATTCCTTACCTTAAAATTTCCCACAGGGGTCAGTCGAGATCCAGATATTATTTCTCAAGCAGTACCCCTGGACGTCATTAGGTGTTGTTGATCAGCTCCGCGTCCATCATCCGCGCCGGATATGACATTGCGGGTCCTTTATAGGTACCACCCCGGTACGCTGACGTCAGTTTCTTTTCACGACTTTCCACACCAGAAACGCAGAGTCATGAGGAACACAGACTACTGTCCCTAGAAATCAGTTAGCAGAGCAGGGAGGCTGGGTAATTAGGGATGCCCACGATTGGAACTCCACGTGCTAACACAATGGTTGCGGCTTTAGCTCTGGTAGAGTGAGCACGAATGCGCTCAGGGGGTTGCTTCTTAGCCAATGCGTTGCACAAGCACATTTCAATGGAGAGGACGACCCATCTAGAGATGGTTCTCTTCAGCACTGCCCGGCATTTCTTCGCACCCATATAATCAACAAAGTTGATCATCCACCCAGAACTCTTTGGTACGATCAAGGTAAAACGCTAGGTGGGTCCAGGCAGTGGAGTCTCTCCTCTTCCTTAGAAAGATGTGGTAGTGCGTAAGAAGTAGGCAATGTGAAGGGTTAGCCTATATGGAAGGGCGTAACCACTTTCAGAAGTAAAGCGACCTGTGTGTCACGCACCACTTTGTCAGGATAGATGGAAAGATAGGGTGGCTTAGATGACAATGCCTGCAGCTCACTCACCCTACGGGCAGATGTAATAACCACAAGGAAGGCTGTTTTCAAAGAGAGAAGGCTTAGAGGACAATTGCGGAGAGGCTAGAAAGGAGCACACAACAGGAATGTCAGAACCAACTTCTAGTCCCCTTGGGGCACATTGAATGTTGAAGGAGTAAACATATGAATAAGGCCTTTAAGTAAGCTATTTAGAATAGGGGATTTAAACAAAGGAGGCTGATCAGACAGCTGAAAGAAAGACAAAACTGCAGACAAATAACCTTTGAGAGTGCCCAGAGAAGAGCCCTTCTAGGTCAACAAAAACAAACAAGAGAGAGGGGGGCAAAGAGGGGGTCAACAGACTTGTCTGTGTACCATGCAACAAACTTCTTTTAACGAAAGGCGTTTACCACTTAGGTCGCCTGGCTGCCAAGATAATGTTACAGACTTCAGACAGAAGGTCAAAAGCTGTCAACTGCCACGGCGCAATCTCCATGCAAGAAGGGGGAGAAACTGCACAAGTTCAGGTGGAGACCCCTCCCCTGCTGCTGTGACAGAAGATCCTCCCGAAGGGGCAGTCTGACCAGAGGATCGATGGCCATGCTCAATAGCTTAGGATACTAGACTCTTCGTGCCCCGTCCACAGCCACAAGGATTAATTGGGCATGGTCGTTCTTGATATTCTTGAGAACTCTGGGGATAGGTGGTATGGGTGGAAAGACGTACAGGAGGCCTGAGCGCCAGGCAAGACTAAAAGCAACACCAAGCGATTTCTGTCTTGGAAACTTCAATGCGCAATGCTCCTGGCATTGAGCATTCTTTGTGGAGGAGAACAGAACTAACCAAAGCTCTCCACACTGCTAAAAGAGACCTTGTGCCACCTCTGGATGGAGGCCATTCCTGATTGACCAAGCATCGTTGGCTGAGTTCTTCTGCACTGTCGTTCACAGAGCCAGCCAGATGTTGAAGCACCAGGGATATGCCCTGCTGTCCCGCCATGTTCAGAGGTGTAGAGCCTCTCGACAAATGGCACACAACCACACCCCATCCTGCTTGTTGCAGTACCACATGGTGGTGGTGTCCGTAAACACCTGCACTACCTTCCCTTTGAGAAAGCTAAGAAATGCTTTCAAATCAAGTCAGACTTATGTGGAGTCTGGACTACGCCGGAGACCAGATGCCTCTGATCTTCACCTCTCTCAGGTGGCTACCCCCATCCCATGAGTTACACATCTGTCACTACTGTCAGATCTGGTGGGGGAAGGGAGAGGCTTCTGACCCAATCACAGTTCATTAGCCACCACTGCAGATCTCAAGCAGTTCCTTTAGAGATCTGGACCATGTCGGAGACATTCCCCTGATGCTGCACCCACTGGAACTTCTAGTCCTATTGCAGAGCCCAAATATGCCATCTAGCATGTGTCACCAGCAGGATGCAGGAAGCCATGAGGCCCATCAGCCACAGAGCCATTCTCACTAAAATCCAGGATAGAGGCTGAAACATCTGTATCATAGCCTAAATATCCTGGACTCTTGGCTCCGGACATTAAGCCCGAAACTGCACTTTGTCCAGAACAGCGCAGATGAAAGCGAGCATCTCAGAGGGAGTCTGGTGTGACTTCTGATGTTTAAAGTGAACACCAGTGCATGCGGAGGTCGGCCGTAGTCTGGGGGTGGGAAACAGCCTGGGGGGAGCCCACATTCAACAGCCAGTTATCAAGATAGGGGAAGACTGAAACCCTGTGCAGATGAGCTGCAACCACAGCCATTACCTTGGTGAACCCCCAAGGGGCGATGGTAGGGTCAAAAGGGAGCACAGTGAACTGAAAGTGCGTGTGGCCCACTGTGAACCACAAGTAACGTCTGTGGACAGGCTGGACAGGGATTGGGAAATAAGCATCCAGGATGCCCAAAGCTACCATCCAGTCTCCTGGGTCCAGGAAACAACCTCAGCCAGTTTGCATTTTGAACTTTTCCTTCTTGAGGACCAAAGATCTAGGAGAGGGCGAAGGCCCTTGTCCTTTATGGGCACCAAAAGTAGGGAGAATAACAACCACAACCTACTTCTGGCATAGGGACCCTATCTATAGCTCCCTTGGCCAAGAGAGCCGTAACCTTGTGGAGAAGTGTCAAGTGATCCTCTGTCACCCGATCGTACGAAGGTGTCATGGCTGGAGGGGAAGTCTCAAAGGAAAGGGAGTAGCCCCTTCGGATTATCTGCAAAACCCATCTGACCGAAGGGATGCACTGCTAGAGAAGCAGGTGATGGCAAATCCTCCCTCCAACTAGTCCTTGCCACAGCACAAGAGTCTTTGAAGCGCTCATGCCTCAAGTTTGCGTTGCCTCCAAAGAGACGTGTGTCATCAGAGGGCATGTCCAGAAGACTGGCTTGGACATCCCCTGAAAAGTCAAATGTCCTCAACCAGGCTTGGCGCCTCAGTGCGACCGTCAATGCAACCGATCTGCCCAGTGAGTTGGTCGTGTCCAGTTCACATCTGATTGTGAACTTTGCTGCGTCTCTCCTATCAGCACCAACTTGAGAGTACAACCCGGGCCTACTCCGGAATGTGTAGCAGCACTTGCGAAATTGTATCCAACAGCGTGTGGGAGTAATGGCCCAAAAGGCATTTGGTGTTCACGGACCGTAATGCCAGGCAACCAGAAGAAAACATCTTCTTTCCAAGCTGGTCCAGCCTCTCGGATTTTCTATCCAAGGATGCGGAAGGTAACAAGCCCCTGGATGTAAAGGCTTGGATAACCAAGCTCTCAGGGGTAGGGTGTTACGTCAGGAACGTCTGATGGAGCAGGTCGATGGTGGTGGGCTATAGTCTTGTCCACAGGAGTCCCTGTGCTGGGTTTGGACCAGATTGTAGAATCTGGATCTGTATATATTATACCAAAATAAGGTATGATGGGTACAGAGTCCAGAGGGGTTCCCCAGAGGCCTAACAGAGGTTAGATAATACTAGTGTTCTCTTTTGTGGTAGTGTGGTTGAGCAGTTAGAATTATCAGAGGGTAGTGCAAATCATTTGTTGTACAAACACAGTCAAGAAATGAGGCACACACTCATTGACTAACTCCAGGCCAACTTTTTTTTATATAGAAAATATTTATATTGTTACTTTATTACTAGTACCAGAATATCTTTGTTGCAGGTAAGTACAGTTGTAATCAGGTATTAAGCATATGTATCAAATGTACTTTGTTTTTTACAGATAAAACTGATTACAAATAAGTAACACTTTTCAATTTAAAAAGTTGACACAGTGCAATTTTTCATAGGAGTCAAAAGGGTCCAGGGGGCTTGGGGGTGTTAGCACATTTAACAGGTAAGTAGATGACTTACGATTCCAGTCTTCAGGGGTTAGGATGTCCACAGGTCAAAGTTCAAGTTGACCCCCAAAAGTGCACCACCAGCAACACGGGGCCAGCTGGGTGCAGAGGTCAAAATTTGTATTGTGTTTCCAATGCAATCCTAGGAGGACTGGTGGGGGAGAGACTTTGTAGAAAACAGATTGCAGGTAAATACCTTCTGTTTCAGGGCACAGGCCTGGGGGCTTTAGGTCAGCATTGGGGGATGCCACAGGTCAGCACTAAACACACACCTTCAGTGGCACAGGGGTGGCCGGGTGCCCGGTACAAGCACAGCATCGGGTCCCCAATGCTTTTAAATGAGGGAATCCCTGGGGTCACAAAGATGCAGCTGGGTCCAGGGGGTTGGTTCCGGAAAACCAAAGGCTGAGAAGGAAGGCGAGGCGCCCGATGGATGTTGCTGGGCCGTCGGTCGGATTCCACAAGGTCAGGGGGCCGCGGATGCAGGGCTATCTTTGGTTGTCGGGAATCTTTGTCTGATCCGGTCACAGGGGTCATCTGGATCCAGGCTGCAGGTGTCATCGTATTGGACAGGAGGGGTCAACCCAGGATAGACTCAAAATTGGAATTGCCTGGGGACCTTCTCTGGACCGGTGGGCCACCTGGACTAGAGCTGTGGGTGTCGGGTGCTGGGTGGGCAAGGCTTGTGGACCCAGGGCGGTTCTGGAGTCCTTTTGGTGTGTTCCTATGGGCAGGGCCACTGTCCTCAGGAGTTCCTGGCCCTCTGCTTGGCAGTCAGTCCTCTAAGGGTATGTAGAGGTCACAGGTCCTGCAGGATGCGTCGCCTTTTTGGAGAAGGAGTCTTTGAAGCTGCAGACAGGCCGGTAGGACTGGGGCCAAGTCAGTTGTCATCTGGAGACTTCTTTGCTGGGGTCAGCTTAGCAGTCTGTAGGAAGTTGGCTCTGTATATACTATCTCAAAGTGAGAGATAGTGTGCACGGAGTCCAACGGTTCTTCTTAGAGGCTGATAGTGGCAAAATTAGATCATACTAATGCTCTATTTGTGGTAGTGTGGTCGAGCAGTAGGCTTATCGGAGGGTAGTGTTAAGCATTTGTTGAACACACACAGGCAATAAATGAGAACACACACTCAAAGACTTAACTCCAGGCCAACAGGTTTTTATATAGAAAAATATTCTTTGCTTAATTTATTTTAGAACAACAAGATTCAGAATTTAGGTAAGTACATAAATTGTAAGGTACTTCACACAAGCAAGTATGGAACTTTGAATTAAAACAGTAGTATACACAGTTTTGGCAAAAATGTCAATAAGCTATTTTAAAAGTGGACACTGTGCAAAAAGCAACAGTTCCTGGGGGAGGTATGTTTTGGTTAGTTTCTCACATAAGTAAAGCACTTACAAGTTCAGTCTCCTGGGCATAGGCACCCCACCGTTGGGGTTCAAGGCAACCCCAAACCCTCAGCACCAGCAACACAGGGCCGGTCAGTTGCAGAGGTCAAAGGAGGGCCCAAATCACATAGGTGCCTAAGGAGAACAGGGGTGCTCCGGTTCCAGTCTGCTAGCAGGTAAATACCTGGGTCCTCGGGGAGCAGACCAGGGGGGGGGGGGGGATTTGTAGAGCACTGGGAGGGACACACACAGGCACACAAAATACACCCTCAGCGGCACAGGGGCAGCCGGGTGCAGTGTGCAAAGTAGGTGTCAGATTTTGCGGTGAAAGCAATGGAGGGACCCGAGGATCACTGTGGCGATGCAGGCAGGGCACAGGGGGCTTCTCAGGCCAGCCACCGACTGGGCTAGGATGAGGGCGCCTGCTGGTCATTCCTGCACTGGTAGTTGGTTCCTCTCGGTCCTGGGGGCTGCGGGTGCAGTGCTTGGTCCAGGCGTCGGGTTCCTTTGTTACCAGGCAGTCACGGTCAGAAGGAGCTTCTGGATCCTCTCTGCAGAAGTTGCTGTGGGGGTCCAGGGAGGTCGACTCAGGGTGTCCACGTTGTTGGAGTCGCCTGGGAGACCTCTCTGCGGTGTTGGTTCTCCTGAACTCGAGCCGGGGGCGTCGGGTGCAGAGTGTGAAGACTCACACTTCAGAAGTGAGGCGGGAGTCTCTTTAAAGTTGGTTTCTTTGTTGTTGTTTATGGACAGAGCCGCTGTCCTCGCGAGGTTCTTGGTCCTTTAGGTGCAGGTCGGTCCTCTGAGTCCCCAGAGGTTGCTGGTCCCGCTGGATGCGTCACTGTGCAGGTTCTTTGAGTCTGGAGACAGGCCGGTATGGCTGGGGCCAAGTCAGTTGTCGTCTCTGCAGGTCTTTCAGGTCAGCAGTCCTTCTTTCTTCAGGTTGCAGGAATCTGATTTCCTGGGTTCAGGGTCACCCCTAAATATTCAATTTAGGGGTGCGTTTATGTCTGGGGGGGCAGTAGCCAATTGCTACTGTCCTGGAGGGTGGCTACACCCTCTTTGTACCTCCTCCTTGAGGGGAGGTGGGCACATCCCTATTCCTATTGGGGGAATCCTCCAAAACAAGATGGAGGATTTCTTAAGGCAGTTGTTCACCTCAGCTCAGGACACCTTAGGGGCTGTCCTGACAGGTGGGTGACTCCCTCTTGTTTTTCTCATTATCTCCTCCGGACGTGCCGCCAAAAGTGGGGGCTGTGTCTGGAGGGGCGGGCATCTCCACTAGATGGACTGCCCTGGGGCGCTGTAACAACAGGCTTGAGCCTTTGAGATTCATCGCCAGGTGTTACAGTTCCTGCTGGGGGAGGTGAGAAGCACCTCCACCCAGTACAGGCTTTGTTCCTGGCCACAGAGTGACAAAGGCACTCATCCCATGTGGCCAGAAACCCGTCTGGATGTGGCAGGAACTGGTCAGCCTAACACTAGAAATTGGACTGGTATACAGAGGGCATCTCTAAGATGCCCTCTGTGTGCTTTTTTAAATAAATCTCACACTGGGATCAGTGTGGATTTATTGTGCTGGGAAGTTTGATACCAAACTTCCCAGAATTCAGTGTAGCCATTATGGAACTGTGGAGTTTGTGTTTGATAAACTCCCAGACCATATACTCTTCATGGCTACCCAGCACTTACAATGTCTAAGATGTGGCTTAGACACTGTAGGGGCATAGTGCGCATGCAACTATGCCCTCACCTGTGGTATAGTGCATCCTGCCTTAGGACTGTAAGGCCTGCTAGAGGGGTGACCTACCTATGCCACAGGCAGTGGGTTGTGGGCATGGTACTCTGAGGGGAGTGCCATGTCAACTTAGTCATTTTCTCCCCACCAGCACACACAAGCTGGGAGGCAGTGTGCATGTGCTGAGTGAGGGGTCCCCAGGGTGGCATAATACATGTTGCAGCCCTTAGAGACCTTCCCTGGCCACAGGGCCCTTACAAACTGGCATCAGGGAAAGGCCCAGGTGGTACAGCTGACGCTGGTTCAGATCCCAGAATGGATCCATGGGTGCTCCACAGATCCGAGGCAGAAGCCACCGGTGTGGAACATGAGGGGGCTTCTTCTGACCCCACAGGTCCCGAGGGTACTCCAGCGGGGTCATACTTTTCCAAAAATGAGGCACATGGGCCCATAAATCTCTCTGAGTTGGGCAGGGCTTGCCCTGGCTCCCGGAAACTTGAGGAGGTGCTGAGTCGACCCAGGCTCTGAGGACAGAGGCCTAGAACGGCAAAACTACTTTTCCCGCATCTCATCAGCCGACAGAGGGGGTGAAGTCGAAGAACCCTTTTTTCTTCAATTCCTTCTTATGCCTCAACTTATTCAACAATCCCGATGACTTGGAGTGGAACGACAAAGAATGGGGACTCTACAACCTCTCTCAGAACCTTCCTCTCGAACGAGATTGAGAACAAAGCGAAGCTGAGCGCCGGGCTATGAGGCGTTTTAGAGAACAATCCCTCAAAGCTTTCAGATTTATGGCCCAGCATTTGGAGCACATCTTGGGGTCGTGCTCCAGACACCACGAGCACACAAGGTGCGGATCCGTCATGGACCTCGCCTGATGACAGGCACCAACAAGGAGGGAGAATAACAATTATGACTGAATTTTGGTGCCAGCAGCCTCTCTATGGCTCCTCTCGCCAAAGAGCCTGCACGTCCTGTTGTAAGACAAACAGATGGTCCTTCATCAGCCGTTCTGAGGATGGTGGAAGATGCTGTATGGTTTTCAAGAAGCGGTAAAGCATAGCCCCTGCTGAATAACTTGCAGGGCCCAACTGTCCGAAGTTATCGCCTGCCACCTTGGCACAAAATGTCATTCTGCCTCCAACAGATGGCTGTGTGTCTGCAAAGACACGTAAAAAGGGCTTGGGGGAGTGTGGCAGCTGGAGGTGTAGAAGACTGGGCTAAATGCTGTCCGTGTTGCCTTTTCTTGTGGCCACAGCCACACAAAGGGGTGGGACAATAAGTGCACTGGTTGAGGACGTTGGTGATAATGGAAGTAGTCAGGAAGAGCATAAAATTGTTGATGTGACTGGGGGCTGGGAGCAGGGAGCAGGGAGCAGGGAGGTCCAGAGAGTGTGCTGTGGCTCTGCTATCTTTAAAGCACATTAAGGCCAAGTATGCTTTCTCCCCAAAAAGTCGAGAACCATTAAATTACATGTCCATGAGCTTGCACTGGATAGCTTCAGAAATCTCGTGGACTGCATACTAGTGCCAACAGTTCTATCCAGAGAATCAGTGCTATCGAGGCCACAGTAAATGATGAATTTGGCCCAAATACACCAGTCCTGTCAGCTGGCCTTAGAAAAGATGGCATGGGCCACTTCCAAGACTATGACAATTCCTGGACTACTGAGTTCCACAAGGAATGAGAGTAGCAGCCTAGGAGGCAGCTGGTCTTCACAGAACGAATTGCTGCTCTAGTTGAGGAGGTTTTTTATGTTGTTTTTTAACCAAAGCGTTCTATCCCCTTTGATTTCCTATTGGGGAGTAGTGGGAAACTAGTTCAGATTTACCCTACTAGCCAAAATGTGCACCAGAAGGTTCCCAGGAGTGGGTGCAGAGTCCATAAATCAGGGTTGCCTAGAGCAATGCCGAGGAACCTGGTGATTAATCGATGGGCCTGACTAGGGGTTAAGACTAGGTCCGCAAAAATGTACCAGTAAAAGTCTCATTGAATGGAAGAAGCGGCTCAGAACTTGTTTGGCCAGGTTGAATTACCACAGTAAGACGTTTATCCTATCTTTTCTGAGTAGGAAGCCGAAGGTTCAGGCCCTTCGCACAACCATAGCAAAGGGAGGTTTTGACGTTCATGGCAGTGCCTGGGGGAGGGGGTGAGGTAGGAATCTAGTCCAGTGTCTGGGGACATATCCAGACCACTGGCATTCTGGAGATCTTCCTACCACTTTTTCTCCTGGTATGGATAGGCAATTCCATCCCAATCCATCTAACTCCCATTATCAAAGTCTGTGCTGAGTAATTCATGCCGTACATGAGCCCTTCTGAAAGGTAGACTCAGAATGGTGGTAAACGGTTGAGGCTCAGATAAAGGAAGATACAGCCTTCAGCCAAGGTGGCGGTCTCTCAGTGCTGGACAGCATTAGGAATTGGCCATCGTTGTTTGGAGTGGATGGCACTGGGGGACCATGTTCTAGTGTAGGTTATGATGCCAGCGGAAAGAACCGGTACCCAGGCTTGTCCGGATCCTTGAGCAAATATAGAGGGCCCAGTTGGTGCTGAGGGCAGGTCCACTGGCAGAATCTCAGTTGGGAGGCCTCTCTGCTCCTTGGGGCCAGCAGGCATGCCAGAGGAAGCCAGTAACATACCAAAACGTCACAGCATGACATTGTGAATGTCCTTAATTTGCTGTGAAAACGGCCCCAGAAATTCCAGCTGCCTCAGGACAAGGGTTTGAATCGACTCCAAAGTACCGCAACTTACGGAGCGCCATCTAGAGGCACGATGATGCCCTTGCAAGTTCTGTGGAAGCACAGTGGGGAATGGAGTCAAGTCTCGTTTGGACTTCTTACATATTTTCTGGGATTTATATTGCGAAGAAGCTCTATTATAGGACCTAGCTTTAGACCTCGATTGATCTTCGTGTGGGGTCTTGCGGTGCTTCGCCATGAAGAGCTTTGCTTTCCGGTCTCGAATGTCCTATGGGAGTAGCAAGGCACAATTAATGCAGACCTCAGAGTTGTGATCTGACCCTATGCACCACAGGTAGACCATATATAGGTCAGTCACAGACATCTGTTTGCAGCACTCCCCACAGGATTTGTACTCTGTTGATTTGGTAGGAGACATTTCCCTTGCAAACTGTTAGAATTTTGTTGTCAGAAAACCTGTCTCAAGGAGATGAGGGGTAGCTCAACATCCATATCTGTTGACACATAAAGAAAGGAATTGATGTGGGCATGTATGGATGGTGCCTAAATGGGCCCATGCACATCACATCCGGCAAAGAACAGCTTTGATGAGGAGCTGCCAGAGCCTACAAGTACAGCTGAAAGTTTTCTAGTGCCAGTCTGAGGCATGAGGAATATTCAAAAGGTGAGAAATCTGTGGTTAGAATCTGTATCAGAGCTATGCGTTTTTATGATAGCCCACGTACATATTTCTTGAACTGGTTTTGAAAGTGGTTAGGATCTTGTGCCCCTTGTTTGTTATGCAGAACACTGTAGTAATGTTCTACATCTCAATTTCAATAGTCTTCGCTTCTGTTTGAAATGCTTACAGGGCTAGAAGGTCTTTAGTTCTTTACAAGACTGACCTATTTGACTATGGGGGTTATTACAACTTTGGAGGAGGTGTTAATCCGTCCCAAAAGTGACGGTAAAGTGACAGATATACCACCAGCCGTATTACGAGTCCATTATATCCTATGGAACTCGTAATATGGCTGGTGGTATATCCATCACTTTACCGTCACTTTTGGGACGGATTAACACCTCCTCCAAAGTTGTAATAACCCCCTATATCTGTTGTGGCCACTGACCTTTGATCTTGCGTTTTTCTCATGTGCACCCTATGTGTGATCCATCTGTGGAGTTTGTCACAGATGGGATTTGATCGTGTTCTGTCATGTTCTCCTGCGACTACCATTTCAACTTCTTTACTTAACACCCACAAATCGATCCAATTACTCTTTGATCACTAATTCTCAGGCCACTGTGCTTGGGTCTCACATGGAATATTGAAAATGAATTCAAAGGAATACAAGATGACATCCCTCCTAACATTTTCAGAACTTTCTTCAATGGCACAGACAGAGGCTTATGATAAAGATAAACATGTTCCTTAGTGCCCACATCCTCTTCTGTATGGGAAATGTCATAGTGTCTAGATCTGACCCCTGAATGTCTCCTCCTGAGAAGGAAGGTGTGAAGGTCTCTCCACACTGATTTTGGACCTTAGAGTGCACAACATATGAACTTGTTTATGCTGATCTGGAACTGTTGTAAAGAGTTCTGTATTATGAGACTATCATCTAGATAAAAGTCAACTGCTAACCATTCTGTGAGCACCCTCTGTGCTGATTGTATTCCAAAGGCTAAAACTCTGAATTGAGAATGGTTTCCCCCATCACAATCCTGAGACTTTTTCGATGTTCCTTGTTCATAAGGATGTGGAAGTATGCATCTTTGAGGTCTTTTGTCACTAGGCAATGTCCTTGCTCTAGCACAGGAATTACTTCTTATAGCACTCACCTTCAACGTTGTCTTGACATTTGTTTGAAGAACTTAGATCTACAATGGGTTTTAACAATGTCTTTATTAGAGATCATAAAGAAAAATGTGTAACCTCCACTAATGAATAGTTCTTTGGGTACATTTTCAACGTTTTTCTTTCACAGTAGTTCCTGGCACGCTGTGCAAAATCTGAAGGGTGTATTTTCTATCACTTCCTCCCTCAATATCTGATGAACTGCCCTAAAGAAAAATCTCAGGGCTTTGGGACTTGATTGAGGTTGTGCTGGAGGATCTAGTAAGTCCTGCTTGAGGTATTAGTCTTTCGTGCTCTCGATCTCTAGTAACTTGTGATGTCACTGTTGATTGCCAACAACCAATTTACGTCCTTGTCATCTCCATTTTTATTCTTAAAGTTGGTCAATCCTCATTCTCTACATTCCTTTCAATATTGTTTCAATATTTTCCCCGATGTGTACCACCTCTCCTGCTTCCAAGAGGTAACCTCAACCTTGCAACACCCACAAAGAAAAGAATTTACCTTTAAATGTGGTTTCCATACCCAAACACTACATGGCAGAATAACGCAAAGCATTTGAGTCTAGATGAAATTTATGCTGCAGAACATATTTCAAATACAGTACTATTAGTCCTTTCCATTTAAATTGATAGAAAGAAAAACAAATTGCCGAAACTGCACAGATCTGATTAGAAACTATAAGTGTTCCATTAACCTATTTTTTTTAGAAGAAAAGTAGTCAGCTGCGATGAAGAATTGTGAACTCAAGAGAATAATTCACATTTTAAAAAATATCAATAGCTGCCTAATTTTTATTTTTATTCCAAAAACTCATCACCACCCCCTGAAAGTTAGGATCTGAGCCATACCTGTGCACCATTGCCTGCATTACGAAGATGATTCTGTAGAAGCTTGGTAGCGCCATCCTGAAATGTTTTCGGTAAGGCTCCCAGTAACATTGTAAACTCTGGGGTGTTAAGTTCAAACAATGAAATCAACACTGACTGTGCAGCCTGGAAGCAATAGAAAATGTTTATGAAACGATTAGACAGTTGTGACCTTACCAAATATTAATACAGTAACAGTAAAATTAGTCTATGAAGCTACCTGGAACATTCTGCAGATCAACGTCATGATGACCTTAGTTACAATCACAACCATTTACTTTCAGGAATGACACAGTTTCACTGCATTTGTGAACACACACACACACACACACACACACACACACTCAAACACAGTCTTTTGTATGCTGACGTACTTAACACTTAATAAGTTTCAGAAACTTGTCAACAGTTTGTTCCCCCTAAGCAAGAGCATGTTTGGGAAGATGAGATTACCCATCATTTCTCATTAAGTGCATTCCACTGAAATGCTTGAGTGACAATGATTATGTTGTGCTATCAGTACTGAATTGAAGGACGAGTGTAGGAAACTGGCTCTGTATATACTATATCAAAATGAGGTATAGTGTGCACAGAGTCCAGGGGTTCCCCAAGAGGCTTGGTAGAGGCAATAATAGATAATACTAATGCTCTATTTGTGGTAGTGTAGTCGAGCAGACTTATAAGAGGGTAGTGTTAAGCATTTGTTGTACAAACACAAGCAATAAGTGAAAACACACACTCAATGACTTAACTCCAGGCCAATAGGTTTTTATATAGAAAAATATTCTTTTGTTAATTTATTTCTAGAACCACAAGATTCATTTAGCAGGTAAGTACATTCAATGAAAGGTACTTTACACCGTAATACTTAGAACTTTGAATGGATTCAACAATATGCACAGTTTTATTTAAAATTGCAAAAAGTTATTTTAAAAGTGGACACTGTGCAATTTTCAACAGTTCCTGGGGGAGGTGAGTAAAGTACAGTTTTTGAGGTAAGTAAGAAACTTACGAGTTTAATCTCCGGGGCATAGGTAGCCCACCGTTGGTGGTTCAAGATAACCCCAAACACCCAGCACCAGCAACACAGGGCCAGTTAGGTGCAGAGGTCAGACAGGAGCCGAAATAAAGTGGGCCCCTATAGAGAGAGGGGGTACTCTGGTTACAGTCTGCTTGCAAGTAAGTACCTGTGTTGTTGGTCCTGGGTGCAGTGTGCAAACAGGACGTCGGGTTCTCAATAGAACTCTATGGAGGGACCTGGGGGTCACCTAGGCGCTGCAGGCAGGGCACAGGGTGGCCTCTCCGGTAAGCCACCGACTGGGCAAGGGTCACCTGCTGGTCGTTGCTGCACCAGTGGACGGTTTCTCTCGGGCCTGGGGGCTGCAAGTGCAGTGCTTCTTCCAGGCGACAGACATCTTTGTCCCGGGCAGTGGCAATCTGGGGGTTTCTCGGGATCCACGCTGCAGGCATCTCTGTGGGAGTGTAGAGGTCAGCCCAGGGTGGACACATCGGAGTTGCCTGGGGATCCTCTCTGGTTAGTTGGTTTCTCTGGACACGGGCCAGGGGCGTTGGGTGCAGAGTAGTTGGACTCGCGCTTCTGGAGTGAGGTGAGAGTCCCTTTAAAGATGGTTTCTTCTTTGTTGCCTTGGACAGAGACGCTGTCCACAGGAGTTTCTTGGTCCTTTGGATTTTGCAGGGCAGTCCTCTGAGTCGGCAGAGGTCACTGGGCCCACTGGATGCATCGCTGTTGCAGGTTCTTTGAATCTGGAGAAAGACCGGTAGGCCTGGGGCCAAAGCTGTTGTCTCCTTCTTCTCTGCGGAGTTTTCAGGTCAACAGTCCTTCTTCCTGTGAGGTCGTCAGGAATCTGATTTCCTGGGTTCAGGGTTGCCCCTAAATACTAAATTTAGGGGTGTGTTTAGGGCTGGAGGGCAGTAGCCAATGGCTACTGTCCCTGAGGGTGGCTACACCCTCCTTGTGCCTCCTCCCTTTGGGGAGGGTGGCATATCCTGAATGCTACTGGGTTAAATCCTCCAAAGCAAGATGGAGGATCTTCTAAGGAAGGGGTCACATCAGCTCTGGAAACCTTAGGGGCTATCCTGGATGGAGGGTGACTCCTCCTTGTTTCTCTCATTACCTCCTCTGGACTTGCCGCCAAAAGTGGGGGCTGTGTCCGGGGGGCGGCATCTCCACTAGCTGGAGTGCCCTGGGGCCTTGTAACCCCAGGCTTGAGCCTTTGAGGCTCATGCCAGGTGTTACAGTTCCTGCGCGGGGAGGTGTGAAGCATCTCCACCCAGGACAGGCTTTGTTCCTGGTCACAGAGTGCACAAAGGCACTCACCTCATGTGGCCAGAAACAAGTCAGGAAGTGGCAAGCTGGCAGAGACCGGTCAGCCTAGCACTAGCAGTTGGGCTGGCATGCAGGGGGCATCTCTAAGATGCCCTCTGAGTGCATTTTTCAATACATCTCACATTGGCATCAGCGTGGATTTATTGTGCTAAGAAGTTTAATACCAAACTTCCCAGTATTCAGTTTAGCCATTATGGAACTGTGGAGTTCATAATTGACAAAATCCCAGACCATATACTCTTTATGGCTACCCTGCACTTACAATGTCTAAGAATTGGCTTAGACACTGTAGGGTCATAATGCTTATGCAGCTATGCCCTCACCTCTAGCATAGTGCACCCTGCCTTAGAGCTGTAAGGCCTGCTAGAGGGGTGACTTACCTGTGCCGCAGACAGTGAGAGGTGGGCATGGCACTCTGAGGGGAGTGCCATGTCGACTTAGTTGTTTTCTCCCCACCAGCACACACAAGCTGGGAGGCAGTGTGCATGTGCTGAGTGAGGGGTCCCCAGGGTGGCATAATACATGCTGCAGCCCTTAGAGACCTTCCCTGGCCACAGGGCCCTTGGTACCTTTTACAGGGGACTTATCTGTGTACTAAGGCTGTGCCAATTGTGGAGACAAAGGTACAGTTTTAGGGAAAGAACACTGGTGCTGGGGCCTGGTTAGCAGGGTCCCAAGCACACTTTCAATCAAAGCTGGCATCAACAAAAGGCAAAATGTTATGAGGTAACCATGCCAACAGTGGCATTTTCCTACATGTGCCAATTGTAGAAACAAAGGTACAGTTTTAGGGAAGGAACGCTGGTGCTGGGGCCTGGTTAGCGGGGTCCCAGCACACTTCCAATCAAAGCTGGCATCAACATTAGGCAAAAAGTTGGGTGTGACCATGCCAACAGTGGCATTTTCCTACAAGTTACTTACCTGTACCAACGCCTTATCTGGGAGAGACTATATCTAGCTGCAGATTCCTTACCTTAGAGTTATCCCAGGTGACAGACTGGATCTGGAAGATGTTTTCGTGAATAGAACCCCTGGGTGTCACTAGTTGGTGTTGTTCGGCTCCGCCTGAGTAATCAATGTTGTCCGCTTCGGAAGTGACATCAACAGCACTTATATAGGCGCCACCCTGGTGCAGGGACATCAGTTTGTTTTCCCAACTTTCTACACCAGAAGCATGGAGCCATGAACACCGCTGACCACTAAGGTGGATACCTTGGTTTAGGAATGCACCTTTTTTGACATGGTTAGCCCCTACTTTTTTGCCTGGTTTCTGATGTGGCTTTGACTGTTAGTGCACTGGATCCCTTCTAACCAGGTACCCAGTGTCAGATCTATTTCCCCAACACTACACAGTTGTTTTGCACAACTGGCAAACCCTTTAGCTACCACTGTAAGTCCCTTGTAAATCTTAGCCCTGTAACTAGGGTCTGGGGTACTAAGGAAGGTCTCTGAGGGCTGCAGCACAAATTGTGCCACCCTCACGGACCCCTCACCAAACCCACACAGTGTTGTCATTGTAGACTGCATGTGGTGGTGCAGGCTAAACTGAAAACACGACCAGACGTGCCGTGCCAGGCCCCCTATCTCAGTGCATGTGCCAGGTATAAGCCATCCCTAAGGCAGGGCACCCCCCTTCCAACCCTCCAAGGGCAGGAAGCTTCATATGGCCTTGCCTCCTTTGTAATGCAACCCAGGTCTCTCCAAATGGCAGAGATGACCAAGGCCCCTGTCCTAACCCCACTTTTGGCAGCACCTTTGGCAGCATCACACGTGGGGAAATTAGTTAAATTAGGAGGAGTGCCCACTTCATGCTTGTCACCCCCTAAGGTGGATTAGCTGAAGCGGACACTACTTTTCAAATTTCTCCATTTTTCTGGGAAGGAATTAGGCAACTAGAGTTAGAGTTATGCCCACTTCCCAGCAGAAGTGGTCATAAGAAGGGTGTAGTCACCCTTAAGGTGGTCAGCAAATTGGCTATTGTCTGGCACTCTCATTAACACCCCTAAATTGAGTATTTAGGTGGTACTCCTAAACCCCAGAACTCAGATCCCCGCTGACCTGAAGAAGGAGGACACTCCAGAGACACGAAAGGCAAGAACAGAAGATCTGTGACTGGCTCAGCATCAGCCCCTTGCGAGAAAGACTCATTGTCTTCTGGATCTTTAAAAACCCAGAAAGACTGCCAGCCTTCACCTCAGCACAAGAAACTCCTGCAGAGAAGCAGAGCTGCTCCCCTGCATCACTGCAGGCACCTAAGAACCGCTGAAGGGGACTCTGGACAGCCAAACCCACCACCGGACAGCACCACTTCACCCGAGCCTCCAAGTTCAGGTCCAAGTGAGTCCATGGTCCCAACCTGATCCCCAGCATCTCCAGCAGCAAGGTCCATCGTGGTTTTCCCCACTGTGACCTTTACATCGATGTCTGCAGGCTCTCTGTGCTGGGCCCCCCCTCAACCGCGACCGCCTCTGGGGACGTTAACCCAGACGGTCCACTGCACCGGATCGAGAGGAGGAGGACCACTTGTGTCACTGAATCCCCCAGGCTTGTGAGACCTGAGCCCACTTGTTAGTACACCTGGACTGGTTAGTTCACAACTTCAGCCTGTTCTGTGGGACCCCTTCAACCCCAACCACCTTCAGTGACGGTAACCCTAATGGTCCACTGCACCTCTGCACCCCGGGCCAAGAAGAAGAAAGACACTGGTGTCACCACATCCCCCAGTCTCGTGAGACTTGAGCCGACTTATTGGTTCAACTGGGCTGGCCCCCCCAGTCCATGCCTGTTTTCTGGTCTGTCCCCCAACTGGGACCGACACCGGTGGCAGATGCCTGATGGACCAAGAACCCTCTGCACCAAGATGCCACGGATCAAGGAGAGGACCACCACTGGTGTCCCTATGTCACTGAGCATCGCAACACTTGAGCCCACTCAGGCCCCCATGCAGCATGAAAAATATGAACTAGGCTTTTTAAGAATCAATGTACAATGGGAGATTTGAAAAGAGTGGGATGATATGGCAATCTGAAGAATGCAGAGATAGCAGGAAGATAACCTTTAAGAGTGCCCACAGCAGGGGGCGTGGCCAAGATGGCGCCGTGAAAGGACGCTCTAAAGTGAGCTCCGTCCACAGCCGGCAAAAGATCCTGATAAAGCAACGAAATCCCAGATATTGCACATGAAAACTGCTGTAAATGAGTGCAATATGGAAAACACAATAAGTAAGACCGTACAACGGAAACCCACGACACAGTGAGCGCAAACCGGACGACCCGCAAGGGAGCCGAGGCGGCGCCCACACGCGGGCCTACTCGAATCGGGAGAAATCCGACCGCCGGAGCGGGACGAGACGGAGGTGAGGAGCGCACGACCCCGAGACATATATCGGGGCCCTGACTCGCACCGCTGCTAACGCCACTACCAACGCCGAGACCACTTGCGGAGCTAGGCCCTGGGCGAGCGGAAACACTTAGCGACGTGGGCTCAAAATCGCTTAAACATGGACGTGATCGATGGGGTGGTACGGAGCAAAGGGCCTAAAGAAACGATGGAGGTGAGATCAAGCCCCAGCCGCTGAAACCCATAGACGACACTGACATCGGTGGACGTGCGCAATAAGCACCAATGCTTAAATCAACCCGATAAATCGGACGAGGCACACGGCGCGGCGCCGATACATTATAGTTGCGCATTTCTGCAGTTCTTCTACGGCCCGACACGGAGAGGCTCACTAGTGTGGAAGTTCTCGAGGGGCACGGGCCGGATGGCACAGGATAGGCACGACTGAGAGGGGAGCTGGGTGACCCGCGGGGTGACCGCTGCATGCACACATAGGGTAGCGGGGATCTCAACTTCATCTAGCCCCAAAATCGAACTATAAAATCAAGACCACCGGATAGAGCGACGTTGTTGATCAACGGTCCCGAGACGGGTTGGTACCGCGGAGGACAATCTGCATAAATTTAAAATCTGATACACTTGAACTTAAGGTTAATATAAAAATGGTGAAACCGAAAGCACAAAAAACACAAACTGAAACTGGACCCTCATCAGCCTCAGAAATGGACATAGAACCTCACCCAAATGTCCTACACAGAGTAACAGAGACCCTAGCCGCCCACTCCGTGCAAATGGAAAAGGTACTCCAAGCAATACTTGACACCAAAACATCGTTAGAAGGAAAAATAGACACTGTAGTGGCTGAAGTCAACACGCTTCGAATGGAACAACGAAAACTCACAGAAAGGGTTGCAACAACTGAAATAACCCTTAAATCGACGCAACCAGACATAACAGACCTAAAACAACGGCTTCAACAACAGGAAACTGAAATACTACGCCTAAACAAACGGGCCGACGAGGCGGAAGGACGCTCTTGCCGCAATAATGTGAGATTCCTCGGTTTCCCGGAGAAGATCGAACTCCCAAACGCAGAACTATTCCTGGAGCGCTGGCTTAGTGAAAAAATATTTACAAACGACCCCCCCACCACTACTAATAGTGGAACGAGCACACCGAGTTCCAGGGGGCCCTCCCCGTCCGGGAGCCCCACCAAGAACGCTAATTGCGAGACTTCTCAACTACAGAGACAGGGACCAGATACTAAGAAACTTCCGCACAACAGGCCCAATTGATATAAATAATACAAAAAGCACGGCCTACCCAGACTACACAGCTGAAGTCCAACGCAAACGCACTACCTTCAACACAGCAAAACAAATATTGAGAGATAAAAACTATTCATACTCATTGATGTACCCAGCTAAACTGCGGGTAGTGGACGGTGAAAGGTCGCATATATTCCCAACATCAGAAGATGCATGGACTTGGATACACGCGAAAGGACTAATAGACCCTACAGCTGAGACCCGAAAACAAAAAGAGTGGCTGACTCCACAACCGTGACGCAAAAGAAAATCTACACGTAAGACAGAATCGGGTCCAACGAAATCGCAAGTAGAGGCGGAACAACTCCAAGTCTTAAAACTGGCGAACAGGTTCTCATCCATTCAACCACAATCCAGCCAAGACACAAACAATTCAGATTCAGACTCAACGAACAGTCAACAAGGCCTAACTGCGTTGGCACTCACCACGGGACCAACGTTTACTCCACGCTCGGCGGACGACCTTTAACTTTGTAATAGTGAGACTTCCTTAGTGCGCACTCGAGAACTCAAGGAACAAAAGCAGTACAATGGAAATATCACAGAAACTCTTCCCCCAAAAATCAAGTAAGCCTGGAGCAACAACTAGACTTGACACAAATAGAACACGTGAGGGGATTCAAGTACAAACAACCGGGCTGGAAATCGGAGACACTTTGGGAAACAGAACAACGCCCCTCCCCCCAACCCAATGGGTAACCGAAAGGACCTTCCAGTAGCAAATGTAAAAAGTTGCACCAGTTGTGCCTTGCAGCCCCCAGTAAGATTAACCAATGTAAGTTCTACTCTCTCTTTTACTTTTATTCTCTCCCACAAGATGCTTAATATCCCACACAAAGGAGATTTGGGGCGTGGCGTGTGTAACGGCCTGGGACCCGGGACACGTGAAACACACTATACTAAGCAATCCACACAAAATGACGGTATATAATATAGTAACCTGGAATGTTAGGGGACTAGCAAATATGACTAAAAGACATAAGATACACTCATACCTTAAACGACACAAAATACATATAGCTATCCTACAAGAGACGCATGCCATAGCACACGAACTGCGTGAAATAGACAAAAAATGGTCGGGAATAACACACGGAACCAAAACCTCTACAAATGCAAAGGGAGTATTAATATGGATAGCTCCGGGTGTACCGTACACAATCAAAAATGTACATACAGACACCAATGGAAGATACACTAGTCTAGATGGAGAGTTAGACGGAAAGCAACTAACGATAATTGGACTATATGCACCCAACATGGGTCAGGGAGAATTCCTCCGAACTATCACCACGCAAATCCCATATGACCCGACCATACCCACTATATGGGGAGGTGACTTTAATAGTGTAATTGAGATGTCATTAGATAGATCACACCCCCCAATGAGAGACACCCAATGCAAGACACTGTCCTGTGCATTCAATAAACGGATACAAGAAAGAGAACTACAAGACATATGGTGACGCTTACAACCCACAGATAGAGAATACTCTTTCTACTCACCAGTACACCATCTCCATACGAGAATAGATTTATTATTATGCACTAACCGGCTAGCACATATGATACATAACGCAACATACCTCGCCAAAACCCTATCAGACCACTGCCCGCTACTAGTAACATTAAAATGGGGCAGACAAACAACATGCATACCAACATGGCGCCTACATCCCACCCTATTACGAGATCCCCCTTTCCGCGCTAAAATAGCAGAAGAAATAGAAACATACTTCGCAATTAATACGAAGACAACAACATCACGTGCTGTAGAATGGGACGGTCACAAGGTAGTTATAAGGGGCATGTGTATAGCAACGGCAGGAGGGGTCCGCCGAGCATTAAGTGCAGAACTACACGAAACAGAAAGCAAAATTTGCAACACAGAATGTGAAATGGCTCTGGGGAGAGGCAATAGTAACGAACTAGCTAACCTCAAAAATCAATGGAACGCAACCGAGACACGATTGCGTAAATTCAATCATAAACACTACATAGCACGTCTACACGCTGAAGGTGACTGCTCTAGCAGATTATTAGCATGGCTAGCAAAGGGGACACAGAAAGTCACTCCCATAAACGCTATACGCCAAGACACAGGCACAATGATAAACACACAACAAGAGATTAACGACACATTCAAACAATACTATAGCACACTGTACACAGCTGAACCTCCCCCACATCCGACACAACTGGCAAAGTTCTTTCAACAAGCCCCAATGAAAAGACTAAATGCAGAACAAATAAGCAACCTTGATAGACCAATCGAAAGGGAAGAGATACTACAGGCATTAAAACAGTTGGCACACAATAAGACTCCAGGAACAGATGGTCTCCCCATCGAATACTACCAAACTTTCACACCACAGATAATCACAGCACTCCAAAATATGCTACAAGAAGCATACGAAAGAGGACAACTCACAGAAACGCAAAGGGAAGCGACAGTTGTAGTCCTACACAAAAAAGGTCGTGACCCCTTAAACGTCCGCTCCTACAGACCCTTATCTTTATTCAATTCGGATTATAAAATTCTGGGGAAAATCCTAGCCAATCGCCTCCTGCCGCTAATGACTACCCTAATACACCCAGATCAATCTGGCTTTATACCAGGGCGAAATACCGCTATTAATATAAGAAACTTAATACGCATTATGTCCATGACTCAGGAACAGGATCAATCCAGTGTGGCGGTGTCACTGGATGTGGAAAAAGCCTTTGACACTCTGGGCTGGCCATTTCTGATGGCAACGTTACAAAAAATGAGATTTGGTGCTGGCTTTACACGCTGGATATCCATAAGATACACTAACCCCAAAGCACGGATTAAAACCGGCGCAATCATCTCAGAGAAATTCGACATAGGAAGAGGAACGCAACAAGGTTGCCCGCTATCGCCACTACTATTTGCACTCGCAATAGAACCACTTGCGGCAAGACTACGCAATGAAACAGTACAATGGGGTATCCCAGATGGCGAAGAATTCCGCATAATATCACTATATGCAGACGATGCACTAATATATTTACGCAACCATACAGAATCTCTACCACATATATTACAACTACTTAACACATTCGGAGACTTATCTGGTCTGCGTGTCAACTGGTCCAAATCATGCATATTATTCCCCATGTGCCCATCCCCAACACCACACGCCGAAACGTCAACTGATGATGCATTACAATGGGAACACACCACTTTTAAATACTTAGGAGTCCACATCTATCATAGCGCTATAGACCTAAAGGAAGGCAACCTGGACAGAGCCATCAGATCAATCAAAAGCTCAATACCCTTCTGGTGCTCACTACCCCTCTCACCTATGGGAAGAGTGGCTCTGGCCAAAATGATAGTACTACCTCGACTACTCTATTACTTCACAGCACTACCACTAATATTACCAAAAACACTCTTCACACAATTAACCAAACTATTAATTGAACTGATATGGGCGAATGGTCGCAGAAGGGTAGCTATTGATAAAATCTACCTCCCAATGGAAAAGGGAGGAATGGGGGTACTGCACCTCGAGCATTACTATGCAGCAGCACAGTTATATTGGATCATGACCTGGCTACAAGACCCCCCAAGTCCGGAGGGACATAAAGTGAGAACACAATTAGGGAGAACAAAGATACTAGATTGGCTCATGGGAGGGACACACACCTCATACCACAAAAACGCACTAATGACAGTTGCAGTACGCACCTGGAATCGATATGTATCTCAGGGAACCCGCGCACCACAATACTCACCAAAGATTCCCCTACTAGCCATACCAGGAATAAATAAACTATACGAAACATTGTATCTAGCGTTGTGGATAACAAAAGATATACAGCAGGTCGGCGACCTATATGTAGACGAGCAATACATAACATATACAAAATTGGCAGAGGCATACAACTTAGGACCAGGGGAATTTATAACATACGGGGCAATCAAAGGACTAATACGCAAAGTATGGGCCAAGGCAACTCAGAACCACCAACAGCCCCCGCCCTACACGAACTACTAGCAGATATTAACACGCCACCAAGTATATCTCAAATATACCACATACTACAAGCCTACCCTGCAAAAACACAAGCACAAGCCAAATGGCACTGGGATAAGGCTCTGCAAACACCTCTCACAGAGCAACAATGGACCATGGCCCTAACGACCACGCGAGAAATTTCTCGTAACGCCCGCTTCAGATACACCCAACTAAATTATTTAAACCAGACATACTTAACCCCACTTCGCATAAAACTCATGTTCCCACAAGCAACATCTGAATGTCCAAGTTGCGGAACCATGGAAGCAGAATTTTGTCACATGACCTGGAGCTGCCCACCACTACTTCGTACATGGCACACTGTCACACAACAGACAAATAAATGGACGGGACTAAAGTTAAATCCTACACCCGAATCCTGCATATTGGGCATACGACACAGACGCAATAAAGACAGTCAAAAACATAGATGCGCAGATCTAGCGTTTATTATCTTTAAACGCCTCATCGCAACACAATGGAAGTCTCCTGGCACCCCAGATATAAACAGATGGCATAAAGATCTAATACACTGGGCTAACGCAGAAAAACATGTATTGGACTCATTAAAAGATATAGGGATTGTAGTAAAAAATGCAGAGACACGGGACACCTTCCTAGAACAGTTACTCGAAAAGGATGATACCTGCCCACCTTAGAAAAATATTGCAAGATAACGGCAAATGATTGCAGCAACAAGACACTACAACCACAAACCATATACAAGCACTCGCAATATTCCTCTAAAAGAAACACACAAGACTGTAATATAGAACCCCCCCAAACCCCACACGGACCTCGCCAGCCTAACAAAACATCCACAAAGAAACCGTCAACCCCCTCATCAACGCATCTTCATCACTAGCATCTTTCTCACCTCCCCCCAACCCATTATATATATAACCTTGTCTCCACAGCCCCGTTCTGGCTTCTTTATCTTCTGTTTTCCTCTTTCCAGTTCTCTCATTACTTTTACAATGCTCTTTAAACCAAATGCAATAAGATTCTAACTGCAAAATATGTAGAACAAAATGTATAAAAGGATCAGAAGCAAAATAATGAAAAAATAAAATAAAAAAAAGAAACTCACAATTGCATAAAAAGTACACTGTTTATTAAATAAAATGTAAGAGCTGCTAACTGTAAAATTCAATAAAGAGATTTAAAAAAAAAAAAAAAAAAAAAAAAAAAAAGAGTGCCCACAGCAGATCCCTGCTGGGCAAGAGAAAGCATAACCTGAGAAAAGGGGGCAGAAAAGGTATCAACATTTCTGTCAAAACACCAAGCCACAAATGTCTTCTAACAGCAGGCATATACCATCTTGGTGGAGGAATGCCTGCCTGCCACAATAACATCGCAGACTTCAGGATGAATGTCAAAAGCTGTCAACTGCCGCCGCTCAATCTCCATGCAAGAAGGCGGAGCCTGGACAGGTTTGAGTGGTGGACCCTATCCTGCTGCTGCGACAGAAGATTTTCCCAAAGGGGCAGCCTGATCGGAGGGTTGATTGCCATGCTCAGTAGCTCGGGATACCAGACTCTGAGCCCAATCCGGTGCCACAGGGATGATTTAGACCTGGCCGTTCTTGATCTTCTTGAGAACTCTGGGCAGGAGTGGTACGGGTGGGAAAGGAGTACAAGAGGCCCGAGATCCGTTCTAGATGAAAAGCATTGCTGAGTGACAGCTGCGTTGGAAACTCCAGCACGCAAAACTGCAGAGGAAACTTGGGTCTCCCAGGGCAGGGCAGTGGCGACAGGCCATTGTCCTGTTCACAGGAGCCACTGTGTTGGGTTTGGACCAGGTACCCAAAAGGACATCTGTGAGGGCTTTGTTACAAGGGAGGAGTGGTTCAGATGGGGAGACTCTTGACTGAAGCACCTCTGTCAAGACATAAATCTTGACTGCCACAGACAGCAAATGAAGGTCAAGGACCTCAGCAGTCCTCCGCACCACCAACGCAAAAGACACTCCCTACTCCGTAGCCATGGTAAGGGGAGAAAGCATCATAAAATTCCTTCAGTTGGGAGGAGTTGCTTTGGCTCCCCAAAACTCAGGGAAGCGGGGAATCAGCAACAGCTGTGTGAGGGATAAAATGCAAATGTTCCTGCGTCTCATCAGCCAAAGGGCATGGATACGCTGAAGCACGCTTAAACAGCTTCTTATGTCTGAACTTACCCAAAGATTTCAAATGGGATGACAGCCTCGGACTACACGACCAATCGAGGGATCTTCCTCTCGACTGGCATGGAGTCACAGGACAGACTGCCATCAGCTGAGGAAGTTCTCTCTCGAAGCCTTCAGGCTCATCGTGTTGCAGTCAGAGCATGACTTTGGGTTGTGGTGGAGCATGAGGCACCAAAGGCAAACAAGGTGATGGTCCATCACCGACATCAGCCGGTGACGGGCCTCACAGGGCTTGATGCCGGCCTTCCTAGATGACATACTGCCACACAAAGAGGAAAACCTCAAAAAAAGCTTTGTAAAACGTTGAAAACAATTCAGTCAAAAAATGTCTGAAGGGGTACATCTAACCAGATTAGCGCTGGTTGGCGCGTAAAGAAAAGAACTGACCTCATCACGCCTGGGTGGTGCCCAGTTAGGTGCCGCAGACGTCACTTCCAACAATGATGATGCACGCGGAGTCACACTACACCACCTACTGCCAAGCAGGGGTACAGTTAAAAAAAAAAAATGTTGTATTCTAGATCCACTCTGACACCTGCTATAATTCAAGTCAAGTGCCCAGTTTTGCAATGACTAAAGTTGGGTACCTAATTGGCATTGCTGCGGATATGAAAGAACCATCTTTTCCATGTATGCTCCACCCAGCCTTCAAAGCCGCCCTGCACCTTATCAGTTTGAAAAATATTTTAAATGTTGAATTTAATTTCAACTGGCCTAAAGCTGTGGGCCCTATCAATGCCCTACAGTTTGAGAAAGAAGGTATGGCGGTCAATCTTTTGGTTCTTATGCAACTCTGAAAAACAAAAAACAACATATTTCATTGGAGTAAACCTGAAAGTACATTTTTAGGGATAAATGGACTATTACATTTCTGCAATTTTGGAGATAGCAGAATTCCCACAATCTGTGGCAACATATGAAGTAGCTTTTTCTTCAGATTGATTCTACTAACCGCAGGTTTGTCATAGTTAGAATAGATAGCATAGCAGTACCTCACAAAGCTGGCAGATCTGAGGAGTGGATGCAGATTATGAACTCTAACAGAACCAAGCAGGAGCAATGGGCCTCCAGTCAGTCCTAAGGGATCAAGGCAGTAGTGTTTCGTGAATGTGTGCCCATGTCACAACCTGGTCGATGTCCAGGCCCATCCACTGGCCCACGCCATTGCAGCTGTAGCCCTCATGGAATAAGCCCTCAACTCTCCTGGAGGTTCCTTCTTAGCCAGCCTGCAACAGATTTTAAGGCAGAGTACTATCCACCCCACCAGTGTCCTCATTTGCACCACCCTACCTTTCTTGGTCCCTGTGAATCCCTAATGAGTTGATCATCCACAAGTTGGTCTCCTGGAGGGACAATGTAGACACTCAAATCTCTCTTAGGGTCAAGCTGATGGAGCCTCTCTTCCTATTGTGAAGGGTGGGGCATAGAGAAAAAAAGTCAGAAGAGTAATCAGTTGACTGACAGAGAAGGGTGATACCATCTTGGCAAGAAGGCAACCCGAGTTCTCAGCACCAAATTGGCCTGGAAGAAATTGCCGTTGGGAAGCTGCAAAGAGAGAGCCTGTAGTTCACTTAAATGGTGCAAAAAAGTAATAGTAATAAGAAAGACTGTATTGAATGCCAGATGTCGTAGTGAGCAACTGTGCATAGGCTTGAAGGACATGTGCACAAAGTCTGGATGAGATTCAGGCCCGCAGATTTTGTGGAGGGAAGGGGGCATCATTTGCGCCAGGCTATTCAGAAAATGCATCTCAACCAGTGATTTAAAGAGAAAGGGTTGATCAGAACTCAAGGCAGGGTAAGTAATGCTGGAATATGTAAAGAAGACCAGTGTTCTTTCTGCTGATTTTTGTTCTTGCTCTAGAGCCAATCTTGATTGCTATCAGATTACAGACATTAAAGGCATTCCTGACCCAGCAGCTGAACACATTTATTCATTTATGTGGATGATATTTTACTAACCTTGTAGGATTCCACAAACTCCATCACACAGCTCACAAAATTGACCTTAAGTCTCAGTTTTCGCAGGTTACTGCATTAGCGGGGAGAAATGCAAGACCTTACCACTAACTAGATTTACGATTGTAGCCTCCGTTGGGCCACACACTTTTAGACAGAAAACCAAGAACCTGAAATATCTTTTTTTTTTAAAGGCTTTAATAAAATGTGAGATTTATCCTTTACAGGGCAGGATAAAACACTATACAGCAAGATTGTCCACTCAATCTATCTTTATAGGGAAGGACTCAAGTCATGAAAATGAACATATCATCTAGCCTTGACTATGGTTTTGAGATGTTACCCTTAAAAATACATAAGATAGTACTGATGAATTATCCAACATAGTGAAATAGATTTGTTTTAGGGTGGAGTGGTGAAACCCCATTTGAAAATATATCAACTGCACGCTGCCACAGAATGCGGAGGGTTAACACTACCACATTTTGAATCCCATTGTCTTTCTTTTCAATTAGTGCAATTCCCCCATTTCATGTTCAACACACTAGATAAATCAAGATGGGTGAAAATGAAAAATGCACTCTTAGGTGGTATTAGTTGTTTCCGAACATTTTACACAAGGGACATGCAAGCATTTGTTCGCACCCATCCTGTTTTAAACGGTACATCTTTCACTTGGAAGAAAGCATACCACTTACTGAAAGTGGATATTTCAGTACATGATGTGGCAAATAAAGGTGTGCAGAGCACTCAACTTCTAGCTAAAGGATCAGAAGAACAAACTGACCTTGGATTGACTGAAGCACAATTCGGGAAAGACCGGCAACTATCCCATTTCCTCAATAAACACTATCTCAGAATCTAAACTGCTGAAATATTTGAAAGCATGGGGGACCTACAACAGTGTGGTATCAGGACTGTAAAAAACACTAATTAACTGAACTTTCCCATGCCCAGTACTATTACATCTCAAGATGTGGTGGTCATATAGACTGCAGATAAAAGACAGACGACGTGTCAGAACATTTAGATACACAAAGTTTAAGAAGAGGTAGGCTAAAACTAGTTTATTACAAAATCATAAACCAATGGCATTGGAGGCTACAGAAGGCAAAGATGTGCACCTTTTATACATGTTGGAGATGTGGTCAACTGAACTCTAACATTGTACATGTAGTTTGGGAATGCCAGAGGCAAGAAACTTACTGGGCAGCCATTTTATGGGTATTGAAGAATGTTTTAGGCATCTTTGGAGAACTGACAGCGCTGATATAATATTTTGCAGCTGTAGGACCACAGACTGTCCGTTAGCAGAGACACTGATATAAGAAATGTTCCATTTGGCCTAATACAAAACTGAACGATCAGCGGTCTAAGCTTAAGTAGATTTTGGGTGGTTTCCTTGCAAGATATGAACTGATTGAATAGCTAAAATTATGCAATGTTAAATATGGTAGGGAAATGTATTGACTGAAAGACAGCTTTCTAGCACCCTTGAAGGGTTATGGAGTTATTGTTTGACAAGTGCATATTGCATCGCAGAGGTATAATCTTGACACCTACAAAGTACCTTGTTGAGTTAATTTATAAATGAAACACTACCTGTATGAGGAGATTGGAAAGTCTTATTTTCACGGTTGGAGAGATTTGCAATAACAATCAAATGGGGGAAATAGGCCAGGGGAAAGGAAGGTGGGACGGAATAAGGAAAATAAGAAAATGTTTTACATGGACTCCACAGAAGCACTTATGTGCTATAGTGTCAGCGTTGCACTGGTACATAAATTATGACTTTGGTTGTTAATTTGACATTCTTCTTTCTACAATAAAGCTTTTCCTCTCCGCTGGATATACGAGGCCCACCCACTTAGGTTCCAGAGCCATCTCCCATGAGATATGGATAGTGTTGGTGAAGCAACCCAGGTAGTGAATCCACTAAAACCTTAGGTTTCACTGCATGACCCGCATGTGCCATTTGGTGGAAGGAACAAGAAAACAGAGGCCAGGAATCCAAGAAGTCTCAGAACCATCCTCACTGAGACCCAAGACTGAGCAAGAAACACTGGAACCATATTCTAAATATCCAAGATTTGCTGTAATGGTGGAAAGGCCTTGGAAATCAGCTTGTTAATGACAGACCATATTGAGGGAATTCTCTGCCTAGGGCTCTGGTGGGACTTCAGCTTGTTGATGGAGAATTCCGAAGAGATCAAGAGCCTGGCCACAGTCCAGAGGTGTGCCATAAATGACTGTTTGTGAGCCTGTCCTGAGCAGCCAGTTTTAAAGGTACAGGTATATATTTGTCCCTGACCTCCAAAGATGAACAGCAACCACTGCCATTACCTTCATCAATATCCAAGAGCTCGAGGAAAGGCTGAAACACAACAAAGGACATTGGAAGTGTTCCAACCCCACTGTGAAACGCAGGTAATGCCTGCTGTACTGCAGGATGGGTACATATTAATACGTGTCCTGCAAATCCAGGGTGATGATCCAGTGTCCTGGCTCTAGAGAAGAATGTATCTGACCACAATGAGCATTATGAATGTGTCCTCTTTCTGTAATTCATTCAATTGCCAGAGATCCAGTACAAGCCTGAGGCCTCCATCCATCCTCATCATGAGGAAGTAGCGCAAAAAGGCAGAGGTGCGGTTCACCAAAAATGCTTTAGTGCTAGGGTACAAAATGAAGGGTAAGAAGTAGCCCTTTGAACAATGTATAAATCCTATCTGTCTCATGATGGAGAGGTCAACAGAGCAGGCCGTAGGCCTGGGAGGACAGAGGATGTAGGTCTAGGAGGCCAAATCAAAGCGGCTTGATAACCAAAGCAGCAAGGAAGGAAGAGTTGGAGGATTGCTGTTCATACTGCAACTACCACCACGACTGCTGCCCTGCAACAGCTGAATTTATTGCTGTACCAGCTGGGAAGATTGGCACTGCCAGTAAGCTAAGCCTCTGGAATAGCATATACAATTTCTATATTGCTAACAGATCTTCCTGGCTGGCTATGATAACCCAAGGGACAGAGTTGTGGCAAAACTATCTTTGAATTGCTCCAGCACCAAGTAAGTCTTTTCTCGCAGTCTAGATCCACTCAAGAGTATGTCCATAAATGATGCTTGGGTGGCCCCTGAAAATCTAGTAGATCATATCTAAGCATGCCATTTAGGCACTACAGTGGTGCCACTAGCACATATTATGCAGTCTGTAGTGTCCAATCTGGTATGTAACACATAGGCAAGTGTATCCTGTCCGTCCAGGGCCAGTGAAGTTCTCAGATCCTCTGGAAGGGCCAGCAAGGTTTTGCTGGCCATGTCCCATAATGCATATGCATTCCAGCCCAGAAGACACACCACACTCAGAGATTGTAAACTCAGGTTAGTAGAGAAAATGTTTTCTTACCAAACACATCAATACAAAACTAACTTCAGTTGACTTTACTTATGGATGCCTGAACCACAAGGCTTTCAGGAGTTGGGTGTTTTGAGACAAAGTCAGGGCCTGTGATGTCTGGCCAAAGGTTAGCTAACCGAAGGAGCTGAGCATGGCTTAGACCAAGTAGCCATGAGAGTGCTTGTAAAAGCCTCACAAAATGGCAGTAGTGGGTCAGATGAAGCCAGACCTGAGTGAGATATTTCAGTTAATAAAGTGTCTTTAGTTTTCAGAGGGGGCAATTTCAATACAGCATTTCTGATGCTCCTTGCATTACTACAGAAATCGAGCCACTTCTGTTGGCTAACCAGATGGTAAGTCAAGTTCTGTCTCTAATGAAATATCTAGCCAACAAACATTTTGCAAGTACAGCTCTTTATCAGTACAATAAAAGAGAAGGAAATTGTCTTATCAGTGTCTTTAGGCACATTAGGAATGCCCTGGACCACATTAGAGCTGGAGTAAAAAATGGCCTATAGACTCTGATAATACTGTCATGGAGGGACTGTGGAAGGTAGAATGTCTGGCAGTGTCCTCTTTGTTTCATAACGCATCAAAGGCATGGCGCAGATCAATGTGATTACGGGTCACAGGATGGCATCACAGCTGGATTTAGTGTCAGCACTGCCATGGGCCCTGGGGCCCAGAAGTGAAAATCTGGACTGGCTTCCAGGGCAATAGGGGCAAGAGGACTGTTCATTCAGAGAAGGTCTGCTGGCAGAAGTCCAACCAGAAGCCCCTGTGATCCAAAGGTGCCTCATTGGGAGCCGGTAGTATCTGTAAGATTTGCAGAATGGCTTCTATGAAGGTCGCTGTCTACTGCAAGGTTGAAGGCAGGCAATTCAGTTGCGCCAGGACCAAATATGAGATTGGTTTGAAGTCAGAAGGAGGCATACCATTTGAGTGTCGGCCTTGTGACTCCTTGTCAGACTTAAATTAGTGGGATGAGGGTTGCTTATAGCACCTTTTCAGTTTTATAGGAAGATTTTGAGTGTGAACAAAAATTTGCATAGAAATGACAGTATGACCAGGAATGGCCCCTTGATGTGAAGTGGAACTGGCTTTGAATGCAGGCTCTTCACATGCTCAGCAACATTAATCTTCACCTCCCATGTCCGGATTTCTCTGGGTTACATGAATGCACACTTAAAGCAGAACTTCAATTTGTGACTGTAGCCCATGTAGGCACATGTTGCGTAGATCATGACATCAATTTCCTTCAGCTGTAAATATACAAACGCAGCAATACATAACTGATACAGTCCAGAAACACTACAATCTTTATAAACAGAAGGTTACTGAACAATGATTCTGCAATTTCACAGTTTGGCATGTTAACCATAAAGATCACATTCACAAATCTGGACTAACTGGTGGTAATTTGGTTTTCCTCAGCACATTCTAACTGAAGGAATTGTATGAACTATAGTTGTAGCAAATAATGAAGCAGCACCAAGATTCTGAAGCGAAAGCAAATTCTTTAACAGTTCAGTATAAGCGCAGTCCTACAAATAATGGTAGGGTTGTAGTCAGGTAAAATGGCTGAATAAATGTTCAGTGGTTAGGTTCCCACAGGCCCAAAATTATCCTGCTCTATCCCCCCTTTACGCACATCTAAATCAGGGCTGTGCAATCTAAAGCATCGGACACAAGATCACTGCTGAGACAAAACAAATCTAACCTGACCCAAGCAACAGATGTGAGAATGCAACCTAAAAAAGTACTGTGAGGCTGCATACATAAGCCAGTAAGGGAGCCTTGGTAGGTGAGCAGAACCGGAGAGATGCAGAATGGGTGTGCATATGCAGGCTCTAATGGAAGGAGAGCGCAGAAAGTGCTCATAATTACAATCAACCAAGTAGGGAAGCAACAGATGGGCCCTGGAGACAACAGGAGGCTCACTATTAAGTGTGGTTTGAGGTCTTGGGATGGCTCATGCAAGGGGAAAGTAATAGCCTGGATGGGTCACCCACCTCCTGAGGAACAGCACCAGCCATATGAGGGACAGCACTAGTGCTTTAAAGCAAATAAGCAGGCCCAGAGCAAAGAGACTAAGGTACAAATACAGAATACTTCCCGGCCATAATATAAGAAGGGCTACGGTGACATTCAACGTTTTAGAACTCCATACTGAGAATTTACATCTCTATCAAACTTTATACTTGATTAAAGGGAAAAATCTGGTGGTAGGTGAGAGACGGGGAACATCTTGTGCAAAACCCATAGACTAAAAGAGGGTTATACAAACCACACACGAATAGCCCAAGGATAGAAAGAGGCAATATGGTCAAACCCAAAGATACATAACACACACCTACTGTGGAAGCAAACAAGCAGGACAGCACATTGAAAAGCGCCCATTGGTATATAACATGCATAAGACAGCACCACCCAATCGCAAACAGACAAATTAGAGGTTATACTATCAACAATAAGAGAAACAAAGTAGGCACTGGAGTGCATAATAGACATTGTTGCACTGGTTTTAGGCATGTTGAGGGCATAGCAATCTCAGTTATCCAAAGGAAATAGAGACAAAACTAGCCTTGATTTGCCTTCCTATGAAAAAAAACTAAAGCCACATGTGTCTGGCTGGCAGAGCAAATCTAATTCTTGGTGTACAGGGCCAAAGACTCTAGGAGGAGCACCTGGGGAAATAACATACAATTATAAATTCTGGACTGCCAGAAAGAACAGAGGGGCTGAACATGGAATTGTACCTTGAAAAGAGGTTGCAGAGTAAGGTGCCACTCAAGAGTGTCTCTAAACTGTTTACAGTGAAATGAGCACACAGGATCCCAAGCACACCTTTAAAACCAGATCCCTCTCCCCAGACAATTAATAGTAGGCCCACTAAATTACAGCGATTGGAATTTTCTACTTCAGACAGCACGGAATCCTGGTGCCTACATTTGGGGAAAAAAAATAATCTACTTTTGTTCTCAGACTTCACAGTTCCAGACCAGCAACAAAAGAATAAGTTCCTAGAAGTTGAACGAAGGGACTGAAATGCCTCCTGCTCTTCTCAAGAATACTGAGAACAACAGATAGGACTGAATGGCATTTCTTTGAAAACCCTGGGCCACAAGAGAATTGGCAGGAAAATGTGCAATGCTATCTGTAGTTTACCCTGAGCTCCATAATGGCCACTGACTCCATTTTGTGGTTAGCTTCACACACTGTCATGTGTTTTTGCTCTTTCTCATAGAAGGATGAGTAAATAACATGGGGGAGTGAAGAGTACAAAAGATTGGACTTGGCCAACCTCTAGTGTGTCCTTTTCAATACTGACCTGGTAAGGCCAACAGTTGAACAACAACTCGCTGTAGGGGAGGGTGAATTTTCTAGAATTAAGGTATGTAAGAGGTGAGCTTGACCACTGGGGATAGAATGAACTATTTCCAGGGAGGGGACTCCTTCGCCTGGAGTCCATTGGGTAGTTCTCGCAGTTGGTTAGGTTCACGACTTGCCGTTGGCAAAGAGATGATGGAATCGACAAGCCCCATGGTGATGTATTTTTAATTCTTATTTCTTAGCTTTGCATTGTGTATAAGTAGTATGTGTGTGTGTGTGTGTGTGTATATATATATATATATATATATATATATATATATATATATATATATATACATGGAAAATGTCACTTACCCAGTGTACATCTGTTTGTGGCATGAGACACAATTTCTATATTTCCTAGAAAGGCCATGGTGGCGCCTCTCTTTCTAGTGGAGTGTGCCTTTGGTGTAATAGGCAGTTCTCTCTTTGCTTTAAGATAACAGGTTTGAATACACTTAACTATCCATCTGGCAATGCCTTGTTTGGATATTGGATTGCCTGTATGAGGTTTTTGAAAAGCTACAAACAATTGTTTTGTTTTGCGAAATTGTTTGGTTCTATCAATGTAATACATTAGTGCTCTTTTTATGTCTAATGTATGTAATGCTCTTTCAGCTACAGAGTCTGTTTGTGGAAAAAATACTGGGAGTTCCACTGTTTGATTTAAGTGGAACAGTGATATAACCTTTGGTAAAAATTTTGGGATTTGTGCGTAGAACCACTTTGTTTGTGTATTTGTATAAAGGGTTCTTGTATGGTAAATGCTTGTATTTCACTTACTCTTCTAAGAGATGTGATAGCTATTAGGAAGGCTACTTTCCATGTTAAGTATTGCATCTCACAAGAGTGCATGGGTTCAAATGGTGGACCCATGAGTCGTGTTAATACAATATTAAGGTTCCACGAAGGAACTGGTGGTGTTCTTGGGGGAATGATTCTTTTTAGACCCTCCATAAATGCTTTTATGACTGGGATTCTAAAGAGTGATGTTGAATGTGTAATTTGCAGGTAGGCAGAAATTGCTGTGAGATGTATTTTAATGGACGAAAAAGCTAGCTTAGACTTTTGTAAGTGTAGTACGTAGCTTACAATGTTTTTTATGGACGCGTGTAATGGTTGAATTTGATTATTATGACAGTAATAAACAAATTGTTTCCATTTATTTGCGTAACAATGTCTTGTAGTAGGTTTCCTAGCCTGTTTAATGACCTCCATACATTCTTGTGTAAGGTCTAGATGTCCAAACTCTAAGACTTCAGGAGCCAGATCGCTAGATAGAGCGATGCTGGGTTCGGGTGTCTGATCTGTTGTTTGTGTTGAGTTAACAGATCTGGTTTGTTTGGTAGCTTGATATGAGGTACTACTGATAGGTCTAGTAGTGTTGTGTACTATGGTTGGCGTGCCCAAGTTGGTGCTACTAGCATTAGTTTGAGTTTGTTTTGACTCAATTTGTTTACTAGATACAGAAGGAGTGGGAGAGGGGGAAAAGCGTAAGCAAATATCCCTGACCAACTCATCTATAACGCATTGCCCTTGGAGTGAGGGTGTGGGTATCTGGATGCGAAGTTTTGGCATTTTGCATTTTCTTTTGTTGCAAATAGGTCTATTTGCGGTGTTCCCCAGTTTTGGAAGTAAGTTTGCAGTATCTGGGGATGAAGTTCCCATTCGTGGGTCTGTTGGTGATCTCGACTGAGATTGTCTGCCAACTGGTTTTGAATTCCTGGGATGTACTGCGCTATTAGGCGAATGTGAATTGCCCAATGCCAAATCTTTTGTGCTAAGAGACACAGCTGTGATGAGTGTGTCCCTCCCTGTTTGTTTAAGTAATACATTGTTGTCATGTTGTCTGTTTTGACAAGAATATGTTTGTGGGCTATCAAAGGTTGAAATGCTTTCAATGCTAGAAACACTGCTAGTAGTTCTAGTTGATTTATATGAAGTTGCTTTTGTTGAGTGTCCCATTGTCCCTGGATGCTGTGTTGGTTGAGGTGTGCTCCCCACCCTGTTGTGATCACTTTTTGAGGCACTGGGCCTTGAAATGGCCGCCCTTGGTTTAAATTTATAGGATTCCACCATTGAAGCGAGGTGTGTGTTTGGCGTTCTATCAACACTAGATCTTGAAGCTGACCCAGTGCTTGTGTCCATTGTGTCTCTAGGCACTGCTGTAAGGGCCGCATGTGTAATCTTGCGTTTGGGACAATGGCTATACATGAAGACATCATGCCTAGAAGTTTCAACACTAACCTTACTTGATACTGTTGGTTTGGGTGCATGCTTTGTATTACGTTTTGGAATGCTTGTACTCTTTGTGGACTTGGAGTGGCAATCCCTTTTTTTGTGTTGATTGTTGCTCCTAAGTATTGTTGTATTTGACACGGTTGTAAGTGTGATTTTAGGTAGTTTATTGAGAACCCTAGTTTGTGAAGGGTTTCTATGACGTACTTCGTGTGTTGAAGACACTGTTTCTGAGTGTTGGTTTTTATTAACCAATCGTCTAGATACGGGAATACGTGTATGTGCTGTCTTCTGATAGGTGCGGCTACTACTGCAAGGCATTTTGTAAATACCCTTGGAGCTGTTGTTATCCCGAATGGTAATACTTTGAATTGGTAATGTACTCCTTGGATTACAAACCTTAAGTATTTCCTGTGTGAAGGATGTATGGGTATATGGAAGTAAGCATCCTTGAGGCCTAATGTTGACATGTAGTCTTGTTGTTTGAGCAAGGGAATCACGTCTTGAAGTGTTACCATGTGAAAGTGATCTGATCTGATGTAAAGATTTAGTGTTCTGAGATCTAAGATGGGTCTCAGTGTTTTGTCCTTTTTTTGGTATTAGAAAATACAGTGAATAAACACCTGTTCCTTTCTGATGGTTGGGTACTAGTTATATTGCTTCTTTCTGTAACAACACTTGGACTTCTAGTTGTAACCGATCCAAGTGCTGTTTGGACATGTTGTGTGCTTTTGGAGGCACATTTGGTGGTAATTGTAGGAATTCTATGCAATAACCATGTTGGATAATGTCTAGGACCCATGAGTCTCTAGTTATTTCTTCCCAATTTTTGTAATAATCTGGGAGTCTCCTCCCCACTGGTGTTATGTGTTGGGGATTTGTGACATTGAAGTCACTGTTTATTTTGTGGGGTTTTTGGGCCTTGGAATTTTCCTCTTGCTTTAAGGAACTGTCCACCTCTATACTGTCCCCGAAATCCTCCTCTTTGGTACTGGTCCTGGTATGTGGGTCTGGCCTGTGAGGTTGAAGGTTCTGTGCTTTGGGCTCGAAACCCCCCTCTAAAAAGTGTGGCTTCCTAAAGGTGCCTCTGCTCTGTGGGGAGTAGAGCGTGCCCATGGCTTTGGCCGCGTCCGTGTCCTTTTTTAGCTTCTCTATAGCTGTATCCACCTCCGGCCCAAACAACTGTTGTCCATTAAAGGGCATATTAAGCACGGCCTGCTGGGTCTCTGGCTTAAATCAGGAGGTGCGGAGCCATGCGTGTCTCCGAATAGTGACCGCTGTGTTTACAGTTCTGGCGGCTGTGTCCGCTGCGTCTATAGCCGAACGTATCTGATTATTGGAGATACTTTGGCCCTCTTCTACCACTTGCTGTGCACGCTTTTGGAACTCCTTGGGAAGATGTTCAATAAAATGCTGCATTTCATCCCAATGAGCCCTGTCATATCTTGCCAATAAAGCCTGTGAATTGGCAATGCGCCATTGATTGGCTGCCTGTGCTGCAACCCTTTTCCCCGCGGCATCAAACTTTCGACTTTCTTTGTCGGAGGTGGTGCATCTCCAGAAGTCTGTGAGTTTGCCCTTTTGCGGGCTGCGCCTACTACCACTGAGTCAGGTGTTAGTTGTTGCGTGATGTACACTGGGTCCGTAGGGGGAGGCTTGTACTTCTTTTCCACCCTAGGTGTAATGGGCCTGCATTTTACGGGGTCTTGAAACACTTGTTTTGCGTGTTTTAACATCCCTGGTAACATCGGCAGACTCTGGTACTGGCTGTGTGTTGATGATAGAGTATTAAATAAAAAGTCATCCTCAATAGGTTCAGTATGCAGTGCTAAATTGTGAAAAGTAGCTGCTCTGGACACCACCTGCATGTAAGCAATACTGTCTTCTGGTGGTGACGGTCCTGCTGCGTAGCAATCTGAACTATTGTCAGATACTGGTGCATCGCATAGATCCCATGCATCGGGGTCATCCTGACTCATCCCTGTGTGCGTTGGAGATTGCATCATTGGGGGTGTTGCAATTGGTGACAGTTGTGGTGAGTGTAGTGGCGATGGTTGTGGCGAAAAACGTGGTGGAGTTTTTTCTTTAGCCACTTTTGCTTTTGGCTGTTTGTTGGAAAGCAAGTTTCCTTTTCATTTTAATAGGGGGAAGAGTTCTTATTTTCCCTGTGTCTTTTTGAATATGGAGCCTTCTTTGTGTATAGTGTGGTTCTGCCAGCTCCAATTCTTGTTCAAATTTATGACCTTATAGTTGAGATGAAAGGCCTTGTTCTTTGGAATATGAGCTCTGTTTCGGCTCCGAGGCTGAGTGTTTCGGCACTGAAAGTTTTTCCGCAGTCTTTTTCGGCTCCGAAGCCACCTTTTTTGGTTTCGGGGTGCCGATCTCTCGTTGCCGACTTTGGTCGGAGCCGGTATCTCGGTGTCGAGTTTGGTCGGAGCCTGAATCTCGGTGCTGAGTATGGTCTGTGCCGGTATCTCGACCGGAGTCGGATGTCCTTGACACGTGTGTGCCCTTTTTCGGTGCCGATGGTTGGTCACCGTGTTTCCGGGTTAAGCCATGGCCTGCCGGCGGTGGCGTCCCCTGGGCTTTCATTATTTTGGTGTGAGTCTTGGCCGGGGCAGTTTTACTCACGGTTTTCGCCGGCTGCTCACTTTCGGCCTCGTCAGAGTCTGGAATGGAGAAAGTCTCCTCTTCTTCGACGTCGTGATGTCCTGACGGCGTCGACGCCATTTGAAGCCTTCGAGCTCTCCGGTCCCGTAGCGTCTTTTTCGACAGAATGCCCGACAGGCCTCGCAGGTATAATCTTTGTGTTCGGGTGACAAACACAAATTACAGACCAAATGTTGGTCTGTGTAAGGATACTTATTGTGGCATTCGGGTCAGAAGCGGAATGGGGTCCGTTCCATGAGCCTTGAAGACGCACGTGGTCGGGCCGACCAGGCCCCGCCGGGGAATGGAAGCCCCGAAAGGCTACCGGAGCTCTTCTTTTATTCGGTGTCGATCTGCTAATAACTAACCAGATACCAAACGCAAACAATACCGTCGCGTTTTCTGAGATTTAACTAACTTTCCGAACCGAAACACGGAGAGAAGAGGAACACGTCCGAACCCGATGGCAGAAAGAAAACAATCTAAGATGGAGTCGACACCCATGCGCAATGGAGCCGAAAGGGGAGGAGTCCCTCGATCTCGTGACTCGAATAGACTTCTTCGAAGAAAAAAAAGCAAAAAGACAACTGCCTATTACACCAAAGGCACACTCAACTAGAAAGAAAGGTGCTACTATGGCCTTTTTAGGAAACATTCCAATGACTGAAATATGTAAGGCAGCCACATGGTCTACGCCTCATACGTTTACCAAGCACTACTGCGTGGATGTGTTAACAGCACAACAAGCCACAGTAGGCCAAGCAGTACTACGAACTTTGTTTCAAACAACTTCAACTCCTACAGGCTGAACCACCGCTTTTGGGGAGATAACTGCTTACTAGTCTATGCAAAGCATGTGTATCTGTAGCTACACATGCCATCGAACGGAAAATGTCACTTACCCAGTGTACATCTGTTCGTGGCATGGGACGCTGCAGATTCACATGCGCCCACCCGCCTCCCCGGGAGCCTGTAGCCGTTTCGAAGTTGATCTTGAACATTTGTAAATATATCACTTTAGACCACATTATGTACATACATATTTACTCCATTGCATGGGCACTATTACTATAATACACAACTCCTACCTCACCCTCTGCGGGGAAAACAATCTAAGATGGAGTCGACGCCCATGCGCAATGGAGCCGAAGGGGGAGGAGTCCCTCGATCTCGTGACTAGAAAAGACTTCTTTGAAGAAAAACAACTTGTAGCACTCTGAGCCCAACACTAGATGGCGGGATGTGCAAAGCATGTGTATCTGCAGCTACACATGCCATCGAACATATATATATATATATACACACACACACACACACACACACACACACACACACACACACACACACACACACACACACGGAAAATGTCACTTACCCAGTGTACATCTGTTCGTGGCATGTTCCGCTGCAGATTCACATGTTATTCATAGGTCCTGCCATCTAGTGTTGGGCTCAGAGTGTTACAAGTTGTTTTTCTTCGAAGAAGTCTTTTCGAGTCACAGGATCGAGTGACTCCTCCGCTTCGGCTCCATTGCGCATGGGCATCAACTCCATCTTAGATTGTTTTCCCACAGAGGGTAAGGTAGGAGTGATAGAGTGTTAAGAAATCCTCCACAGGCTCAGAATGCATTGCTACATTGTGGAACGTAGCTGCCCTGGATAGTACCTGCGTATATGCAGTACTGTCCTCTGGAGGTGACGGCTTTGTTGGGTAACAATCCGGACTGTTATCTGATACTGGTGCATCATATAAGTCCCATGCATCAGGATCATCCTGTGTCATATCCCTATATGCGTAGGTGACTGCATTGGCGGTGTTCCCACCGGAGACAGTTGTGGTGAGTGTAGTGGGGAATTTTCTCTGGCCACCTTCGCCTGCATTTCTGTCTCCTGAAATGCCAGTTTTCTTTTGGTTTTAATTGGAGGAAGAGTTTGTATTTTTCCAGTCTCTTTCTGGATATCAACCTCCTTTGCGTATGGTCTGGTTCATCCATACTTATTTCCTGCTCAAATCTGTGTTTTTCATGCATTTGGCTGGAAAGTCCTTGCTCTTCGGTGTAAGAGCTTCTTTTCGGCTCTGAAGCCGCTTTTTTCGGTACCGATGTTTCCGAAAAAGTCTTTTTCTGTTCCGACGATATTTTTCTCACCTTGGGTGAGTCGAACTCTCGGTGTCGAGATCGTTCGGTGCTGGAATCTTGACCGGAGTCGGAAGTCTTCGGCAAATCCCTGGCCTTTTTCGGTGCCGATGTTTGGGCACCTTCTTTTCGATCCTTATACAGACCAGGTGCTGGTCTGTGTAAGGATACTTCGAATGACACTTAGGACAGAAGCGGAAGGGGGTCCGGTCCATTAATCTTCGATGACGGGTGTGGTCGGACCGACCAGGCCTCGGTGAAGAACGGAAGCCCCAAAGGGCCGCCGGAGCGCTCTTGATGTCGGTACCGAACTATAACAATACTGTCGAATTTTCGATAATTTAGCTAACTTTCCCAATTCGAAATGCGGAGCGAAAAGGAACACGTCCGAACCCGATGGCGGAAAGAAAACAATCTAAGATGGAGTCGATGCCCATGCGCAATGGAGCCGAAAGGGAGGAGTCACTCGGTCTTGTGACTCGAAAAGACTTCTTCGAAGAAAAACAACTTGTAACACTCCGAGCCCAACACTAAGGTGGAAGGGTAATGCACAGCATGTGTATCTGCAGCTACACATGCCACCGAACACATATATATATAAAGATGTTTACAGTCTCACTACTTAAGCCGAACTGAGACCCTCTGGACATTAGTAGCAATCTGGTGCACCAGAATCAGTCTCGATTTACACCCACCACAAACACTACAATGAACATTCAGCCCAATCTAAGATGCCCACTGTGGTTTTGGTGGATATGGAAAAGATATTTGATAGTCTAAATTGGCAATATTTACTTTTAGTACTGAAAAGATGGACTTCAAAAGAGAAGTGCTGAAATGGATTGCACTGCTGTACACAGTCCTGACAGCAAGTGCATAAATCGGAAGGAGTGATATCAGACACAATGGCAGGTCTGTAGATGCACAAAAGGGCTGCCCACTTTGGACTCATGTTCCCTCTGGCAATGGAGTTTCTAGCAGAAGAGTTCACCAAGAAGAGAAGGAACGGGGACTTAACATTTATATGAGTAGATGCTATGCACATATCTTTCCCTATACTCGGATGTGATGTCCTCCTATAACTGAGAAAAGGAAAGAAAGATATGAATCAGACATTACACGTGGGAGGGTGTAGATATGCAGTAGGACAGAGGGTGAATCAGGCCAAGTCCTGCTGGTTTCTTTACCCACCGTGGTGGAACATCAAAAGAGGCTTTACCAGAGCTCGCTCTAACAAGAGAACCAATAACACGGAGGTCTATCACTCTGAGGCAGACCTAATGTAAGATAAATTAACCAAAGCAGTGGTAAGCAAGCATTAGGGCATCGGAGTGACTTTGGAAAAAAGTACCATTGTTAAAAACAGGCACATTATAGCCCAGATAAAAACAAAATGGATGTACCATGGCACTAAATGTTTCTTTGGTGAACTAAAAAGAATAATGATAGACTACTCTGGAGGAGGGGGAAACTAGACAACACTTAGAAATCTACAAACCCAAATGTGGGTTGAGTGCTTCAGATATAGAATTATACTATTTGGGAGGGCAAAGGGTAAGTGTGAAAGAGCATTATATATTCAAGGGCAAGGATACCATGTCAGAAATGCAGTACCTGCTCATACCACATAGGAAACAAGACACTTACAACATTACTGATGGCAGCTACTAGATATGCCTGTATGCAGAATGTTAACACACACAGTTACAAAGATACCCCTAAACTCTGATGCTGCTTATTTGGGTTATACCTGCATTAAAAAAGACTGCTTTTAGAGCCGACTGTGTGGACACATGTGTAAGGAAATGCCTCCTTGGCATGGTTGCCCCCTGACTTTTTGCCTTTGCTGATGCTATGTTTACAATTGAAAGTGTGCTGAGGCCTGCTAACCAGGCCCCAGCACCAGTGTTCTTTCCCTAACCTGTACTTTTGTATCCACAATTGGCAGACCCTGGCATCCAGATAAGTCCCTTGTAACTGGTACTTCTAGTACCAAGGGCCCTGATGCCAAGGAAGGTCTCTAAGGGCTGCAGCATGTCTTATGCCACCCTGGAGACCTCTCACTCAGCACAGACACACTGCTTGCCAGCTTGTGTATGCTAGTGAGGACAAAACGAGTAAGTCGACATGGCACTCCCCTCAGGGTGCCATGCCAGCCTCTCACTGCCTATGCAGTATAGGTAAGACACCCCTCTAGCAGGCCTTACAGCCCTAAGGCAGGGTGCACTATACCATAGGTGAGGGTACCAGTGCATGAGCATGGTACCCCTACAGTGTCTAAACAAAACCTTAGACATTGTAAGTGCAGGGTAGCCATAAGAGTATATGGTCTGGGAGTCTGTCAAACACGAACTCCACAGCACCATAATGGCTACACTGAAAACTGGGAAGTTTGGTATCAAACTTCTCAGCACAATAAATGCACACTGATGCCAGTGTACATTTTATTGTAAAATACACCACAGAGGGCACCTTAGAGGTGCCCCCTGAAACTTAACCGACTATCTGTGTAGGCTGACTAGTTCCAGCAGCCTGCCACACTAGAGACATGTTGCTGGCCCCATGGGGAGAGTGCCTTTGTCACTCTGAGGCCAGTAACAAAGCCTGCACTGGGTGGAGATGCTAACACCTCCCCCAGGCAGGAGCTGTAACACCTGGCGGTGAGCCTCAAAGGCTCACCCCTTTGTCACAGCACCGCAGGACACTCCAGCTAGTGGAGTTGCCCGCCCCCTCCGGCCCGGCCCCCACTTTTGGCGGCAAGGCCGGAGAAAATAATGAGAATAACAAGGAGGAGTCACTGGCCAGTCAGGACAGCCCCTAAGGTGTCCTGAGCTGAGGTGACTCTAACTTTTAGAAATCCTCCATCTTGCAGATGGAGGATTCCCCCAATAGGGTTAGGATTGTGACCCCCTCCCCTTGGGAGGAGACACAAAGAGGGTGTACCCACCCTCAGGGCTAGTAGCCATTGGCTACTAACCCCCCAGACCTAAACACGCCCTTAAATTTAGTATTTAAGGGCTACCCTGAACCCTAGAAAATTAGATTCCTGCAAACTACAAGAAGAAGGACTGCCTAGCTGAAAACCCCTGCAGAGGAAGACCAGAAGACGATAACTGCCTTGGCTCCAGAAACTCACCGGCCTGTCTCCTGCCTTCCAAAGATCCTGCTCCAGCGACGCCTTCCAAAGGGACCAGCGACCTCGACATCCTCTGAGGACTGCCCCTGCTTCGAAAAGACAAGAAACTCCCGAGGACAGCGGACCTGCTCCAAGAAAGGCTGCAACTTTGTTTCCAGCAGCCTTGAAAGAACCCTGCAAGCTCCCCGCAAGAAGCGTGAGACTTGCAACACTGCACCCGGCGACCCCGACTCGGCTGGTGGAGACCCGACACCTCAGGAGGGACCCCAGGACTACTCTGATACTGTGAGTACCAAAACCTGTCCCCCCTGAGCCCCCACAGCGCCGCCTGCAGAGGGAATCCCGAGGCTTCCCCTGACCGCGACTCTTTGAACCTAAAGTCCCGACGCCTGGGAGAGACCCTGCACCCGCAGCCCCCAGGACCTGAAGGACCGGACTTTCACTGGAGAAGTGACCCCCAGGAGTCCCTCTCCCTTGCCCAAGTGGAGGTTTCCCCGAGGAACCCCCCCCTTGCCTGCCTGCAGCGCTGAAGAGATCCCGAGATCTCTCATAGACTAACATTGCGAACCCGACGCTTGTTTCTACACTGCACCCGGCCGCCCCCGCGCCGCTGAGGGTGAAATTTCTGTGTGGACTTGTGTCCCCCCCGGTGCCCTACAAAACCCCCCTGGTCTGCCCTCCGAAGACGCGGGTACTTACCTGCAAGCAGACCGGAACCGGGGCACCCCCTTCTCTCCATTCTAGCCTATGTGTTTTGGGCACCACTTTGAACTCTGCACCTGACCGGCCCTGAGCTGCTGGTGTGGTGACTTTGGGGTTGCTCTGAACCCCCAACGGTGGGCTACCTTGGACCAAGAACTGAACCCTGTAAGTGTCTTACTTACCTGGTAAAACTAACAAATACTTACCTCCCCTAGGAACTGTGAAAATTGCACTAAGTGTCCACTTTTAAAACAGCTATTTGTGAATAACTTGAAAAGTATACATGCAATTTTGATGATTTGAAGTTCCTAAAGTACTTACCTGCAATACCTTTCGAATGAGCTATTACATGTAGAATTTGAACCTGTGGTTCTTAAAATAAACTAAGAAAAGATATTTTTCTATATAAAAACCTATTGGCTGGATTTGTCTCTGAGTGTGTGTACCTCATTTATTGTCTATGTGTATGTACAACAAATGCTTAACACTACTCCTTGGATAAGCCTACTGCTCGACCACACTACCACAAAATAGAGCATTAGTATTATCTCTTTTTACCACTATTTTACCTCTAAGGGGAACCCTTGGACTCTGTGCATGCTATTCCTTACTTTGAAATAGCACATACAGAGCCAACTTCCTACATTGGTGGATCAGCGGTGGGGTACAAGACTTTGCATTTGCTGGACTACTCAGCCAATACCTGATCACACGACAAATTCCAAAATTGTCATTAGAAATTGATTTTTGCAATTTGAAAAGTTTTCTAAATTCTTAAAAGACCTGCTAGGGCCTTGTGTTAGATCCTGTTTAGCATTTCTTTTAGAGTTTAAAAGTTTGTAAAAGTTTGAATTAGATTCTAGAACCAGTTGTAGATTCTTAAAAAGTATTCCAACTTTTAGAAGCATAATGTCTAGCACAGATGTGAATGTGGTGGAACTCGACACCACACCTTACCTCCATCTACAGATGAGAGAGCTAAGGTCACTCTGTAAACTAAAGAAAATAGCAATGGGCCCCAAACCTACCAAAGTACAGCTCCAGGAGCTTTTGGCAGAGTTTGAAAAGGCCAACCCCTCTGAGGATGGCAACTCAGAGGATGAAGATAGTGACTTGGAGGGAAATTCCCCCCCTCCAGTCCTACTTAGGGAGAGCAGGGCTTCTCAAGCCCTGACTCCACAAATAATAGTCAGAGATGCTGGTTCCCTCACAGGAGGGACCAACAACTCTGAAATCACTGAGGATAACTCCAGTGAAGAGGACATCCAGTTAGCCAGGATGGCCAAAAGATTGGCTTTGGAAAGACAGATCCTAGCCATAGAGAGGGAAAGACAAGAGATGGGCCTAGGACCCATCAATGGTGGCAGCAACATAAATAGGGTCAGAGATTCTCCTGACATGTTGAAAATCCCCAAAGGGATTGTAACTAAATATGAAGATGGTGATGACATCACCAAATGGTTCACAGCTTTTGAGAGGGCTTGTGTAACCAGAAAAGTGAACAGATCTCACTGGGGTGCTCTCCTTTGGGAAATGTTCACAGGAAAGTGTAGGGATAGACTCCTCACACTCTCTGGACAAGATGCAGAATCTTATGACCTCATGAAGGGTACCCTGATTGAGGGCTTTGGATTCTCCACTGAGGAGTACAGGATTAGGTTCAGGGGGGCTCAAAAATCCTCGAGCCAGACCTGGGTTGACTTTGTTGACTACTCAGTGAAAACACTAGATGGTTGGATTCAAGGCAGTGGTGTAAGTAATTATGATGGGCTGTACAATTTATTTGTGAAAGAACACCTGTTAAGTAATTGTTTCAATGATAAACTGCATCAGCATCTGGTAGACCTAGGACCAATTTCTCCCCAAGAATTGGGAAAGAAGGCGGACCATTGGGTCAAGACAAGGGTGTCCAAGACTTCAACAGGGGGTGACCAAAAGAAAGGGGTCACAAAGACTCCCCAGCAGAAGGGTGATGAGACAACCAAAACTAAAAATAGTAAAGAGTCTTCTACAGGCCCCCAAAAACCTGCACAGGAGGGTGGGCCCAGAGCCTCTTCACAAAACAATGGGTACAAGGGTAAAAACTTTGATCCCAAAAAGGCCTGGTGTCATAGCTGTAAACAGCATGGACACCAAACTGGAGACAAGGCCTGTCCCAAGAAAGGTTCCACTCCAAACTCCCATCCAGGTAACACTGGTATGGCTAGTCTCCAAGTGGGATCAACAGTGTGCCCAGAGCAAATCAGGGTCCACACTGAAGCTACTCTAGTTTCTGAGGGTGGGGTGGATTTAGCCACACTAGCTGTCTGGCCGCCTAACATGCAAAAATACAGACAGCAACTCTTAATTAATGGGACTAGAATAGAGGGCCTGAGGGATACAGGTGCCAGTGTCACCATGGTGACAGAGAAACTGGTTTCCCCTGGCCAATACCTGACTGGAAAAACTTACACAGTCACCAACGCTGACAATCAGAGAAAAGTACATCCCATGGCAATGGTTACTTTAGAATGGGGAGGGGTCAATGGCCTGAAACAGGTGGTGGTCTCCTCAAATATCCCAGTGGACTGTCTGCTTGGAAATGACCTGGAGTCCTCAGCATGGGCTGAGGTAGAGCTAAAAACCCATGCAGCAATGCTGGGTATCCCTGAACTGGTGTGTGTGAAAACAAGAGCACAGTGCAAGGCACAGGGTGAAAAAGTAGAGCTGGAGTCTGGAAAAATGGCCCAGCCTACCAAGAGAACAGGAAAGTCAGTTGGGAAACCAACTGCAACACAGCAAAAGAAAGGGAACCTCTCTTCTCAGGAAGAAGTTCTGCCCTCTGAGGGAACTGAGCCTTTGGAGCTTGAACCTTATCAGGTTGAGCTCTTAGGCCCAGGGGGACCCTCAAGGGAAGAGCTGTGTAAGGGACAAGAAACCTGTCCCTCTCTTGAAGGCCTTAGGCAGCAAGCTGCTGAAGAGTCCAAAGGCAAGAAAAATGGAACACATAGGGTCTATTGGGAAGATGGGCTCCTGTACACTGAGGCCAGAGACCCCAAACCTGGTGCCACTAGGAGAGTGGTAGTGCCTCAGCTGTTCAGAGAGTTCATCCTAACATTGGCCCATGACATTCCCCTTGCTGGACATTTGGGACAAACCAAGACGTGGGAGAGGTTAGTCAACCACTTCTACTGGCCCAATATGTCCAACATGGTTAAGGAGTTTTGCCTCTCCTGCCCCACCTGTCAAGCCAGTGGTAAGACAGGTGGGCATCCAAAGGCCCCCCTCATTCCACTTCCAGTGGTGGGGGTGCCCTTTGAAAGAGTGGGTGTGGACATAGTTGGTCCACTAGAACCTCCCACAGCCTCAGGAAATATGTATATCCTGGTAGTAGTGGATCATGCTACCAGGTATCCTGAAGCTATTCCCCTTAGGTCGACTACTGCCCCTGCAGTAGCCAAGGCCCTCATTGGTATCTTTACCAGAGTGGGTTTCCCTAAGGAGGTGGTGTCTGACAGAGGTACCAACTTCATGTCAGCATACCTAAAGCACATGTGGAATGAGTGTGGAGTGACTTATAAATTCACTACACCCTACCATCCACAAACTAATGGCTTAGTTGAGAGATTCAACAAGACATTAAAAGGCATGATCATGGGGCTCCCAGAAAAACTCAAAAGGAGATGGGATGTCCTCCTGCCATGTCTGCTTTTCGCTTACAGGGAGGTACCACAGAAGGGAGTAGGGTTCTCACCCTTTGAACTTCTGTTTGGTCATCCTGTAAGGGGACCACTTGCCCTTGTTAAAGAAGGCTGGGAGAGACCTCTCCATGAGCCTAAACAGGACATAGTGGACTATGTACGTGGCCTTCGCTCTAGAATGGCAGAGTACATGGAAAAGGCAACCAAAAACCTTGAGGCCAGCCAACAGCTCCAGAAGTTTTGGTATGACCAAAAGGCTGCACTGGTTGAGTTCCAACCAGGGCAGAAAGTCTGGGTTCTGGAGCCTGTGGCTCCCAGGGCACTCCAGGACAAATGGAGTGGCCCTTACCCAGTACTAGAGAGGAAGAGTCAGGTCACCTACTTGGTGGACCTGGGCACAAGCAGGAGCCCCAAAAGGGTGATCCATGTAAACCGCCTTAAGCTCTTCCACGACAGGGCTGATGTCAATCTGTTGATGGTAACAGATGAGGATCAGGAGGCAGAGAGTGAACCTCTCCCTGATCTTCTGTCATCAGACCCAAAAGATGGTACAGTAGATGGAGTGATCTACTCAGACACCCTCTCTGGCCAACAGCAAGCTGATTGTAGGAGAGTCCTACAACAGTTTCCTGAACTCTTCTCCTTAACCCCTGGTCAGACACACCTGTGTACCCATGATGTGGACACAGGAGACAGCCTGCCTGTCAAAAACAAAATCTTCAGACAGTCTGACCATGTTAAGGAAAGCATCAAGGTGGAAGTCCACAAGATGCTGGAATTGGGAGTAATTGAGCGCTCTGACAGCCCCTGGGCTAGCCCAGTGGTCTTAGTCCCCAAACCTCACACCAAAGATGGAAAGAAAGAGATGAGGTTTTGTGTGGACTACAGAGGGCTCAATTCTGTCACCAAGACAGATGCCCATCCAATTCCAAGAGCTGATGAGCTCATTGATAAATTAGGTGCTGCCAAATTTCTAAGTACCTTTGACTTGACAGCAGGGTACTGGCAAATAAAAATGGCACCTGGAGCAAAAGAAAAGACAGCATTCTCCACACCTGATGGGCATTATCAGTTCACTGTTATGCCCTTTGGTTTAAAGAATGCCCCTGCCACCTTCCAAAGGTTGGTGAATCAAGTCCTTGCTGGCTTGGAGTCCTTTAGCACAGCTTATCTGGATGATATTGCTGTCTTTAGCTCCACCTGGCAGGATCACCTGGTCCACCTGAGGAAGGTTTTGAAGGCTCTGCAATCTGCAGGCCTCTCTATCAAGGCATCCAAATGCCAGATAGGGCAGGGAACTGTGGTTTACTTGGGACACCTTGTAGGTGGAGGCCAAGTTCAGCCACTCCAACCCAAGATCCAGACTATTCTGGACTGGGTAGCTCCAAAAACCCAGACTCAAGTCAGGGCATTCCTTGGCTTGACTGGGTATTACAGGAGGTTTGTGAAGGGATATGGATCCATTGTGACAGCCCTCACTGAACTCACCTCCAAGAAAATGCCCAAGAAAGTAAACTGGACTGTGGAATGCCAACAGGCCTTTGACACCCTGAAACAGGCAATGTGCTCAGCACCAGTTCTCAAAGCTCCAGATTATTCTAAGCAGTTCATTGTGCAGACTGATGCCTCTGAACATGGGATAGGGGCAGTTTTGTCCCAAACAAATGATGATGGCCTTGACCAGCCTGTTGCTTTCATTAGCAGGAGGTTACTCCCCAGGGAGCAGCGTTGGAGTGCCATTGAGAGGGAGGCCTTTGCTGTGGTTTGGTCCCTGAAGAAGCTGAGACCATACCTCTTTGGGACTCACTTCCTAGTTCAAACTGACCACAGACCTCTCAAATGGCTGATGCAAATGAAAGGTGAAAATCCTAAACTGTTGAGGTGGTCCATCTCCCTACAGGGAATGGACTTTATAGTGGAACACAGACCTGGGACTGCCCATGCCAATGCAGATGGCCTTTCCAGGTTCTTCCACTTAGAAAATGAAGACTCTCTTGGGAAAGGTTAGTCTCATCCTCTTTCGTTTGGGGGGGGGTTGTGTAAGGAAATGCCTCCTTGGCATGGTTGCCCCCTGACTTTTTGCCTTTGCTGATGCTATGTTTACAATTGAAAGTGTGCTGAGGCCTGCTAACCAGGCCCCAGCACCAGTGTTCTTTCCCTAACCTGTACTTTTGTATCCACAATTGGCAGACCCTGGCATCCAGATAAGTCCCTTGTAACTGGTACTTCTAGTACCAAGGGCCCTGATGCCAAGGAAGGTCTCTAAGGGCTGCAGCATGTCTTATGCCACCCTGGAGACCTCTCACTCAGCACAGACACACTGCTTGCCAGCTTGTGTATGCTAGTGAGGACAAAACGAGTAAGTCGACATGGCACTCCCCTCAGGGTGCCATGCCAGCCTCTCACTGCCTATGCAGTATAGGTAAGACACCCCTCTAGCAGGCCTTACAGCCCTAAGGCAGGGTGCACTATACCATAGGTGAGGGTACCAGTGCATGAGCATGGTACCCCTACAGTGTCTAAACAAAACCTTAGACATTGTAAGTGCAGGGTAGCCATAAGAGTATATGGTCTGGGAGTCTGTCAAACACGAACTCCACAGCACCATAATGGCTACACTGAAAACTGGGAAGTTTGGTATCAAACTTCTCAGCACAATAAATGCACACTGATGCCAGTGTACATTTTATTGTAAAATACACCACAGAGGGCACCTTAGAGGTGCCCCCTGAAACTTAACCGACTATCTGTGTAGGCTGACTAGTTCCAGCAGCCTGCCACACTAGAGACATGTTGCTGGCCCCATGGGGAGAGTGCCTTTGTCACTCTGAGGCCAGTAACAAAGCCTGCACTGGGTGGAGATGCTAACACCTCCCCCAGGCAGGAGCTGTAACACCTGGCGGTGAGCCTCAAAGGCTCACCCCTTTGTCACAGCACCGCAGGACACTCCAGCTAGTGGAGTTGCCCGCCCCCTCCGGCCCGGCCCCCACTTTTGGCGGCAAGGCCGGAGAAAATAATGAGAATAACAAGGAGGAGTCACTGGCCAGTCAGGACAGCCCCTAAGGTGTCCTGAGCTGAGGTGACTCTAACTTTTAGAAATCCTCCATCTTGCAGATGGAGGATTCCCCCAATAGGGTTAGGATTGTGACCCCCTCCCCTTGGGAGGAGACACAAAGAGGGTGTACCCACCCTCAGGGCTAGTAGCCATTGGCTACTAACCCCCCAGACCTAAACACGCCCTTAAATTTAGTATTTAAGGGCTACCCTGAACCCTAGAAAATTAGATTCCTGCAAACTACAAGAAGAAGGACTGCCTAGCTGAAAACCCCTGCAGAGGAAGACCAGAAGACGATAACTGCCTTGGCTCCAGAAACTCACCGGCCTGTCTCCTGCCTTCCAAAGATCCTGCTCCAGCGACGCCTTCCAAAGGGACCAGCGACCTCGACATCCTCTGAGGACTGCCCCTGCTTCGAAAAGACAAGAAACTCCCGAGGACAGCGGACCTGCTCCAAGAAAGGCTGCAACTTTGTTTCCAGCAGCCTTGAAAGAACCCTGCAAGCTCCCCGCAAGAAGCGTGAGACTTGCAACACTGCACCCGGCGACCCCGACTCGGCTGGTGGAGACCCGACACCTCAGGAGGGACCCCAGGACTACTCTGATACTGTGAGTACCAAAACCTGTCCCCCCTGAGCCCCCACAGCGCCGCCTGCAGAGGGAATCCCGAGGCTTCCCCTGACCGCGACTCTTTGAACCTAAAGTCCCGACGCCTGGGAGAGACCCTGCACCCGCAGCCCCCAGGACCTGAAGGACCGGACTTTCACTGGAGAAGTGACCCCCAGGAGTCCCTCTCCCTTGCCCAAGTGGAGGTTTCCCCGAGGAACCCCCCCCTTGCCTGCCTGCAGCGCTGAAGAGATCCCGAGATCTCTCATAGACTAACATTGCGAACCCGACGCTTGTTTCTACACTGCACCCGGCCGCCCCCGCGCCGCTGAGGGTGAAATTTCTGTGTGGACTTGTGTCCCCCCCGGTGCCCTACAAAACCCCCCTGGTCTGCCCTCCGAAGACGCGGGTACTTACCTGCAAGCAGACCGGAACCGGGGCACCCCCTTCTCTCCATTCTAGCCTATGTGTTTTGGGCACCACTTTGAACTCTGCACCTGACCGGCCCTGAGCTGCTGGTGTGGTGACTTTGGGGTTGCTCTGAACCCCCAACGGTGGGCTACCTTGGACCAAGAACTGAACCCTGTAAGTGTCTTACTTACCTGGTAAAACTAACAAATACTTACCTCCCCTAGGAACTGTGAAAATTGCACTAAGTGTCCACTTTTAAAACAGCTATTTGTGAATAACTTGAAAAGTATACATGCAATTTTGATGATTTGAAGTTCCTAAAGTACTTACCTGCAATACCTTTCGAATGAGCTATTACATGTAGAATTTGAACCTGTGGTTCTTAAAATAAACTAAGAAAAGATATTTTTCTATATAAAAACCTATTGGCTGGATTTGTCTCTGAGTGTGTGTACCTCATTTATTGTCTATGTGTATGTACAACAAATGCTTAACACTACTCCTTGGATAAGCCTACTGCTCGACCACACTACCACAAAATAGAGCATTAGTATTATCTCTTTTTACCACTATTTTACCTCTAAGGGGAACCCTTGGACTCTGTGCATGCTATTCCTTACTTTGAAATAGCACATACAGAGCCAACTTCCTACAACATGCTTGAGTAACAACTGGGGACCTAGGACAAGTGCTGGGACTGTATATATTTGATTGCCTCAGACAGTCGCATCTGATTCACAATGGGCTAATTTCTGATGTTTAACATACTAACCAGTCATACATAAAAAGACATGCAATTTGTCTTTCAGACTTCTTCAAACACACTTAGTGCTACTGACAATACTTACAATGAGACAAGTTAGGAGGGAGGTCACCCTGTTATATTCAGCGTTGGTAAACATGTCAAGGAATGACCTCAAAACACTAACAAAAGGGAGGTAAGGAGACTATAAATAACCATTAAAGAATGGCTATCAATGCAAAGTAGCCAAAAGTAGTGCCAAGAAACAAGAGGTTCAAGTTCACCAAACACATCAATCAACAAGCCACCTGCATAAAATATTTTATGATTTTGTGCAGATGCCCTAGAAGTGGAACAAAAGAACTTAGTCTTGCGCACATGCTTTCCCTTTTGTTGACGTCTTTTTGGTCCATAGTCTATCACTGAACTCATTCTTTCTAGGAGTACTCTTTCAACCCCACTACCTGCCTCCCTCCACCACACCCACCCCCCCAAACAGCAAAAATCAGAACCCTGAAATAGTTGCTAAGATGCAGCATAGCATGAAGACATGCATAGATTAGTTATGCATGGAACAGAAATTACACTTATTTGTAAACCGAAGAGTGAGTTCAATATTGGGGATTGTGTAAACCCACAGTACAATATAAGTCTCAAATGTACAATGATATAAAAATATAATAAACCCATTTATAAAATGGTTCTGATGACACACCTCTGAAACAGCTACCAAAGAAACTCACTACATATAATACATGCTCTATAAACAACTTTAAGATTTTAAAGTTACACTAGGTGATGGAAATTCATGCAAGAAGTCACATTAATTCAAATATACAAAAATCTCCATGCAATCTGTCACCAGATGTAATAACAAGCCCTGCCACTACTTAACAATGATGGTAATACCAGCATAGATTTAAGAGTTGTAAGAAACACAATGGGTGTCGTTGGGAAAATTGGGTGTACCGCAAGCAGCACATCTCTACAAGAGGAAAGCCCACAATCTTCTCATCTCAGTTTAATTGACAGGAGAACATGAGGAAGCTCTACAGTGATAGGGTGATACCTATAATAGGAGCCATCTGAGGCAGTGTGTGCAAGTACATCACAGACTGTTGTCCTTCAATATGTGTTTGGAAAAGTGTTTTATATTCTCAGGCTGAGGTATTCTATGCCTAATGGCCACTGTCAGTTTTTACATGGCATACAGATTCCAAACTTTGAACCACCTTTAGTTGTATATCTGAGAAGGAGGGCGTTAAGGAGCTCTCCTCTTATAGTTGTTCTTAATTTAGCAACTAACTGTAATTGTGAGATCCGTTTACTTACCAAGGGCAACAAAAGGTACAGACCTTCCATAAAGGTCACTCCTAGTAATATCAATAAATGATCCAAAAATAATATGAAAATGGTAATCTCTTAAATGCGTGGTAGAGCCTCATTCCATCCACCACATCCTGAGATATGAACACAGAACCACGCTTGCTCTCCAACATAAATCTGGCCCTCCAGATATTGCTCTCAGTCTCACTGCTATCAAGTATCCCGGAGCATGACTTCTATGCTTTTTTTCTGTACTTGGTTCAGATGGAGGATTTAGGTACCCTCTTCACCAGAACGGCTGCACCTGCAGCCATCTTCTCTTTTTCAACTAGGTTCGGCTCACCTCGGGCCTTCTTGCCTACCAAGGAACTGCAATGGCTATTTTGATGACCAGAAGAGGGACGAGGGGCCCTCCTTATAATTTTCTCTATTAGGTCAATGTAATCTCTTAACCACTTGTGTTGCCCCACAGCAGATGGAGCTTTGTTTTCTTCATGCTGCAATTCTTGTGAGCTTCAACTTTCACCTGCAGCTGCATTTTAACTCGGGGTGGGGGGGAACTTCCCAAGTCCGAAAGCTCAGCGAGGACGTGCCAACATGGGCCCTCAACTTAGCCAGACAACGTTCTCCTATCTTTTATAAGTAAATCCATCACTGATGAACAAGTTACTTACCTTTTGTAATGATTTATCTGCTAAAAACATATTCTAGTTGCAGATTCCTTACCTTAGAATTGCCCCCAGGCATCAGATGGATCCGGAGATTTTTCTTCTAGCAGTACCCTTGCTCTGATGACGTTGGGAGTCATATAAAGACACCACGTGTGCTCTGTGATGTCAGTTTCTTTTCACGACTTTCAACGCCAAAGCGCAGAGCCATGAAAAACACTGAAAAACTGCCTCAAAGAAAGTACATTCATTCATTATAGTAGCTTGATGAATACCTGCTGCAGGGAATGTAGGCAATCCTATTGTTGAAGATGGGGAATGTCAAAAGAGAATTCAACACCTTGCATATGAAGTTTCAAATTGGCAGTGACAGTCTATGAAATTATCAAACTCACTGCAAACCAACAGCCTAACATTAATCATGCTCTTATCTTGCACAGTGCTATTTTGGGGATCCTCTTCTCTGTTAACTTCCTGCATTTTTTTTTGTTTATTTTGGTGTTTTTCTTCCTATACAGAGCCACTCATCCTCTGCACTCCTTTTCTACTTATGGTATTTACCAAGGTCTATATATACATACTGATCTTACATTATGTATTGCAACATCATGAAAGCCTTCATACACTGAAAACCTAGTATACTTTAAGCAGAAAAGGAACAGAGAAGGGACCTAAGGAAGTGCATCAACCAGTCTTCAGAATCTGAGATAAAATGCAACTCATGGATGGCTACATTTTTTAGTCATAATACAAGCGATTCTTCTGCTGGTTATTACATAATGAATGAGACAGAAAACAAATTGTTTGTGTTAGAACCCTAATTTCCCAACATTTCTCAAAAACAGACCACACTATTAGCTGCACACCTTACTAAAATATGGAGACACAGAATGACGGTGTCAAAGAACTTATTGCTGTACAAAATGAGACAGTATGGAAATTATTTTTCTACCAGAGATCAATCTCAATCATTGAAGTACCATTTTTCATAAAGGAAAGATCCAAATATAGTTTACGGTAACATGCAACTTATGTTTTCGATTTTAAAACACTGCATCGACCAATATATTTATGGAAGTAGAACACTGAAAAGAAGTAAATAAAGTTCATACCTTTCTCACATCAGAACTTTTGGGCTCTGTTGTCCAAGTGATGATTCGAGACACTGCTAGACGGGTTTCACTAGAGTTTACAAAGTCTCCAGGATCCATTTGCTGTGCTAATGTTTCAATGTACTTGAGAATGGCAACTTTCACCTACAGAAGGATGCACAAATAAATGGCATTTTGGATGGTTATGCTGTGTTCTTTTCCAGAAATATTCATAAACAGACTGTATAACTTTTAAGTTTTAAGAAGTGTTTGAGAAGGATTAATTCATTCAGGTGGTGCAGAGCTGATTTTTTGATTTTAAACAATCTTTATTTTGGATTTTTTTTTCAATGTATATGCAACAATGAGGAACACTACTGGCTTATAAAAGAGAGTAAACAACACTGACCCTAGCAAGCTTTATCGCATCCCTACAATGTCCTTCCACATTGCCTATCGTTCTTAGTCTCCTCCAAATTCTCCTCTCCTCCCCTATCCAGAGTTTACGCATCCTTTTCCTAATTCTGGGTCAGGTTAGGGGGCACACCTTTGAATAATTTGGCACTGTAGGAAGTTGGCTCTGTAGATACTATCTCAAAGTGGGAGTTAGTGTGCACAGAGTCCAAGGGTTCTCCTTAGAGCTTGATAGTGGCAAAATTAGATAACACTAATGCTCTATTTTGTGGTAGTGTGGTCGAGCAGTTGGCGTATCAGAGAGTAGTGTTAAGCATTTGTTGTACACACACAGGCAATAAATGAGAACACACACTCAAAGATTTAACTCCAGGCCAATAGATTTGTATATAGATGGTGTTCGGAAAATGTATTAACAGCGTTTTTAGACATTTTTATGATTGTAAAATCTGTATGTTATTTATTTTATGTCTTTTATGGTCTTTTTGCACCGAATAAAGTAAACTTATGATGATATATAGAAAAATATTATTTTCTTTATTTATTTTAGAGCCACAAGATTCAGAATTCAAGTAAATACTAAATTGTATCGTACTTGGCATAGGTAAGTATGGACCTCTGAAGTAAACAGTAATGTACACAGCTTTGTCAAAAATGGCAATAAGCTATTTTAAAAGTGGACACTGGAAAAATCAACAGTTCCTGGGGGAGGTAAGCACAAGTTAATTTAGCAGGTAAGCAAAGCACTTATAAGTTCAGTTTCCAGGGCATAGGCAGCCCACCGCTGGTGGTTCAAGTCAACCCCAGACACCCAGCACCAGCAACACATGGCCAGTCAGGTGCAGAGGTCAAAGTAGGGCCCAAGTAACATAGGCGCCTATGGAGACCAGGGGTGCTCCGGTTCCAGTCTGCTAGCCTCCTGGGGGAGCAGACCGGGGGGGGGGGGGGGGGAAGGGTTGTAGAGCACTGGTGGGGTCACAAACAGGCACACAAACTACACCCTCAGCGGCACAGGAGAGGCCAGGTGCAGTGTGCAAAGTAGGTGTTGGGTTTTGCGTTAAAAGCAATGGAGGGACCTGGGGGTCACTCTGGCGATGCAGGCAGGGCACAGGGGGGCTTCTCGGACGAGCCACCGACTGGGCAATGATGAGGGCTGCCTGCTGGTCACTCCTGCATCAGTAGTTGGTTTCTCTCGGGCCTGAGGGCTGCAGGTGCAGTGCTTCTTCCAGGCGTCAGGTTCTTTGTTACCAGGCATTCGCGGTCAGAGGGAGCCTCTGGACTCTCTCTGCAGGCGTCGCCGTGGGGTTGCAGGGAGGTCATCTCAGGGTGTCCACATCGTGGGAGTTGCCTGGTGGTCCTCGCTGCAGTGTTGGTTCCTCTGGACTAGAGCCGGGGGCGTCGGGTGCACAGTGTTGGGGACTCATGTTTCCGGAATGAGGCTGGAGTCCCTTTAAAGATGGTTTCTTCTTTGTAGATTAGAGAGAGCCGCAGTCCACGGGGGTTTCTTGGTCCTTTGGGTTGCAGGGCAGTCCTCTGAGTCAGCAGATGTCGCTTATCCCGCTGGAGGCGTCACTGTTGCTGGTTCTTTGAGTATGGAGACAGGCCGGTAGGGCTGAGGCCAAGTCAGTTGTTGTCTCCGTCGTCTCTGCGGGGCTTTCAGGTCAGCAGTCCTCCTTCTTGTTCAGGTCGTCAGGAAAACAGTTTTCCTGGGTTCAGGATAGCCCCTAAAAACTCAATTTAGGGGTGTGTTTAGGGCTGGAGGGCGGTAGACAACGGCCACTGTCCCTGAGGGCGGCTACACCCTCCTTGTGCCTCCTCCCTGTGGGGAGGTGGCACATCCCTAATACTATTGTGGGAAATCCTCCAAAGCAAGATGGAGGATTTTCTAAGGCAGGGGGACACCTCAGCTCAGGACACCTTAGGGGCTGTCCTGGCTGGAGGGTGACTCCTCTTTCTTTTTCTCATTATCTCCTCTGGACTTGCCGCCAAACATGGGGGCTGTGTCAAGGGGACAGGCATCTCCACTAGCTGGAGTGCCCTGGGGCGCTGTAACACCAGGCTTGAGCCTTTGAGGCTCACTGCCAGGTGTTACAGTTCCTGCAGGGGGAGGTGTGAAGCACCTCCACCCAGGACAGGCTTTGTTCCTGGTCACAGAGTGCACAAAGGCACTCACCCCATGTGGCCAGAAACCCGTCTGGATGTGGCAGGCTGGCAGAAACTGTTCAGCCTAGCACTAGTAGTTGGGCTGGTTTGCAGGGACAATCTCTAAGATGCCCTCTGTATGCATTTCTCAATAAATCCCACAATGGCATAACTCCCAGACCCTATACTCTTTATGGCTAACCTGCACTTGCAATGTCTAAGAATTGGCTTAGACACTGTAGGGGCATAGTGCTCATGCAGCTATGCCCTCACCTGTGGTATAGTGCACCCTGCCTTAGGGCTGTAAGGCCTGCTAGAGGGGTGACTTACTTATGCAACAGGCAGTGGGTTGTGGGCATGGCACACTGAGGGGAGTGCCATGTCGACTTAGTCTTTTTCTCCCCACCAGCACACACAAGCTGTGAGGCAGTGTGCATGTGCTGAGTGAGGGGTCTCCAGGGTGGCATAATACATGCTGCAGCCCTTAAGGACCTTCTCTGGCCACAGGACCCTTGGTACAAAGGGTACCATTTACAAGGGACTTATCTGTGTACCAGGGCTGTGCCAATTGTGGAGACAAAGGTACAGTTTTTGGTAAAGAACACTGGTGCTGGGGCCTGGTAAGAAGGGTCCCAGTACACTTTCAATCATAACTAGCATCAACAAAAGGCAAAAAGTTAGGGGGTAACCATGCCAACAGTGACATTTTCCTACAGGCACCCTTTATTTTTCTTTATATGCCGCCCTTCAATTTTCTTTTTAATATGCCTACATGATTATCTTAGAGAGACTCCTGGTCAAGGATGTTGAGCCCTTGCAGCCTTTTAAAGTGTCAGTTTTGTGCAGTTTCAAGCTAAATAAGCTAGATAGACAACTACAGATCTACACATTTTCCTTAAGTGCCTTTAAATACTATACTCCAGCTTTTCAAACCCGAAAAATGGCACTGCACTCTGAAGTCACAGGTCTATGAAAGGGGCAGTGGGTGATTCTCAAAATGCCAATGTTGCTTGTTTTGCCCCTGGTTACGAAGAAATATTTTCTCATATAATATGGAGTGTAAAGGATAAGATGCATTTGAAGGGAAACCTTCCAACATCACCTCTAGATATTTCACTAATGAAGAACCTATGCCGAAGTGCATCCTCTGAAACAGTACTTCCCAAACGGTTTGGAACCATGGCCCAATTTTTTGAATTACAAACTTTTGGGAATTATCTTTGATAGAAATGAGGCTGGTGATTTATTTTTAATTTAACTAAGGCAGTGTGTGGTAGTGCACTATCATTTATGGACAACACATTTTTCATTAAAATGTCCACTTAATTTGCATAGCCAACAAGTTACTTACCTTTAGTAACACCTTATCTGGTAGAAACAATATCTAGAAGCAGATTCCTTACCTTAGAGTTTCCCCCAGGCGTCGCCCTGGATCCGGAGATTTTTCCCGAGCAGTTCGCCAGCACACCATTAGTGGCATGGATAGGCTCTGCACCCGACATCAGCGTCATCCACGCCATATATAAGGTTATGGGTTCTATATAAATGCCACCTTGTTGGGCTTATGCAAGTTTCTTTTCACGACTTTCTATGCCAGAAGCACAAAGCCATGATGAACACTGACCACTAGTGTTGACAAAACTAGGGCCTCTCTCCCTAGAAATCAGTTTGCAGAGTGGGGAGGATGGGTGTGCAGGGATGCCCACGTTGCTGCCTGCCAGTTGTCCAGGCTGGAACTCTGCATGCTAATGCAGTGGTAGCAGCTTTTGCATGGGTAGAATGAACTCGCAATCCCTCCGGGGGCTGCTTTTAGGCCAGTGCAAATCTAATCTTAATGCAGAGGACAACCCATCCGGAGACAGTCTGCTTCTGCACTGCCTGAGCTTTCTTCACACCCACATAACCAACAGAGTTGATCATCTACCCAGAACTCTTTTGTACAATCGAGGTAAAACGCCAACACTCTCTTTGGGTCCAGCGTTGGAGTCTCCCCTCTTCCTTAGAAGGATGTGGGGGTGCGTAAAAAGTAGGCAAGATGATGGATTGGCATACATGACAGGGCATGAAAACTTTTGGCAAAAAGGAAGCCCTAGTGTGAAGCAACACGGTCAGGACAGGTGAAAAGGTAGATTGGCTAAGATGGCAATGCCTGCAGCTCACTCACCCTGTGAGACAAAGAAGACTGTTTTCAGAGCGGGAAGCCTGAGAGGACAATTGTGGCGATGCGTAAAAGGAGCGCAAATCATCAATGTCAAAACCAAATTCAAATCCCATTTTGGCATAATGAATGGGGAAGGAGCAAACATGTGCAAAAACCTTTGAAGAACATATTTACAATATGAGACTTAAACAAACAAGATTGATCAGGCGACCTCAAAAAAGCAAAAATTGCAGCCAAATAACATTTGAGTGCCCATACCAAAAGCCTGCTGGGCCAAAGAAACAGCAGAATATCAGAAAGAGGGGCAGAAAAAGGGTCAACTAACTTGTCTGTGCACCATGCCACAAATTTCGGCCGACAACAGGGGTTTTGGTTGAGGGATGCCTGGCTGCCAATATAATGTTACAAACTTTGGGTGGAAGTTCAAAAGCTGTCAACTGTCGCTGCTCTATCTCCATGCAAGAAGATGGACAGTAGACAGGTTTGGGTGCAGAAATCCTCCCCTGCAACGGACGATAAGAGGATCGATGAACATGCTCAACAACTCGGGATACCAGACTCTCCGTGCCCAGTCTGGAGCCACAAGGATCACTTGAGCCTGGTTATTCTTAATCTTCTCGAGAACTCATGGCAGAAGTGATATTGGTAGAAATGTGTACAGGAGGCCTGAGTTCCACTCGAGACGATAACCGTCTCCAAGTGATTGCTGCTGTGCAAATTCCAATGCGTAGGACTACAGACATTGTGTTTTCTCGGTGAAGGTGAGCAGATCTAACTAAGGCTCTCCCCATTGCTGAAAGAGAACTGCTGCCACCTCCGGATGGAGACGTCATCCGGCAGGCATTTTTGGCTGAGTTCTTCTGCTATGGCGTTCACAGAGACTGCCAGCTGTTGAACCACCAGGAATATGCCCTGCTGTTACAGCCACGTCCAGAGGCGCAGAGCCTCCTGACAAAGGGTCCACAATCCCACCCCGCCATGCTTGTTGCAGAGCAGCATGGCAGTAGTGTTGTCCAGGAACACCTGCACCATCTTGACTGAGGGAAGAAATGCCTTCAATGCTAGCCGGATCACAAGGCTAATGTGAAGTCCGGACTCCGCCCGAGACCAGAACCCGCTTTCAACAGCCAGTCATCGAGAGAGGGGAAGACTGAAACCCCTGATCTGATGAGCTGAGACCACCGCCATCACCTTGGTGAACACCCGAGGGATGCTGGTAAGGGTAAAAAGGGAAGCATGATAAACAGAGTGCTCAAGGCCAACCATGAACCGCGAGTAACATCTGTGGGCAGGCAGGATGGGAATGTGAAAAAAAGCATCCAACAAGTCACACTCTACCATCCAGTCTCCTGGGTCCAGAGCAGAGAAAGAACCCGCGCCAGAGTGAGCTTTTTGAACTTCTTTTTGATGAAGAGATTGAGGGACCAAAGCACCAAGACAAGGCAGAGGCGCTTGTCCTTTTTGAGTACCAGAAAGAAGCGGGAATGGCAACCACAACCTACTTCTGGCACAGGAACTCTCTCTATGGCTTCCTTGGCCAAGAGAGCCATAACTTTAGCTCGGAGAAGTGGCAAGTGATCCTGCATCATCTGAACATAGGATGGTGGCATGGATGGAGGGGTAGCCTTGAAGGGGAGGGAATAGCCCCTTTGGACTATCTGCAAAACCCACCTGTCCGACATGATGGATTGCCAGCAGAGCAGGTGATGATTGATCCTGCCTCCAACTGGTCCCTGGTGGGTAAGAGTCAGACTAGGAAGGTTTGGAGGCAGTTGCGGGGTGTGGGATCTTGTTAGACTGGCCAGACTGCTGGCTCCCTGATCTTCGAGGTCAGTAGGTCCAACGTCCCCCGTCACACAGAGGCTGAGCAGCATGCGTGGCACGATGGCTGGACTCGAACAGACATGGTGGGCACCCCTTCTATAGCCACTTAAGGGGTGTAAAGTAGACTGAGGTGAACGTGGGGCCGCCGTGAGGACCAAGAACCTGGCCGTAGCATGGGAATCCTTGAAGCGCCCAAACGCAGAGTCTGCTTTTTCTCTGAAGAGACAGGACCATCAAACGGCATGTCCATAAGATTGGTTTCAAAATCCCCCGAAAAGCCAGACGTCATCAACCAAGTGTGGTAGCTTAGGGGCCACTGTCGATGAAACCGCTCTTACCAGTTAGTTGGTTGTGTCCAGTCTACACTGGATCGTGAATTTTCCTGCGTCTCTCCTGTCAGCAGCTGCTTGGGAAAGTGCTGCCTGGGCCTCCTCCAGGACCTGTGGCAGCACTTGCACAACCGTATGCCACAGTGTGTGGGAGTAATAGCCCAGCCCAAAAGGCATCTGGTGTTCACAGACCACAATGCCAGGCTGGTGGAAGAAAACATATTCCCTTTAGGACATCTGTAAGGGCTTCAATGAATGGGAACAGGGCATCGGAAGATGAAGCTCCAGGCTGAAGCAGCTTTGTCAGGCGGTTAGTCCTGACTGTCACCAAAGACAACTCAAGATTCAAGACATCAGCTGCTCTTTGCAAAACCACAGAATATGACGCTCCCGCCTCCGGAGCCACGGTAGAGGGAGAAAGCATGCCAGTATCTGGGGAGGTTTCCAGTTTAGTGGATTCTCCCAAGTCTGTACTCCAGTCCATAGGGTCTTGGAGCTAGTATTCTAAAGGATCCAGCGAAACCCTCTCATTCCTCACCATAGCATAGTCCATAAGAAAGGGACTTTGGATCTGACTTAGGAGGCAAGGCTCCTGACAGCATCGCACAATGCCAATTTGTCTCTGTGTTGGAGTCATCAATGAGAATGGGACAGCGCCGGGAGTGTCAGGACCAGAGTCGAGGAAGGTTGAGGTAGTACGACAGACAGTCCTGAATCAAAGCATGGATCCATAGGTGCCCCTCGGAGCTGAGGCCGAAGCCTCTGGTGTGGTACCCCAAGGGGGCCATTCTGAATCTGCAAGGCCCGAAGGCATGCCAGTGGTGTGGGACTGCCCAAAAATGAGGTGCATGGCTTCATAGAACTGTTTCAGTTCGGCAGGGGTTGCTCTGGCTTCCGGAAACTTGGGGAGGTCCGGAGTTGGCCCAGGGGCATGCTCCACAGAGGGAGACCAAGAATGACGACACTCCTGCTCCTTGTTTGGCCGACGGATGAGGGAAAGTCGTAGAACATTTTGTCGTCTTCGACTTGTTCTTAAGACTCGATGTACTCAATCATTCCAAGGACTTGGGAGTGGAACGACGAAGAGGGGAGAGGCTGCGAGCAATCCAGAGACCTTCCTCCCGACTGAGACTGCGACCTGCGCGGAGTTGAGCCTCGGGCCATCATCAGCTTAGGGATCACTCCCTCAAGGCCTCTGGATGCATGTTCTGACGCTCAGAGCACGATTTTGGGTCATGGTCGTGCTCGAGACACCAAAAGCACACAAGGTGCGGATCCATCATGGATATCGCCCGATGACAGGACCTGCAGGGCTTGAACCAGTTTTCCTCAATGACATCCCTCGACACACCATGGAGGTAACTCCTCAAAAAAGCTGACAAAAAATTGAAAAAAGGCCAGTCAAAAACTGACAGAGGTGAAGCTCTCTTCAGATCAGCACTGGCTGGCGTGGAAAGAAAAGTACTCAGCACACCGGAGTGGCGTCTATATAAGAGCTGTGACTTCATACTTGGAACCAATTAACACCGCCTAATGACATGCAAGGGTACTGCTCTAGAAAAATCTCTAGATCAAGACTGACACCTGGGGGAAATTCTAAGGTAAGGGATCTGCAACCAGATGCCTCTATCAGATATACAGTTTTACCTATAAAACTATATGGCACAAAAATGATGTGCAGAAAGCGGTTTCAGTGAACATTTATCATGTGTGCATCACCAATACAATACAATTAAAAGTGCTTATATAGCGCATGGCTACCCAAACCGGATTTTATCAAAGCATTTGTAGGAGAAGCTTCTCACTGGTCCGAGTACAGAGGAACAGTCTTTTTAAAGTCATTAATCCCTGTTTAACTAGGAGGTGAAATAACCAGGTCAGCATCTTTAAGTACTAAAATATCTCAGTTTTGATCAGTAAAAGTCTTCTTGGATTTGCATGAAAGACTTAATTGCCCCTGGGATAAATCAACTAACATTTCTAACCTGATGTTTTCTGTGCTGCTGGATTATTAATTGGGGTGGGCGACTACCCACCTCAAGGACTAATCAAAACCACTGTCAGTGAGAATCCTTACAATCTATGAACCTGAGATCAACTGCCTGGTATCTATGGCACAAAGGAGACAGGCTTAACTTAAGGAAATGTGTTAAATAGTTATGCAGTAGTTAATTAGAAACAAAATGTAAAATTTAATGAACATAATAAACCAAAATGATAAAAATTGAATAAGCAGAACTTTTCTAAAGTTTTAAGCAGAAATAGCCCAAAGAAGCATAACATGCCAATAACTGTTAATGTTCACGTTAGACCGGGGTCTAATTGAAGCTGACTGTGATGGGCAGCCAGTCAGACACACCAACCAGGTTTGTCCTGGTCGAAGATTTTACAAAGCTAAAGTCTGAAGTCCCAACCTACCAGATGGATACACTTCTGAAGCACCCCTCGCCCCCAAATCCCAGGAAAGGAACTTATAGGCTCACAGGATGTCTGGTAGAGGCCAAAAGAATGGTCCTATCCAGGTTCAGTTCCACAGGGTGACTGGGCAGTTGCAAGCAAAGACCCCTTTTCACTTGATGTGTCCCCATCTATAGCTTTAACACAAGGTCAGCCGTAGGACCCTTGGAGTCCACTTCCTTGTCCTGTGTACAAGCGAGCGCAGGTCCAATCCTTCAGGGTTTTTCTCGAGTCTCAGGTTCTGTCATCTTCCACAGGTCCAGGAGTGTTCTAAAGTGGGTGCCTGGAAACATCACATTTATGTCTGGCATGAGCTATTTGTCGACAGGACTCTTGGACTTCGCCTCAGCAATGGGATACAAGTTCCTGGGACAAACCCTATCCGCAATGCAGATTTTTAAGATGGTGGAAGTCTGTGACCACATGTAGGAAGCTGGTCTGGTGTCTGGTGGGTACTTAAGGTACTTACGGCTTATACTAGGTCCAGGTACCCCAATTAGTGTAGTGTAGGTAGTTTTTAGAAGCCAGGCTCTCTAGAGGTAGCTGTGGATGAGCAGCCAAGGCTTATCTAGGAGACATGCAAAGCTCATGCAATACCACTGTAGTCACACAACACTTACACACATGAAAGAAAACATTAAGGCCCTCATTACAACTTTGGCGGGCGGCGTAATCAACGCGCGGCCGCCAATGTGGCCGCACTTCCGCGGTGGCCATTACAACATCCCCGCTGGGCCGGCATGTCGCCCGCAACACAGGAGCCGGCTCCAAATGGAGCCGACAGTGTTGCGGCCGTGCGACGGGTGCAGTTGCACCCGTCACCCTTTTCACTGTCTGCTATGCAGACAGTGAAAAGCTCCATGAGGCTGTGCCAGGGGGCCCCTGCACTGCCCATGCCCTGCGACTCCCCTTTCCCTGCGACTCCCCCTTTCCGCCAGTCTTTTCATGGCGGCTCCTACCGCCATGAAAAGGCTGGCGGGAGGGGGACTAGTAATCCCCTGGGCAGCACTGCAAGCAGCGCTGCCCTGGGGAATTACAACCGCCGGGACCAACGTGGCGGTAAACCACTGGTCCCGGTGCCGCGGTCGTAATACCAAGGATTGCACCGCCAGCAAGTGTTACAAAAATAACGGTACTTTATTTTAGTGACATAATACCAAAAAGTACTAGAAAGGCAACTCTTCAATAGGAGGTGAGTAACACACCAAATATATACACTAGATATCAGCAATAGGCATAGAAAGTGATAGAAAACAGTGCAAATGCAGTTAGACAATAGTGACCCTGGGGGAGCCCAAATCATATACTAAAAAAAATGGAATGCGAACACATGACCCGCACCTAGGTAAGTGGAATGTGTAGAGGGGAGCTGGGGGTACTAGGAAACCCCAAAGGTAAGTACTACAGTGCACCCTAGCAACCAGCAGAAAAGGAGTAAATTACTAGATTTTCCCCAAACTTCCAAAAAAGGAAGAAAAAGAAAATGCAGCACCCAGACAAGACTGCAGGAAACCAGTCGTGGATTCCGTAAGAGTAGGAAGACCTGTGGAAGAAGGGGACCAAGTCCAGAAGTCACAGAAGAGTCCAGGAGGAGTAGGAGCTACTACCCACCCATCAGTGGATGCAGGAGTTGTTTGACGGTAGGATGCAGCCCTGGAGTAGGGGAAGAGTTCCTGGAGGATGCAGCCGACGTCCCAAGCCAGACAGAAGATTGCAGCCAGTCAGTGGCGTTGAAAAGCCACCAACAAGCCTTGGCAAAGGCAGAAGTCGCGGTGAAGCAAAAGTGGGGCTCCTGGCTCCTGGGGACCAGCAAGGTCCCAGAGGGCTCAACCTACGGAGGGAGTCCAAGAGGGACCCTCAGCAAGGTGGAGAGTCCACAGAAGTAGAGGCAGCCCCCACACGAGACCCACTGGATGAGGAACCAGGAGTCACAGAGGAGCTCACGCAGCACAACTGGAGAAGAGTTCCAAGCTGCAGGAGAAGCATGCAGGGGGCTGTGCGTCGCACGAAGGAGTGCTGGGGGCTAGGGCTAGACGAAGCCTGAAGATCTCTTTGAGGAGATGCAAACAAGCCTTGGCAGCTGCAAGAGACGGGTGCATGGTGGTACTGTCCTACGTGGGAAGGCAAGGGCTTACCTCCACCAAAGTTGGATAACTGCTAGAGAGGACCAAGGGGACTATTCCGGACCGCCACCCATGATGTAGGATCCACGCAGCTCAGGATGAGAGGAGATCCACACAGCCAGTTGTCATTGCAGTCCTTCACTCCAAGGGAGATTCCTTTTTCTTCTTGTGCAGACTGAAGACTTGCTGCCCTCAGATGATGCACAGCTGGGGAAATGTTGCAGAAGTTGAAAGCAGCTGTGGAAACAATCTTGCAAGCAGAGTCTTTGTCGTGGATGCAGATTAGTGTTTCCTGGAGGGTCCAGTCACGGTTCTAGTGGCTAGAAGTCCAATAAACGTTGCAGAAGAGTGCTGCTGGAATCTTGCAAGACGAATCTGATGGCCCACCCAAGAGAGAGACCCTAAATAGCCCTGAAAGGGAGATTGGTCACCTAGCCAGGTGACCACCTATCAGGAGGTGGCTCTGACATCACCTACCTAACCTGGCCACTCAGATGCTCCCAGAGGTCCCTGCCAACCTTGGATGCAAGATGGCAGAACCTAGTGACCTTCTGGAGGAGCTCTGGGCACCACCCCTGGGCTGGTGATGTTCAGGAGAGTGGTCCCTCCCCTTTCCATTGTCCAGTTTCATGCCAGAGCACGGACTGGAGGTCCCTGAACTGGAGTAGACAGATTTATGCACAGAGGCCACCAAATGTGCCCTTCAAAGCATACCAGTGGCTTGGGGAGGCTGCCCTTCCCAAGCCATGTAACATCTATTTCGAAACAGAGAGGGCCCCCACCCCTCAAATCATTTGCTCCGCCTTCCTTACTTTGAGCTGTTCAAGCAGCAGGAAGGAAGAAACCTGTCTCAGGGGGAAAGTTCGGGCTGCCTGGAAAACCCCAGAAGGCTGGTAGGAGCAATGCTAGGGGCGCTCTAAGGAGCCCAAGAGTGCATGGAATCATACATCTAATACTGGCAACGGTATTGGGATAGGATTCCGACATGTTTGATACCAAACATGCCTAGGCTCGGAGTTACCATTATGTAGCTGGACATAGGTAGTGACCTATGCCCAGTACATGCATATAATGGCATCCCCACACACACGAAGTCCATTAAAATTGGACTGGAGTTCGTGGGGCACTTCTGCTAGTGCAGGGGTGTCCTCACACACAGGTACTTGCATCCTGCCCTTTGAGCTGGGAGGGCCTGCCACAGGGGTGACTTATAGTGACCTGGTGCAGTGACCTATGGTGAAAAAGGGTGCATGCACTCTTTCATGCAGGATGCAACGGCAGACCTGCAGAACACTTTACATGGGCTCCCCTTGAGTGGCATAATACATGCTGCAACCCATGGGGATCCCCTATTATCCCAATGCCATGGGTACCTGTGTACCATATACTAGGTACTTACATGAGGGCACCAATATGCCACAGGTGGGGTGAAAATGGTACAAATTACCAAGTAAGAAACGAGAGAGGATAATCACTGGGGTCCTGGTTAGCAGGATCCCAGTGAACACAGTCAAACACACTGACAAACAGGCAAAAAGTGTTGGTAAACATGCTAAAAAAAGGCTACTTTCCTACACCACGCTAAATTTCGGCTCTGAGGGCAGGGAGTGTGTGTTGTGTGTGTTTGTGTGTGGGGGGGTGGGGGTGGGAGATACTATACTTTGGTATTCACAGTGTCCTCCCAAATCTAACATTAAAACGCAATTTGAGGCAGTTACTATACCCCCAATTGACTCACAAACAGAAGGCTGGTAGAACAAAGCAGGATCTTCCGGCAACAAGAGAGTGGATACACAAGAGTTGTTTTGGAATCCTCTTTCCCTTTGCGATAACTATTAAAAGTAGTTGTTTAATTATTTGACAAGCTATTTCCTAACTGAAATTAGCATTACTGAATGTGATAACGTAGCAGATTGTTTTACTACGGACTAGCCAGCCCTGCTACAGTGAAAATAGCCTTTGGGGCTTTATCACTGTAAGGACATGTTTAACATTAAATTCCAACATGTCCTACTTTTAAATACCATGCTTCCTTACCTTCAAAACAGTGACTTCTAAACATTTAAAAGGAAGGTCTTGAATTGTCAAACTTGGTTATTCTGACAAGTCAAATTGTTTTTAAACTGCCACTATCAGGATGCAATGCTAGGCCTGAAGAAAATGTTGCACCCTGTCACTATAGTGGATAGCACAATAGCTGCTGCAGCCCACGAGTGAAATTTAACTTACATGCCCTGGGTACTCTTTGCACCATGTATTAGGGACTCATGCCAATCAGGTGTATACCAATTTCATTGTGTCGAAAAGGGAGCACATCCACTTTACCACTTGCGAGCAGGGGTAAAATGCAGAATTCTATAGCCAGAAAAATATGGTTCAGCACGAAAGCAAAAAATTCCACGGTGCTGCTGTAGAAAGGGGACATTTCCTACAAATTACATATTAAATGATGCCACTCTTGCTACAAATAAGACTATATGGTTTCACCAGCTCATTCTTAGCTGCTTCTATGAGGGTTGTGAGAATCCATATTAGGGTATTTAGAGTGAATGATAACTAATACATGCCCAAATCCGTAATAGCCACCCCCGGCCATGTGAAATAAGAGTACACTCAGAGCTACAACAAATTCTTATTGGGCACGGTTAGGATGAGCCGTTTGATGATAACCAACATTTTGAAGATGGAGAGTGATTGAAAGGCTCAAAGCTTATTCGTCAGTTTTGTTATAGACTAGTACAGATCTATCATGGTCAGCAGGATGTCATCCACATAGGCATAAAAGGTGTCCTGACTCTGATAGTACACTTTCATCAGACAAGGTATGAGTCAGTCCTAGGCCAAAAACAATATAGAGCCAGGTTTCAAGCATTTTCTAAAAGGCATGGGTTGACTGTAAAGGTGCAAGTGTGAAGTCAGCTGTTGCAGAACTGACAAAGTATGCATGACCACCCATTCTGGAGCAACTAAATCAGGGCACTGCCAGGAAGCAGGCAGAAGATGATTCAAGACTGCTTGCTGGAACATATTAAGTGAATTTCTGTTGCAAATACAGAGTGCCATATTGGCACAAGACCTGAAACAAGTAACACTGTTTTAAAAACAATACACTTCGATACTGGCAACCAATGCAGAAAATCCAGAGCTAGTGTAGCTGAGGAGTTATGTGGCCTTGAAGAGCATACTTTGCTGTCATGGCCTGAATATGCTGCAGAGGAGATAACTGGCGGATGCCGGACCCAAGAAGAGAGTTGCAGTGGACAAGGTGGAATAGGTTTAGGCCTGTACAAGCAAGCAACAAGTCAGGGCTGGCACAGCTGAAACAATCTTTCATAGAACCCTCCTCTGTTGACTCATGGCTCACTTGACTATTTAGGAAAAGATCTGCATCCAAATGAAGTACCAAATTACAGTTCTTGGTAGCCACTGGGGAATAAAGGCCAGAATGCAGTGACCAAAGATAGTAGAGAGAGCTTTAAAAACCTACAAGCCAGCATACACATCACTTTTGACTAGTCTGAATTAAACCTCAAAAGGTTTAACTCAAGCCACGAGCAAACTGCTGTCAACCATACATGAAATTTGGCCAATGTTTGGGATGAATGATGTTAAAATTGAAATAAAAATGTGTGTATTGTCTGCAAAGATCATAAAGCTGAACCCAAAAGAATCAATCACCAAAGTTTCTGGACAGATATAAAGGTTAAAAAGTGTCAGGCTCAAAAATTAATCCTGTGGTTTAATGGTTTGAATTCTGAGTAGAAGGGGGGCAAATAAACTGCCTATGCCCGCTATTGCAAGTATGAAGTAACTAAGTCCCGAGCCAGGACAGCAATGTCCCAGTTTGCATGAGAATAAATTTTTCATGTTAAATTGTATTACATTGGTCAGACAGGCCTAGCAGAACCAGAGTAGATGAAAAGCCCTAGACTGCTAGAACTTGCAACTGATCAAAAAGGCAAATCAGAGTTTCTACCCTAAAAAATGACCTGAGCTATATCCAAAATCTTGTGTCACTTCAAGATGATAGCTGTTAAACCTTTAGAGCATTTTCACTAGAAAGGACAGCAATGAAACTGGGTGTTAATTGCTCAAATAGATAGCATAGGCTGTGGGCTTTTTTGAGAGTGGTGTAACCAGTTTTTTCCCACCCAAATCAAAGGCACCTCAGCAGTGAGTATGGACTTATTACAAATAAGTAATATTACATAGAGAGGGTATAGGCAGTTAATTGTTCAGACAACCTGGTGTTTATTTTTCCAAACGCATCACAAATTTCATGTTGCAAATAATGTCAGATAGCCTACCATTCATTTTGACCCTTGTCACTCGGTTCCAATAGTTGGCCATTACCTACTGCATACATACCCACAAATCATAACATGCAGCATGTCTGGCAATCTGTCAAATGTCTTTTCAGCTTCTAATAAGAAAAGGACCACCTCCTCGCCCCTTTGCTATGTAACATCTATGAAGAGATGAATCTTTTTAGTGTTATTCTGAGTTTGATTTCTAAGCATTCAGCCTGGTCAGTATGTATCAGCTTAGGCATTAGCTTATCTACTCTAGATGCCAGAATCCTTATCTTTTCTCATAAACTCATAGAATCCTTCTGAAGAGTTTGGCATCTAAGTTCAGATGACAGATTGACCAGTAAGATGTATGGGAAGGATGGGTCTTTACCAGGTTTTGAATAATAAGGAAACAGTTGTTGCTGTAATGAAGGTTGTGACTGTCCAGGAGAAGATGATGGTCTTCATAAAATCAGTTCACATCCTCAGCAGGTGAGGACCAAGACTTTACCAGAGCCTTTTCTATAAAGACCATTCAGGCCCTTGCATCTCTTCTACTTATGGCTACAATTACAATTTTTTTTTAAGCATCCAACACCTAATCTGACAAGATAAGAAAGTTAGCAGATCCCAAGAAGTCCTGCCTTTCCCCTTTTCAGTGGGCTCAACAGCATTTACCGTTTGACCGAAACCTTCCAAGTGAGGTAATTTCTCATATTCCTCACTCATGCACTGACGACTAACATTTTGCATTTCGGCCTCAAAACCCTGAGCCAGATGTGTCCTCAGTTGGTTATGAGAGTCTCCTTGCCATGTGGCCTTTTCCTTCATATTTAAGATCTAGTTTTGCTAAGATGCAGTTAGCACTAACTGTCTCTATCACCTTTACTTGGATTCTAGACGTAATCACCTTATGCCACTGAGGCTATAACATTGATTTATGCTGCAATTCTGCCTCCAGCAGTTATTCTTCAATTTTAGTACTGTAGTTACTCTTGTTCTTGAATTTCACTGCCTTGGCAATAAAAAAGCCCTCACCAATGCCTTTTGAGTGATCTATGCCTCTACTTTCCCAAACTAGATGTATATATGTGGTATTTATAAAGTGTAATCCTAGCAGAAAAGCAGGAGGCTGCAGTCAGGGTATAAGGCAAAGATATAGTCAGTGAAGAACACGTTTCTTACCTAGGGTAAAGCATTATTTGGTAAAAACAGGATCCAGTCACAGATTCCTTACTTTAGAAACCTTCCCAGGGGCCAAACTGGGTCTGGAATTTCTTTTCCCCAGCATGTCTGCGTGTAGGAAGGCGACGTAGCGTAACTTCATGTCAACGCGTCCTAGTCCTAGCACAATCTGGTCAACATGTTTCACGCCTCTATGGGCAAAAGCTAATCCCTTGGCGCTTTATCAGGACCGTAACAACTACTTCTCCTATTTATCTAAGGAATAATAAGTGCTGGAGGACTACTTGTCACCGTCAATATGTCACCCAACCCATATTAGAGAATAGGCATCCGAGGAACACGCAAGCCTCAAACCAAAGGAGAATTATTGTGTCTCACTCCGGTCTCTCAGTGAACCTGCCCTGAGTCGCGTGCCTGTAGACAGGTTTGAGGCTTGCGTGTTCCTATGATGCCTATTCTCTACTATGGGTTGGGCGACCTATTGACCTATTAACGGTGACAAGTAGTCCTCATTCAGTAAGTGACTTTCCAGTACTTATTATTCCTTAGATAAATAGGAGAAGTAGTTGTTATGGTCCTCATGAAGTGCCAAGGGATTAGCTTTTGCCCATAGAGGCGCAAAACATGTTGACCAGATTGTGCTAGGACTAGGTACACTACCTTTTTCCTTCCATGGAGTATAGTGGGACATTATTCCCCGCATTTACTCCCCTCTTTTCTTTTTTAATCTTGGCCTGATCCTTTTCCTGAGTCATTAAATTATGATGCATAAGGCTAAGAGCCAATTTTAACTTATTAGTCTCTCCTACTTTTTTCTAATAGTCAGTTTTTTTCTGCAGACCTAACCACATCTGCTATACTATCTTCGGTTGAGTACCACCACCTTGATTGGGGTGGTCCGCCAGACATTGAAGTACCGGTCTGACGAGGAGATTGCCCAATGATGAAGCTCAGCATCCTAGTGGATGTTTGAGGGCTCTCCTGAAAATACTGGCATTTCCTGGCTCTGCATACATATGTATTGGAACAGTGTACAATTTTTATTTAAAGCTTAAGGTCGTGGGAGACCGTACACTGGACCACAATTCTCCCAGTCCCTTTCTTTTTTGACAAGTAACAATAACACCATTTAATTAAAAAGACTGCTGCAGAAGCACTTTGGTGTTAAATAATTGAGAGGATCTCTCAGTGAGTTAAATGGTTGCCACTGACATAAATGTTGATCACCAGTGCTCCAGTCTAGCTAGGCCGATTTAATATTTTATTTACAGCACTAACAAAAGGGAAGCAGTGTGGCATCCAGCATTAGATCCAAAGCAAGTTATCACGGAGAAGCCCCACTGAAATGAAACAGCATGGTATATTAAAGAGTAAGTACTGTAAGAGAGGTCTTGAATTATTGCAGTGTAAAACTGATCCTACTGATCAAGTTAGAGTGGGAACTTCATGGGGTTTGCACAAGGTCAATGTTTTTAATTTTGACTTTTCCATTTCAAAATCAGAAGAGAGACGCTCTGCAGACTGGTAAATCAGGAACATAGAGAACTGCACAGCAACTCCTAAAAATATAGCACCCATAGACACAACAAACACTTATAACATTGTTCTGTGAAATAGGCTAACCAATGGCTGAATGCCAACATCAGTAAAAATGAATACAGGGCATGTAGGTGCTAACATGAGCTTCATGCATATTAATGTAAGCATGGAGTACATTCTAAGTCTAGCCTAGAGCCAGTTTTAAATGTCTCACCAGCTTCATGTTTAAACAAAATTATAAATAAAAATGCTTACTTATCCAATCATAGCAATTCTTCTGTACACATAGGAGCACAAAGCTCTCAATTGTGGTGTCCCTCATGGCTTGATACTTCCTCTCCTTATATTCAATATCTACATGCACCCTCTGGCACACTGTTGAACAAATTCAGAGCAACATTTTATTTGTACATTGAAGACACACAATTTATCTTTGGGTTTGTGAAGGACGAACTTAATACTTCTTTTTCTAGCCCAGAGACAGCTGCTTGTCTGCTAGCGGATATCACAGAACTGCTTGTAATCAAATTCAACGAAAACTGAGCTGTAGATGATCCCTAAGGGCACAGACACTGGATTCTCTGATGTGGCCCTCAATGTGTCACTGCCCTCCTTCAGTTGCTACTGCCTATTATTTGGGAATCTATCTTGATGCCAACTTATCTGTGGCTCTCATGCTTCCAAGATCTCAAGTGTTTGCTTCTTCCATTGGAAAACTACAAGAAATATCCTGCCATTCATACATAATAGACTGCATGCTCTTCTGATCATTATATATGTTTGATCTTGCCTCGATTATGGCAATGCAACTCTTATCAGCCCAGACAAATCCCTGAAACAATGCAGCTTCCCATTTAACTTGCAAGGTTTGAAAACACAAAAATATTTCACCTTGGTTAAAAATATTACATAGGCTTCTGGCCCATTTAAGAATTGTTTTTACCTTCATAGCCTATAGATCTGTTTTTTAAAACTTAACACATTTTATTGCATATACATTCTTTTGGGGAAGAGTCAACCCACAATTAAAGGCCGAATGATAAACTTCATCTCACAGTCACCAGCACGGTCACCTTCAGCAACCGTGCCTTATCTACTACAGTCACTAATAAAAATACTTCTCTACTCTTATCTGTTAGTTTGAAATCTTCACTTATTATTTTCAGGAAACACTAGAAAACCTTTGTATTCCTAAATTAGCTTCTACAATTGCCACTGCAGTTAGGTTATTACAGCACCACCAAACGCTGGTGCGCAGGAGCTGTATGAGTAACTTTTACTTATAAATACCAAAGGGGCTCCCAAGCTAAATGCACACTTATGAAGGCACAGAACATATTCAAGTAAATCCCCATTTTTGTCCATCAAGACAACATTATTTGAGTTTATAGTCCTCTCCAGGACATGTGTACAGGACTATTGCTAGGTTTTGCTTAGCCTGATTAAACATAAGCTGTCACTAACCTTATGACCTCGGAGCTTGACTCTACAAAAAGGCATGTTCTAGCCTGCACGCCAAATTTGAAAAATAAAAAAAGATCATGTAATCTTGGGGCATGTTTTAGCCCCTTGCACTTGACATTCTATGAACATTATTGCAGAATGTTGCGACTGTGGATCTGATGACCTTAAAATTTTCATGGACCAATTGCAGAGAACATTATTTCATGACATCAGGGATATATTTTTCAATATGTGTTTATAACCTTTAGAGTTCATTTCTTGAGCACAACAAAAAGTAAACAGAAAATAAATAGAGGATGGGGATGTGATGAATACTGGGACACAAAGGGGGCAAACCGTCTGCCGAATTCATTACGGTCAGGTTGCTGCCAGTGCAGCTGCCATCCCGTGGGCTCCAATAAGAGTTCCCTGCTGGGTCACAGCCTACAACAATTCACAATGGCTCATAATAGAGCGGCGGCAATCCTGTAGTGCGTAGGGTGCACAAGCACCATGTAAAAGCTGGTGGAGGGGGGGATGTAATCCCCAGGCGGCGCTGCTTGCAGCACTGCCGTGGCGAATTAGGCCCCCAGTCCCTCCTGTGGAGCAGACCTGGTGGTGTTGGCAGTCACACCGCAGCACAACAGTCACAGTCCTAATGTGGCGGTCAGACCACCGCTTTGGCAGTGGTCAGACAGCCACCGCGACCCTGGCGGTCTGAAGACCGTCAGGGTTGTAAAGACCCCCCTATGTTCAACTCTATCACAACCATAACTTTAAACAGAAGAAGGGATAATAAGCCAGTCGTTGATTTTATGAAAAAAGAAAAAATCCACTATCAATGGGAATATCAACACACATTGCTGTTTTTTGAATAGGGAAAAAAAGCTAGGAGAGAAGGAAAAAAAATGTGGTTAGCTCATTAAGTAATACGTGATCATTACTGACCCTGCCAGGAGAGACAAAACCCTACACAAAGTAAAAAAAAAATGTTAACATTGGTCACAATATTTATTTGTTGAAACAAATACAGAGAAAACAAAATGACTGCTATCAGGCAGAGACAATGCAAAGGAGAAAGAAGATAATTCTTCAACATCTGAAGTGAGTCAGCAAATAACGAGAAGACACCTGCAACACAATCCTGAATCCATCCCTTTCAGCACTACAGAAGACTTGGGGAGTGGGGTTAACCCTAAGAAGAAAGTCAAAAAGGGAAAGCCCTTATGAAGAGGAGGGTCTGAAGCGGACCAGGCTGATACAGCAGAAAGATGAAGGTTTAATTATAATTCCTACGCACACAAAGTCTGGATTTAGGATTGTTTTTTCTGATGGTGGTTTAAAATGGATGGGGTTGAATTTGAGAGGTTAAGAGATGTTGAGGGGAAGGGTGACAGCACCTTTAGTAATTTGGGCACAGGCAGCCCTCTATAGAGATGGGAAAGAGGACTTAAGGTTTGTAGGAACTGAGGGAGAGGGCCCAAGTGAGCAAAAAAGAACCTGAAGCAGAGAAATGTGTGGCAACATTACTTTTAAAGGGGGAGAGGGGGGTGTGGGGGGGGGGGGGGGAAACGGATCAAAAGCAAATCACTTAAATCTAGATGTTTATCAGCCTGAATAATTTTAGAAATGAGCAGTTTCTTTTCCCTAGAATGCCAAACATCTGCAAAAATAATTCACCATTTTCTTTTTAAACTGCTGGATCCCACTATAAATATTGAGGCCTCCACCATACCTCTGTTCTGCAAACTATTGAGTCATGGGCATTGTGGCCCTGGGCATAGCACAATTCCTTTATTTTTTTCCCCACAATTAGCTTTCTAATTTTAATTCCCATTAAACAATTAGGTAAGGAATAGTCAAATCAAGTGTATGTCTTCTGAATGTGGGAAAAGAGAGGACAGACTATTCTTACTGGGCTCAATGTCCGCCTAAGGTCTAACAGACGTATCTCTTCACTTTATACTTTTAAAAGTCTCAAGGCCAGCAGAAAGAAACCATGTTTTGAAAGATAGCCAGCTAAAGATGTGTCAGCAAACAGATGGCTTTGGTCTCTCAAGACTACCTGGCTTTCTGTAAATTTAGGGTCTACTGTAAGAGGAGCCAGTATGAAAAGTTCTTTTAAATCCAAGTGCTTTGCTTATTTTTCTGTTCACCAAATAGTATCAAAGTATTGCCCTTCAGGAACGTTTGAATTCAGTGGGATAATTCTGTTTTTGTACCAGTACTGCCACTGATTTTTTCTAGAACCACTATGTGCCAAATTTGTAAAAGGGAATTTCAGGTTTTTCAATGGTTTCACATCTATTATTTTGTGTATTAGGTGCATTCAGGCTGTGGACCTTAAATGTAACAAGATCAACCGTGACTAACCTGATATGAGACTATTTAACGTTAATATCAAGGAACATCCCTGACCCAAATCTTTAAGTTGCTTGACATACAATGTGTGATAACCCAGTCCTCATTTTTCCTAACACAACTTGGAAAATGGTCAGTTTTAAGTGTATCACATACCATGATTTTGTTTTTAGAGTGAAATAGCACAAAGTCATGTCCGCTGACTTGACTATTAATCTGGCCAAAGGAGACACAAGAGCACAAACTACAACCCAAAATATTGGTTTATTTAACGTTCCAGCTTTAGGCTAATGCTTACATATCAATTAAAAACGTATCTGTTATCAGATATAGCTACTTATTCTCAAATCAACTGGCCTATTTCAGTTTCTACTCATATACTATCCCAACCTGTCCTAGAGAGTTGTGTGGAAGACACACCCTACTACAGAAACACCAGCTAATCTCGATACCAGTCCATGAAGTAGAAAATATTAACCTGTCGTTTGAAATGCAAACAAGCATAACCTGGTAGTGGGGCTCTCCTTTCACACAGTTCTCCTTCATGAGGTATTTGTTAATACAGAAGTAAGTCCTGGGGAAGGAGGTAGTGAAGCCTTCGTCAGCTAGAAAAACATAATGAGAGCATTTCCTGTCCTCTCCTTAACCCCACAACCGCTTTCCAGATTAGGATCACAGTTGTCTGGTTCAAAGTATTATTCTCCCCTAGCTTTCATCCTCTCCCTAGTCTAATTTCTTCTTCCAGTCTTGACTCCTCCTATAATGTTTGGGGCAGATCACCCAGAAAGCTTCTCTGAACCAAGTTCGCAGCTTTAGATTTAGCGCTGATCGGAAATTGGCACCATGGCCAACTGAAATGACCCATGGCAGCAGTTAATACACTCTCTTTTGTCTCAGACTTCTAGAATTTAGATTAAATGTTTCAGAATCATCATTACTCCCCTGCTGTTTGATGTCAACACTGTGGCCACTGTAATGCTAAATATAAAATGTACTATCCTGGTAAAAAAAAAACTCAGCCATGTAGTTCTCAATATCAATATTCTTGCCTTCTGATCCTCCTTGCCAGGTCCTTGATACTAAAATTCCCCTCCTGTCTCCCATCAGGTTTTCACTGAACTCAAGCTGTGGACTTCTCAAGGATTAGCACATTCTTATCCAGCACATTTAATAATTTCCCTTGTGTTCAATTTTAATATGAGTACTGATTCTGCATCAACATAGTGACCTTTATCTGGAATACAGAGCATTTATCTTTCCAACTGTAGTTCTTTTTACATTAGCCTGGTTTTGCTCCCAATTTTTCAAGATGGCGATGCCAATTCATAAGAATGTTGAGTCTTTGAGTATGGATGAGTGAAGGTCATCTAAATGCTAGGGACCCACATTTCTTCATCACCATGACCTCTCTCTCTCATCACAGGCAGCATACACCACTGACCGCAGAGCCAAGCTTTCTTGGGGGAACTTATTCTGGCTTTATTATACATCAGTGACCTTCTTCCTATCCTCTGGAATGAAATATACACAGGTGCTACAGTTACATGTCTGCTTCTGCCCTCCCAGAACTCCATTACTCTGCTGTCTCATTGCACTCTGTGTTCCATGACTGTCTGGCTTCTGCAGGTAGGCTAAGGAGAGAGAGCTGGCCTTTAAACAATGCATCTGCAGTTAAAGAACACTTTGGCATGAAGAAAAGTAAGGACCTCTGTAGAATTTGAAGAAGGGGTGCCTCAAACACGATGGTATTCGTAGGGTCACAGGGCCAATAGGAGCCAAAGGCTCTCATAAGCACTCATAAATTTGACAGGGTAGCACCATGATGCAGGAATTCCAGTAAGGCTGTTTACTCACTATCCTCAGAATGAAGAAAGGGCTTACTGATTTACTCTTAGTGCGCTTCCCCTTTCCCACTATGTTTTGTTTGCTATGGAAGGATAGCTGTAAAGTAAGCCTTTTTGGAATTTATCACTAAAGGCTAGTTAGGCATAGTTAAGGGTTATTCCAGCAGATTTCACTTCCTATCTGGCTGCCATTGTGAGGCTCCCGATTCGGTCTTCTCTGGAACCAGGAGGATAACCAACCTACACATTATGTTTAAAAATCAATAATATCAATTTAAATTAAATATACAAAGAAATAAAATAATCACGGGTCGATTTGAGTTATAGAAATTATACTAGATTGTGAACTAAGGATACAAGGAGAAACCCAACTTAAGGACCCAAGCTCATTATAATCCTAACTAGAGCTCCCTTTAGATATGCGATTTGCCCCAAATGAAAAACTTTCCAAGTCAGGTGAAATTGTTTAGAAGGAACATGAACTAAAGAGGTACAATTGTGTGCATCTTTGTGTAGTGGGTAATGTTGAGTGGTGGATGCTAATATCGGTTTTCTTCTCATGCTTCTGAGTATTATCACCTTCTAAATGTTTTTTATTTTTTTCATGCACCCAGGTTTTCAGCTCATACCCATATCTGAAACACAGTTAACAGGTTATGGCCATTACAGCAGAGGGTGTTTTAATAAATCCATATCTATAATATTATACAACATGAATAATAATATAAATATCTTAAGCTCAAATCAGCTTCACATTAAAACATCTGCAACCTTTTTACTCCATCCATAATTGGAACTGATGGCCAAATGACTAATTTAACAAACTGATTAGCAGTCTGCATACTTTTAAGAGCAATTATTGCCAGGTCACACTTATAACACATGACATAATTGAAGTTACTATGTATACACTGCAAGCATAACAAAAAACTAAAAAAAAATGTGGGTACAAAATATACTTAATTAATAACATTTATTGAAATGTAGATGAAACAGCAATCTTAAAGAAACAAAAGATAAGTTAGCCCCCCAACAACCAATTATTTGACAGACGCACCAAATTCAAAGAAAAAGGTTAAGAGGGATAGAAGAGTGTGAGTTTGCAATACGAGCTTGGTGTTAGAAACCCCAAGTGCTTCTCTCCTCTTTGTGCCATTCACCTGTAAAGATACCTTTCAAAGTGTGTAGGGACAAACAGCCAACTTAACGTACACATGCGTACAAGCCTCTTGCAAAGAGTTAGTAGTGGCATATGAAGTCACACAGGGAAATAAGAATTGGATGAACAACCAAAGAGAACTCTTAAAGGGGTTAAAAAGCAATAAAGGCAGGCGAAACAACCTTTGTGCTCCAAAAAGAGCGAAGCTGGTCCTGCAGCGCTGGGTTGACTGTCTGAAAGTTCACAAAAAAAAAGTCCAATCTTTGAAAATTCTTATGCAATTAGGATTCAAATATTCACATTTAGCAAACCCTATCTTTATAAAATATAATCTTACCTTCAGATTTGGCGTCTGGGTCTGGTCTACAGTAAATCTCATAAGAATATTAAACTGAAGGTCGTTAGGAAAAGACTCTCTGGAAAACAAAGGCCCAAACAAACAATTAATTTTTTTTTTTTTTTTTTTTTTTTACAATAAATAACTTTTTAGAAAAATTAAAATATGGAGCAAGGAAACAACCAGCATCCATAAAGGAAGTCCTGTGCAGTTAATGTTAAGTTATGAAATAAAAAAAACAGTGACGACATGAAAGTGGAATTGGGCTCTGAAATATAATAGATGTAAATGGGTATCTTCCAAATAATGTACATTTGATAAGGTTTGTACAGCACCAACAAAAAAGGTGACATTATTACATTATTCTAGTGTATGAGACAGGTTGTCATTTCCTGCTGCCAAGCTATGACTCAAACTCTAATACATTTTGAATATCAGAATTGCCTCTTTGCACCCTTTATTCCTCGCATTACTAACCAACTGAATGAAATGAAAATGTAATGTAAATAAGTAATGATCATGTGTGCATAGAATCTTATTTAAAAATATTTGTATTGGATTTTGGAGCACCATAACAGAACAGGCATGAACAAATGTCCATTACATAACAGAAGACAATGCTGAAGGGAATCAGTTCACCAAATAGCTGCACAGAACACACTAATAACGATCTGAAGGCATAATGAGAAGCAATATCATCTTGACAAGCTAACAATGAACTAGACAGCTAAGGGTATTAACTATAAGTGGGCAACAGTGCATTCACTTCATCCTGGATATCAAACTCATAACACTTAATCCAGCCACCCCATATCTCATGAAATTTATGTGGGCAACCTCTGCTCCTATACGTAACCCAGTCTGCTGCCATTTAGAAGTCCATCCCCTTCTTCCACTCCGCTACAGTCGGTATCTCAGGGGCCAGAACTTTTCTGGCAATCACTAAGCACAGATTCCAAAAATACAATGTCGCTCAAGAGAGATCCACACAGGTGGGAATACATAAGAGGATATATTTATGGTCCTCTGGGAGCACTACCTCTATTATCTTACCCAATTCTAGTAATAATTTTTGCCAGAAGGAGCGTCCATAGTGTATGAACAATATCTCCCCATTGACTCCTGCATCTCAGGCAATCAAATGACACCGCTCTCCCCTTTCTATAAAATTGCGCCCCGTCATAAAAGATCCGGTGGAGGACCTTGAGTGGAATGAGCCTCAGTCCGGATCCAATTGCCACTTCCCTGGGAAACATTTGGGCGGCCTTTCAGTCTAGATCTTCTAGTTCGCCTATTCAGCCTCCCATGTAAGCCTAAATTTCTTTAGGGTGTCGGGCATATTGTTACTTATGGTTCTGTACACAAATGAGACCGCCTTTTCCATTATCTCCCCCATCGAGACCCTACCCTCCAGGGGAGCATACTCTGGGAGGTCTGCGGAGACAGACTCCACTCCCCAAGCATGCTTAAGTTGGAGGTATATAAAGTATTGCGTATCATGGAGTTGGTACTCACGCTGGAGGGAAGAAAACAACATGAGGACACCCCGACCCCTGAAGTCAGGTGAAATTGTTTAGAAGGAACCATGAACTAAAGAGGTAAAATTATGTGAGTCCTTGTGTAGTGGGTAATGCTGGGTGCTAATATCAGTTTTGTTCTCATGCGGCTAAGTATTATCAGCTTGTAAATGTTTGTTATTTTTATTATGCACCAAGGTTTGCAGCTCATACCCATACCTGCAACACAATAACTTCAATAAGTAATTCCCATAAAGATAACAGAGATAAGTTTGATTTAAAAATTGTATTCTCTCCAAAGCGTAGGTGGGGTAGTCCCCCCACATATGGCACTGGTCATTTATTGCAATCAGGTGGTATGGCAACTAACAGGCCCTAATATCTAGGAGACCTAGGCTCCATTGTAAGAATTCTGTTGCAGTGTCTGGAGAGCTATTCTAAGACGTGCCTCACTTCAAAGCAGTTTCCAGAGTTCACCATCAATTTTAAAGAAGACCTCATCTGGAACTCTAAAATAAGAGTTTTGTAGGGAGTACAGACATTTTGGAAGGGTGACCAACTTAAACATAGCTGCCCTACCCAATATTGCGAGAAGCAGGCCTCCACAACGAGTAGCGTTTGTGTGAAATTCTGTCAGTATTTTCCCTATATTGAATTCTATGCTTCTCTCAGGGTCTAGTGTTGCATAGATACCCAAATACTGGAAACACTCTCTAGTCACTCTCAGTCTCCCAGAAAGTCCTACTAAGTCAGCGTGATCAGTCACCGAGTATATGACTGATTTACCCCTGTTATTAGTGTACCCTGAGTGAACAGTATAGTTTTCAAATGTCCGAAGCATTGCAAGAGTCTAATCCTTTGGTTGGGTAAGGTACAGGAGGATGCTGTCCACTTGTAATGGCATTTTTTCTTCAGCAGTTGGAGATTCCCGCTGCCCTAAAACCTATAATGTTCGGGTTGTCACAAACCATACAGACTAGAGGTTCTAATGTGAGGGCAAACAGGAGGAGAGGGTGGGGGTGGGGGTGGGGGGGGGGGGGCGGGGTGGGGGGGTAACCTTGTCTGGTTCTCTAATGGTAAATTCTGTTTACATTATGCAAATAAACCATACCATCTCACTGAGTTCCAGTTATAATAGCTCTACCCAGGCCAAAAACATCTGCCCAAATCCCATCCTTCTCAGGATTTGCATCATGAAAAGCCAATGAACAGCGTCAAAGGTCTTTCTGCATCCAGGGAGACTAATACATATGGGTCTTGATGGGATCTGACCTCTGCCATCCAATTATGGCGTCTACGAAGACTTCCACAGAAAACCGGACTGGTCTTTTTGGATTGGGGGAAAATGACAACAGTGAGTCTAGTGGCCAGAACCTTAGTTTCAATATTAGGTAATGAGATCAGATGGTAAGATCCGCACTCGATGGGTGGTTTTCCAGCTTTATGTATCACCACTATCGTGTGTCTACGCAGATCGGGTGGGAAGCTGTTCCATATAGTTTATGCAAATAGGTACCAATAAATCTATCTAATTTTTGAAAAATTATTTTGGGAGGCCATTAGACCCTGGAGTCTTACCTGGATTCAATTTAGCCACTGCTGCCTGCGAGAGAAATCTTGCCTTCCAGGGCTAGATAACCCTCAGCTGAGAGGGTCGGCAAGTCCACCATGCTCAGGTAATCCTCGATCTGGTGTTAGCCTGCTATGGGGGATCTTTATAAAGGGCCTCATACAAATGTGCCAACTCCTCCGCTATATACTTTATGCATCTCAGAATAGTAAAGAGTAGCCTCTTTCTGTTGGGTGATGGCGACACCACAGGTCAGTTAGGCTTAGTGTATCTAACAAAGCATGCTAGCGGTGTGGCTCATGTTGAGCTGGGTGACATGCCTGATCTATCAGAGTCAGGTGACATCACTTTGTTAAAATCCCCCCCAATAATATGTAGAGAGGACTTGAATGCCACAAGATTTCAGTGACTGCATTAAAAGTAGATTGTTATAGTCGTGGAAGCGCATAGACAAAAACAAAAGTGACATCTTTCCTCCCCCACAGAATCTGGACAGCTACTTAAGTTCCACCGGGGTCTTTTCATGATTTTGTATCCCAAAAGGGGCACCTTTTGAATCAGGATTGCCATTCCCCTTGCTCCGAAGGTGAACCTCACATGTGCCAGCACAGTATATGCCCCCTGAGCAAAGAAGTGGCATTGGTTCTTCTTCAGAATGGTCTCCTGTAGGAGAACGACATCTGATTTCAAGTGTCTAATGAAGGCAATTACAAATCCCCTCTTGATTTTACTGCCTAACCTGTTGACATTGCGTGTAAGAACAGATCGAGCCCCTGGGTAAAGATTAGTGGTGTGCATCATGTCTACGTATCTGCATATCAGTGTCTCTCAATTTGCTGGGGTAAACTTCTCTTGTAGGCAATGAACCATCCCGCTTGTCAAACAAAGAAAAAGCATTAATACAGCAAGTGCCCCATTACCCCCCACTCACGCCCTCCACATGTGTTCACCCACATAACTGAATTCAGAAACTATGTTGCAGGACCAGGCCTGAGAGGTCTGTAGCCCACACTATCCCAAACTAAGAAATCCAAGAATTTTCACTTTTCCACTAGGAAATCATTTACCCAATAGCATACAATCTGCCCTATGGGGCGGATCTGTAGCAATTGCCCTGGGGTCTGGACCCTTGCTGTAACTTGTACAGTCCTCTCATCCCCATTTACCCTACACACACATCATTCACTCACTCAAAACTAACGTAAGAAGAAACAGAAATTATACCGGAGGAGCCTGGTGGGTGATAGTATCGGACTAAGAAAGATCACTCTCACAGGCCACATCCGTGCCACTCTCCAAGCAACCAGATAGCCCCAAGAGAGTGAATTTTCCTCCCAAAAAAATGTATTTCCTTGTGTCCATCAGTCCCTTTGTTCAGTTCAATAGACTACGATTCAGACTGTTCATTCAACTGTGTCTCAGAAATCGGGCTAATCTCTCTCGAGCTTGGTCGTCACTCTCCTTGAGATGTCAGTTGAGTTGTTCCCCCATAGGTCGTGTGGGAGATCTTTCTTCCAGCCATCTCCATGCCTTCTCAGATGTTTTAAAGAAATAGGTTTTGTCTTGGAAAATCACCTTCAATTAATAGTTGAGGAGTAGTATTTAAGAGTGCTGAGTTGGCACACCTCTTTTAGAATCACATTGAGATCATGAGAGTTAAACAACATGCAAAGAGGGCTTTAGGAGGGGGCCCTGCTCTATAACAAAACAATTGGAAAAGCTAGTGGATATAAAATTGGTGAGGAGACAGTTCTCGAGGAATTCGTGTGTATTAGAGCCCTCTGTCCCCTCAGGGAGACATACGAAGCAGAGGTTTTTACACCTTGCACAATTTTCTGCATCAGCAACTCTCCAAAGTAAGATTTTAGTGATTGCTCTTATAGTTGTCAAGTCTTTGCCTTCAGAGTGAGCAGCATTGTGCAGTTCTGATATTCAGTCATCGGTTGCCTTCACCCTGTTTGCAACAATCTAGAGATCTTATCTCAGTAGCCAGACTTCTGCGGCTACCTCCTGCTCCTTTGTTTCCCTGGAATCCTGGGTTGCTGGATTGCTGACCTGCCACCATTAAAGTTACATTGTCCAGTAGTTACTTTCCTGCATTTTCTGGGGGCCTGAGCTCTGCAGGTGGCAGTCAAGGCGTTTGTGTCTGCCCCCCCCCCAAGAGTCACAACCTCAAAGACAATTCGGTCCCAGCACCACTCTAGGATCGCAGTAGCAGATTCTCTTTGTTTCTGTAGTGCCACAGTGGAGAAGGCCTTTGAGCAGACTACCCGAAGAAGATGTCCCTCATATGATTAAGTGCGTCCACCTACTCCAGGCAGCACTTGCTCAACTCTGTTGTCAACAATGTCCACAGAATGCCCACACACGTAGGGAGCACCCCTCAATAGCGAAGGCCCCAATGTTGAATAACAGCTCAGTGTGGGCCCGCCTTGCTGCTGAATCCTGCAGTAGATCTTAAACTGCAAAGAAGGGGGATGGGGTGCACTGGACCCTTCAAAGTGCTTCACAGTGTCTGCAATATACTCTCCCTGCTCCAACGTAGTCTATGTCAGGGCCCGCTACCGTAGGGTGTAGCCCATGTTCATTGGTGCCCCAAAGAAAGATCCAGAAGTACACTAGGTTCCAACCGCCTTAACTACTATCCACTGGCAGGGGAAGAAAAAGAGGGGAGGGGCACAATTCGCAAGGCCCTCCACCAGATAGGTCCCTCGGGTCTCCACTGTGGAGGGTCTTCAGAGACTCACAGCGTATGTCATATTGCAGGGGGCAGGGGGCCTTGCACCACCGAGGACAATCCTTGAGGACCAGACACTAACCACACTGTTCCGAGGCCTCCACCGGCAGCCGGACCGCTCAACTGCACATACACAATTGCACACATTTACACTCCCCGAATCGCATGTTGCTCATCCGCAATCACCGGGTCTACGCTCGGCAGGCTCTGCCTCTCTCCTCACCAGCGTACTGCATCTACCTTCGGCCCAATGCTGATATGTGCCTCAATTCAGTGTCAGCTCCAGGTGAGCCTGGAGGGTCACAGGGGCTCTTCTGGAGGGTCACAGGGGCTCTTCTGGCTTCAGACCACCACCTTCACCCTGAGCTTCGTCGCCTCTGGGCCGGCCAATGTAAATCGTGACCTTGAAATCAGTAGCAGGCCCGGACAGATGGCATCTTTGTCGAGCCGTCTTGTGCCTCCGTGGGGCAAGCTGCACAGCCAGGAGTGAAATAAGCGTGGACTGGGTGACAACAGGGTTCAGAGGTGAGGGTATAAGCAGTATTTCTGTGGGTCAGTCTGGAACTCAGCCCAGGCACATCTAGCCCACCTTCTTCTCAGCCATGTTCCCCCATGCATGTATATTATTAATAATTTGAATGGTTTTGATAGGACTACTGTATATGACTACTTAGATGACTGGACTGCAGGAATAAGGAAAAAAAAAAAAAAAAAAAAAGAAATCACTTCAAGCGAGGTAGATTGCAAATACACATATTGATGCATAACAGAGACCAAACTGCTTTAACTAAAAAAAAACTTAATTCTCCAAAAAACAGCTGTATGAGCCCCCATGTCCATTGTGGAAACTTAAATCTCATCTGTATCATGTTCATATGCTGCTATGTACTACAGAGTTAACAAATGCATCTGAAACCATGGATGTATCAAATATTTTAATCAAATATAGATGTTTTTTGTTAGTTTGAAGCTTCCTGGGGCACTGAGTATGCTTGCTAATTTTCATTGTTCTAGTAGGACCGGAAGTCATAAGGCTCAGGATTGCACATTTGCACATGTCCTAGTAGCTCAACCTTGCTTTCAAAATCTGGCAAGTGAAAGTGTTGTTTCATAAGAATAATGAGACTAGTTTTGTATGTGTGAATAATATCTTCTCCACCAGGATATTCAGCCGTTCCTCTGTGACAAGATCCTGCCACCTGTTCTTTAGATACGTTTTAGCTAAGAGTTGGGAGCTCCATATTTCCACAAACATTCTTGGGTGGCTTTCAGCATCTTCCTAAAACCTGCCAATTGAGAAACATATATTTGCTTTAGTAACTAGCCATTATTGTAATAGAAGATCTTCTTTCTGAGCAACTCTTTAGAGGGTTTGTCATTCTTGGGCAGGACTGGTAAAAATTACCTGCACCTTCTGGGTCAGCGGGGGCAGAGACAGCACCAGCAGTGGATGCTGACATCACTTCCGGCCTCTCCCTCTGTGTCCTGCCTGCTGCAGAAGAGGAAGGACCCCTTGTCTGTCTGTGCAGTTATCAATATCTTCAGAACCCCCCCCCCCCCCCAGACCCTAGATCTGCACCTCCCCCCTATCCCTCGCCCCAGGAGCAGGAGAGAGCCTCAAAATGTCTGCACTAGTTTGTCAGCACCTTCTGCTGTGTTTGTAGAAATAGACTGAATAATCCTGGAGGAAATCTCTGCCAGGAGCCGGGCTGAGCTGGGCTCTTCTATCTGGGGACCTCTGGGGGCTTTCCTTCCGGCCCTTGAGGGGGTGTTTGTGGTCATCCTCTGTGTTAAAGAGGGGATCTGTGCACTGCACTGCCTCTTACTGCACTGTAAGGCGGGAGTCATGTCCAGCGAGAGTGTCTGCTGGTTGCAGAGGAAACGGCAGGACCAGGAGAGGGGACGGAGCTCTGCGTTTCCTACCCTGCTTCGTCTCCAGATGTTATAATCTCCATGCCTTCTCCTCGACACGGTGATCCGGATGCACTTCATGGCTGTATACCCAAGAAAGGATTGGTAAACAGGAATTGTGTCTCAGTGTCTCTGCATCTTTCGGACTTCAATTTAAACACGCTTTGATGAACACTGCTAATCAAGGTGATATACTTATTTCCTTTTAACAACGTACAAGGCTTAGAGTGTCACGTCACCAGTACCAGCAAACAACAGTGTTCAAGTGCACAAGAACAAATTGAAAACTGAACTCAGAGACTTCACATCCATATGTGAACCTTGGTGTTACAGAACTTGGGAGTTAATACTGTTTTAACATTTATCTGTGAAACAATAGGACTTTTGTTTTCAAGCCAAGGCTTGTTGTTGAACAAGTCAAGTCCTGCTCCACGTGATTTGGGCTTTTAAGTGCCATCAGAACCGCAGCACGGCCGGTCGAGGCTGGGATGGGCCACTCTTTTTGGTCCACACCCCGGTGTGCTGCTCTTAAGTTCTAGCAAGGACTAATGTATAAGGTATAGAAGTTTATCTTGTTTATGTGAATCTCTTATTTGATTGTGTTTTAGGGAAACCTTGTGTGCAGCTTCTCTCTCCCGTATGTGATTTTAGGCAATATAGGCAGACGTAAAATACCTTTGGCTTCTGCCACAGCAAATTCTACATTAGATGGGTTTTTGCAAAGTGCAGTGGGTGCTCTTAATAAGGAAATTGAAATGACAGAGAGAAGACGGTCGCTAGCCTCATTTCCCTCAGATAGATTAAATAACTCAAATTCAGGCCAGACCTATAATCAGGAGGGAGAATTTCAACAGTCTCTGCAGGTTGTTTCGTCACCTGTTTTACATGTCACAAACGTAAATCCTGATTCTTTGCTGAATCAAAAACTCATTAGCGGCAAAATGAAATGAGCGGAGGGAACGTCAAGATCAAGAAGGCAGAAAACTGCTATCCAGAAGACAATAACGAGTCAGAGTGGGGGAAAGAAACCTGGGTCTGACCAGCCGACTAATGAGCACATTGAAAGCCTGTTGTTTTCACAGAAGGGGTTCTTCTTGAATATAAAGATTTTGTTTACTGAATCATAACAACCGATATTTGAGCGCTTAGAGCAGGTGGAGAAACAACTGAACCATCTGGAAAGGTCACTGACCGATCCAAAAGAACACCTGCGGACTGATCCTATTATGTCAACAGGCCGAGATAGCACAGGTGTTAATAATATGAACGGTGAGGCGCAAGTGAACGCCTGTTTATTGCCGCCCCATACGCCTATCCTTAATTCTGCCTTGTGTAGCAACATAATCCACATTGATAGGCATTATGAAGATATTGGCTGTTGTACCTTACAGGGGAAATTATCGACCAGATTGTCTGAGATAAATCCCATGCGCCAGGTAGCCCCACAGGCTATGGAGACTCTTGATCATCTGCATTTGCCCCCTGAGCGCACCCCTTATACTTTAGTGTTAGCTGGGGTTCCTCCTCGGGCTATCGATTCATTGGAGGACACTCAAAGTTTGATATAGAAAGCAGCAGACTGGGGTAACAAAAAAAACAAACAAAAAAAAGCCAAATGTCACCACTCAATAATTAACAATATTATTATGGCCCAGAGAATAAGTTGGGTGGGAACTACACATAAGACTACTGAAGGGGACTGCATTGTACTTAGTCTGACTAACACTAAATGGGTGTATCTTTTGCTATTTAGGTTAAGTTACGCAGAAAGACCACAAAGCAGGATAGTGGCAAGACCATTGGGCTTTTTTTACCCTCCTAGATTGACTGCACTTAGGTGGGCTGTCCCAAACGGATTACATAAGAGTAATGGGATCCTTGAGCAGACTAACACTATAAATCAATGGGCTCAACCCAATCGATATGAGGCCCTATCAGAACTTACAGATATTGACTGACGCCATCCTTTAAAAACATCCAGAGATGTTAGGGCTGCAATTAAGACTCCAGAGAGGGCCGCCGATATATCCGATGCGAGTCCTGTTCCCTTTAGGTCCCCTCTAGTAATAGCTGATGTGCAAACTGTCTAAGACCCTTAAATGGTCTGCAGTTTTTGTCCTGGAATGTAGCAGGGATAAGAGACAAACTCCTTAATGAAGACAGACTGGATTATATTGCCAACTTTGACATCATATGCTGTCAGGAAACATAAGCTATTAATTCTGTATCACTAAATGGGTCCAGGTGTTATTGCTCACCCGCTATTGTCTCGGCAACTGAAAGAGTATGGGTGGTGGGGGTAGGGGCGCAGCTACCTTTTTATCGTGTGCCTTATATAATTTAACTATCACTGAGGAGGCGTCCTCTTCCAATTTTCAAATTTTGTATTTAAAAATAAAATAAAATGCAGTATTAAACCTAATTTTAATTAATTTGTTTTATAATGAATTTTCTTCTCAAACTGCAGGTGTCACAGAGGACATAGAGAGGAAGCTTGCAGACTTCTTTGGTAGCCAAAAGTGTGGGACTATCTCAATAATTTGGGCAGGTGATTTTAATATTGTGAAATGCTGTTTTAGCGGGGAGTACATCTGTGGGTTTTCCAACCTACAGGAAATTTTAGCGGTCATTTTTTTACATATGGCGAAGCAATAAACAAACTGATCCTGTCTTATAGTTTGATTGAATGCCTCGGAAGTGGTGAACACAAATTATGATAGGCCTCCTACATTTACAGGGCATGGTAGAGGTAGTATGTTTGATTTTGTGTTGATATCTATTGATCTGGTGTATAAATTAAGGTATTTTAAAGTGCATTGTCTACCATTTAGTGATCACAGCCCAATTCATATTAATTTGAAACTTGGTAACTGTGCAGTACGAGCTAATCCTACCTGTCCCTCTATTAGCTATACATTGAAATGCTTATAAGCAGGCACTACTTAAAAGGAAGCAGGAGCTGAGGACCAAAGCATGGGACGATCTGGATAAAGCGGGCAAATTAAAAGAAGGCAAACTTTTTTCGGAGATTGTTAATCGGCCGTTTTTTAATAATGATCTGACCCAAGGAAATGAGTGGCACATCAGTAGTCAGGATTGGAGTGATCATTTTTCTAATACTTTTAAATCTGAGGAGGCTACTTTAATGTGGCGGGAAACCCTACCCCTGCCAGATTAAACGATTGGAAAAGTGGTGGGATGGTACTGATGGATATGAAGATTTTGTTCCAAAACCTGGGTGCATATGTGGAAAAGGCCTGCTCAGTTCTTTATTTAGACTTTTTAGTCTGCAGTTTGATTGTGTCCTGGCTGCAGGTAATGCTGTGTACCAACTGGTCTGGTAAGCTTGTCTGCAAGATAAGCAGGGGTAATGGTCGTCATTTCTTTGTAAATGATCTAACTGCATTTGAAGATACTGCGAGCTAGGGGTGATGTGATCATGTTTCCTCAGGCCCTGAATGAGACATGCTGCAGCGAGTAGGATGCACTAAGTGGCACTAGCCTAATATCTTGTCAGCCATGGAGCAGGGCATTACCATAATTCAGATGGAACAGCAGGTTCAAAGTCAGGGGAAGAATGGTTAGCTGATCTTATTAACTTAACCTCTGTAATTAATACAATTCTAAGTGCAACACAAAACAAGGCTCCAGGCCCAGATGGGATTCCAATCGACTTGTACTGTATAAGTACAATATCAATTTTTGGGCCCCTCTAGTGACTAACATCCTCAGAGCCGCTGTTAAAGGCAATTTTAGATACTCATGGAAAGAGGCAATTATTGTTCCGATTTTTAAAAAAGGAGATCGAAGTCTCCCCACATGCTATCGTCCCGTCTCCTTGCTAGATTCTACAGTTAAGATTCTTGGTCGGGTAATTCTAGATAAATTGGAAACTTGGGCAGAGGACTCAGCCTTTTTTTCACCTATGCAGTATGGCTTTAGACCCAGTGTAGGGACAGTAGAGCAGGCCCTAGATCTAACCCTTATATGGGGGAAGTATGTCAAAGCTAAGAGAGGCGTACTTCATATGGCTTTTATGGACCTCTCCTGTGCCTTTGACCTATTAGATCGGTCAATTCTCAGGGATCTAATGGATCAAACTGGAATTGATCACGCTCTGGTAGACGTGGTGCAAAGAATACACAAAGATACAACTGTAAAGGTGTGTTACACATTGCTAGGGTATTGCACAATTCCTATTCGGGTGACCAGAGGAGTGAGACAAGGGTGTGTACTTGCGCCTTTTTTATTCCTATTGTATATTAACTCACTTGGTACCTTTTTAGAATCCTATAGTTTGGATACTCCACAACTAGGCTCTCGAGCTGTCCCAGTCCTTCTCTATGCAGATGAGGCAGTCCTACTGGCACTAACGGCAAATGGCCTCCAACATTTGCTGGATGGGTTCTACGATTTTATGTCTATCCGTAAGCTTAAGGTAAACCTTCAAAAATCATTTGCAATGACCTCTGGCCCCAAAACCATGAATTTCTATACAGGGGGACCCAGTTGACAAAAGTGCCTTTTTTTTAGCTAATTGGGTATTTTGTTTGATATACGTGGGACTTGGGAGAGATTGATTGCACAAAGAGCACTTAAATTAGAGGCACCATCGGACACGTTATTTAGATTTGCAAAGCAGCTAGGTGGTAAACCCATTAAGGAATTGATACAATTATATAGAAGCAAATGCATTTCGATTGGGATTTACAGTGCTGGTGTATGGGGTAGCTCCCCACTGGGGCAACTACAAGTTGCAGAGAATAGATTTTTAACTCGCTTATTTGCACTACCTCAAAGAACAGTGAGTCTGATCCTTCATCTCGAATTAGGGGTAGATTATATTGAGGACCTTATAGGTCTAGCTCCCCTATTACTATGGGTTAAAATGTGGGCTACACCGAATGCAGTATTTTCTTGGTTAGTGTTAGCAGATTGTTTAAAATTGGCCAAATGGCAAGCAATCCCTTGGCTGGCATATGTCAAAAGAATTTTTTATGACCTTGGCCTACAGGCCCTTTTTTGATCATCCTGAGGATATTAGCGTAAAAACGAAAGACCGGGTTTAAAAACAATACCTGCCGTACAGGGAAGAAGGGCGTATTGTGAGAGCCCTTAACAGGACGTCAGTGACAAATTTTATGCAGCTTGAAAACATTTCAGAGGTGAATACATACTTGTCATGGCTACCTAATCCCCAACATAGGTATTCTATAACAAGGCTGAGGCTAAATTTGATTCACTACCCGGTAACTTTTCCAGTAGCAGGGACTAGAATATCCATACATTCTTTTCCATGTGATAACATCTATATCCAATCTACATTGCAGTTTATGCTTTTTTGTAAATTATATTCTGTTTATAGGACTTGCTTCCTTTGCCCTGTTCTTAAATACTTGCAATCACCATCATATAAAAATGGTCTGAGACATCAGCAATCTGCTGCATCTCCTGAAATATGTTTTGCGGTTGCGAGTTTCATTATTGGGTCAAAAAATCAACGGAAAGTCTATGGTACGGCCCCATGAATTTTTAAGCAGTTTGATTTTCACATTTGTGTTATTATTCAACCTCACGCAAAAAGCACTTTAAGAGAATTAAACTGAGATATATTCTATAGTGGACTGATTGTGTAAAATTAACGGTTTAGGGATGTTAGTTTGTATGATTAGATCCAAGGTACTGTTGGAAGTGACTTGGACGTTTTCTTAAATTTGTGTAGCCGCCATTTAATTAAACGTAAAATGTGCTCTATATGAACAGAGCTAAAAAATATTTTTTGATGCATCGATTCTTTATTATGGGTTTTTTATTGCATATATTGGATCTAGAAGAAATATAAACAAATGTATTTCTTGCCCTTTTGTACATCTTTTATAGTTGTTTTCAAATTTTTCAACTGTTTTAAGATTATCTGCCATATATATAATGATTGATGTTTGAAATAATGTTCTGTGCACTTTTATGGTTTCAAGTGAGACCGAATAAGGTTACTGTCTGTCTGTCTGTCTGTCTGTCTGTCTGTCTACCTGCACCTTCGCCATTTAGATATGAATGTGAGACACCAAAGAACTGATAAGCTAAGTTCAAGAAGGCATTTTGATTTCAGGAGGCAGACTGGAGAAAAACACATGTTCATGTTTTACAACTCTTCTGATTTTATGAGCTTTGGCAACAACCTTTTTTAATAATGTTAATTTTATCAACACAAATCACAACTGAAGAATTAACATAAAACGGCCATCCTTAATTTTAAAGGGACCTTCTTTAAAAGTATGAAGTGCAATTTTAAGAATTTCCCTAAAAACTTTCATATCTAGATAATACTAGAGTAAGATGACTTGCAAACTTGCACCAGCTGCAATATGGCATGACACAAACTGGAGATTAAGAGCGCCTCAGACCTTGGTACATTCAATTTATGTATCCTGAAAGTTTCCCATAACTTCCATAATTATGTACATAATGCAGTCTGTTATCCAAAGAAACATGTGGATTTGAAAGGAGGGGCATAGAATCTGAAAAAATAAACGTTTTATATTCTTCACAACAACTGGTAATTTCCCCTAAAACGATGAAGGCAGAAATGCATTCCTGTTGTTTTTTCGTAAATAAACTCTAGAGAATACACACCTTGGAGTGCTGATCCTCTTATTTTATTGCATGAGGAAAGTGCAAATTTGAGAATGTGGTGGTGTGCATTATATATCAAGCACCACCGGCGCTCTGGTGTGGAGCGATCACGCCGAATTCGTGTTCATATGGAAAATGTCACTTACCCAGTGTACATCTGTTCGTGGCATGAGACGCTGCAGATTCACATGCTGTGCATTATCCTGCCATCTAGTGTTGGGCTCGGAGTGTTACAAGTTGTTTTCTTCGAAGAAGTCTTTTCGAGTCACGAGACCGAGGGACTCCTCCCTTTCGGCTCTATTGCGCATGGGCGTCGACTCCATCTTAGATTGTTTTCCACGCAGAGGGTCAGGTAGGAGTTGTGTATACAGTAAAGGTGCCCATGCAATGGAGTAAGTATTTAAGTACACAATGTGATTAAAAGTGATATATATTTACAAATTTACAAGTTTCATCAACATATAATATACAGTTTTCTTCAACTTAAACGGCTACAGGCTCCCGGGGAGGGCGCATGTGAATCTGCAGCGTCTCATGCCACGAACAGATGTACACTGGGTAAGTGACATTTTCTGTTCGATGGCATGTGCAGCTGCAGATACACATGCTGTGCATAGACTAGTAAGCAGTTACTTCCCTAAAAGCGGTGGCTTAGCCTGTAGGAGTGGAAGTTGTTTGAAATAATGTTTGTAATACTGCCTGTCCTACTGTGGCTTGTTGTGTTGTTAACACATCTACACAGTCGTGTTTTGTGAATGTATGAGGCGTAGACCATGTGGCTGCCTTACAGATTTCCGTCATAGGTATATTTCCTAGAAAGGCCATTGTGGCGCCTTTCTTTCTAGTGGAGTGTGCGTTTGGGGTAATAGGCAGGTCTCTCTTTGCTTTCACATAGCAGGTTTAAATACATTTCACTATCCATCTGGCAATGCCTTTTTTGGATATTGGATTCCCTGCATGAGGTTTTTGGAAGGGTACAAACAATTGTTTTGTCTTGCAAAATTGTTTTGTTCTATCAATTTAATACATTAGTGCTCTTTTGATGTCTAATGTATGTAAGGCTCTTTCGGCTACTGAGTCTGCTTGTGGAAAAAAGACTGGGAGTTCCACTGTTTGGTTTAGGTGGAACGGTGATATAACTTTTGGTAAAGATTTGGGATTTGTGCGTAGAACCACTTTATGTTTGTGCATTTGTATAAAGGGTTCTTGTATAGTAAATGCTTGTATTTCACTTACTCTTCTAAGAGATGTGATAGCTATTAGGAAGGCTACTTTCCAGGTTAAGTATTGCATTTCACAAGAGTGCATGGGTTCAAATGGTGGACCCATGAGTCGTGTTAATACAATATTGAGGTTCCATGAGGGAACTGGTGGTTTTCTTGGGGGCATGATTCTCTTTAGACCCTCCATAAATGCTTTGATGACTGGGATGCTAAAGAGTGATTTTGAATGTGTAATCTGCAGACAGGCAGATATTGCTGTGAGATGTATTTTAATGGAAGAAAAAGCTAGATTTGACTTTTTGTAAGTGTAATAAGTAGCTTACAATGTTTTTTGCGGACGCATGTAGTGGTTGAATTTGATTATTATGGCAGTAATAAACAAATCTTTTCCATTTATTTGCATAACAATGTCTTGTAGTAGGTTTCCTTGCTTGTTTAATGACCTCCATACATTCTTGTGTAAGGTCTAAATGTCCAAATTCTAAGATTTCAGGAGCCAGATTGAGCGATGCTGGATTCGGGTGTCTGATCTGTTGTTTGTGTTGAGTTAACCGATCTGGTCTGTTTGGTAGTTTGATATGGGGTACTACTGACTGATCTAGTAGTGTTGTGTACCATGGCTGGCGAGCCCAAGTTGGTGATATTAGTATTAGTTTGAGTTTGTTTTGACTCAATTTGTTTACTAGATACGGAAGGAGTGGGAGAGGGGGAAAAGCGTAAGCAAATATCCCTGACCAACTCATCCATAACGCATTGCCCTTGGATTGAGGGTGTGGGTACCTGGACGCGAAGTTTTGGCATTTTGCGTTTTCTTTTGTTGCGAATATGTCTATTCGTGGTGTTCCCCAGCTTTGAAAGTAAGTTTGTAGTATCTGGGGATGAATTTCGCATTCGTGGGTTTGTTGGTGATCTCGACTGAGATTGTTGGCTAACTGATTTTGAATGCCTGATATGTATTGTGCTATCAGGCGAATGTTCTGGTGAATTGCCCAATGCCAAATCTTTTGTGCTAAGAGACATAGGGGGTTATTCTAACTTTGGAGGAGTGTTAATCCGTCCCAAAAGTGACGGTAAAGTGACGGATATACCACCAGCCGTATTACGAGTTCCATAGGATATAATGGACTCGTAATACGGCTGGTGGTAAATCCGTCACTTTTCCGTCACTTTTGGGACGAATTAACACCTCCTCCAAAGTTAGAATAACCCCCATAGTTGTGATGAGTGTCCCTCCCTGTTTGTTTAGGTAATACATTGTTGTCATGTTGTCTGTTTTGACAAGAATGTGTTTGTGGGCTATTAGCAGTGTTTCTAGCATTGAAAGCATTTCAACCGCTAACAGTTCTAAATGATTGAAATGCAGTTGCTTTTGTTGAACATCCCATTGTCCCTGTATACTGTGCTGTTTGAGGTGTGCTCCCCACCCCATCATGGAAGCATCTGTTGTGATCACGTATTGAGGCACTGGGTCTTGGAATGGCCGCCCTTGGTTTAAATTTATAGGATTCCACCATTGAAGCGAGAGGTGTGTTTGGCGGTCTATCAACACTAGATCTTGAAGTTGACCTTGTGCTTGTGTCCATTGTGTTGCTAGGCACTGTTGTTAGGTCCGCATGTGTAGTCTTGCGTTTGGGACAATGGCTATGCATGAAGACATCATGCCTAGGAGTTTCATTACAAACCTCACTTGATAGTGTTGGTTTGAGTACATGTTTAATATCACATTTTGGAAGGCTTGTACCCTTTGTGGACTTGGAGTGGCAATCCCCTTTTGTGTATTGATTGTTGCTCCTAAGTATTGTTGTATTTGACACGGTTGTAGATGTGAATTTTGGTAGTTTAGAGAGAACCCTTGTTTGTGTAAGGTTTCTATAACGTATTTTGAGTGTAGAATACACTGTTGCTGAGTGCTGGTTTTTATTAACCAATCGTCTAAGTAAGGGAATACGTGCATGTGCTGTCTCCTGATGTGAGCGGCTACTACAGCGAGGCATTTTGTGAATACCCTTGGGGCTGTTGTTATGCCGAATGGCAATACTTTGAATTGGTAATGCACGCCTTGGATTACAAACCTTAAGTATTTCCTGTGTGAAAGATGTATGGGTATGTGGAAATAAGCATCCCTGAGATCTAATGTTGACATGTAGTCCTGTTGTTTGAGCAAGGGGATCACGCCTTGAAGTGTCACCATGTGAAAGTGATCTGATTTGATGTAAAGATTCAGTGTTCTGAGGTCTAATATGGGTCTCAGTGTTTTGTCTTTCTTTGGAATTAGGAAATACAGGGAGTATACACCTGTTCCTTTTTGATGATTTGGTACTAGTTCTATTGCTTGTTTTTGTAACAATGCTTGGACTTCTAGTTGTAACAGGTCTAAGTGTTGTTTGGACATATTGTGTGCTCTTGGAGGCACATCTGGTGGCAAATGTAGGAATTCTATGCAATAACCATGTTGGATAATGGCTAGGACCCACGCGTCCGTAGTTATGTGTTCCCAGTTGTGGTAATATTCTGTAAGTCTCCCCTCCACTGGTGTTGCGTGGTGGGGGTTTGTGACATAAAAGTCACTGTTTCGTTTGTGGGGTTTTTGGGCTCTGGAATTTCCCTCTTGGTTTAGGGAACTGTCCACCCCTATATTGTCCTCGAAAACCTCCTCTCTGATATTGGCCCTGATATGTGGGTCTGACTTGTGAGGTGGAAGGCTCTGTGGTTTGGGCACAAAACCCCCCTCTAAAGTGCGGCTTCCTAAAAGTGCCTCTGCTATGTGGGGTGTAGAGCGCGCCCATGGCTTTGGCCGTGTCTGTGTCTTTTTTCAGTTTTTCTATTGCCGTATCCACCTCCGGCCCAAATAATTGTTGTTCATTGAAAGGCATATTCAGCACAGCCTGCTGGATTTCTGGCTTGAATCCGGAGGTCCGTAGCCATGCGTGTCTCTGAATGGTTACCGCTGTGTTTAATATCCTGGCTGCCGTGTCGGCTGAGTCCATAGCCGACCTTATTTGGTTGTTGGGGATAGTTTGGCCCTCCTCGACAACCTGTTGGGCACGTTTCTGGAACTCTTTGGGAAGGTGTTGAATGAGATGTTGCATTTCATCCCAATGTGCCCTATCGTATCTTGCCAGTAGAGCTTGGGAATTGGCAATTCGCCATTGATTGGCTGCCTGTGCTGCCACCCTCTTGCCTGCTGCATCGAATTTCTGACTTTCTTTGTCGGGCGGTCGTGCGTCTCCAGAAGTTTGTGAGTTTGCCCTTTTCCGGGCTGCTCCTACCTCCACCGAATCAGGAGTTAACTGTTGTGTGATGTATACAGGGTCAGTAGGGGGAGGTTTATATTTCTTCTCCACCCTAGGCGTGATGGCTCTGCCTTTGACTGGGTCCTGAAACACCTGTTTGGCGTGTTTTAACATGCCTGGCAGCATTGGCAAGCTTTGGTATTGGCTGTGCGTAGATGACAGGGTGTTGAACAAGAAGTCATCTTCTATGGGCTCTGCAAGCAATGCTACATTATGAAATGTAGCTGCCCTGGAAACCACCTGCATGTAAGCAGTACTGTCCTCAGGTGGTGAAGGCCTTGCCGGGTAGCAATCAGGACTATTGTCTGAGACCGGTGCATCATACAAAACCCATGCATCCGGGTCATCTTGGCTCATCTTCGTGTGTGTTGGTGACTGCATCATTGGGGGTGTTGCTACCGGGGACAGATGTGGTGAATGCGCTGGCGATTGAGTGGCGAAAACTGTGGTGGTGGTTTTTCTTTAGCCACTTTCGCTTTTGGCTGCATTTCCGCCTCTTGGGATGCGAGCTTCCACTTCATCTTTATTGGAGGAAGAGTTCTGATTTTTCCTGTGTCTTTTTGTATATGGAGCCTCCTCTGGGTATGGTCTGGCTCTCCCATGACCAGTTCTTGTTCAAATCTGTGACCTTGTAATTGTGTGGAAAGGCCTTGTTCCTCTGTATAGGAGCTTTGTATCGGCTCCGAGGCGGCATGTTTCTGCACCAAAATCTTTTTGACAGTTTTTTTCGGCTCCGAGGAAAACTTTTTGGCTTTCCGGGTCCCGAACTCTATGTGCAGAGTCTGGTCGGAGCCGGTATCTCGACCAGAGTCGGATGTCTTCGGCTGCTGGGAGGCCTTTTTCGGTGCCGATGTTTGGTCACTGTGTTTTCGGGTTAAGCCATGGCCTGTTGGCGGTGGCGTCCCCTTGGCCTTCATCATTTTGGCGTGAGTTTTCCCCGGGGCTGGTTTACTCACGGTTTGTTGCGTCTTCGGCTGCTCACTCTCGGACTCATCCGAGTCCGAATCTCGAATGGAGAATCTCTCCTCTTCTTCGACTCCATCTGGAGCCTTCGAGCTCTTCGATCCCGCAGTGTTTTCTTGGATCGAAATGCCCGGCAGGCCTCGCAAGTATCCTCTTTGTGTTCGGGAGACAAACACAGATTACAGACCAAGTGTTGGTCTGTATAAGGATACTTTGCGTGGCAGTTGGGGCAGAAGCGGAAGGGGGTCCGGTCCATGAGGTTTGAAGAAGGACGCGGTCGGGCCAACCAGGCCCCGCCGAGGAGTGGAAGGCCCGAAGGGCCGCCGGAGCGCTTCTTTCTTCGGTGTCGATGTGCTAGCACTAACCCGGTACCGAGCGCAAACAATACCGTCAAATTTTCCGATAGCTAACCAACTTTTCGGAACCGAAATACGGAGCGAAGAGGAACACGTCCGAACCCGATGGCGGAAAGAAAACAATCTAAGATGGAGTCGACGCCCATGCGCAATCGAGCCGAAAGGGAGGAGTCCCTCAGTCTCGTGACTCGAAAAGACTTCTTCGAAGAAAAGCAACTTGTAACACTCCGAGCCCAACACTAGATGGCAGGATAATGCATAGCATGTGTATCTGCAGCTACACATGCCATCGAACATATATAAGATTTTAGAGATCTTACATGTATGGACTGAATACCCTATGATGTTTGTAATAAAGAGCTAAAAATATGTAATTTTCATGACATCTTTGTATATATATTTATGTGTAAGGTGTGTGTGATTATATAATTTATGAGTTATATATGACCACAATTTAATAAATATGGTTTTGATTGAGTGTTTTTGCACAGTCATAATTTAATAAACAGTTTTGTTTGTTTGTTGTTTGAGTGTTTTTGCACAGTCAACATTGTAGTTTGCTCTAAATTAGCCTGGGGGAATTTTTTTGTCTTTCCTGCTGTTCAGAAAAGATCCAAAATCGCGAGCCTGAAAGTATCGACCTGAGCAGGGACAAAGGAAGAACCTGTAAACTCTGGTTTCCCCTTTTTCAGTGCTGGACAAGGTAAACTATAAGTTAGGGGCTGGCACTGAGGCTCTGAAAGGTTCTGGCAGCAGTACAGTTTCACTGAGTAAGAGGTCCTTAATGAGGATAGCTCTTAGGACATAATTTCCTGACAGCCCAATGAGGTTTTTCTGGGGTGGGTTAAGTGTAGGAGGGTGAGTGTAAACCGGTTTTGTATCTCCTTTTGGGCCTTAGCCAAAAATAACTTGATCTTCCACTCTCTGATGGCGTATGGGTGCCTCATGGCACAAGCATCACAGGACAATGCCTCTGATTTCTATCCATGACAAAACATGTAGATCTTACGCTGGTCCAATAAGGACATCATCTACTACTTCTTTTAAAAATGCAAGTGAGACATCAAAAGAGTCCAGACAAACATCAAACAGGAACTGATGTCAGCACAACAGGTGGCACCTAATATACACTGGTAAAGTAATGTCTGGAGATTGAGTCACAGCTAAAGCGGAAAGGCACTGCCTCATGCTGCTGGTAGAAAACTCCTGGGGAAAGCTTTTCCAGGCTGGTCTAAAGCTTGGAACGATAACACATGAGATGAGTAATATGCAAGAAGGTTTATCCATCAGAATAGCTATGGTAAATAAAAGGCAACAACTGACAAATGAAAGGCAACATGGTAGTTGTATTTTTTGTAACCCCAAACAACATGCACAAGAAGCAATATGCAGTATCTTATAAACATGTATAAAAAACAAAAAGAGGACTTGTAATAAATACATCAATTAAACACTTGGTTTTTACACTTTACATTGGTCCCTATGTTCAAGCGAGACCCTTTTCGTACGAATAAAAACTCAAAGTGCAAAGTGTATCAGTAACTTACTAGCAGAAGATTCTATATTAGAAATATAGATAAAGATAGAAAATATTTAGAAAGAAGATACCTTACTGTGTGACAACCTGCTTGAATTCATACTCTCACAGAACAGGCAGCGCAATGTTTTATATACTGCGGTAAATCATGAATGGTATAGAAAAAAACATCCTAAGTCTATGTTTGTTAAAATAATTAGTAATATTAAAAACATGTCTAAAACATTAAATAACAATCACTGCGAAACAGAAGGTAGATGTAAAAACAATTTGGGTAATTTAATTACAAAGGATACCCCAACCTTTTCTTTCTTATTCCAACTGCACATTGGTATCTACTCATAGCATAAACAATGTGAAAATCGGTATTGTCTGTAATATACTAGAGGCTAGTGAATATTGCCTTGTGCCTAGTTAATACAAAGTGGCTTAATCCAAATAAATCTGTCTGTTTTGTACAGACAGCAAAAGAATAGTAGATGATCTATATCTTCTATTGTGTCCTCGCATCAAGGGCAAAATGCTTGGACCTCAGACGACTGCTTCCATTTACTTAAAAAATGGTCTATGTGGAGAGAGCCCATCCTGAACTTGATATATAAAGTTCTGACCTGATAAGGAGTGATGGAATCCATTTAAGGGTTAAATGGGGATGCATTTAGGAAAGAAATATAGCAGTGAGTATGCCAGATCTACAATTTCTATGGTATTGCTCATTTGTAAGGTGCCAAAAGGCCGCCTTACCAGCTGCTCTCCTTCCACCACTTACGGTTGAAGTTTTTATATGACAAAACCTGTTAATAGAGTTTGTCATGCCTAGAGCCTCAATTAGCATTCTTCTATAGGATTCTAGTTCAGGAGTTGTCCATAGTCTAATCCAAAACAGGAGTGGTCCTAGGCCTGCAATACCATTTATTCATTTAAGGCCTACGTCAAAGAATAGAGGGACTGTAGGTGTACTTTGGGGGTGGGCTAAACAACGACATGAGAAAGGTATATTCTTTAGTAACCACCTCTTTTATTCTCACACGTCCCCAGATTTTAGCCCGTACAAGGCAGCGCTCTGAACTTTGCCTCAGTGACCACAGAGGCACCATGTAACAATCCGCTGCTGACTTTATATAATTGCATTGACCAGGACAAAGATTTATGTAGCCAAACAACAAGGCAATCAATCAACCAAATTCTACAATACGGATCCCTAAATTAATGAGGGCTAGAGGTCATGCACTTTGTTTTCGATTTATTCACTTCTAATTACCTTCCATGGGAAAAATCTGTACATTTATCTAGAAGATTTTGTAATTCCATAGGGATGCAAGTGATTAGTAAGGTGTCACTGGTAAACAAAAGTGTTGGTACAAGCGCCCCATTAAGCATGGGAGAACCACAGGTACAATCTTTCAGAAAACTTAGTATGGCATTAATGTAAAAAGAACATAATGTGGGGGACAAGATGCACCCCGGGCATACACCCTTCTCAATTTTTATACGGTTAGTTAACTCGCCAGACTTCCCCACCACACTTGGGCATAATTTGCTTTGTGCAATCCTACAATAATATTTAACAGGTCAGTACTCATATCCGTTTGTCTTAAAGTGACCACAATAAAACTCTTGAAACTAAATCAAAAGGCATTTTAAGACTCACAAATGCCATGTACTAAGTCTTTTGTTAGCTGGAGATAGTTCCAATCCATTAGAATGAACCGGAATATCTAGCTTACTGTGCTAACCCTTTGATGAAAACCTGCTTGTAAGGGAGATAAAATGTTAGCTTCTGTTATCCAATATTGCAGTTCCAGAATCTGGTGGCAAAACAGCTTCTGGAGGTTATCAATCAAATTAACTGGGCGATCATTTCTAGGATTACTTCTGTCACCCTTATTGCAAACAAGAATGACTTCCACTCCCCACCAAGTATCCAGGATACTATCACCTCCTACAATTTTATTTGAAAGTTTACTGATGTGTAGAACCTAAACAGATAACTCGGAGCAGTAAAGATCTCCCAGTATTTTGTTGTGGCCAGGAGACTTCCCAGGTTGTAGGCAGGGGATGGCTCTAATTGTGTCTACAAATGAAAAAAAGGGGAGAGTGTTTTTTTATTCTGCGAAGAAAAGTGGCCTCCCGATTAGTCACTGGAAACGATGCACCGTTTCTGAAATCTAATCCATATTGAAAGGCAACGTCGAGGTTTTATCTATTTTCAAAATGGAATCCTTAGTGTTTCTGTGCAGTCTTTTTTCCTAAAACCATAACAATACAGATACTGCACCAGACAACAGTGTTATTTCTGACACATCGCAAAGAAGACAAAAGTAGCATAGCAATACAGTTCTGCACATATACACATGTACTGCGATTTATACAAATGTATGTTACTTGGAAGTTAAGTATATCTACAAAATGTTCATTGTTACCTGGCAACATCAAGGGCTTTTTGAACCTTTGCCTGCACAGATCCAAGCAAATCTGCTCCCATTTTCTTCAGCAGCTGTGTCAACAGCACAAAAAGCCAGTCTTGCAGATCTTCCTTATGAACTATAATGAAATCTACCAGGGTCTCTAGAAACATACTGAACACCTAGAGGGTTTGGGTCAGGGAGGGTTAACAGGGGGCAAAATGAAAGATGAAACAAGGAGAAAGTTTGACTGCTATTGAATTCAGAAACCTAGAAAACAGAAATCTGTAAATCAGCCAAAGGTAGAATTAGGCAGAGATTGTAAGCCAAGCAAGAAAATTATCTCTCTCACATTTTACTAAGCATAAATGCAAGAGAATTTATGTACTAATATCCAAATTCTGAAGAGGCTTAACTGTTCTTCCATGCAGTAACAATGGCAAAGAAAACGTCATAATGATGATTGGTGCAACACAACTCACTGCAAAGAATACATTTTCATGCCACGTGATAATGTGATATAAGGTGAGAAATTTCCTTTTAATGCACTACCTAATGAATTATAATAGTAATTTCATGGGTTTTCTTAATTCGGCAGCACCTCTACCATAATTACTGAACAACAAAACTAGGACTACAATTCTCAATTAACTTTTACACATACTTTAAATGGGAACTTTCAAATGATAAATCAACTACATGCCAGGAAAAAACACAATGGTTATTCTTTCATAATAATTATTAAGATGTGCAAACACTCACATTGACAATCAAGTATTTTGTGCTCTGGCTTCCACTTGATTATCATCTGTACCTAAATGATGTCTAAGACACAATTAAATTCCATCCAAAGTATAAAAATACATTTTCTAATGTTTAAATGTTTTATGCACACTTAGTTTAACAAACGTGCCCAGTGAGTGATCGCATAATTAATTTTCATTACTTCTTGATATGCTAAAGGATTATATGTTAAATCGATATTATATGGTGGATGCAATTTACCACTCCTTCGAAATTACCCAGCATGCAATGTGCCACTCTACACTGAAGGATTTTACATGAGTCAGTAATTGTGACTGAAATTATGCATAGATTTCACTTCCTATTTCAAAGGCTGTTTATGCCTTACTAATTACTTGGGTGTCATTTGAAGAATCTGCACGAATGGGGCCTAAAATTAGCACATTCAGCTACATTTTGATATGTCAAGTTTTGTGGGCTGGTAGTACAAGTTAAAAGGGGGGCTTGTCTAAAACAGAAGCATTTCCATTTCATCTCCCATTGGGGTTTAAGTTCTCTGCTGTAGCAAGAACAGCTGAGTGGAATGAAGCCAATACTTGGCATTAAAGTAGTACTCAACTCAGAATACAGCGTCTGTGGTTTGGTGTAAATCCGTTCATTTGCTGAATGCAATTTGTTCCCCTCTCACCATCTTGAATTGGGAACCATTTTTAGTCTAATAATTGGTTGGAAGGGCCATGGTGATCTCCCTGTCATCTCCTGAAGCATGAAAATGCCCTTTGTTGTGACAAAAATGTTTTCTGAGTATGCAAATTTGGTAATTCATCCAACATGCATGCTCAATCTCTTAGGAGATAAAAGCAATACAAGACAAGGGGTTGGAGTAAGAAAATATACAGGCACAAACAAGGGAGGTGGTACATATCAAGTAGAAAAAGGAAAATGTTGCTTACCCAGTAAACATTTGTTTGTAGCATGTAGTGCTGTAGATTCACATACTGTACATCCTTCCGTCATCTAGTGTTGGGCCAGGAAGGTTGCAAGTTGCTTTTGTTTGAAAAGTCTTTCGAGTCACAAGGTAGAGTGACTTCTCCTCTGGCTGACAATGTGCATGGTCCTCGATTCCACCTTCAGATTGTTTTCCGGCAGGCAGTGATGTATGGAATGTACGCAAGCAAAATAACCAAGCATAAGAATGTTTATCAATAGACTTAACAGCCACAGGTGTCCGGGGAGGTAGGTGAGGACATGTGATTCTGCAGCACTACATGCCAGAAACAGATGCTTACTGGGTAAGCAACATTTTCTGTTTGATGGCATGTGTGGCTGTAGATACATATGCTCAACATAGACTGTAAAGCAGTGCCTCCCAAGCAGCAGTGGCTAACCTGTGGGTGCTGCAGAGCTTTGAAAATGGGTACGTAGTACTGCCTGACCCACGCTGGCTTCTTGGCATACCAAAACATCCACACAATAATGTTTAGTCCACGTGTATTGTGTTGACCATGTAGTTGCCTCACAAATGCCAATTATAGGTATGTTCCCTAGAAATACCACAGATGCACCTTTTTTATGTGTTGACTGTGCTCTAGGGGTGATAGGTCGTGGCCTCTTAGCTTCTGCACTACAGGTTTAGATGCATTTAACAATCAATCTTGCTATGCTGGATTTAGTAACAGGGTTACCTTTATGTGGTTGAGAAAAAGCAACAAAAAAGTTGTTTTGTCTTTCTGAATGGTTTAGTTCTATCACTATAGAAAATAAGTGCTCTTTTCATGTCTAAAGTGTGGAGGGCTCTTTCAGTAACTGTATCCAGTTGTGAGAAAAAAAACGACAACTCAATAGTTTAAGATGGAATTGAGTACTACCTTTGGTAAAATGTTTTGGGTTAGTGCAAAGAACCACTTCACCTTTATGTGTTTGGAAAAATAGTTCTTGAAATGTTAATCCCTGGATCTCACTTACACGCCTCATGTACGTGATTGCAACTAAGGCTACTTTCCACAAAGGAAACTGCAGAGGGCATGAATATAGCAGTTCAAAATGAGATCCCATACGTCTAGTGAGTAGGATGTTAAGATTCCAAGAATGTACTGGAGTAATCCTGGTGGTATCACTCTTTTTAGTCCATAGAAGCCTTTATGACAGGGATTATAAAAGAGAAGAATGTTGTCTGTTTTGAAGATAAGCAGCTACAACTGCTAAATGTAATCTTAAAGAAGTATATGCCAGGTTTGCTTTTTGCAAATAGAGAAGAAACGAAATGATATTTTGTACCATCACTTAGAAAGGATTTTGTTTGTAGCAATTTGTAGAAATGCAATAGTGAACAGTCTCTCCACTTTGATGCATAACTTGCTGTTGTGGTTGGTCTGTGGGTTTTTTCTTTTAACAATGTCCATACATTCTTGAGGTAGATTGAAATACCTGAATTCTATGACTTAAGGAGCCAAATTGTAAGATTTAGCTCCTTGGGATTTGGGTGCCTGATCGGACCTTGGTTCTGAGTGAGAAGGTCCAGGGGAAGCTTCTCGTGAGGTGCTACTGATAGGTCCAGTAGAGTGGTGAACCATAGTTTGTCTTGCCTATGTGGGTGCCAATAAGATTAGTGTGAGAGAAGTTTGCCTGACTTCACAGCCACATACAGGAGGAGAGGGGGAAAAGCATAAGCAGGTATTCTTGACCAGTTCATCCATTGAGCATTGCCCTTGGACTGAGGGTGTGGGAACCTGGAGGCGACCTTTGAGCTTTTTGCGTTTTCCTTTATTGCAAACAGATCTATGCCTGGAAATCCCCACTTTTGAAAGCAGGGTTGAACGACTCTGGGATGGTGTTCCCACTCTGGACTTTTTGCCGCATCCAAGTGCGGAGGTCAACAAAATTGTTGTGGGACCCTGGGAGGTGTTCTTTTAACAAGTAAATATTGTGGCGAATAGCCCAGTGCCAAATTGTATGTGCAAGTCGAGACAACTGCAGCAAGTGCTCCCCCCCCCCCGTTTCTGCAGATAAAACATGATTGTCATGCTGTCTGTGCAGATGAGGACTACTTTGTTGATGAGATGCATCACAAAGGCCTTGCACGCTAGATAAACAGCTATCAACTCTAAAAAGTTGATGTGCAAGAGTCTGCAAGTATGATTCCCAAAGACTCTGTCTTGTGAGATCTTGGAGGTGAGCCCCCATCCAGACTGAGAAGCATCCGTTGTCTGAATGACCTATGGAACGGAGTCAAGAAATTACCGTTCTTTCAAGAGATTGTTTTTGTTCTACCATTGCAGAAAGCGAAAGGTGCAGGCGTCTACCAAAGCTAGATCCTGTAAAGTATGCTGTGCCTTAGACCATTGGCGTGATGGACATTCCTGCAAAGGGCGCAGGTGAAGACATGAATGTGGCACTATTGCAACGCAAGAAGCCATCATTCCCAGAAGTCTCATGATTGATTTCACTGTGACTTATTGACTGAGGTGAGAGTGAAGAAGCTGAGTTTGAAAGTTCTGTATTCTTGCTGTATTTGGGTACGCTATGCCTAGCTGTGTTTTTATTATGGCCCCATGGTAATGCTGTACATGAAGTGGGGTGAGATGTACCTTTTGAAAATTGATTGTGAACCCTAATTGGTGAAGCAAGTCTATTGTGGCATGAATGTGGCTGATGTATTGTTTGAGAGAGTTAGCTTTGATCTGCTAGGTATGGGTACACATTAATTTTTGGTCCGCGCAGGTGAGTTGCTATCACTGCTAGGCATTTTGCAAACACTCCTGGTGCCTTGGTGACTTGGACTGGAAGCACCTTGAACTGGTAGTGTTGTCCTCCTATGACAAATCTGGGATAACTGCAATGTGCTGGAAGTATAGGAATATGGGAATGGGTGCCTTTTAGATCTAGTGTTGATAGAAAGTCGCCCTGTATAGCAAGGGGGGCAAATCTTGGAGTGTGACCATATGAAAATGTTCTGATATAAAGTAATGGTTTAAAGGTCTGAGATCTAGGATGGGTCTTAGAGAGCCATCTTCCTTGGGTTTGAGAAAGTAAAGGGAATACGCTCCGGTTCCTTGATGCTGAATAGAAACAGGTTCTATTGCCCCTTTTGCTAGTAAAGACGGTAATTCTTGTTTGAGGAGAGTGATGTGATGTGATTCTGTGGAAGCTTGTGACGCGAGGTGGGATGTTCGGAGGTGTTGAACTGAGCTCCAGACTGTAACCATGTTTGATAATATCCAGCTCCCACTGATCTGTTGTAATTTGTTGACAATTTTGGAAAAATAACTGAAGGTGCCCACAGGTGTTTGATAATTGGAGTGAAGCTGGAGTGAGTTACTGTTTAGATACAGTGGGAGAGAATGAAGGTGAGGGTGTTTTACCTTTAACCCTGTAGTTGAATCCCCTACATGAACCCCTATAAAAATCTGTGTGAGGATGTGTGTTGCTGACCTTTACTATAGGATGAAGATGTTTCACCTGAAATAGATTTAGAGGTCTATCGCGGCCTATGAAGAGCACCACAAGAAGCAAGAAGTTTGAGCACTCCCATGGATTTTGCCACCCCATTGTTCTTCTTCATCTTTTCTAATGTCTAATCTACTTGATGCTCTATATTGAATGGTACATTTAATATTGTTTGTTGTACCTCTTCTTTCAATCCAGGAATACGTAGCTACGCATGCCAGCGTAAAAGGACACTGGTATTGATAATTCTGGCTGCTGTATTATAGTGTAGCCATTTTTAATGTAGCTTTATGCGCGTTTGCTTAACGTGTTAGGCCTCTGTGCACTTTGCCCTAGATGCATTTTATTTAGCCTCGCACTGTTATTCTACTATAACCAGTTTCACGATCTTGTTTTATTTCCTTCTATCACACTGTTTAGCTTGCTTGAGCACTGAGTTCGCAAACAATACATTCTTGCTCACTCTGTGCTTCAGTCAAGGATACAGTCTGGTACATTGCCGATAGACGTGGTAGAAGTTTAGTCTTTGTGGTTCGTAGACGGTACACATTCTTACGCAGGAACATTGGGGTGTTAGTTCACATCAATAGTATAAAAACACTTTCTAGTCCCAGTACACGTAAGAGAGAGATTCCGACCAGGAACCCACAACTAGACGCTGACTGCCCTGTTGCAGATGCTGATCCCGATCACAGGCCTTTGCTCAGGTATGAGGGTCAATGTCCTCCCGGGGGAACCTAAAAGGCAGGCTCAGAGTTTAACATGCTGTGCTCAAAATAGAACTTAGGAGAGAGAACGTAATCTAGTTGCATTATGATAGCGTTATTCTTATGTTTTACTCTCCTTGTTACTATTTCAATGCTACTGTGTTGTATGGTTCTGGTTATTGCGGCTCACGCCTTGTTATCTAAAATGCAGTTGTTTTTATTAAACCAATCTTTAAAACTCAAACTGCCTTTGTCATTTCTATATGAGACCACACTGTGTATGAGAGAACTGGTTGGGATCTGAGTGACCACGACTTCCCTGGGAAGCACTAAGATTTCATGCGCTCGGCTGCCCAATTGTCTCTTCCCTTTGGGAGAGATGAGGCACTGCTAGTTAGCCAGAGCTCAACCCGGATTTGGGGTGACAAGGGTCCTCTGCCGTGGATTAGACTTAGTCCCCCACACTGCGAACGATCTTGCCGCCCAAAAATCCAGTAGTCTCATTAGGATAATGAGAGCCTACGCGACATGGCGCCGCCAACATTTGGTCTGGCTCTAATTTTCGGGTCCACCAGTCTCTCTCGGTCTCATATATGATAATGATCCCTCAGTTCCTTTAATGGAGACGTCCGTGGCACTGAAGACTTCCACCACCGCGATATAGGTAATCCTAAATATAGCGGTTGGTTGTTCAAGCGTGAACCTTAAAAGGAAAGACCCCGTATTGGTGTGCCCTCTCTGAACCAGTGCTGTTTTTCTAATGGCGAGTATCCTGGAAAGAATGTGGAAAGCCTTCCAGAGAAATATCTAAAGGGTAACCCTACAAATGCTGTGGAGAAGGAGTTTGCTGCAGTGGCGGAGTGGTTGGTGGAGGAGACATAGGCAGAGGTGTTTGAACCTCTTCTAAGTCCTTGTCCATTCTCCTCTGTGTTTAATTGGAGGCATAGAGGTTTCTAAGGACTTCTCAAAAATAGCTTTAGCTTGGAGGGAGTGGAAACAGCAGTTTTAATCAGAACTCTCCCAGTCTGTGGCCGATATGAAGCTGTGATTTCTTTACTGAGAGCTGTTACTTTGTTTTTTGAATAACTGACTGTTGGTGTTTTTGGGTCAGAGAGTTTGGGTCTGATTTTTTTCGGTGCCAAAGCACTTTTACTTTTCAGTGCCTAAGTTGTCGGAGATGAGGCAGGCACTCTTTTTGATGCCGAAACAGCGGGCGCCGAGGATGGAAATGGTTATCTTTAGGTTTTCGGTGCCAAGCCTGAGGGCAGGGCATCCCAAAAAGTCTTTCAATGCCTACCATGGCCAGCAGGGAGTGGCAGCTCAATCACCTTTGCTTCCAAACTGGTGAGATATTGGGCAGAGCTGGGGGTCGTTTTCTCACTATTTGTTGACCTGGAGGGATTTCCTGCATTTTTAGAGTCATTTAGGCCTCCGAGTTTGAGTCCTTCTTCTGCAGCAGAAGCCTCCTGGATGTCCTGTTCTGTGTCCGACATGGTGTTTTGGATACCAAGGAAGTTGGGTGTTTCCTTAACTTCTTGCCTCTGCATTTCTCAGCAACGGGCACGTCTGTCTCGCAGAGTCTTTTTCGACTGGAACAACTGTCAGGCTTCACAGTTTTCTTTCCTATGTTCCAGAAACAAGCAGAGGTTGCAGACCTAATGTTGATTGGTCCAAGGGAATATGGAGAGACACTTCGGAGAGAAAACGATAAGGCATGCATTCTATCATGCTTTCATTCTCCGAGATGTAGGATAGAGAGAATGGCCACCTAAAGGACAGGGCCCGGAGGGCCTCGATAGGGAAAGTTTGATACAACTAAGATTTCTTCAATTCCAAAATGCAAAGGGATAATGAGAAACACAATTGATAGCAATACTGACAGGGTTGGAGAGGTTTTTCCCGAACAGAAGAGATGTAATATGGTCTTGAACCGGAGCTCCGAGAAAACAGAACTGGACCAGACGGCAGAAGAAAACAATCTGAAGATAGAGTCGAGGACCATGTGCATTGCCAGCAAGAGGAGGAATTACTCAACCTCCTGACTTGAAAGACTTTTCAAAGAAAAACCAACTTGCAATGTTCTGGACCCAACACTAGATGGCGGAAGTATGCAGAGCATGACTATCCACAGTCACATATGTCAAACAAATATTTAGGTACAATGTACCCCTGGATTCAATTTGTGGATTCAGCCAAATTCACAAATTTTTGAAAAAATAAAAAAAAGTACCCACCGGCAATCATGATGCCTGGTGTTCTGCTACCTATTGCGGATTGGCTCAATACCATGCACAGTGTACCACGGTTACACAAGGGCTGGAAATATGGCTGGGACAAAGCACACACTGTGCTCAACACCTGTCACCTGGAACCATATGTTCACATTAGGGATGGTTTAAAAACAATTATCACTCCAGTGTGTTTGACAAAGGAGAACAACGACTAGGTATTTACAAGACTAAACAAGCTATTATTTAAGAACCAACTTCCCTTAAAGGGAAATTAAAGGCTACATTTTTCACACAAACAACTGATATTCTCAGGAATAGCAAAACAACCATAAATCACTCTCAATGCACTCCTAGTGACCTCATGTGATGCTGGAGATGTCATCGTCAATGATATCACTGGTGACATAACATCACCACTGCCATCTATGGTGGCTTCATATTTCATCTCGCTTACAGCCAGGCCGTGCACCCAGACCATACTGACCTATTTACTGTGCAATAGTTCACTCACAACTAAAAGGGAGGTGACACTGCATAAAGCCGAAACTACAGCAAATTTCACATTGATTGGAGGAACCCAACAAGATAATGGTGGAAACAAAATAACACTACAGACTTGGACAGTAACAAGTATTTCCTTATCAAGACAAGTTGCTTAAACACCTAACACACCTAACCTGCCATCTTAGAAAAATACAAATGTATGAAAAAATATAAAGCATATTGCCCCAATTAAAGAAGTGTCTCAAGTTTATAACAAATTTTCAAATAGGCAAGAGGGTGTGTTTCTAAGATCCAAAAGGTTACATTAATTCTTGCAATTTTGTGGCACCAATCATCACAATTAAGAACACAGGCACAGATTTCAAAGAGTCAGTTAATTAGTAGGCTTAAAAAGCACAACTTAAAGACATTATCAAACTTCTGTATAATAGAGAACTAATTGCGAAATAGATGGGAAACTGCATGAACGGCACAGGAAGAGGGAAACATAACATTAGAGAAAAGGGGTTAATTTCACATTCATGCAGCATAGTTAGGTTTTCAACAAATATTGAACTTACTCTCTTAAGAGAGTTCCAACACAGGGAGACAGCATGCAAAAAAAAAAAGAAACAAAAAAGATAAACACGCAAATTAGTTGCCATCTATTTACTGTTCCTGTAGAGAATAAAACAACATGAAAACAAAAACAGATGATTTTTTCCAACATACTTATGAAGAGATTAAAATGTTTTCCCTATTATTTTGAGTTCCATTTTGACCACATTCTCTGACTTGACTGTATAAATCTTATCAACATTTAGATTCACTACATTTACATTTCCACTAGCCCTCTCCACCAATGAAAAACTTTCTACAGCTGGAGAGCCTAAGCAAAAACGAACAATGGCATTACTGAAAGACTAATGTTACCAATGCATTCCATGTTCAAGTTCTTACCAGGTTCTTAAAGAGCCAAGACTAACAGCGTAGGGAGTAGGGCCTGTGAAGAGGATTATGGTACATAAAAACAGTGTATGGAAGGTAACAGCATCTTTTATATGTACTATCTTCTTGAAGGTTCAAAATGTATTTTACTAACAACTCAAGATAATAACTGAGTATGAGCAAGATTAGATACAGCATCATGTTCAATTATCTTCAGGATAGTTAGTAACAGTCCACTTCAGCTACAGATCCCCTAGGCCTAGCTCAACTATCAGCGTCAAGGTCCTCTGCTTCATTATAACTCATTCCATCAGATAATCTGGCACCCCCAATCTGCAATACAGTATCCAAAAACAAACCCTTGCAGGAAACATTACCTGACCTGCGGTTTAAAACACATCTTGATTACCTCCTCATCAAAGGAAACTTCCAAATATCAAGCATCTATTTTTCTCCATGCCCTGCCTCACCTACCAACCATCACTACTGCTGGCCTGGACACACCAAACCACATTCATGTCTTTCCCATATCATCATATCCAATCAAAGTTGCCTAAGTAACTAGTTCACTCCTTCAAGTACTACTGTGGCAACTGACCCCATAAGTTGTCACATCCAACTTTTCTTCATATATAAATATCCAACTCAATGCTTGGGACTTCATTCTCCAAGTCAATGGGGATTTTCAAGCACTACTTAAAACCAAGTCTTTGAAAAACCCTTAGCACCCCCTAAGGGGCTTATAAAAAGACAGTACCCAAATTCCAGGCAAGAGAAGAGATGGTGTAGCATCAAGCTGTCAACCTATGATATAAAATCCCTCAATAAAAGAACATAATCAGCCTACTACACCACCAACTTAGTAAACCGAATCAACATTTGATATTTCGACTCACAATGCAATCGAAAAACTTCCAAAGAGAAAACAAAAAAACAGTACCACATCAACAACAAAAATTACCATTTTTCAAGACAATGTCATCACAAAATGCCTTAAATCCTCTCACCCACATTGCCCAGTAAAAGTCCTCAACTACTACATCCTATGGAGTGTCCTAATGAAATAGTAAAGTTAATTGAAAAGGCAGTCGCTGAGCAACTGGGAGAGGAGTGTCTGCTATGCCAGGAAAAAATGATATACAAGAATAGAGGATGCTCCAAGAAATTTGCTAAAATATGAGATGGATGGTCAATGAAGGGCTACAGGAACAGAGTGGGGGAGAAGAGGACATTGGAACCAGAGACAGTGGAGAGCCCGATCTGAAGTAGGACAAACTAGAACTTACAGACACTAAACCATCAAAGGTAGATTTTCAACAAAGACACTGTTTTGCCAAACCGAACAACAAGATTAACATGTATTCCTGAGGATGAGGGAGGAGGGTATGGGGGAGGGGGAGGGTGAGGGGGGGGTGGAGAAGAGTAGTGCAGGTATTGCTGCTAGTGGTTACATGTTTGACAAACTTATGTCTATTCAAATGAAATAAAATTTATATATATATATATATATATATATATATATATATATATATATATATATATGGAAAATTTCACTTACCCAGTGTACATCTGTTCGTGGCATGAGACGCTGCAGATTCACATGCTGTGCACTGTTCCTGCCATCTAGTGTTGGGCTCGGAGTGTTACAAGTTGTTTTTCTTCGAAGAAGTCTTTTCGAGTCACAAGACCGAGGGACTCCTCCCTTTCGGCTCCATTGCGCATGGGCGTCGACTCCATCTTAGATTGTTTTCCCCGCAGAGGGTGAGGTAGGAGTTGTGAGTATACTAGATGTGCCCATGCAATGGAGTAGGTATGTATGTACATAATGTATATTAAAAGAATAGTTATTTACAAATTTACAATTGTCATTCAACTAGTAACGGCTACAGGCTCCCGGGGAGGTGGGAGGGCGCATGTGAATCTGCAGCATCTCATGCCACGAACAGATGTACACTGGGTAAGTGTCATTTTCTGTTCGGTGGCATGTGTAGCTGCAGATACACATGCTGTGCATAGACTAATAAGCAGTAATCTCCCCAAAATGCGGTGGCTTAGCCTGTAGGAGTTGAAGTTGTCTGAAATAATGTTCTTAATACAGCCTGTCCTAATGTGGCTTGTTGCGTTGCTAACACATCTACACAGTAATGCTTAGTGAATGTATGAGGCGTAGACCAGGTGGCTGCCTTACTAATTTCCGTCATAGGTATATTCCCAAGAAATGCCATTGTGGCACCTTTCTTTCTAGTGGAATGTGCTCTTGGTGTAATAGGTAGATCTCTTTTTGCTTTAATATAGCAAGTTTGAATACATTTACCTATCCATCTGGCGATGCCTTGTTTGGATATTGGATTACCTGCATGAGGTTTTTGGAAGGCTACAAACAATTGTTTTGTTTTACGAAATAGTTTTGTTCTGTCAATGTAATACATTAGTGCTCTCTTTATGTCTAATGTATGTAAGGCTCTTTCTGCTACTGAGTCTGGTTGCGGAAAGAATACTGGGAGTTCCACTGTTTGGTTTAGGTGGAATGGTGATATGACCTTTGGTAGAAATTTGGGATTTGTATGGAGAACCACTTTATGTTTATGTATTTGTATAAAGGGTTCTTGAATAGTAAATGCTTGTATCTCACTTACTCTTCTAAGTGATGTGATAGCTATTAGGAAGGCTACTTTCCAAGTTAAGTATTGCATCTCACAAGAGTGCATGGGTTCGAATGGTGGTCCCATGAGCAGTGTTAATACAATATTAAAGTTCCACGAAGGTACTGGTGGTGTCCTTGGGGGTATGATTCTTTTTAGTCCCTCCATAAATGCTTTGATTACTGGGATTCTAAAAAGCGATGTTGTATGTGTAATCTGCAGATAGGTAGATATTGCAGTGAGATGTATTTTAATGGAAGAGAATGCTAGATTAGACTTTTGTAAGTATAATAAGTAGCTTACAATATCCTTTGTAGAGGCATGTAGTGGTTGAATCTGATTAGTGTGGCAGTAGTAAACAAATCTTTTCCATTTGTTTGCGTAACAATGTCTTGTTGTAGGTTTTCTAGCTTGTTTAATGACCTCCATACACTCTTGTGTAAGGTTTAAATGTCCGAATGCTAAGACTTCAGGAGCCAGATTGCTAGATTGAGCGATGCTGGATTCGGGTGTCTGATCTGTTGTTTGTGTTTTGTTAACAGATCTGGTATGTTTGGTAACTTGATGTGAGGTACTACTGATAAGTCCAACAGTGTTGTGTACCACGGTTGGCGAGCCCAGGTTGGTGCTATGAGTATTAGTTTGAGTTTGTTTTGACTTAGTTTGTTGATCAGATAAGGAATGAGTGGGAGAGGGGGGAAAGAGTAAGCAAATATCCCTGACCAACTGATCCATAGTGCACTGCCCTTGGATTGAGGGTGTGGGTACCTGGACGCGAAGTTTTGGCATTTTGCGTTTTCTTTTTTTGAGAATAGGTCTATGTTTGGTGTTCCCCAGCGGAGGAAGTGATCCTGTAGAATCTGGGGATGAATTTCCCATTCGTGAGTTTTCTGGTGATCTCGACTGAGATTGTCGGCTAACTGGTTCTGAATGCCTGGGATGTATTGTGCTATTAGGCAAATGTGATTGTGAATTGCCCAAAGCCAAATTTTTTGTGCTAAGAGACACAGTTGTGACGAGTGTGTCCCTCCTTGTTTGTTGAGATAATACATTGTTGTCATGTTGTCGGGTTTGACAAGAATGTGTTTGTGGGCAATTAGTGGTTGAAATGCTTTTAATGCTAGAAACACTGCCAACAGTTCTAAATGATTTATCTGGAGCTGTTTTTGTTGATTGTCCCATTGTCCCTGTATGCTGTGCTTGTTGAGATGTGCTCCTCACCCCATCATGGAAGCATCTGTTGTGATCACATCTTGAGGCACTGGGTCCTGGAATGGCCGCCCTTGGTTTAAATTTATAGGGTTCCACCACTGAAGCGAGAAGTGTGTCTGGCGGTCTATCAACACTAGATCTTGGAGTTGACCCTGTGCTTGTGTCCATTGTTTTGCTAGGCACTGTTGTAAAGGCCGCATATGTAATCTTGCGTTTGGTACAATGGCTATGCATGAAGACATCATGCCTAGAAGTTTCATTACAAACCTTACTGGGTAGTGTTGGTTTGGCTGTATGCTTGATGTTATATTTTGGAACTCTTGGACCCTTTGTGGACTTGGAGTAGCAATCGCTTTTTGTGTGTTGAGTGTTGCTCCCAAGTATTGTTGTATTTGGGATGGCTGCAGATGTGATTTCTGGTAATTTATAGAAAACCCTAGTTTGTGCAGAGTTTCTATAACGTATTGCGTGTGAAGAAGACACTGTTGTTGAGTGTAGGTTTTTATTAGCCAGTCGTCTAAGTATGGGAATACGTACATGTGCTGTCTCCTTATGTGAGCGGCTACTACTGCAAGGCATTTTGTGAATACCCTTGGGGCTGTTGTTATCCCGAATGGTAACACTGAATTGATAGTGTACGCCGTGTATTACAAACCTTAAGTATTTTCTGTGAGAAGGATGGATGGGTATGTGAAAGTAGGCATCCTTGAGATCTAATGTTGACATGTAGTCCTCCTTTTTCAGTAAGGGAACCACGTCTTGAAGTGTTACCATGTGGAAGTGATCCGACTTGATGAAGAGATTCAGTGTTCTGAGGTATAAAATAGGTCGTAACGTCTTGTCCTTCTTTGGAATTAGGAAATATAGTGAGTAGACGCCTGTTCCTTTCTGATGGTTGGGTACTAACTCTATTGCTTGTTTTTGTAATAATGCTGGACCTCTATTTGTAATAGGTCTAAGTGTTGTTTGGACATATTGTGTGCCCTTGGGGGCACATTTGGTGGGAACTTTGTGAATTCTATGCAATAACCATGTTGGATAATGGCTAGGACCCATGCATCCGTAGTAATGTGTGTCAAGTTTTGATAGTATGCGGTAAGTCTCCCCCCCCACTGGTGTTAAGTGTTGGGGTTTTGTGACATCAAAGTCACTGTTTGGTTTGGCTCGTTTTAGGTGTCTGGAACTTTCCCCTTCCTCTTTGGAATTGTCCACCTCTATATGAGCCACGAAACCCTCCCCTCTGGTATTGTGCCTGATAGGTGGGTCTGGTTTGCGAGGTGGAAGGCTTTGGTGTTTGCATTCAAAACCCCCTTCTAAATTGTGGCTTTCTAAATGTGCCTCTGCCCTGTGGGGAGTAGAGCGCGCCCATGGCTTTGGCCGTGTCCGTGTCCTTCAATTTTTCAATTGCTGTGTCCACTTCCGGCCCAAACAATTGTTCCTGGTTAAAAGGCATGTTCAAGACTGCTTGTTGGATTTCTGGCTTGAATCCAGAGCTTCGTAACCATGCATGCCTGCGAATGGTTACCGCAGTGTTGACTGTTCGTGCTGCCGTGTCTGCAGAGTCTAATGCGGACCTTATTTGGTTGTTGGATATTGCTTGCCCTTCTTCCACAACCTGTTGGGCACGTTTCTGGTGTTCTTTGGGCAAGTCTTGTATAATGTGTTGCATCTCGTCCCAGTGTGCCCTGTCGTAGCGAGCAAGTAGGGCTTGTGAGTTTGCGATCCGCTGTTGATTGGCTGCCTGTTCTGCCACTCGTTTGCCTGCTGCGTCAAACTTCCTACTCTCTTTGTCAGGCGGTGGAGCGTCTCCTGACTATTGAGAGTTTGCCCTCTTTCTTGCTGCTCCTACAGCCACCGAGTCTGGTGTAAGTTGCTGTGTTATAAACACAGGATCCATTGGGGGAGGCTTGTATTTTTTTCTCCACCCTAGGCGTGATAGCCCTTCCTTTAACTGGCTCCTGGAATACCTGTTTTGCATGTTTGAGCATGCCGGGAGCATTGGTAGACTCTGGTTGGGTGGATGCCAAGGTGCTGAACAGGAAATCATCCTCTTTTGTCTCAGAGTGCATTGCTACATTGTGGAACGTAGCTGCCCTTGATAGTACCTGCATATATGCAGTACTGTCCTCTGGAGGGGACGGCTTTGTTGGGTAACAGTCCGGACTGTTGTCTGATACTGGTGCATCATACAAGTCCCACGCATCAGGATCATCCTGCGTCATCCCTGTATGCGTAGGTGACTGCATAGGAGGTGTTCCCACCGGAGACAACTGTGGTGAGTGTAGTGGGGAAGGTTGTGGCAAAAAACTTGGTGGTGGTGCCTTTGGCTGCATTTCTGACTCTTGAAATGCCAGTTTTCTTTTAGTTTTAATTGGAGGAAGAGTTTGTATTTTACCAGTCTCTTTCTGGATATGCAACCTCCTTTGCGTATTGTCTGTCTCAACCATACTTATTTCCTGCTCAAATCTGTGTTTTTCATGCATTTGGCTGGAAAGTCCTTGCTCTTCTGTGTAAGAGCTTCTTTTCGGCTCCGAAGCTGCTTTTTTCGGTATCGATGTTTCCGATAAAGTCTCTCTCGGTTCCGACGTTATTTTTCTCACCTTGGGTGAGTCGAACCCTCGGTGTCGAGATTGTTCGATGCCGGAATCTCGACCGGAGTCGGAAGTCTTCGGCAAATCTCTGGCCTTTTTCGGTGCCGATGTTTGGTCACCTTCTTTTCGATGGGTTAAGCCATGGCCTGCTGGCGGTGGCGTCCCCTTGGCCTTAACAATCTTTGTGTGAGTTTTGGACGGGGCAGGTTTACTCACTGTTTTCTGCATGTTCTCTCGGTGTCGATGCCATTTGTAGTCTTCTCGCTCGTCGATCACGAAGGGTCTTTTTTTACCAAAACGCTCGACAGGCCTCACAAGTATCCTCCCTGTGTTCTGGTGATAAACACAGATTACAGACCAGGTGTTGGTCTGTATAAGGATACTTCGAGTGGCACTTCGGACAGAAGCGGAAGGGGGTCCGATCCATTAGTCTTTGCCGATGGATGCGTTCGGGCCGACCAGGCCCCGCTGACGAGCGGAAGCCCCGAAGGGCCGCCGGAGCGCGTCTGCGATCGGTGCCGATACGATAACACTAACCCGGTACCGAGCGAGAACAATACTGTTGAATTTTCGATAATTAGCTAACTTTCCCGATTCGAAATACGGAGCGAAGAGGAACACGTCCGAACCCGATGGCGGAAAGAAAACACTCTAAGATGGAGTCGACGCCCATGCGCAATGGAGCCGAAAGGGAGGAGTCCCTCGTCTTGTGACTTGAAAAGACTTCGAAGAAAAACAACTTGTAACACTCCGAGCCCAACACTAGATGGCAGGATAATGCACAGCATGTGTATCTGCAGCTACACATGCCACTGAACATATATATACACACACATCTATATATACACACACACAAACACATGTGTGTGTATACATACACGTATCACCTTCAAGCAAACAAGGCATTTATCCGAGAAATATATTGTGATGGAGGTGAGCAAGGGATAGGAGGGAGACAGTGTGCCTCTCCTCTTACTTTTCATGTATTCCTTGTATTGCTGTTATCATGCTGGGCTGCAACTGTATAAGCAAGTGGATTATTAAGTAATGGATACCTAATGCACAGAAGCACATTTGTATGGTTAAACTGAAGTGCCAGTGACGCTATTGAAGCTATATGGAAATTAAGCGCTCCAGCTCAGGAAGTTATTTATCTGGAACTGTGCATTATGGAATTTGGAGTTTGGTTATTGAAGTCACATGACTGTGTATTTAAAAAGCACTGGCTCACTCACACCTGCTCTTACTTACCTGTGAAGAAGGCATGCTGTTGCCGAAACGCGTCAGAATTTTTTGTCTTGCTGCTCAGAAATGCTATTAAATGCATGGATTTTAACATGGACTGGTGCCTGGGCTTTTCGTGTTTGGGAGATATATATATTCGCGCCCTTGCTATACACAGTTTTCTAATCAATAATTTTATTGCAAATGTTGTGGTGATAACATCAAAGATGCCACAGAAGATGTCATCAATGATATAATATGTGGAGTGAATGGCGAAGGCACGAGTTACAGTTACCTTAGGGTGCGAGTTATAGTTACTTGAAATAACTAACTATAACTTCTGAATTTCTATGGTTTTGTGTAAGTAAATCCAGAACATGACTATAATGTCCCTGTAACCTTTGTTTTTTTCTGTGAATTTCTATATATTTTTTTTTTTTAGCATAAAATAATTGTAATTGCTATACGATAATCCAACACCTGCCACACATGGCCTTAGGCCGTGCATGGCGGGGGTTGGCCGCAGGACCTGGCCTTTGGTCAGGGCCTGCAACCAAACCCTTATAAACACCCAACCCCACTTCTTGCACAGCCTTTGGCTGTGCGCAGCAGGGGTTAGCCGCAGGGCCTGTCTCTGTCAGTGGATCTGTGAGTGGGTATGAGTGTCGGCATGAGTCTCTAAGTGCATGAGTCTCCGAGTGCATGTATGAGTGAATAAATTAGTGTATGAATGAGACTGATTTTTTTATTTTTATTTTTGCATATTTGAGGATATTGGAGGATATTCTCGAATTTCCACGAATATTACGCATGGTGAAGAAAAATAATTTGAAGCCCATAATTAGACCCTGAAACACCCCTACATCACACCTCTGGGGTCAGTGTACCTCCACCCATGCCCTTTATACAACTTATTTTTATTTTCGGCCCCAGGGCCACTCTCCCATAAGAACAAAATGGCGGGTGCAACTTTCTAGACATTTGTGAAAATTTACGAATATTTGTGATTTATTCACGGCCAGAGAGATGAAAATTTTTATTTTCCTGTATTTCTTTGAAACTACTGGACAGATTTACACCAAATAACCAAAAGCACAAACTGAAAACATAAAACTTGCTTACTGACAAATTTGTTTTAATTCCATCTAGCGGTTCGAGCTGTAGTCGTGTGTAAACGTCCTATGTGTATTAACGTAGGAAACAACTTTTTTGAGACCCACCCTCTTTTTTATCAGCTCCCGAATGAAGGATCACCCTGAAACTTTCCACTTGCAACAAGAATTACCAGGGCATTTTTGGGGGAAAATGTCATGAAGATTAGTCAAACGGTACCAAAGATATAGGCTTGTCAAAAAACTCTTTTTTCTATGGAAACATGGTCAACTACCTACTGGCAGCTGCCAGTAGATACTATATACATGCAATCCTGTTTGCTGACTTCAAGGTCATTGGTCTGGCAAAGCTGAAGAGCACAATACATATAGCTGTCCTGATCTATAACACAGGTCATTAAAGAAAACTTTGGTGAGGCAAATCATGATCTCGATTTTTAAGGTGACTCAGTGACTGAAAAGCATTACAAAGGTTTTCAAGGCACCACCAGGAACATTCCACTTTTTTTTTTTTAAATCTAAAAAAAAGACAGTGTGAACAGAATTAGAAATTTAGATTATGTGAGCAAATTTCAGTGGATGCCAAAAGGTTAGAGACCTGGGTTTGCTTCTGAGAAAAGGGTGAGGAAATCCACATTTTAAGAGCTCAGTAAAAGAATGCTGCAGCATGGCTATTGGCCGGTTCAGTCATGTTGGCCAAGACGGACAGGTTTGCAGATATCCTGTTACTCAAAAATGAACAAACGCATGGCACATATGTCTGTAATATAAGAAAAGGGTCAGATGAGAAGCTAAATTTTGTACGAATGTGTTTCGGATTTAGTAAACATTTATTTGGAAAGGCCAAAATGCAGAGTTGCCATAATATGAACAAGAGTTTGTAAAATATAACAGGAACTTAGAAGTACAAAGGGGGGATTTCTCTGAGTGTTTTCAAGTAATGCAAACAACTGGAAGAAAGTCTGGATACCTGAGGCAGAGTAAAAGATTCATCAAAAATAAAGCCCAAGTTGCAAATGGTAGCAGTGGAGTGGGCATAGTTCTCATGTTGACTAGTAGGCAACCAATCTTTGGATCAAAAATCAAACAGCAAGCAAATGGGCCTTAATCACATTTTGCTGAGGTTCTGGATCATTCAACTAGCAACCTTCCATGAACGCCACCATTAGAGGTAATGAATACAAGACGAAAAGAATGGGTGAGTTGTAGGAACAATGTCACAATACTTGTAAGAAAAAAATCTCTACATTTCTGGTGGATAATTTATGTTCCCGGTGTCTGAAACAGAAACAAAAGAAGTATATCCTAGATGTTCCAATTGTCTAGCGACTAAGAAAATATTTCCTACAGGTCGTGTTGAGCACCACTCCTTCAAAAGTCAATCTCTGTATGAAAACGAGATGGGACTTTTGGGCATTGATCATGAAACCCCAGTTGTGGAGGAGGGTCATGGTGCACTGAAGATGACGTGATGTAATGACTTTTTCAAGTGCAAAGGACACATCTTCACCATTTGCCCAAGTACAAAAATACTGGGCTTTTGCAATACCAAGTGAACCCACCATCACAGCCAGCAACTTGATAAAAACACACATAGCAGTTGTCTTGATACTGCTGAAACCTCACAACAATCATAAGGTGACTCCTGTGAGATTGATAGATTGGCAGGTGAAGATAGGCGTTTTGAAGATACAGTTACATCAGCAAATTCCACACACTGAGTGACAACATAACATAGCTAGAGGACTGCAATTTGAACTTGACCTGCCGAATGACCAAATTCAAGAGGCAAAGTTCCAGAATAAGCCACGGATTTCCATTTCCAAGGGACCCATAGGTAAAAGATCCTTTCTTCCAAGGGGAACACTTCTATGGCCCCTTCATTCAGCAGAGCAAGAACTTCTGCCTCCAAGATTCAGGCATCTGCCAGAGAGGATATTCTTGTAGAATGGAGGTGGGCCGGATGGAGGGAAAGAAAGGGTAATGCATGACCCTTGTGGTTTGTGTGTGAGCTGAATCATCAATCAAACAATCTGTTATTACCATCTCCCATCTGGTGAAGCAGTCTCTCAGAAGAGGGATGTGACAGGAAAAATATTTTCTGTCAGAAGGTGCAGTCATGTGTTTTCATGCAGTCTGCCTGTGGACAATCACGTCTGAGAAGGGCATGCAACAGGGACTCCCAAACCGAATGTCCTACTGAAAGGTAGCAGAGGCTCTGAAACTTCAAAAGGTGGTTTCAGGATTTCTCTGAAAATGTCACGTTTAGTCTCAGTTGTGGGCAAATTTAACTCCAATGCTTCTGCAGCTTTTTGTGCACAGTGAATTCTTCTGATGGAATCAGGGAATGGAGAAAGAAGTCCACTCCTGGAGATGTGTCTAGACCACTTGAGTTTTATAAGTGCAACTAAAGGTAAGCATCTGTATCGTTAGAGGGAGGGAGGTTGTCAGCCTAGTCATCGTCTGAGCAACCACAGTATTCGCCATGCATGGTCCAACATGGGAAATGAAACCAAAAACAGCCTTCATCTAGGTGAAATTTCGGCACCAGGGAGGCACACAAAAAGAAAAACCCAGACCTTTCGTTAGCCCCACAGATATCAGCCAACTTCAAGGGTGAAAGTGGAGCTAAGTCAGAGACAAGGTCGGCACAGGTGTTTCCAAGTGCACAGAAAATGGTGACTTGGAAAGTATATGCTTCTTCAGAAACTACACCACGTCTGGAGCCTGTGGAGAAGAGACACAGTAGGTAGAGCTGCCAGAATCACTAAACCCACAGAAGTAGTCAACCTTTGGACAATAGCCCAGAGAATAACATGGCTATAGGAGTGTGGTTAGCATGTCTTGCCAGAAGGCCTCTGCCTGTGCTGAATTAACCGATGGAATTGAGTGCTGCCTCTCACTCTTAATTCCGAGAACTTTTGCTAAAGAATGAGATTGTAACATAGTAGAAAGCTGAGTAGAAGTCTGAATGAATGAAGAACTTGCAAGAGTCATCACTCAGGTTGAATGAACAACTACTGAATTTAATGAACCGATGCAGATATCAATAGGAGTGGTGGTAAAGGCTATCTTGAAAATCCTCATGTGAAAGGACCGGATAGTGATGCCAAAAGTTTGATGGGCAAAATGAGCATGAAAGAAAAAAGGAGAATGGGAAGGGATGGTGTGAAGAAGGCTGGTTCCCCCAACCAAAGGAACAGCAATAGGAGTGTATGAAAGAAAGTACTTAGAGTTAGGTACAACATTCCCCTCAAGCAGAAATGGTGTTTATTTCACAGACAGGGATGAATACCTAGAAATCCCCCTAGATGGTAGTGGAAGCAAAAGAAATATAGAGTTGATACTAAGAGAGTTTCATTACTTTTCATAGCCTGCAAATACATAGATTTGACAGCCTGATTACAACAGTGGACCACTTTCCTTCAGTTTTTAATTTTTGATTCACAATATATGTTTGCCCTGGCCACCTCAGTTTTCTAATAAGGAGCATTGGGCTAGGAACATCAAGGTGAAAACCTTTTGAGAAGGAGCCACCTGCTCCAGAGTTGTGGATATTAACATTTGGAGGGTATCCAGCCCCAAGGTGGACTCAGGGGTTAAGAACCTCACATTGGTATTGAGGGCACAAACATGGCTAGGTATGAAAGATGGTGTGAGGAGAGATAGAGGGGAAGAGGAGGACAAAGTGGCCGGTCTAAGGCAAAAGGGCCAAAAGACTCCAAGAGCCACAAATTATGAGCCTGGAATTTTGAAGTATGAAAGGAAGGGGGGGGGGGGGAGGTCAATAAACAAAGCCTAGTAAAGGTGAGTTTGTGCACACTGCTAATATTGCTCATGAAAAATTTATTTTTTTCAAAATAATAAAAGGTGAAAGAAGATGCAACTCTCTTTTTACAAGTGCTGGATAGGCCATCTCATTTTGGTTTCAACCATGTATGTGAGTAATTGTGTGGGGGATGGGTCTCAAATGCAATGTTTGGCAAGAGGACTAGTGAAGCCATGTTTGTGTGGCATACAAAGGATGAAGGGCATGAAGAAGAGTAAGGTCATGGATCATATATTTAATATCATGAAGAGATCAAATACTAAGTAGCATGCGTTTGAAAAGCAGACAATCAGTACTTAATCGGTGGAGGACTGGTAAAGAATGTGAGGAGTGGAAGTAGGAGGAAAATGTTGTTCTTAATCACTAGTTGATGTCATAGTGCACAGCATTTTAATATACAATTAAGCCATGCTGCAAAAGTGCCTTTAGGAACTAGCCAGGAGCAAGATGGGAGTGACCCACAGGAGTGTGCAGCTTCAGGTAGTGAAATGTAAAGTTCTAAAGGTTCACCTAGGAGCGAGGGGAGAGTATTCAGGGCATCCACCGATTACAAAGAGCCCACATATTGCTCTAAGGGGTTCATCTTGGTTAGATTTAAAAATAACGCACAGCACCCAATGGATACAAGCAGCATCACAAATGATCTAAGGAATCTGTATAGATTTTAATTACATAAGAGTTGTAAATCATGGAGTTTGTAAGGTTTTTATAGTGCTTAATAAGCTGTTAAAATGTTATTGTCTTAAAAGACTGCAAGCTATCAACCCTGACACGAATTACAGCCTTTCATCCTTCCATTAAATTTTACCACCTTTAATCCTTCCATTACATTTTACTAAAATAACACTAGCTATTTACGGTGAGAGTAAAGAAGGACATGTTACTCATGTGTAATCATAGTTACGCATCACAGGTTTTCTCACTGAAGTCATGAGCGTACAATAGTCATGGCTGCCTGCCGGGATCCACAAACACCTCTTTATAAATATTTTCTGACTTTAGAGGTAGCCACTACCATGCTGAACAGTCTGGTGACACATCCATAAGTCTTTGACAGGCCAACTTCAACTGCACTCTCTCTGTATAGCTATTGTAATATAATCGCCACTGTAACTCTAAATCAAATTGCAGCATTTAAAGTAGAAATGTGTCCTATAATGAAAGATAGCCTTAAAACCATGCTGTAGCTGCAGAGCACAAATGAAGGAAAAGATATTGTCAGTCCAAAAGAGTATTCATGTACACAACATGCAATGTAGCTTTAAGACAGCCAGCAGCTTCCCATACACAGCATGAACTGTATTGGCAGCTTGCTTCATAGGCTCAGTTCTGTTTCAACAGGAGAATATATGTTATCACAAAAACAATTTTATATCCCACTGTATTCTATAGCATTCCATTGACAGACGGGGAGGAGGGAGAATTGTTGATTACCTCAGTGAGAATACCTATGATGCAAAATTAGAATTACTGGAAAGTAACATTTCCTTCGGCATCATAGGATTATCACTAATAGTCACAGACCTGCCAACTCTCATGGTGACACCATGTGTCACATGATTTCAGCTCCCTTCACGGTCTCCCGGTTAGGAGCCGAAACCACACAGAGGCAGGGGAAAACAAGTTGAAAACCACTGTGAACAGTGGGTTTCTATCTCGTTTTTGGAGGTTGTAAGCAGCCAATGTCCATCAAAGGTGTGATAACACCACTCACAGCCTCAATTACACTTTTTTGTTTTGGGAGAGGCTGGGGGTGGGATCTTCTTAGCGATTGGCACCAGGCCCGGTTCCCTCCAAGGCCCCACCTACTGCTCACACTGTTAAAATGTTTTGTAAGTTGGTTATGTAGTCATGAACAGAGAATAGAGTAGCAAGAAAATCCGAACTGTGCAGATATCAATGCAAAACAAGAAAAATATTTTATACACGTAGGACAGGCATAGAAGGGAAGCAATCTGAATAGATTATTTAAATAAAGTTTGCAGAACTGATGTATCAAATGATTTCCAAGTTGGTGCCTTACATATTTCTGAAACGGGAACCTTCTTTAGTGGCATGTGCTTTTGGATTACCAGGTAGAGGTTTATTTGCTAGCTGGTAGCAATATGCAATGCAGGGCACTATCCAATGGGCTATGGTCTGTTTGGAGGATGCTAAGCTTGTACGTAAAAGCAAAAATAACAGATGATGGACAGAATGCAAAACAAACCAAACATTCACCTCCAGTCACAGATCTGGGCTTAAGCCATCATATCTTTTTTGCTCACCATGCCACCCCAGTTTGGACTGAGCCATATGCAATCAGTCTTGACCCTGCTCCCTATGGGGTCAGTCGAGCCCGAACTACCAGTCCAGGTCCTTCCTGAACCGGAAACAAGCATCCTGGGACCGGTTTCAGGAAATCACCCCTCATCAGACAGGGGGAAGTGGAGGGTGCCAGAAAGACTACCAATTTTTGGAGGGGTGGGGCCATCCCACTTCCCAGCGGGGACATAAAGGCGAATTTTTAAAAAGAAATGCCACTGGGGAGCAAAAGCCCTTGTCCAAGGGGCTGATCCCTCATGGCTAGTGGGTGGATCCCTGCCTTCCTGTGGGGATCCACTGGGCTAAGGCACCTTCGGAAAGGGGAGATTCTCCCCTTTCCAATGGTACGTCTTCCATTTGAATCAATGTTCAAGGGGCTGAGACAGCCCCCCAAACACAATCAGATAACCCTGCGTGCGACCCTCATTGCAGTAAATAAATAAAAATACCTCCGATTGCTCGGGAAGCTCTTCCTGGGCAGCCGGAACAAACAAAAAAAAAAGGTTTCCCTCAGGTGCTTGCCATCACATGCACCAGGGAGGGGGTGAGAGTGACGGCCAATCACACACTAAAGAGGTGAAGACTAGAGAATGAAGTGAACTCTCTGATGTAGAAGGGTGAAGAAAACAGGGAGAAAAATTGTTTGATTTACATGGAATTCTAAGATGACGTTTGGAAGAAACTAAGGGCATGATCTTAAAACTACCTTTTTGTAATGGAAAATCAACTAGGATTCAATGGATAATAAGGCTTGTAATTCACTGACTCTCCTGGCGGAATTAACTGCAACTAAAAAGGCAAATTATAATGAAAGATGCTGCAATGTGGCTTAGTGAATAGGCTGAAATGACAGATCATGATTTTGGAAATAACAAAATTCAGCTCCCAAGGAGGAGCAGGCCTGCTGATCGGACAGTAGACCTTCTTAAGTTTTTCCAAAAGTCTTTAATGACTGGTATTGTGATGAAAGACACTTGAGTTAGGCCTTTTCTGTGTGATACTATAGCAGACAGGTATAATTTTATTTTAGAAAACTGCAGTCTTGTGTTTTCTGGTAAAGCCTCTTTGCTTCTCTAACTATTTTCATGCCATCAAGAGGTAAATTTAAAAGTCCAAACTATATGACCTCAGGAGCCATGCAGCCAACTTAAAGGATTGTACATTGGGTTTACAGATATTTCCTCCCATCCTGAACAGGAGATTGTGGATGAATGGCAGTTTCCTGTGAGGTGTGAACAATAGGTAAAGTAGCTCTATATACCACAATTATTTCAGTCACTCTGGAGGCTATCAGGATCATGGATGAAGGACAAAATCTGAAATTGATGATTAGTGTTGGTATTAGAAGAACAGGTGGAAAAGCATAAAGAAATCTGTTTAACCAGTTCAATAAAAGGGCATTTCACAACCATTTTGTCTCCCATATTCTGGATCTGTAATTTTGGCATTTTGTTTGTCTGCAAACAGTTCTTTTTCTGGGAAGCTTCGATATAGAGAAATAGTTTGTAAAATGATGCCACTGAGTTCCCATTCATGGTTCTCCTGAAATTGGCTGCTGAGGAAATCTGGTTGCTGATTTCGCTGTCCTGGTGAGTGAATTGCTTGAAGGGGTTGGTTTCTTGCCAATAGCCAGCTTCTAATGACCTTATCTTTGATTTCGTACCTTCTTGTTTGTTCAAATAGGATATCAGTGTATTATTGTCCACTTGTACTAGAATTCTGTTTGAGAATGGAGCTGGATGGAAAAATGCGAGCAAGAATGGAATGGGCAGTACAGGGGCCCCCATGGACAGTCCTGTCGCGCTTTTCACTGCCTGAATTACGGGCAGTAAAAAGCGCAGTTGCACCAGATACACCACAACATTGCCGCAGGCTCTATTACGAGTTGGCATCAATGTTGTGGTGTTCTTTTTGTTGGGCATCTGGCTTTAAGGTTGTGACACTAAGTCAGAAAGACTGTCTAATGGAGATACCTTAACAGTAACTTACAGCATCAACAGCAGAGCTTATAATTTGGTTTGAGACCAGCTGACCTTCATTTAAAATTTCTAGGATGCCTTTGTTATTTATTTATTTTTTTAACCTTTGGGCAAGTTATTTTGCAAAATTTTGTAATGATTCCCATAAGGCTCTATTATATCTTCCTAGTAGTGCAGAATCACACGCCTGCTTCAAGAGCTGTGGCAGAAGGTCTGCAGATTTTCCTACCAACTGCATCCAAGTTTCTAGAGCCAAATGGTGTGTTTTTTTATAACAGGAGAAACAATGACAGTATCTGTTTTCAGATCTTGTTTGAGAAAACTTGGATCCTGTTCCACTGCTTTATTCTTTTTAAGAAGTCTTGGTGTTGCTGACTTCAGTGCAGCCAGAATTAGGAATTCTACCTCTGCCAGGTTTGTAAAATGTAGAACTAACAGAAGTACAGATCTCTCAGAAGCCCTTGGTTTTAAAGTTTTTCATGACTATAGAGAATGGTGTGTGAGGATCTTCAATTTGATTATTAAATTTAGTTGTCTGACTTCAAACGTAAAGACATCTACTGTAAATGCACTAAGAGAAGCTGGAGGAGACGATAGTGTATATGACATATCGCTGTCATATTGGATTAAATCTTGAGAAGTTGAAGTAGATCTTCTCTTCCATTTATGTCTGACTGGCGATTATGGTAGAGGAGAAATCGGTTCTGCAGGTCTCAGAACTAGAGGGAATGAAGGCCCTTGTAGAGATGTAAGAGTTGAAGGTGAGCAGATTCCTTGAGCATCTGAGAGAGGTGGTCAATTTAAAGGATGAAGAGGTACCTGCAAAGGATCTTCTGTCAGAATCACGAGCTGTGATATTTTTGCGATTGTATGCTCTTCTTGATCATTGTTTCTACTCATGAAACAGAATGCATTGAGGGTGAATGTCTCGACACCAAAGGCAATAGAGTCATAGTGGTGACATGTGGTGCCATTTCAACGTCAATGATGGTGCCTTGGAAAGCATCGACTTAGCAACAATAGCATTGTTTAGGTGTCACTGACATTGAATGTGTCGCTGTCAGTCTCGATGACGTATTCAGGTGGAGATGAAGGTGTTGAAGGTGGAGGTCTTTAAGTCAAGAAAAGATAGATTAACCGTACCTTGTGTGTTGGACTTGTGGTTGAGCCCTTTGACTGCGAACATGTTGTAGGAAGCTGCCCTGTGTGGTGAGCACCTGGTTTTATCACCTTACACCAGGTCCAGGAATCCCCTATTATTGAAGTGTAGGCAGTGTCTAGGAAGCACAGACTCTCCCCAGAGGTAGCTGTGGATGGGCAGCAAATACTTTAAAGAAAATGATAATAATCTTTATTTATTTTTGCATTTAAAAAGCACCATCAAAAAACACAAAGCAGCGTTCACATATAGTGTACATAGAACAGATTCTCCTGGGAGGGATCACAGAAGCGCCAACTTATCCAGGTTGCAAAATAAACACCAGGAGAAACTTAGCCCATACATGAGCACCTCCATTCGGTATCGCAGGTGAACTTGAGAAACAGAAAACAGGGGGGGAGAGGTGGCTGGGGGGGGGGGGGAGGTTGAGGAAAAAAAATTACATAGCAAAAGTAGGGAAAAAGCAGCGCTGCCAACATATCACCCTCAGATAAAGAGGACCACACGCTTGTAGCGTATAAAGTAGAACCGCCACACCTGGACACTCAAGGGGAGGCACAGAAAGCTAGTCGCCTCCATGTGCATGAGCTGCAACAAATGTTATCAAGGTGGCTCATATATCCCTCAGTCGGGAACCCTCTGGCACCAGCTCCCAGTACACTGCCAGCTGCTCCTGACAGTATGCAGCATCTCCCAGCCAATCATCACAGTGAGGTATCCGCTTCCGTCCCCAGTACATTGCCATCCTGTGCTTAGCCAGTAGCAGCAGCAATCCCACCAGCCGTCTGGACGCAGAGGGGATCTCCTCCACATAGCCCAGGAGTGCCATCACAGGAGTACGCGGCAACGCAAGCCCAGTCATCTCATCAACTGCATGCAACCCCTCAGACCAGTAATCGCGCAGCGCCCAGCAGTCCCACGCCAAATGCATAAAATCTACCTACAAGGCAGAGCAGCGTACACAATTAGCATCCACTCTGAGTCAAATTTTCTTCAGTCGACTAGGCGCATAGTACAGCTGATGCAGAAAATTTAAATGGATTAGGCGCAATCTTTAATTAGGGGGAGAGAGCCCGCATCTGAGCACAACAATAGCGCAACTGCTTCTCCGAGATGGGCCCGCCCAAATCCGCCTCCCCGTGTACCCTGGCCTTGGAATCAGCCAGGGGCTCCCTGGTCTGCAAGCAAGCGTATAAGCTTGTAATGAGACGGCGAGCAGTTGGTGCCTTATACAATTCCAGCGCACAACAAAGAAGGGGCTCTGCAGGAAAGCAGGTATACCTCGCCCGCAGCAAAGCCAGGATCCTAAAAAAGAGCAAGCAATATAATGCAGTGTCGCCGCGCACTCCCAACGCGTCCTCAAAGGAGATAAACATCCCCGCCGAGAACCAAGACTCCAAGGTAACAATATCTAACTCCTGGAGGCGTTCAGATATCTGGCCATCCTCCAGCAGGGGGAGGCCCACCGCAACATGCACCGGCATCGAAGGCGCAAAGACCTTGCGCACTCCTGCCCTCTTCAACAAACACGTACAAGCTCGCACCCAACACATCACAGTGTCCACATCCTGTCGATGAGTCATGTTCTGCTGCCAAATGCAGCAAATAGCGTATGGGATGCACCCAGACATGCATAAAATGGGCCTGTGTGCAGTAATAATAAAGTTCCAAATCTGGGGCCGCAAGCTCTCCCTGCTCAAACGGTCAAGTCAGAGTCTCCCATGCAATTCTGGGCTGTCCCCCTGCCCACACAAGAGCCACCAGCAAAGACTGCAGCCGCCTCAAGAAACCTGTAGTAAGCGTCAGAGGCAGGTTAACAAAACGATACAAGAATATGGGCAATACCACCATCTTTGCTATTGCAATGCGTCCAATCAGCGACAGGGAGCACCAGGCCACCACCTTATCCTCCAGCCATGCAACCGCCGTGCCGTAGTTAGCAGACCACAACTCATCCACCTTCCGGCTCAGCCAAATACCTAGATAGCGCACGGCCCGTCCCCCCAGCACAGGGGATACCTAGACCGACACTGCACGGTAGCATCAAAGGCAGCACCATCAACTTGGACCAGTTAATCCTTATCCCGGAGAGCCGGCCAAATTGAACAACCTCATCTAGCAGAACATCCAGATGCACCTGCGGATCACGGACATACAGTGGAACGTCATCCGCATACAGAGAGATGAGAATAGGATGCTGGCGAAATGTCAGCACCCTATGTTTAAGGTGCTGTCGCAGTCGCGCCGCGAGGGGCTCCATGGCCACCTCAAAAAGTAGCGGCGAAAGGGGGCAACCCTGGTGAGTGCCGATAGCAATTGAAAAAGGAGCCAACAACATCCCGTTGATTCTCAATCAAGCAGTCAGCTGGGAATACAATAGGCGAATCGGTTGAATAAATCTAACGCTTAAACCCACTCTGGCCAGCAGGGCAAACATATACGTCCAATCCAGCTAATCAAACGCCTTTGCGGCATCCAGAAAGTCTGCCGCCACAAGGTCGTCAGGTCCGATCATACTAGGAATCGCAAAAAAGGTACGCAAGTTATACAATGTCAAACGCCAAGGCACAATGCCAGATTGGTCCGGTAAAACTAAGGATGTAAGCAAGGGCTGCAGGCGCGTCACAATAAGCTTTGCCAAGATCTTGTTATCGGTGTTTATTAACGAGAGCGGCCGGTATGAGTTACAGCTACTAGGGTTCTTCCCGGTTTCAGAATCGTCACTATAAGAGCCTCCCACAGCGAAGCCGGGAGGACACCCCCCTCAAGGGCTTCAGCATAGACCTCAAGAAGATGCGACGCCAAAACATTTGCATATTCCTTATAGAAGGCCAGCGTCAAGCCATCCAGTCCCAGAGCCTTATTCACGTGACAAACTACGTATAGCCTGGGTCACATCCTTAACTGAAAAGGGGACATCCAGGTACTGCCTATGAGAGTTCTCCAGCCAAAGCAAGCTAATCTCCTCTAAATAAGCAGTAGTATCCAAACTAATCATCCCTGGCCGTCCAGCGTACAAATCCGAATAGAAGTCAGACATGAAATGCTGAACCTCCGCAGCACCCGTCCGATGCGTCCCAGTCGAGTCAGTCAGTTCTGCAATGTAGTTTCCAGCCCACGGCCTGCGAAGCATGGTCGCCAACGTCCTCCCGGCCCGCTCACCCTCACCATATCGTCTCCTCCTTGCCCAGGAAAGCACACCACACAAAGCGCCGCCTCCTCATAGCAGGACAGCTCCTTCCGAATCTGAGCCAGAAGATCCGCCGACCAGTCGGAAGCCAGCCACTTCTCCAATTCGGCAAGGCGTGCCTCCAGCGCCGAAAACTCCTGTCGAATTGCCTTCAGCACACCATGTTGCTTAGCCAAACAGATACCGCGGATCACAACCTTAAAGGCTTCCCAGAGAGCCCCAGCAGAAGACACCGAGCCCGGGTTGATCCGGAATTAGTCCACAACGGCAGTACGAATTTCTTCCTGAAAGACACGGTCTCTCAATGCTCTACTAGGCAACCCCCACATCAACGCGCGGCCAGGCCCGTCGGGCACATGCAGCTCCAGCAAAACCGGGGAGTGATCCGAAAGAGTGCGGGCATATGCTCAATGGACTTCGTCCATAGTTCCACATCTCTGGTACCCAGCCACCTGTCTAATCTAGAATGTGCATAGTTAACACTTGTGCCTTGCCTATCTCCACAATGTCGGGCCCTACACAAATCCACCAGAGCGCCCTCAGCCATGACATGCGCCAAGGCCCTCGCAGTCGCCATATGTGGAGGTCTGTCCTGGGTCTCTCGGTCCATCCACCTCCGGGCCCAAGACCACATTGAAATCACTGCCCCATAAAATGGAGCCAGGGCCCAGCGAACCAATCAGACACCAAACTTCTCCAAAGAACTCAAGGTCATCAACATTAGGCCCATAAAGAGATATCAAACAGAACGGTTTGCCATAAAAAGTGCCTCTGGCATTACTCAACGCCCTCCCGGGTCAACCACCACACCACCAGTGCGCCACGGCAATCCCTTCCGAATCAAAATCGCCACCCCTCGCGCATAACCCGAGTACATCGCCATGAGGCTTTCGCCGATCCAGGCAGCTCTCACTCCCGTGCCGTCAATCAAGTGGGTCTCTTGTAGCATGCAGGTATCAATCGCGTGGCGGTGCACATAAGCGCATTTTGCGGCCATCATTTAGCTCCCTGACATTCCAAGTGAGGCATCTAATAGCTGTTGCACTGGTATTCACCATCCCAACAACCATCCAGTCGCATGCCCTCCCCAACCATTCCGTACAAAGCAGCAGCTGCTAAGGAAAGAGGAAGAAGGTATAGCACCAACAATCCCAACAACCAGTAGTTCACAATCCCACCTACGCTGGCCCCCCAATCAGGCCAGTCCAGCAAGCCCACCCTCACCCAAACTCGGAACCCACTACAACACAATAAGCAATTTAATAGGACTCATCCAAGCGAGGCCATCCGGTCTCCCCCCACTTACCCCCGATCGGGGTGGATGGGCTGGCGCACCAGAATAACGTCAATGGTCCGGGACCAAACTCTGCAAGGTCAGCCCAGGTCCAATCTGCAGCACCAGAGCCGGGTTTAGTCAGTGTCACTACCATCAGGGGGTTCCACATCCGCCCCATCCGCCTGCGCACTGGTCAGAGGCACTTTTTTAGGAATAGTCTTGACATATTTAGCAGCCAGTTTCGGGTCCGTAAAGAAGTGTAATTTGCCTACCCGCAGCTTGGCAGGATAAATGAAGGAAAACTTGGCATCGATCTGACTCAAGGTGAGCTTAACCGGGAGAAACGCCTTACGAGCGGCCTGCACCCCAGGAGTGTAGTCCAGTAAAATGTTGAGCTCCATGTTATTACTGGGCGATGTTCACGAGCCAACCGAAGTACTGTGTCTCTATCTCGATAGTTCAATAGGCGCACAATGATGGGCCGTGCAGGCGCTCCCTGCGGAGGCCGGGGGCCAAGCAACCGGTGCGCCCACTCCACCACCAGCACCTGAGATAGCTCACCAGGGAACAGCAGTACAAACAGTCTCCATGTAATCCTCCATATGTCCCATGGCAGTCGACTCCAGCAAACCTAAGATGCACACATTGTTGCGACGGGACTGTGCCTCAAGGTCCTCGTTTTTATTAAGGATAAGTTCTAACACCTCTCCATCCGCAACAGCTACTGTCCATCTTCATGACAGTCATCCTCTAGATCCGATGTGCGAGACTCCACTTGCTCAAGATGGGTGGTGTAGCCATCCACCCTCTCCTTCAAACGATCCATCTGCTCAGTCAGATGATCCAGCTTCCCATCAATACTAGCCAGGATGTGTTTAACCTCTTAGCTGCTGGGCCTCCCCCCCCCCCCAAAGTGCTGAGCCCTTGTTTGGCTATTTGGGGTAGTTCGCGCTTAGGCCTTCATAACTTTTTGTCCACATAAGCTATCCACGCCAAATTTGCGTCCTCCTTTTCCAACATCCTAGGGATTCCAATGGTACCCAGAGATTGTGGTTTCCCCTGGAGGAGACCAAGAAATTAGCCAAAATACAGTGAAAATGTTGATTAAAAAAAAAAAGAAAAAAAATGAAAAAAGGGCTGCCGAAGAAGGCTTGTGTTTTTTCCCCTGAAAATGGCATCAACAAAGGGTTTCTGGTGCTAAAATCACCATCTTCCCACCTTTCAGGAACGGGCAGACTTGAATCAGAAAACCACATTTTTCAACACAATTTTGGGATTTTACTGGGACATACCCCATTTTTACTATTTTTTGTGCTTTCAGCCTCCTTTGAGGTAGTGACAGGAATGGGTGTGAAACCATTGCTGGATCCCGGAAAGCTAAACATTTCTGAAAATTAGACAAAATTCTGAATTCAGCAAGGGGTCATTTGTGTAGATCCTACAAGGTTTTCCTACTGAAAATAACAGCTGGAATAAAAAATATATTGAAAGTGAGCTGAAAAAAACAGCCATTTTTCTCCACGTTTTACTCTGTAACTTTTTCCTGCAATGTCAGATTTTTTAAAGCAATATACCGTTACGTGTGCTGGACTCTTCTGGTTGCGAGGATATATAGTGCTTGTAGGTTCATCAAGATCCCTAGGTACCCAGAGCCAATAATTGAGATGCACCTTGCAATGGGTTTTCATTATATACCGGGTATACAGCAATTCATTTGCTGAAATATAAAGAGTGAAAAATAGGTATCAAGCAAACCTTTGTATTTCCAAAATGGGCATAAGATAAGGTGTTGAGAAGCAGTGGTTATTTGCACATCTCTGAATTCTGGGGTGCCCATACTAGCATGTGAATTACAGGCCAATTCTCAAATAGATGTCTTTTTTACACACTGTCTTACATTTGGAAGGAAAAAATGTAGAGAAAGACAAGGGGCAATAACACTTGTTTTGCTATTCTGTGTTTCCCCCAAGTCTCCCGATAAAAATGGTACCTCACTTGCGTGGGTAGGCCTAATGCTCGCGACAGGAAACGCAACATGGACACATCACATTTTTACATTGAAATCTGACGTGTTTTTTGCAAAGTGCCTAGATGTAGAGTTTGGCCTCTAGCTCAACCGGCACCTAGGGAAACCTAGCAAACCTTGGCATTTTTTAAAACTAGACACCTAGGGGAATCCAAGATAAGGTGACTTGGTTCTGTTACCCAGAATCATTTGCAAACCTCAATATTTGGCTAAAAAAAAACACATTTTCCTCACATTTTGGTGACAGAAAGTTCTGGAATCTGAGAGGAGCCACAAATTTCCTTCCACCCAGCGTTCCCCCAAGTCTCCAGATAAAATTGATACCTCACTTGTGTGGGTAGGCCTGGTGCCCGCGACAGGTATAGATCACACAACGGTCAATGTTGGTCCTTACATGAGGCAGCTGTTGACCCTGGGGTGATCCATTCCTGACGCAGGCACTAGGTGTAGGCACCCAAGTGGGGTAGTGTTTTTATCAGGACAGGTGAGGAATCACTGGGTGGTAGGAATTTTGTGGATCCCAGCATATTCCTGTAGTTTGTGTGACAGAAATGCGAGAAAAATAGAGTTTTTATTCAACATTTCAGCTTTGCTGGGTATTCTGGGTAAGAAAACTTTGGGGAATCCACACAAGTCACACCTCTGTGGACTCCCCTGAATGTCTTGTTTCCAGAAATGTTTGAGTTTAGTGTGTTTCTCTATATGGCCGATGAACCCAGGACCAAAAACACAGGTGCCTGCCTTACAAAACCAGTTTGTTTTGCAATAGATAATTTTGATGTCTCCGCAATACGATTTGGGCTGTGGAATTTGGGGCTGAACTAAATTGGGGAGCTCCCAAGAGAGCACTCTAACTCTGCTTGCCGGCGCATTCACCTGCTCTCTGGGTTGGGCTAACCCACTATTACCCCGTTGCACAGACTGTGCTTGCGAAGGGACAGCAGGACTGTCCTCATCACCTCCCTCATAATTTACTGTTTGCCGAGGGGGCCGACCCCCCCAAGTGAAATCCCTGGTGTCTAGTGGTGTTTCCTGGCCCCCGATCGCGGCTTTGCAGGAAACACTTTCAGGAAGGCCTCGTAAGAAAGGGGAGAGTCTCCCCTTTCTTACGAGGCCTTCCTGAACGTGGGGAAGGCCGTTTGTGGCCGTTTTCCCCATCGGAGCAGGAAATCCACAAAGTGACGTCAGTGCGCCTCGCGGTGCGCTGACGTCACAAAGGGGCGGGTGGGGGGCGGGAGGAGACACGGAAAAGCTTCTGTGTCTCACGGGGAATAAAAAGAAGAAAAGAAGGAAATCCTCGGGTGCGACGCACCAGAGGATTTATTAACCCCCTCCCTGGTGTCGGCCACTGGTTCCTGACCAAGGGGTTAAGGTCAACAAACATTGCTTTCACAGAGGGCGATTGTATGTCCTCCTCTTAGGGAAGGTCGTCCGACGACCGACCAGCTTGGCTGCTCTTCTTTTTGCCCTCAAAGGTGAGTTTGGGCTGCTTCTAATCCACCTTCCCAATGTTAAACAGCACTTTTCGCACCACTCAGGTGCACCCCCTGAAGCTCTCCAATGCGGGCAACCACACAGGCAAAAAGGAGGACAGGAGGTGCCGGCAGTCACCCAACATGCCCGGGGCCAAGCGTCCTCACCTGCAGTTGCCAGGCAGCTCCAGATTGCCCCGTCCAAAAATAAGGATGGATGTACCCCAGCCCGCAGCGCCAAAGTCCTCTGATGAAGGCGCCGCCTCCCGGTCCTAGCCGCAGCCACCACAACCGTACCCATGTGTCACCGAATGCAAAGGCGTCATTCCAGTAGGCCGCAGCAGGAGGCACACTCTCAAGCCATCAGGCAAGGCCCCCAAAATGCACCACCAAAAATAGGGGTGGGGGTGCCAGCCAACCGCGATCCCTGGCAACAGGCCGCGGCACATCCACGGGCACAAATGCACACCCCCTTCTTCAAGGGGAGCACCGCAGCTCTCCCTCTAGGCCTCGCGGCAGAGCGGAGCACAAGTGTAGCCCCGCCTGCCAGCACTCCCACTCCAGTACCCGAGGGGCCTGCGGGCCGACTAACCCACCGATACGGCCCCTCAGGACTTCACCAACAATGGCCGCAGGGCCGCAATCAGGTAATGAAGGGTGGGGAGGGAACTGGCGCACCACACCTCTGACCGCGGGAGCTCCTCTGCCCTAGGCCGCTCCTTCGCAAATCCAAGAGGGAAGGTGCCAGGCCCAGTGCCGCCCTCGCAATCCGCACGCCGTCCACTGCTCTCGCAGGGGAGCCCCCTGCGCCTCCGGCCTCTGCCGCAGCCTGTTATCTAAGTAACATATACGAGGGACTTAAATGGGGGTACCAGTATGCTAACTGTGGGGTGTGCAAGTCCTAGGCAACCAAATTTAGAGGGATAGAGCACAATCACTGGGGTCTGGTTAGCAGGATCCCAGTGAAAACAGTCAAAGCAAACTGACAGCAGTCAAAAAGTGGGGGTAACCATGCCAAAAAGAGGGTACTTTCCTACACATGTTGGTGTCAATGTTTGTTTTTAAACACTTCTTATTTTGCAATGTACAATGTAAAACCACATCACTGGCGACCGTAACAGAGACATAACAGTTACAGGGTGACACGACTGCAAGTACTTTAGGACAGCAGTCCCAAAACTAGGTTCCACAACTATCAATGGGGAATGCATCATAGCAATCACCTTACACCATGCTTATGGGAAAGTGACCGATACTAAAGAGAGAGATCCAAGATAGAAAGGCTAAACGATGGCAGCCTTCATCTTTCAGCAGACATAGAAGGGCATTGCAGCAGGCAAATTTACATCAAAGGAGCATCATCATGAGCCTTGGACCACAGGCTGGAGTTGCAAATAGGTAAGTAAAGGTTGCCAAATGTCTCTATGGCGTGAGGAGGGATGCAAGAGCTCCACATATAATTTTGATTGTGCACAGAGCCTGCCGTCTACCTCAGCCACAAGCAGTACACCTCTTGGCAAGTAGTAGGGTCAAAGCAATATATTTTTGAGTAGGTCTTTAACATATCCCAATAGGGTGATCAAAGGTGTCAATAAATGGTTCTGAAGTCGACCGATGCTTTGGTGAATGATGGGAATGTTTAGAAATGTGATGCCTTCTTTGTTTCTTCTCACTGGAACACCCTCCGTGCAGGGTCGTTTTTTACAGGAGGAAGGCAGTGTAGCAGACGGAGTCTTGTGTCTTCCGTTTCTTCCTTTCTTCTGCTGCCTTGAGTTCCTCCAGTCTCCCTGCAAGACAAATACCCTCTCGGTCTTTGAGGGCTCTTCAGGATATTTTTTGCAAAAAGTACATTCTTTTATAGAATGAAATTGAGGTAGGCAGACCACACAATTCATGTAAAGGAGAAGCAGACTTCTTACTCCTACAGGAGGGACATTTCACATTGAGCAAAGGCATTTTGGAAGAAAAATACTCCAGAAGGTGTTAAAATTCAGCAAAGTTGTTAAATACTTTAAAATACGTTGACTGAAGTGAAAAGTGTCATGATTCTCAAAAAAACATAGGAATGAAGATGCATTTATCACCAAGAAGTGTTCTGAGATTATCTCAGCAAGAGACAGAAAAAAGAACTGAGTATGTGAGGCAAAATGGCAGTACAGTGCATGCTGGGTAATGGAAGCTGATGGCTCCCTTAACGTTGCAGCGTATACTGAGTACAGCTCATGCAGCTTTGTACGGATGGGCACCTTTCCCTTCATTTTTTCACTGCAGCAGTGTTTAAGGCTATCTTTAATTAAAGGACACATTTCCACATTAATGCTGCAAATTGGTTTAGATTTACAATGGTGATTACATTGCAATAGCTTTTTTATGAAGAAAAAAAGAAGTTAAAGTTGGCATGCCAGAAACTTATGGGTGTGCCACCACACTGTTCATCATTGAGGTAGTTACTGCCAAAGTCAGATAATATGTATAAAGAAGTGTTTCGGAGGCCCTGTATTCAGGCGGGACAAATGTTTGTTCACAACTATCAGTGAGAAACCTATGATGCAGAACAAGTTATTTCATAGAGCAAAAATTCCAATACTGTTACACATAAAAGAAGGTTTTGTATTAAAATTACAGACGTGAAGCTGCTCCATTTGAGCTTTAATGGAAAACGACATTGGCAGACAATGAACTCTGGAGCTAAACAGGTTGCAAGTGTCTCAGGGTCAAGATGTTGCCTGATACCCATGGGTAGGGAGCAGCAGACGTAACTCGGAAACAGTGGCAGAAGAAATGTTACTATCCTCAGGAGTTCTTTGTGGTGTCTTATTTCCCCGGGGTCATTACAACTGGTTTCAAAAATGTCCCAGGATATCAGTTGCTCCTGAGGTCAGGGAAATACTGGCTATTACAAACTGGGTTCTGACAGCTTCGACAGAAATGAGGAATTACCAGGTGAATTGGTAATTATAGATCAAATTCCCCCAGTAATTTCTAATTTCCCCCAAGATTTTCACATAGAAATTTCGGTTGCTTTGGTCTGTTTTAAACATCACATATTTCATAATTTGGATGAGGCCAATAACTGATGTTATTGGCCCCACTGAAACTCAGATGCTACTCATAATGAGGGGCTGGGTGTTGAATTTAGTGCAAACTAGATCATTTTGATCTACAGTTCTAAGCCAGCGACACCCTTCCAAAACAAATATGTACGATTTTTCCAATTCTGCAGGCCTAGGAACAGTCCTTCCCCTGTATGAAATTCAGATGAGCCACCGTGATGTTTGACACTGGAATGCCTGGGGCCTCTAAATTCCCTTGGGACCAGCCTGCTGGTAGACTGCTCGAGGAGAACCTAAAGCACTATGAGATGAAAGCCATAAATCTGATAATTTGACAAGGTACTTGGGGACAAGAGACAAGTGACGATTAAACACCTACACAGCACCGGTAAACTACTAAAACATACAAGGCTCGATGTTTTCAGCATGATTTCTGGACTACTTAAGCTGTTTATTTTCCAAGCAGCGCAATCGCGCTGCATTTTAGATAGCGCAATCGCGCTACGTTTTTTTTTCTTTTCATTTGTGTGGCAAGAAAAGTCCGGTTAGGAGTTTACAACGCCAATAGCTCTAACTCGAGCAAATGCAGACCCGTTGCATTGAAAATGCTTGTTATTTTTTTCTTGAGGTCTCAAAGCTAATATTAGTTTTCTGAACTTACTGTTGGTCCTGGAGAACTGCTAGAGGGAGAGAAGTCATGAGTCCTTTCATTCATTCTGAAACATTTACCTTCCTGTAGACTAAAATGTGTGAGAGCAGAAATTGATTATTTAAAGCATGGCCAATTGGCAGTCTTCTGTTAGCTACAGATGGAAGAACAGTATCACAAAACAACTCTTGGAGACACCCTTACTGAACTTTCCAGGGATGCAAATGCCTAGCATCTCTGTAGGTGGCATGGCGTGACGAATTAAGTGATCAGTTTTAGTCTAGTTTTGTTTCTATAAGAAACAGCAGGAATTAAAGAGGCGTCTTGTCACACTGAAAACGTGCAACTTATTCCCACTGTCTTCCACAGATTCTAGCCTGAGGCGGTCAACTAATTAACGTTTAATGCCTGAACAGTAAGATAGAGTGATCATGCTGTATGGAGTTACAAATGTTCTTATATGGAAGAATTTGATCTTCTGAATGGAGCACACTTGAAACAATGTTAGGCAGTACATTTTAGTTTTTTTATTACCGTTCCTCTTCATATGCCATTTGTGATCAAACTGAGTTTGGGCTCCATGATCGATATCCTCAACCAGAGAAAAAATGTCATACGAGCGAAAGAAGAAGTCTTTTTTAAGAATTTTAAAGGCTGCCCTTCTTGGTACAGTAGTGTAAAAGATCATATTGGTTCGTTCAGGGGCCCAGTAGGCCTCAGAGGCAACTCTTGACAGGAATCCAATAAAATGGCTCCTTGCAAACCTAACATGCTCCTCTTCGTCAATGCTACTGTCACTCTTTACCTGCACAGAAGAGCTAGGTATTTATCTTGAGAGAACAAAGGGTCCGATACTAGGGAATTGGGGGAATACACACAGTTTGAAGGGGGAGTGCCTTTCGGATGTGAATTGATTCCTTAACAGAGGGTAACTACTTTCCAATCTGTCAATTATTTGCTCCTCTGTGAGAAAACCATGGTTTTCATTAGGGTAAGGTTTTTTTTAGTTTATTTTTTTTATATATACAAAGAGTCTGGTGCTAAAAAGCATTATGAGTGATCTAAGGACAGAAATACACAATTTGAAAGAACAAGCAAATATGTGAATGGAAACATCTCAACCCAAACAAGAGGTCATCAACAACAGAGACACTGGACCTCTGTTTATGACCCATCCTTAAAGCTATAGTACTGAAATAGATGTATACAATTGAGAGAGCGTAGCTTATATAATCTATATTAACATGAAATGTTTATGTACTAATGTGTAATAGTGCTGCATAGAAACTGTATTAATGTATTTTGCTAAAACGTGCGCTTGAAAGTGCCCACGGGGAGTGGCCGCCAATATATACAGGGACTAATGAAACTGACTAATAATGTTGAAACTCTATGTTATGATATGATTTTACACTAATAATAATAGGTATATGTAAAGGTTTTGCTAATAAATCACTAGGCCTTTTAGTTAGCATGAGTCGAGGGCTAGCTGCCTGGCTCTCATATTAAATGTGTTTTTCTAACGTGCAGTGTGCTGACTTGCTGAAGGACATGAACTCTTGTTTTTTTCTCTAAACTAGAAGCTGAATATAACTGTAGTACATCCGTTCTCATGAAATTCGACTTGCTTATAGAATTATTTTAGCTGAATGCAACACTGTAGACCAGTCGTAGGTACAAGATCGCCTGAACCGGTACAGACAATGGAGCCACTGACCGAAGATGTGCAAAGGACCACAAGACTATGAAATCATACCGGACATTCCACCTGCTAAAGACGTCAATCATAAGGACCAATAAAATATGTGAGAACTGTTATGGGGTGACAAATTCGATGAGCTAATGTAAAGTTAATTGGTTAAAGATAGTGGGGTGCAACCCCTTGTCCAATCGAATTTTAGGGGAATGTACAACGAAAAGGGGATAAAAACCCTTGACACCAGGAAGTAAATTAGAACAGGCGGGAAAGGAGAGAGTTAGGGGAGATGCTGATGCGATTTGCTATGATCCAGAGACTTTTGTCACTTTGCTTAGTGACTTGCTAATTTTACTTAGAACCATCCTTGCCCTTAGATTGCCCGTTTACACTTTACCTCCTTATGAGGGAAGTGCCTCCTTTTACCAGACTGCTGAATTCCTGATGGCGAATCAACTGATGTCCTGAGGAGGAAGACCGAACTTGAGTGCTAACCCCAAACGGAGGGTAACTATAGGACAATGAAATTGTGATTGTCTGTTTGCTTTTCCTTTCTATGTACCAACTCCTTATTTTGACCGAGACCATAGTTAGATGTTTTTCCAAATTGGTGTTACTAAATTGTTTTGCATGAAGCCCAACATGCCAATGCTAATTAGAGGTTAGATGAGATGGGTTCATTAAACTAACGCAAATAGACAAATGACCAAATCTATACTTTGTTGAATACGTGATGATGATACTCTGCTAGAATAACTTATGCTGACGCCGTGTTATATTCTGATGTTTGTGATTCTTGCTTTGATGAAATCTTATCAGAGTTCCCATATTGTGACAATGCTAATGTGTTTCTTGGTTTTGAGACTAATAAACTTACTAGTAGAATTGTAATCAATAGGGAATAAAAATCACAGAAATTCGTATTATTCTGGTGTGGTTATTCATGACTGAAAGGTCATGGTGTTTCTGAGTTTCATTAAATGTTATTGACTAAGGTGAATTGCATTGTTATAATAAATATTGATGACGTTATTGACATATTGATTGACATGTTGATTAGCTATCTCGTCCTAAGGTGTCTTCAATCAGAGTCAAAAGATTCATTGGCCTAAAACGAGTCCCAAAGTGAGTTAATTAATCATAAAGGGAGGCGTTATCACAATAAAGGATTATACACAAACTATGATTTCTATTAAATTCATCAGATAACTGGACGCACCGATTGAATCAGTCATACAAATGTGGAAGCGAGGTGCGCAACATACAAGGGTCTCATATGAAGCAGGGCCAGGGGGTCCATTACTGGCTTTGTTACATGCAGAAATAGATCACGTTTTAGGTATTGACCGCGAGGTGGCACTATCTCCAAATGTTATGACCACAATTATTTCAGTATTCAAGTTGAAATAAAAGTGGAAATACAGACTGGAGAACAAAATGAGAAAGGACATAAAGACTTAATATGTAACTTGAGGTCCTCATTTCTGTAGAGACTAAATAAATCATGAAATTAACCCTTATGCACGTTTTCTGAACAAATCTATTATATGTGATTCAAAACTGCCTAATCTCATGGAGCGGGATATCCTCATGCTTCTTGTATTTTCCCTGCTAGATTGTAAATTTATCAGATCTCAAACTCTGTACCATTTTGGTGTAGTGAAGAAACTAAATCTGTATTTAACTTGATCTATGAAAAGGTAATTAGAACCCAGACAAGGAGGCCCAACAAGATGTTAGAAAGAAAATTATAAGCAAAAACAATATTTTTAAAACACTGAATCTCCATGTATATGCAATGTCTAAAGTAAAATCATATGCACTTTAGGAACAGGGCCTGCCGGGGGTATCAACACTGGAGCGTGTACCGAGGAAGCTCTCTGTGTTGCTTGCCGCTCCGATCTGGATCCAGAAAGGGATCCATGAGACCAGAATGGTGCAGAGGCCGAATCCACTGGTGGGGATCCAGTGGGGGATCCTCCTGAACCAGTAGAGCCCAGAGAGGTCAGGCCACCCAAATATGAAGTGCATTGCTTTGTAACATTTTTTGAGCTGGGCGGGGGTTACTTTGGATCCTGGAAAGTAAGTGAGGCGCGGAGGGTACTCTGACTCACGCTCTGCTGCACACAAGGGTTGGAGTGCTCACGCTTCTCTGCCTCGACAAATGACTTTACCAAAAGGGGTGAAGTCGAAGACTTCTTCTACTTCTTCGGTATTTTTATGCTTGTGTGACTTACTCAACAACTTGGATAGTGACAGCAATCGCTAGGTGCAGCTCCACAAATGATCCTAGGACCTTTGCATAACAGGTATTTTGAGCGTCGTGGGGTAATGGGACGTTGGGTGGTGAGGATCTTCAGCGCCTTCAGATACAAGAAGCGCCAGCCCTCACATGTCTTAGGTTCGCAGCAAGGCTCCAAGCACCACATACACACCAAATGGAGGTCTGACACTGACATCTCCCTGTGACAGGCACCACCCACATGGCGTGAAACCAGCCGGTTTCTTGGGTGACATCCTCATATCAGGAACGAAATTCCTCAAAAAGAGTTGACAAAAGTAGGCAAAAAAGACAATAAAAAAATGACTGAGGGTAGTTTGGCTATGTGGCGGGGAACAGAAAGAACTGACCTCAGTGCGCCAGGGTGGTGCCAATAAATGCACAACACGCGTCTCTTCCGGGGCAGAGGACACAGAGCCAAACGTTGCCCCCAACCGGCATGCAGGGGTACTGCTAAAAAATCTTCCAGATCCATCTGAATGACCTCTGTACACGATTCAGGAATCACAAATCAGCAATAATTAACAAGAAACTTGACCAGCCTGTAGCCAATCATTGTTATCTTGTGGACCATTTACTATCAGATTTGAAGATTTTCCCTGTGGAACATGTTTGAAAGGAAGAACTACTGGACATCAGAGAAAATATCTGGATGTACCGTTTAAAATCACTGCACCCAGATGAACTGAACATCACTGACAATACCACTTGATTTCTGCATATCTGAAGAGTTCTCAGGACTGCAATGATTCCACATTCCAATTAGAATCTTCACTCATGATGCTTTTTGGAAATCCAGCAGTGTCTGCTGTGCAGCCACTGAGCAAACCACCTTGTACTACCTGAGGAAGGCAGAAGCTGAAATGTTGTAGTAGAAATATATTTTTGTTCTATAGAGATCATCTGTTTGAGTCACTTCTTATATGTATTGCAATACTTAAACAGAGGTTCTTCATTTTCCCATATTTACCAGACTTCTGTACCATTTACAAGATTATTTGGTATAAGGGTGCCAATGATGTTTTTCAGCAGGTGCACACAGAATACTAGAAAAACGACTCAAACTTTATAGATTAGATAAGAACTGAAAGTTTAGAAAAATCAGATGTCCCTGGCTTACCTTGCTATGGGGGTCAGCAAACATCCGAGTAAAAATTTCACACAATCGTTTCAACTCAACACGGCTGCAAAAAATGCATGAAACGATGAAGATATTTACAATATGCAAAAGTACAGCAAAGTTATGAAGCAAAATGATAATTTGAGAAATCTGACTTGCTGAGCCACATGCATGGGATTGCCCAAGCCAAAATACTCAAGTATTTTAATATAATACACCTTATTTAAATATCACTCATGCTCACATTTTGTTGCCTTTCCATAGTGCTATAAAATCCCAGGTTATCATAACGATACTTAACTGACCACCCTCACAAGCATGAAGGACTTAGGTAGCTCTATCAAGTCTGAAACCTGTTATTTTACAGATTACATATAGTTCTCTGCATAGGAAATAGTTAACACATTACAATTCTTATGAGAAGACTGATGAAACCTCCACATAAAAAAGAAAAAAAAAAGAAAACTACATTTCATCCCTAAAATGGAATGTATGGGAAAATCCAAAATATAACCTCATGGTTGTAAGATTTGTCTTTCATACACAAGTCTGAACACTTCAATAAACAGTGCTGTGAGCTACATTCTAAAGACCTTGGAATTTTTAAGGAGGGATAAATAGTCTAGCTACTTTTTCACCTCACAATCGCTGTGCCTGCATCAGGGGTATCGAGGGGCCTGCAGGGCATTATCAACAATGTTAACGGATGTGGTACAGAATACAAAAGAAGCACTGCTGAACCCAGTTGATACTTTAATTAGCGGGTAATTTTACTGAACAAACTACTAATTGTTTTGGGAATGTATGTTTTTACACAACATTGTCAAACAAACAAAAGGGCAATCCTGAGGAGTCAAAGTTGGCGAGGCGCCAGTTCTTTGAAGCACAGTGGTAGGACATGCCTGATTAATTCAGAGCACAAAATACGAAGATCATGCTTAATTTTTAATATGTAGCCTGTGGTGATTTCAAAAGAAGTTTCACTCCGAGCGTGTCTAAACGAAGGACACACAAGAACATGTCTGTTAAAAGAATTATGAGGTCATAACCGCACCACTGAATGATGGGTTTTGCTGCACCTGACCCATATCCAGAACTTAGAGATGGCCCATCACTGATCACCTTTACATTCAGCAAAGAGACTTTAACATCTACACTTGTAATACATACATTCTATCAGTCTTGTGAGCATGGCAGGAGCACAGACCAAGAAAGCTCTACAATCTTTGAACCTTTTGCTTTGAAAATCAAAAGCGTTTCTCAGTCATGTTAGCTGACTAAATCTAGGTAAGGAAAATTTGCAATATAAAAACGTGCAATATATATTTGTGGGTTACAGTTTAATGTTTTTTTCTCTTAAAGTATGATGTTTTTCTCTTCAAGTATCTGGTAACACTTATCAATAAAAAATATATAAAACTTTATACTAAACCTGTTTTGAATGGCACAAGAATTCCAAAGCACAAATTCTGGTGGTAAATAAGAGCTAATGATAGATATGGAATAATAAATAAAATAATATTGAGTAATTTTGTTTATTAAGTGCTCTCAAACGAGGCATGTTTAGCTGTGAAAGTGAATACTGAAATTAAAAGATTCTATGTGTAGACCAAATAACCAGTTATCAAACATTTCTGATTCAATTTACTTTTCTCATTGCTTGAAAGTAATTTTAATTTTGTACCTTAAAGTTCTCTGGTTTTTTAGTAAATTCTGAAGACCGAGTAAGCCTTCTTTTCTTTCAGACCAGTTTGAGCTGGCACAACGATTGAGCACCTCTGCAACATCTTCTGTTTGACGCATGTAGGTCGGAATGCTGCCATTGCGTGAGCTGTATGAACGTTCTGAACAGGCACTGGACGCATCACTGTTCGCATCATCATCAGAATACATTCCATATGATTCATACCTTCTGCGGGCTGGTTTTTTCTATCACCAAACAAACTTCTTGTTAGTAGATGCCACAGAACTTTGAATCAAAAATAAAATTGACTACTTCGAAAAGGACGATAGCATAGGCTTTCTCCATCAATGCACACAGATCTCCATCACAGATGGACAATACACAAATTAATTTCCCAATCATAGAGCTAAATTCCCTGACAAAACTTGATACAATCTCCATTTGGAATATTTAGTTGAAGTCTGTTTTGAGGTGTTAGCTGTATGAAAGAATAAGGTTTGTAAAACATGTAATCTAAGGTAATACTTTATTGCTGATAAATTAATTAATATCACTGCGAGATCACACTACAACAGTTAAAATACTGATTTGTGATTGACCTGTTAAAAAAAAAAAAAAAAAAAAAGGCATAGCAATAGTTAAAACTGTCTCTCTAAACATTTAAGTAACAATTGTGAAGAACTGTTGTGATACAAATTGATTGTGGGGCCAGCTGCTTGTCATAAATATGTATGAGGACCACTAGTTTGCGGTACATAAAACAAAAAGGTTAGTCCGACGCCCCCAGTCACTAAGATGCACACTGGCAAGGAATTCATTAAACTAAAATCACCAACAAAAGACACAGATTACAAGGTAACCGGGATTGGCCGGTCACTAAAATGCAGGATCGTACAAATTCATGCAAGTCTTGGTCAAGTGCTTAAAATGCCAGCAGAAACCACTGACCAGGTGACCAACATTAACTCGTTGCTAGGGTGCAAAATAGTGCAAAGTGGTATTGGCCATGTTTAATATAAAAAAGTGTAACTCTGGTGCAAAGCTGGAATACTAGACAACCAGTAATCAACAAGTGGGCTATAAGGCCAGAAAGTTTCATCACACTGGATCACCAAGATTATTAACTAGGGTAAAGTGTGTGGCTTCTCCAGATTCGCTATTTGGTGATTAAGCAGCTCTTTAACATACAACAGAAATGTTGTTGCTCTGGTAGCTAACTGTACACTGTGCTCATTTAGAAGAGCCATCATGACTGGTCAACACGATCTAATTTGTAGGGGTCTCAGGGAGGGACATAACAGTTTCTATCCCATAGGAGTGCCAACCGGGCAGATGCACAAAAAAATGTAAGAATCTTTCTTTCCACTGGCCGCATACGTGACAGTGGGGGTCTGCCCAAGATTGCTTCCCTGATGAAACCAAGTCTTTAGATGGAAATACTCCCATACGAAATAGAAGAGAGTGCTGGACGGAGCCTGTGATATGAGTCATTAAATACAGCTGCGGACTCACAGAGATATACAAGAGGAGGACTGACCATCCATGATGCTGTCCTGCCAAATCCACTTAATTTTTATAAAAAATGAAAAAGCAATATTGGTATACCATGCTTTGTGTAAATTCAAGTTGGTCAGAACTTGCCTTAATAAAGTTCGCCAGGAAAATCTGTTGTTTGACTGCAGACCCATTTCCAACCAACACAGCATGGCTAAAGTATCAGCTGTGGTAGCTCTTGGCTTCCGACAGTTTCATTACTGCCCAAAGGACCGGTACTGGATGAAAAAAGGAGAAACTCTAATCTAACCTGCAACATATGATTTAGGAGATGAAAGATACTTTTGAACAAGACTGACTGGAGCCGGTTGAGCAAAGGGGCACCTCACCCTGTGAGAAACTCAAGAGCCATAACTGAGTGAGGGAAGACATTTAGCTCCAATGACCTGAAGTAGATGACTATGCGAAGTGCTTCCTAGCTTTTTTTGTAGTTGTATGAAGGCAAATCATGGTTTGTGAGACAAACCTTGCCTTTGCAATAAATGGTCTTTATATGATAGACTTGCATCCAGCATAACCTTCAAGAATTTATAGTGCTTGGCCAGCGCTACCCAGCTTGTTGGCTGCTTCCCATTTAAACTTAGGGGCGACTGGCACTTGGTTTGGCTGAGGAGCAAATCACTTTGGTTTTGTTGTGATTTAGTTCAAGGCCCAACATCATCATGTATTCCACTAATTTGGAGATCAGTCGCTGGAGGTCCAACTGCGTCTGGCTAAGCAGCACGAAGTTGTCTGTGTATTAAGAGCATCACACTGGTTAGTTTGCTAGTTTGGGAGGGGCCACACAACACTACAGCTAATCGAGACTCAGGGTCCGCTGTGTAGATGTTTAATAAGGTTGGCGCGAGCACAATCCCCTGGTTTAATCCAGTGTGCATGGGGATCTTCTGTGTTGTTCTGTCGCAGTTACCAATCTTTACTTGGATCCAGGTGTCTGAGTGTAGGTTAATTACTACATCTAGGAGTTTTGAGAGTACTGCCCAGCTGGCCATTTTTGCCCCTAGTCGCTATTGCGGGACCTTGTTGAATGCTGCTTTTAGGTTAAAAGAAAAAAAAGCATAAAGTGTGGAGTGTTTCCTTTTGGCTTTTTCAACAAGAAAGGAGACCGGAAGAAGACTGGCCGTAGTGTTCATTCTAGCCCTGAAACCTGTCTGTGTTTTAGGGATGATGTCAGCTGCAGAGGCAACGCGTCCAGGTCTTACAATAAAATGGAGGCAAAGATCTTGGTTTCCATGTCTATCAGAGAACTTAATCTATAATTCACCAGATCAGACCTTGCGCCAGATTTAGAAGAGGGATGCAGAATGCTGACTCTCCACAATGATGGTATGGCATTGGTGGTAGAGGCCTGACTGAATAGCGGGTTAAGAACTGAGGCCCATAGGTGTTGGTCCTGTTTAATATAGCTGTTGGGAAGTCGGGCCGAGTGTCCCATCGGATCTCAATTTCTTAAGAGTGAGCCGCAGTTGCGAAACTGAAAACCAATGGGCATCTGAAAAAGTAGCTAATGAGGATCCTACAAGAGTGTGTATCAAGGGAGACAACATTGTCTTTACTTTCTGGTCTCCTGAAAATGGCGCCGTTATATAAGCTGACCAGTCCGCTTAAAAAATGCCAGCGTTGTGATGTCGAAATCTCCCATTTGCAAGGTAATTAATTTCGCCCCATAAAAGGTTGCTATTTTTCATTTTAATTGCATATAGCAGCTTGGACCATAGTTGAATCCGATAGGAATTGTTGGCAGACCAGATAACCTCTTTGTACTTTAACCTTAAGGCCACTAATTTGTTGCCTGGATTCATGGCCAGCATGTGTGATCAGTTGATGAAGCTTTCTGATTGCTCTATTTAATTTTCTCTTTTCCAGTCAAAGTGATTTTGAGTACCTTTTTGCCCCTTCCTTTGGGGTTTTGCAGTGATTAAGGTGATTTTCAGAAAACATGTAGAAAAGAGAGTTATCTAAATTGTAAAGTGTGAGCACACATTTTTGAAACTGGCAAATTGGTGGGCACCATTTGGAACAGTTCTGAGACTGAATTGCACACGTATCAATCCATCTAGTTGTTAAGCAAGTCCTTTATTCATAGCCTGAAGGTGTTTTTTTTTTTCTTGTTTTTTTTATCAAGAACAAGAGTACATGGACATCTAATGGTAGGACTGGAAATGCTTCCATAACCTATTAAAACATAGTTATGGCTGCACAGTAAAACCCTCCATGCATGTGTTGTATGCAGACTGGTCCCCTATCCCTGTGTTTATGCACATCAGCACTACTTCATAACTTAAAAAACAGGAGCCAATCAATGTTTGCTTTCAGTGGAGATATTAGCAAGATGGTATTGCGAATAGGAAAAAGCTCAGGATAATAAATAGAAGAGTTACTTTGCTCAAATGCTAAATTCCAGTCTTTTCTCACTCACAACACGTGGAAAGATGCCACTACAATTAGATCTGAAAAGGGGGAAGTGCAGCATCGAAGAGCGTTAGACCAATGTAAAGACGTTATGAAGATCTTTGTAGCCCAGTGTCTGAAGAATTCATGAAGAGAGGTCTATATAGCTTCTCAGCTTTCTGACTTGTAAAAGTCTGATTATGGCCTTTAAAGACTGAGAAGCCTGTGTCTGCCGCAAGGAAGACCTTGTCCTGGCCGGTACTGCTTAAGTGGTAATCAGTGGCTGTGGTTGTAGTGCAGTAGGTTCTTCACCTTCACACAGGAACAGCAGTATCATGCACCCTCCTTGTATGAGATCTAAAAACTTCAGCAATGTCATTCAAAGCAAGGACTGACTCGTGTTCAAATTCCAAGTGTCTTAGTCAATTTAGTCCTGAAAAATTAACAAGCAAGGATTATCCCCTTCGGTCCAACCAAGTCAATATGCTGAATGAAGGAGGGTAAACTCCGCCTTCAAGAGGCTATGGTGGGTGAATAATAATGCCTGAGATCTGTATTTTAATCACCCTGGTAATATTCATGAACACAACCATATTATTATAAATCACATCATCTAATTTAGATCAGCACATGATAAATTCGAATTATTATGGCCCACTTAAGAATGTTATTGTTTCTCTAAAAGTAAACCATACAATAATAAAAATTAAATATAAAGTAAAGGAAACAATAAGAAAAGAAATGTAATGCACTTGATACAGAGTAAAATACACCTCCAGCCAAAACGTACAGGTAGCCATAAATAAATCAGAGGTTTACTTCACATAACAAGTTTGACAGGCCTAAAAGCAAAAAAGTGCCTGTGACTTATGGTAATGCTCTCTAAGCATAAAGCGGTGGTGTTAAAAAAATGAGCATAATATATGACTTATATCAGTTTTGGACTTGAGAGTTTGTAGAGATGCTTCCAGATATAAAGTGCTTCTGTTCGAAAGATGAGCACATCTACCCAATAGCACAGGGACATGGCTTTTCTTTAACTGTTTATTTTTGAAAGCCTGAAAAGTGATAATAGTTTCTTTTGCAGTGTGATTGTTTTTGAGGAAAACATCATGAAATGCATTGCATTTTTGCCTCTTACCTAGCCTCCCAGGAGTAATCACAAAACCTTTACGCAGAACCATGTACATCACCATTTGCTTTAGAGGTGCATAGCAAAAGAATGCCTAGCCTAAACGGGACATAAAATGTGTGACAGTTTCTGGGTGATCTCATTCAAATAAGAGGCAAATCTAAAATATGACTTTAGGCATAAGTATCCTGTTAGCAACAAACCCCTCCCCCGCGTTTTGATGTACTTGTTCTAACTAGTAGCTATCATTTACTAACTCAGCAATTTGTTCTCTACATAATCAAGCCACTCACATTTCCTCTGATGTTCAATTTCCTTGACGATAGAAAGGATTTTGTATGTGCCTGCGTAAAGCTTGATCTGTGGCCTAAACTATAGCCTGACATGCCACAAGGCGATCCATTCAGAAATACTAGTCAGTCCTAGTACAACTTTCAATGCAGCTTAAGGGGTTCCTGGGCTCAATCACAAAAGGGGTTCTCAGGAATGAATGTGTCCCTTCTGGATTTTGGTGGCTTTAATACACCCTTCAAATTTCAGACACATATAGAGTGCCAGCCATCACTTTCGCTTTGTAGACCTATACGATAATGCTCAGTGAGTGACCATCTAATTTATTCTTGCATGTCAACAATGAGCCTGTATTCTGGCTCAGAGTGCTAACTGCTTTGAGCTTTTGCAGGCCCCCAGGAAGGCTAATGGTCTAGGTCTAGCATTATGCCAAGATAATCAAATATGCCCTTCTGTTCAAGATTAATTCATTTTAGAGTCAGGGAACTTTTCAAAGTTCTTTTTGTGTTCATGTTCATGAATTTAGGTTGGATAATGTTGATCGCCAGACGCTTTTCTTTGCAGAACTATACAAATCCCCTTAACAACCAATGCACAGACAACTTGGTTAGGGAGAACGGTATTACATGTTATGCATATTAAAAAAAAGTGAGGTCCTAACCCACATAGTATGGGCACATACAGCTTTAAGCAATCAAGGCACCTAGTAGCATTACTGATGAAGATTATTGGTGAAACGAATGAAAACACTTCTAAAGTGCACAGCTACTACAGGAGTGTCCCGATGTAATAATCAACCAACTTATAGGTTGAACAACTGGGTTTTTAGCTGTTTACAGAAGATGGTTTCGTCGGAGATACATCTGAGATGATGATTAGGGCTTTAAAAACAATCATTTTCCTCACAGGTAGCCAATGCAATTGGTTGCAGTAGTAAGACACCGAGGCACATTTGGGCAGTTGGAACAATAGGTGGATTGCCACATTCTGCACTATTTGCAGCAGATGGACTAAGTATTCTGGGAAACCCATAATCGAACCTGGATAGACTACTGCTTTCCGAGCATCACAGGGAAGAAAGTCTTAGCATTCTGAGTATTCAGAAAGAGTCTTTCAGAACTGAAGAGATCCTGGGTTTAAAGAGGTGAAGATAAAAAAGCACCCAGAGGCTCTTCACCACTGTCGGGGGGAAATGGGGGTACAGAGGCAATGGACAACTACTTGGCCAGGCAACAAGCTAACCAGGAAGAGGGTTAGGGTCAAAAAGCCCTTCATTTTGTGTGGATCAGACTGCAGGCAGTTGGTTCTGAGCCACCTTATCACCACCTCAAAGCAAGTTAAAGACCTTCCTTAACTTCAGTCGAATAGCCCTCATAGGTCAGCAAAAGCTGGGTATCATCCACAGATAATTTTAATGCCAAAGGATTTAATCAAAAAAGTAAGCGGGGACATATAAATGTTAAAGAGAGTGGGGCTCATTGCTGAGGCCAGTGGTACACAGCACTTTAGTGTCTTCACCCCTGAGTAAAAAGGCTTCATCCATATGACTTTCTCTCTATTATCCATGAGGGATCAGAGCCATTTTAAAGCCACCGCCTCCGCTTCAATTGAAACAAGACGCTGAAGCAAGATACCGTGTGAGACCGTTTCAAATGCCCCAGAGAGGTCTAACAGAATCAAGGCGGCATTATGGCCAAACTCAAAATTTTAATTGAAGGAATCAATTATTAAATTAAGGGCTGTTTTCTGTGCTGTGACATGCTCTTAAACAATACTGTGATGATCTGAGATGATGGAAAGTGTCAAAAAATTCTGATAATTGTGAATGAACAATCTTCTCAAGTCACTTCGAGGCCCATGGCAGCAGAGAGATGGGTCTAAAATTAGAAAAAAGCACTCAGATCAGCATTTGGCGTTTTCGGAAGGGGAACGGCATTCACCCTCTTCCAAGAGCTTGTCACCATCACCGATTGTAGTGAGCCAGGAAAAAGTTCTAGATACACTTGACTTATTCAGTACGCCATTTGTCTCAAGATGTGTGAGAGAAATGGGTCCGGAGGGGAGCCAGTTATACACTTACACAGGCAGGTCTTCAGTTCCTCTTCAGTGTGACAGTTTGACCCTCACTAAGGGCATTTTTGGAGTAGGCACTAGAACCATTGGCTCACTAATGTTTAAACTCAAGAGATTAGATTGAATCCTCAATTTTATCCTCGAAAAAGGAGCTGTTACTTTAGGGTCAGTGAAGTCGGAGACAATTTAAAAAACTTCTTTAGAGCTATTATGAGATGCACTAAACTTTTTCAGAACAAAGTGCAGCGTACAAGCTTTAGATTTTATGGTAAATACTCAAGACTTGTTTATAGTGAATTTTATCTTTCTCTTGGTAATGTCATCTCCATAGACGTGCCATTTTTATCTTTTTTAACACTGTTTCCAGTCTGAGGACAATTTGTCAGAAAACTGTACTGTTAGGGTAGTTGACAATCTTTTAAAAAAACCTTCTTATTAACATTTCGTATCATACAAGATATACACATTATGATCGTCAGTAACCATGCACCGTACAGTCCCCTCTAAGAATCTCGTTTCTATTCAAATTTGACATGCTTCATCATTTTGGCACTTTTACGTCCTCACTGTACATTGTTAACTCATATTGCTGATGAACAGTAGAGGTAGTGATTCTATGTGTTCTATTCCTTTCCTAACCCTTGTGTGCTTAAAAGCCCTTATATTTCCGCCAGTAGCTGACAATCATGTGTGCTAGAGCCCATTAGAGAATTAATCAAATTCCCTCCATAGCTCAGGGGATGCGAAAATAGTTAGACCGCAAAATAATATCGTGCAGAGGGTGAGATGCAGATGCTCAGTGCTTCAGCATCCTTTGAATCATTGATCTGGAAAGAGAAGCATTTAAGAGTTATCTTAAACACTATGACTAGACCCCCACCAGATTTGCCAATTCTCTCTAAGCGTATACAGGTGTAATGGAGCAAGCTGTAGGTCAGGGCAGGAGTCCTCGCGTAACCAGGTTTCTGTCATGAAAAGTACATCTAATTATGAGTCACTAGCACAATATAGATGTCCAGCGTGTGCTTATGAAGAGAGCATACGTTGCTTAGGGCTGCATTTAGTTTGGCCTGTTAAATATCCGCCAATCCCTATATTTACAGGATAGAATAGGAGCTTGCAATTTTAAAAGTTAACTCTCCCACAGCAATTCAGTAACACTGAGTTACATGCACTCCCAAAGGGGGCTCTAATTCCATACAGTACAGCAGAAGTTTAAGTTATCTTAGGATGTACTTTTGAATGGCAATCAGCATAGTGGCCGTCTCAGTAGGAGGTGCTCAGGTTTGCTCAAACAATAGAGCACTGCTGTGTAAAAATGGCGCCTCCAAGTGTCCCAGTCTGGAGCTCTACTCACGAAAACAGGCTATGTGCTGCAGACTGTCTTAAACGTATTGCCTCAAATTATTGCACCAGTTTTAAATAACAAAAGCATGTAGTGATTGCAAAACATTAAGAACCATTCATCAGGAAGATCTGAGTAAAACACCCATGTACCACAAATAGCAGCAAAAAACTGAAATTCAGCTGTAAAAACAATCCTCTTGAAATATGCCTATTTGCCAGGAAACGTTAAAAAGTAAGGGCAATTTCATACAATCTTGCCTAACTCATTACTAGAGGCTAAACTCCTCCGTGCATCGGCCTTCGTGCCCATATCGGGCCTTTCATTTAGTGTGTTTCTGCATTTGTTACAGGGCTCTCGTCATCCATTCTAGCTTTCCCTACTGTATCGAACAATAACATATCCAAGCCGTCAGCAGTCAACAATAGGGAACATAAATTTAAGGTCAAAGGTTAGTATTAAAGGTGTTTTATGAGCTTGCCATTTTTTGATCAAATCAATTGTAGCCTACAAGACTGGTTTTGGTCCCGACTCTTCCTAAATCTTTCATAAGTGCTGACCATAATATTATAATCAAAACCCACCTTCTGCATTCTATTAAGCAAAACCTTGTCGTTCATTTCCCACCCAGTAAAGAAATTAGGCGATTAGCGGGTTTGAGAGAGAACCATTTTTTCACAATGGTACAATTAGCGGCAACCTGCATGAGGCTAAAACATGAGCACTGTGCAAAACGACATTAAAATCAGAGACCGGCAGCAGAACCCGCGTCCTTTTAACTCTACCTGAAACAGATAGGCCTGGTCAGATTCTGGTGTGTTCTTTAATTTCTGGCTGCCAGTTGTTGCTGCCACCTCAGCTTCAGTGAGCAGTGGCACTTGCCTAGCACGGAGGCTGAGATTTTGCCTTTACAAGAAGTTGTCAGAGGTAACAGCTTGCAGGTCTCTGCTGCACTCTGGTAAGTACAATGTGAGGAAATGTTGAACCCACTCTTCTGCACCATTCATAGTATTAAGACAGCTTGGCCTATCCATGCAGCTCCATGTAATTCCTAAATAACTTGCTGTCGCTATCCCAGGCAGGCAATACTAAAGCATTCCATAATCTTCTCTGCATTCTTTCTTCTAACAGCTTTTACACTGTCTCAATGCACTATTAAGTAAGTAGTGCTTTCCTGTTAACAGTACCATTCAAACAAGCCAAAAATCATTGTTTTTTGCAGACTCAGCATAAGTCTGGAGTGGTGATGAGCAACAACGGTGAGAGAGATTACTGATCAGATTCTCTTATAACTGGATGAAATGATACCTGCCCATGGAACCTCCCTCCAGTTTTCACTAAAATTCTAGTTCAACTTGGCGCAATATCATTGGGGTCAAACATGTAAGAGGTCTCCGGCTTCCAGCTTTTTTTTTTATTTTTTATATAAATAGCTCTACTTAAGCTATTACTGATTCTACAGTTGGACAAGAACAATTGTAACATTTGCGACCCGGACATGAGGCAATGTATGTAATGAAAATAATCTATTTGGCAACATCACTCTCCATTTCTATAGGAAATAGAGGGTTTAGGGTATAGGGTTGTGTCAAGAGAGCATTCGGCCATTCAGTGAGAAAAGGCCACTCATATACATGGATAACTTCCCCTCCCTTTTATTTTTAGCCCTTTGCATTTCTGCTTCTGGGATCCTGCATGTTAACTCTTATTCAGCAATTTCATTCCAAGGCTGGTCCTTAATATGTCTAACATCAAAGTTGCCATATGCTACAAAAGGGTGTTTTGATTCAATAATAAAACAACTTATCTTGGTCTTATCAGTTTTTGTACTTCCCTAGAGGGTTTTATACATTAAAACTATTACTTGTTACTTTATCATTATTAATAACCTTCAATTTGAAGTTATTGTTTATACCTTGGAAATTGACAGCATCTCTGCAAAGGGCACAAGAAATACATATCTTCCAAACCATCGATGGCCTTCCTGGTTTCACTTCAATGCAGGTTTGCAAAAGTACAATAGACTTCAGTTTCATATAGGGCCCATGACTACTGGAAGCAACACGTTATATTTTGGATGAGCCACAGGTATCCCTTTTCTTCCAAGCCTCCAATGTTCCACCTCATGATATGGAGGGAAGGTTCCTCTTTTAGGCTCCTGCTGCTAGAGAGATGGGACCCTAAAATACCTACTCATGGAATATTTACTGTCTACAGGTGAACCAACCCTAGGGCTGCCAGAGCTGCTGCAATACAATCCCACTACTTTTGGCAAACGGGGACCATCTCTTATTGCTCAGTCCTACAGGCAGTTTCACCCAGGATGTGCTAGAGTTGCTGTAATCCAACCCCACTCCTTTTGGCGAATGGGACCCATCTGTTGTTGTATCTACAGCACAACAGCTTTTTTCTGTAACAAGGTCCATTTTGATTTGTACTTTTCTTATGTCGTCATGGATTCCTTCAGCCTTTGGCAACGGCACTTCATATTTCTAGAAGTTGCTTTCTTAGTGTTCTCAGAGCCATATTTCACTTGGTAGCCCTTGATCACTAATATGGTTGGATGCAGTAACTTTTTAGAGGGAGACATCACTATGCCACAGTTTTTAAAAATATATGAGCAGCTCGATATTAGATTTGCAGAACAGGTTGATGACCAGGTTACCAGTGAGGGCTCTCCCACATCACCCTCTCTTTTTTCAGAAACCCCACAAAAAATATGTTCTTTGAGGTTAAATGTGCAAGGACTTGGACGACTTTTAGGAGAGTCTAAATATTTCCCCTGTTAAGGGTGTCATATCATCCTTTCAAAATGTCCTGGTCTGAAAATTACATCTTTGATTATAATCTTGCTCACTCTTCCGGTTTTCCAGGATGGCCTATTCTTTCTTTGCTGTCTATTCTGAGCCCAGGCTAACATGAAAATGGTAAGAAGCAGACTTCTGAATTTGCAGAGCTAAGTGAGCACCAAGGTGCATCTTTCGTAGCTATCATGCGAGTGCCTACTGTGGCAGTGGTTTCAGTCAATACAGTCTCTTGCCTCTGGATAAAAACTCTATGAGAATCATAGCCACTGGCCTTCAGACTTTGCATGAATCCAGAATTTTTATCTGTGTAACAGGAACCGATGCTCACTATTGCATTGGTCCAGCTGAAATGCCTGCACCTTGGACCAGTCGATTTTCTATTTGGAGTATAATATTTTCTCTCTGCTGGCAATTCAGGTTGCTTGTGGCAGCACTCGATTGGTTTGACTGTAAATATACTGGCCTACCACAGTGCATGGAAATTTGTTTCTTTCCTAAACTTCTTTAACTGCAGTAGTTTCTTGCTCATCTTGTTTTCCTTGTCAATGCTCTTGGCGCAGGTGACCTCTAGGATCCAGCGATTTGTATGGTAACTTATCTGCAGAATCAAGCAAGGAAGGACCTGTGCTTAAAGGGAAGAAAGTTGCCCACCAGTCGTCTAAAATGTTACTATTTCTCTGTCAGGAGAAAGGACACACTATCCTTCAATGAGTAAGAATCTGTGGTTACAGATAACAGTCTCTCAGTACGTTAACACTGACAGTAAGAAGTCAGGATCTTCCCTCAATTAGTTTTGTGACGCTGAGAAACTGCACTTGTCTAAAATAAGTTTTGGTTTTAATAGGGTATTGGCTAAAGCCTAATCCCGGATTTTCATCCTTCATCTATTGAGACAATGAAACCTGCCACTATCTGCATAACTGTGATCTAATGGTCTAATTCAAAGGCCTACGAATGTAGTCTCTCCATGGCAACATCTACAGTTCTGTCCCTTCTTGAGATTTTTACCATCTCCATCTCAGTCAAGAATCTTTCCCTCATAAACAGGAGGAAGTCAAGATTTAAAAAATGCTATGTTGCCTTCATTTAGATAGCATATGTTGTTGGCCTCACTACTGCCTAGGTTTCTCACCGTCAATAGTCATCTACTGGGCTAGGTCCCCTGTGCTTCAGAGCTAACTTTTTTTCTTTTGTTCACACACAGGCCTGTCTGGATCAGAGGAAGGGAAAGATGTTGACAATGGAATCAGGGGAAAGCAAACCAGGTCGCCATATATTTCTAATAGCGTGTAATTATAAGTTTCAAGTTTGAAAAGATCAGTCTTTGTGCCTGTTCCTATATGGGTTTTGTCGAACAAGGTAATTACCTTCCGTATCGTCGTACCTGGTAGAGGCAATATCTAGCTGCAGATTCCTTACCTTAGAATTCTCCCAAGGCGTCAGACTGGATCTGGAAGATTTTCGTCAGTAGTACCCCTGTGAGCAGTTAGCTGGCGCTATGTGTCCGTTGTTGACGTCATCCAGACCGGAAGTGACATTGCGAGTTCTATATAGGCGCCGCTCTGGCAACCTGACGTCAGCTTCTTTCCACGCTAGAAGAGCAGAGCCATGAAGAAACTGACTATTGGTGCACCAAAACTAAGGCAATGAAAGGGAGTCCCTGCCCCTACAAATCAGTTCACAGAAAGGGGAAGATGGGTGGGACAGTACGATATTGTCTCTATCAGATAAGGTGTTATCAAAGGTATGTAACTTGTTCATCTGATAAAGAATTCTAGCTGCAGATTCCGAATAGATACACAAGCAATAACATCCCTGGAGGTGGGTCTACGAACCAAGTTCATACTAGAAAGTCCTGTAGGACCAAAAAGGCAAAGTGGCCATCCCTATGGACCCAACTGTCCAGGAAGTTTTTGATAAATGTGTGCAGAGATGGACATGTTGCCACCTGACAGATGTCAAGGACTGGAACTCTGCGTGCTAACACCATGGTTGCAGCTTTGGCTCAGATAGAAAGAGCATGTAAACCGTGAGGAGGTTGCTTTTTGGCCAGTGCTTAGCAGATCTTAATGCAGACTATGACCCACCTGGAAATGGTCCACTACTACACTGCCAAATGTTTTTCAAACCCATATACCCTATAAAGAGTTGGTCATCCACCCGTAATTTTTTTGAATGATCAAGGTAGAATGCCAACGCTCTCTTTGGGTACAGGGGGTGGAGTCTCCTCTTTCATGGAAGGATGTGACGGTGCATAAAAAGTAGGTAAGGTTATGGATTGGCCTACATGCAAGTGCATAACCACTTTGTGGCAGAATAGAGGCAATAGTGCAAAGGCCCACTTTGTCAAGATTGACAGAAAGGTAGGGTGGTTTAGATGACAATGCCTTCAGCCCACACACCCCGCTGGCAGATGTAAAGGCCACAAGGAAAGCTGTTTCCAAAATGAGAAGCCTGAGAGGACAATTGTGGAGAGGCTTGAAAGGAGAGCACATCAGAATGGTCAAAAACAAGTTCAGATCCCATTGGGGCATAATGAATGGGGATGAAATAAAAAGATGGGTAAGGTCTTTGAGGAACCTTTGTAGAATAGGAGACTTAAACAAATAAAGATGATCAGGCAACCGCAAAAGAGCAGAATAGGAAACAAATAACTTTTCAGAGTGCCCATGGCAGCGCCCTGCTGGGCCAGAGAAAGAATGAACAACAGGATCTCAGAGAGAGGGGCAGAAAGGAATTCAACAGACTTGTCTTTCTTCTGACAGGCATTTGGTATTTAGGTGGAGGGACGCCTTGCTCTCAAGATATTGTTACAGGCTTTGGGAGGAAGGTCAAAGGCTGTCAACTGTCGCCGCTCAATCTTCAAAAAAGAATGTGGAGAATGGACAGGCTTGGGTGCAGAACCCTTCCCTGCTGCTGCAGAAAATCCTCTCAAAGAGGCAGTCTGATCGGAGGATCGAAGCAGGTCTGGATACCAGACTCTCCGTGCCCACTCAAGAGCCACAAGGATTACTTGGGCCCAGCCATTCTTTATTTTCTTGAGAAGTGGTACTGGCGGAAAGGCGTACAGGAGGCCTGAGTTCCACTCAAGACGAAAAGTGTCTTTGAGAGATTGCCACATTGGAACTTCAACATGCAAAATTGCTGACATGTCGCATTCGCTTCAAAGATGAACAGATCTGACCAAGGCTCTCCCCACTGCTGAAAGACTTAACGCCACTTCCAGATGGAGATGCCATTCATTATCCACAAGACGTTTTTGTTTGGTTAGCCCGCTTTGGCGTTCAGACATCCTTCCAGATGTTGAATCACTGTGAATATGCCCTGCTGTTCCAGCCACGTCCAGAGGCACAAAACCTCTTGACAAAGGATCCAAGACCCTACCCAGCCCTATTTGTTGCAGTATCACATGGCAGTGGTGTTGTCCATGAAAAACCTGCACCATCTTTCCCTTGGAAAGGCTTTCAATGCCAGCTGGATCGCTTGGAGCTCCAACAGATTGATGTGTAGTCCGGTTGCCACAGGACACCAGATGCCTCTGATCTCTACCTCTCACAGATAGATGCCCCATCTTAGAAGTGATGCATCTGTCAATACTGTCAGATCTGGTTGCGGAAGGGAGAGGGATCTGCTTCTGACCTAACTGCAGTTCGTTAACCACCACTTTAGATATTTTGCTTTCCCCTTCGAGATCTGGACCTGGTCGGAGAGATTCCCCTTATGCTGCTGAACAAACTGGAACTTCAGGACCCACTCCAGAGCCCGCATATGCCATCTGGCATGTGTCACCAGCAGGATGCAGGAGGCCATGAGGCCCAGCAGCCTCAGTCATTCTCACTGAAATCCAAGATAGAGGCTCAAACATTAGTATCGTAGCCTGAATATCCTGGGCTCGCCCAAAACTGCACTGCATCCAGAACAGCTCTGATGAATAAGAGCGTCTGAGAGGGAGTCAGGTGCGACTTTGGCACGTTTAAAGTGAACCCCAGCAAATACAGGAGGTCTGACGTAGTCTGGGGGTGGGAGACTACAGCCTGGGGCCAGCTCGCCTTTAATAGCCAGTCATCAAGATAGGGGGAAGACTGAAACCCCTGATCCCCACAGATGAGCTGCAACCACCACCATCACCCTGGTCAACACCCGAGGGCCGCTGGTAAGGCCAAAGGGGAGAACAGTGAACTAAAAGTGTTTGTGGCTTACCGTGAACCGCAAGTAATGTCCATGGGCGGGCAGGACGGGAATATGAAAATAAGCATCCTGCAAGTCCAATGCTTACATCCAGTTACCTGGTCTGGGGAAATGCCTTCCTTGCCACGGTTACCCCTTAACTTTTTGCCTTTTGTTGATGCTAGTTTTGATTGAAAGTGTGCTGGGATCCTGCTAACCAGGCCCCAGCACCAGTGTTCTTTTCCTAAACTGTACCTTTGTTCCCACAATTTGCACAGCTCTGGCACACAGATAAGTCCCTTGTAAATGGTACCCCTGGTACCAAGGGCCCTGATGCCAGGGAAGGTCTCTAAGGGCTGCAGCATGTCTTATGCCACCCTGGGGACCCTCACTCAGCACATGCACACTGCCTCACAGCTTGTGTGTGCTGGTGGGGAGAAAATGACTAAGTCGACATGGCACTCCCCTCAGAGTGCCATGCCAACCTCACACTGCCTGTGGCATAGGTAAGTCACCCGTCTAGCAGGCCTCACAGCCCTAAGGCAGGGTGCACTATACCACAGGTGAGGGCACAGTTGCATGAGCAATATGCCCCTACAGTGTCTAAGCCAAATCTTGGACATTGTAAGTGCAAGGTAGACATAAAGAGTATATGTCTGGGAGTCTGTCAATTACGAACTCCACAGTTCCATAATGGCTACACTGAAATCTGGGAAGTTTGGTATCAAACGTCTCAGCACAATAAATGCACACTGATGCCAGTGTGGGATTTATTGAAAAATGCACACAGAGGGCATCTTAGAGATGCCCCCTGTATACTAGTCCGACTCTTAGAGTTAGGCTGACCAGTTCCTGCCAGCCTGCCACAACCAGACGAGTTTCTGGCCACATGGGGTGAGCGCCTCTGTCACTCTGCGGCCAGGAACAAAGCCTGCACTGGGTGGACGTGCTTCTCACCTCTCCCTGCAGGTACTCTAACATCTGGCAGTGAGCCTCAAAGGCTCATGCCTGTTATTACGGCGCCCCAGGGCATCCCAGCTAGTAGAGATGCCCGCCCCTTCGGACATAGCCCCCACTTTTGGCAGCAAGTCCGGAGGAGATAATGAGAAAAACAAGGAGCCGTCACCCACCAGTCAGGACAGCCCCTAAGGTGTCCTAAGCTGAGGTGACCCCTGCCTTAGGAAATCCTCCATCTTGTTTTGGAGGTTTCCCCAATAGGAACAGGGATCTTCCCCCCTCCCCTCAGGGAGGAGGCACAAAGAGGGTGTAGCCAACCTCCAGGACAGTAGCCATTGGCTACTGTCCCCCAGACCTAAACACACCCCTAAATTGAGTATTTAGGGGTGACCCTGAACCCAGGAAATTAGATTCCTGCAAACTAAAGAAAGAAGAAGGACTGCTGACCAGAAAGTCCCGCAGAGACGACGGAGACGACAACTGACTTGGCCCCAGCCCTACTGGGCTGTTTCTAGACTCAAAGAACCTGCACAGCGACGCATCCAGAGGGACCAGCGACCTCCGAGGACTCAAAGCACTGACCTGCTCTTAAAGGACCAAGAACCTCCAGAGGACAGCAGCTCTGTCAAGAAACAACAACAAAGCAAGCAACTTTAAAGAGACTCCAATTTCCCGCCAGAAGTGTGAGTCTTCACACTTTGCACCCGAAGCCCCGGCTCGAGTTCAGGACAACCAACACAGCAGAGAGGACTCCCTGAGTCGACCTCCCTGCACCCCCACAGCGACACCTGCTTAGACGACCCAGAGGCTCCCCCTGACTACCTGGTAACAAAGGAACCCGATGCCTGGACCAAGCACTGCACCCGCAGTCCCCAGGGCCGAGAGGAACCACCTACCAGTGCAGGAGTGACCAGCAGGTGCCCTCATCCTAGCCCAGTTGGTGGCTGGCCCGAGAAGCCCCCTTATGCCCTGCCTGCATCGCCAGAGTGAACCCTGGGTCCCTCCATTGTTTTCTACAGCAAACCCGACATCTACTTTGCACACAGTACCCGGCCACCCCTGTGCGTCTGAGGGTGTGTTCTGTGTGCCTGTGTGTCCCCCACCCACCCCCCCCCAGTGCTCCACAAAACGCCCCTGGTCTTCTCCCCGAGGATGCAGGTATTTGCCTGCTGGCAGACTGGAACCGAAGCACCCCTGTTCTCTATAGGTGCCTATGTGTTTTGGGCCCTCCTTTGACCTCTGCACCTGACCAGCTGTATGTTGCTGGTGCAGTGGCTTTGGGGTTGCCTTGAACCCTCAACGGTGAGCTGCCTATGCCCAGGAGACTGAACTTGTAAGTGCTTTACTTACCTGAGAAACTAACCACAACTTACCTCCCCCAGGAACTGTTGATTTTTGCACTGTGTCCACTTTTGAAATAGCTTATTGCCATTTTAACCAAAACTGTATGTACTACTGTTTTAAATCAAAGTTCTATACTTACCTGTGTGAAGTACCTTACAATTTAAGTACTTACCTACAAGCTTGACTCTTGTGGTTCTAAAATAAATCAAGAAAATATATTTTTCTCTATAAAAACCTATTGGCCTGGAGTTGAGTCTTTGAGTGTTTGTTCTCATGTATTGCCTGTGTGTGTACAGCAAATGCTTAACACTACCCTCTGATAAGCCTACTGCTCGACCACACTACCACAAAATAGAGCATTAGTATTATCTAATTTTGCCACTATCAACCTCTAAGGGGAACCCTTGGACTCTGTGCACACTATCGCTCACTTTGAGATAGTATATACAGAGCCAGCTTCCTACACTTGGATCTAGTGCATATAGAACCTGAGCCAATATCAGCATCTTGAACTACTCCTTCTTGAGAAACAGACTGAGGGAATAAAGGTCTAGGACAGGGCGGAGGCACATGTCATTTTTGGGGACCAGAAAGTAGCAGGAATAGCACACACAGTCTACTTCTCTCTTAAGAATCCACTCTATGGATCCCTTGGCCAAGAGACCATAACTTCCTTGGGGAGAAGGGTCAAATGATCCCCTGTCATCTGATCATACAATGGTGGCATGGATGGAGAGGTAGTCTTGAAGGGGCGGGAGTACCCCCCACAGACTATCTCCAAATCCCACATGTCTGACATGATGGACTGCCAGCAGAACAGGTGATAGTGAATCCTGCCGCCAACTGTCCAATAGTGTCGGAGAGTCAGACTAGGAAGGTTTATAGGGTGGCAGACTGTCCAGATTGCTGGCAACCTGATCCATGAGAACGGTGGATCCGCACACTTGGGCACACAGAAGCTTGGCGGTATGTGCAGCACAGTGGCTGGCCAGGAATTTGCACCATTGGAGAACCCTTTTGTAGCCACAAAAGGTAGGAAAGGCAGACTGGGGGGGGTAGGGAGCGGCTGCCGTGAGGCAGCACTTGCACAACTGTATCCCATGGCGTGTGGGAATGACAGCCCAAAAGGCATGTGATGTTCACGGACCGCAATGCAAGGCTGGCGGAAGAAAACATCTTCTTACCAAGTGAGTCTCACATTTTGGGTTAACTATCTGGGGAAGCAGAAGGGAACATGCCCTGGGAGGCAGAGGCTTGGACCACCAAGCTTTTAGGGGTGGGGTGTAGCAGTAAGAAACATGGGGCCTCAGGTGCGTGGCGATGGCAGCAGGCAATCGTCCTGTTCACAGGAGCCTCTGTGCCGGGTTTGGACCAGGTACCCAGTTGGACGTCAGATAGGGTCTCATTAAATGAGAGCAGGGGTTCTGAGGTGAAAACTCCAGGTTGCAGTACCTCTGTCAAGAGAGTAGTCTTGATGGCCAACAAAGTTAGCTGAAGTTCCAGGACCTCAGTTGCCCTCCTCACCATCAAGAAGCTCCCTCCCTCTATAGTCACAGCAGTGGGAGAAAGCATGCCAGTATCTGGAGAAGTATCCAGTCCGTTGGCCTCACACCCAAGTCTTCACGCCAGTCCACTGCTTCATGAGGGTGGTATTCTAAAGGGTACAGCGACCCCTCCCATTCATCCTAGAAGCCTAACCCATAGCAAAAGGGCTCAGGGTCTGATCTAGGAGGCAGGGCTCCTGCCAGCGCTGAAGTTGGCATCGTACAATGCCCATCCAGCTGTGTCATAGTCGGCGATCAAAATGGGGATTGCGCTGTCCACTGTTGTGGACAACGGGGAAGGTCAAGGTTGTGCAAATGGTACTGGCCCGGATCCAATACTGGATCCCGGGATGGCCCTCGGCGCCGAGGCCAAAGAAGCCAGGATCTGCAGGCCCCAAAGGAGCTCCAGCGGTGTCAGGCTGCACAAAAATGAGGTGTATGACCACATAAAACTCACTGAGTTGGGCAGGGGTCACTCCAGCTGCCAGAAACTCAGGGAGGCATGGAGTTGGCCCAGGCACAGGTTCTGCAGAACGAGGCCTAGAGCATAGACACTCCCTCGTCTCGTCAGCCAATGGACGAGGAGAAGTCAAAGAACACTTCGACTTCATGGATTTCATTTTGTGCCTTGAGTTACCAGATTTTCTGAGGACTTGGAATTGGGCGACGACAAGTGAGGACTCATGATCAATCCTAGGACCTTCCTCTAGACCAAGATCTCAACTTGCGCAGAGCTGAGTGCTGGGCTGCCATCAGCTTCAGGAACTGCTCCCTCAAAGCCTTTGAATGCATTGCCCGGCACTTAGAGCACGAATTCTAGTTGTGGTCACGTTCCAGGCACCGAAGACACATGAAGTGCGGATCTATCAAAGACATTGCCCGATGACACGTTCTGCATGGTTTGAAGCTAGCCTTTTTGGAGGACATCTTCGACCAAATAGGAGCAGAAACTCAAAAAAAGTTGACCCAAAAAAAAAACATCGAAAAAGCCAGTCAAAAATTAGCTGAGCGGTAGCTCTCTTCGGATAAGCGCTTGCTGGCATGGAAAGAAAATAACTGACGTCAGGTGGACTATATAGGATCCACATGTCTAATGCAGACGACAACGGATGCAGAACCCCATTGACACCACTTAATGGCACAAGGGGGTACTGTCACGAAAATCTTTCGGATCCAGTCTGATTGTTAATTAATTTACTCTAGGACGGAGTGACAACAGAAGACGTGAGCTATTCTCTATATTTCAGCCTTTGAATTTTTCTTCATTTGTGTTATTGTGGGAGATAATGTAGTATGATCACTTTATATTATGCATCCCTTCCACCAATGCTTGGTGATGGATCAGCTACTTCCACATTTATATTTACAAGGAAGGAGTCTGCTGTTTTTTAGGTCTCTCTGAGACCTTTTGTTTTCTATCAGTGGTCTTGGAGACTGTCTATTGCTGATCAATGGTTGGCTTCACTGTCACTCCTATGCTTGCCTCTTATTGGACAGCTGCCATATACTTCTGCCTCTTTGTTTGTCTCTTGTCTGGAGTATAGATGCATTACTTGTGTCCTACAACTTCTCATTTTTTAGGGGTTACTATTTTCTTAGGATTTATGCACTCCACCAGAATGTATCTTTTTCAACTAGTCCCTCGTGTACTTCTCCTCCCACTGTGTTGCTCTGCTGACTGTCTGCTTGCCCTCGCATGCCCTACCTTCTTCTGTTGTGAGTGTTGGCTTGGCCCCACCCTCCCTCTGTTCACTGTCAGAGTTCGCTTGCTCTCGCCCTCCTTCTCTCGGTTTGTTGTCTGTGATGGCTTGCCCGATCCCTCTCCCCGTTCATTGCTTGTGCTGCCCTTACCCCTCCCCTCCGTTGTCCTGGTCAGCTGCACCACCACCAACAGCAAAAAAAAAAAAGAAAAAAAAAATGCACTAAGAGGAGGATATAAATGGACACGTCTTAGTGCTTTCCCTCCCACATCCTCTGTTCTCAGTGTTGCCTCCTACCCCTCCCTCCCTCCCTCCCTTCCACAATGAACAAAGTACTGTAAAGAACCCAGTACTGGCCAAGACGTAGCATAGTTTCTTTTTTTTTTTTTTTTTTACTTTCAGCCATGCAGTTGTGCTGCTGTACAACATAGCTAAAACTCATATGGCAAGACCTATTGGGTTTGCCAATGTTTGTTCCATTTTCCTTGAAGTTCTGCAAGATTTTGTCAGTATTGTTCTCATTCTGATGACAACTATTTAACGTTGGCATGGGTGTTTGTGGATTTATGACAACCTTCTGGGATCTTTCTCAGGCGATACATGTGCTACAGTGAGTGGTTTAAGAGTTCTCCCAGCTTTTGGGTTAATATAAAATACCAAAGTTTGTGAGTGCGCTGATTGTGAGGTTTCAGAAGGGTGTCCATTAACAAGATACTGCAATAGAAGCAGCCTTTCTGCCAGATATGTAAGATTTTTAACATAGCCTGAAATCCTGTAAGCATTATTTAGAGAAGGTGTGAAAAATACCGGTCAATTTTGCTTTTCTCATTGCAAGAGGGCAAAACCACCTTAGGGGGCTAAGGAAATATACCTGGGTGTACCCCCCACAAAGTGGGGGGGTTTGTGACAAGGAAATCAAAGAAGACCTGGAGTAATGAAGATCATGAAAAGCAAGCAAAACAACCACTTCTTTTGTCCTTCCTCCGTTGAGTATGACAAGAAATGTCTCGACCACACCACTATACCAGCAGTGCTTAATTTGTAAAAGAATAAGTGTGGGGCCCAAACGTTTGTTCAAAACCCTACAAACTGTACTATCAAAAGGTCAGGATGCTGAATACCAAGGCTGCGTAGTGATTCCACTTCATGCCCCTTTAATCTACTACCAAACACTCTTTCTCATGTTTGCAGTTTATTTTTTATCTGTGCTTTCCAGCTATATCCCTATTTTTCCATTTTCTCCTTTACCTCTTTTGTATTTATCCTTCTCTTGTCTCCGATCAGAATCTGATGAGGGAAAAGAAATGCTTGTCCCCAAGAATGAGTGTCAGTGGGCTAGACCTGCATCCACATTGTATATCAGAAGAAAGTAGACAACCTCATCCATATGACAGCAATATAGGAAACCAAATGCATATCCACAAAGGAATTATGGAAAAGAATTGGCACCTGGGCCAGTTAAGAACTATTATAGGAATTTCCAGATATCTGAAACCTAATCAAGAATTGCACGGCCTTGCAAGATCTAAAGAAGAGGATCTAATACAGTGGCCTTTTCAGGAAAGCAACAGATCAGCACCTGACTGGGTATGAAAAACGATGGTCATTTTTGGGTCAGTTGCCTTCTTGCCCACATTCAGAATTAACTTAAGCTTCACCTAGTCAGAGTCTGGGTGTTTTTCATTGTCAACTGTGTACCAGGCATGACCCCTTCTTGTAGCTAGTCACAATGAATAGGCCTCAACAGACTGCTATGCCAAAGAGAACAACAACAGGAGGAGTTAGCTTCAGCTGTGATGCAACCCTCCACCTTCAGAGGCACAAACAGGCCTGGTCCCATAACTCCGATGGTGGCAATAGATGTGCATGATTGACTAAATCAACAAGCAAGAAACACCAAGCCCAAAAGGATAGATACCACAGGGAAGCAGCAGCAGCAACTGCTCTGGACTTCTGTACACAGCTGGGGAATGGTACTCACCTCAATGGTGCAATGACATCTTGGACAACAGGGAGGGTTTGATGCAAGAGACAACAGCTCAAAGGTGCTTAGCACCATCCAACGGGGCCTTGTACTGATAGCAGTATGTTGAGTACAGATGTGCACTGGAAGACTCGTCCTCAAACAAGTCCTACACATGTAATGCAAGTCACCAGCTGTAAGCAGTTGGCAAACCAACGCCTAAGGCTGAAGGCTGGGTGGGGTTCATCAGCTAGAATAAAATAGAGAAAACCAGGAAATACGACATGCACAGAAAGGGTCTGAATGTGAGAGAAAAATGGTGACTGGAAGGATGCACATATGTAAAAGAATACAAGCATTTGCAATGTAATAGGTCTTGTATTTGTTGAGTTAGAGCTATTGGCATTGTTAATTCAAAACTGGATTTTCTTGTCACATACATTGGCTAACCCTGTCTTATAATTTTTTCTTCTCCTGCCATGTTTTGGTGGTCACTGTCGGCTACTGACATCAGAAATCACAAGCCCTTGAGAAGAGACAAGAAGATGACTGCACTACCTCTGTAAACGCCTGAACAGAAATTGGAAAATGAGGCTGGAAAAGTGTTTTCTTTTTATTTTAACATAATGAAGTCTTGAAGGCGTTCTTATCTCACATTTCAATGAGCAGAGCAGCCTGAGAAGATTTATGGCCCTAAAACAGGAGAAAGCAATGCGCTGTGTGCGATGTCTTAAGTGCTGGCAGGGAGGGGCCCTGGAAAGAGAGATTCGAGACGCGATGCAAGGCTAAGCAAGTTTCACATCATTGCGTCTAGGTTTAGCTACGTTCTACTAGAAAGGGCATATTGTGACTTTTGTGAGCAGTGAGCTAAACAACTAGGTGATTCTTTTGTAAAATAAGCTTATTTTAGGAGCCAGAGGTAAACAAGGACAGCACTGGAATAAAGCCAAAACAAATGTCAGCGACATGAAGGAGATGGGAGGAACAGAATGCTACAATAAAACGCAGGCAGTTATCAGCCTAAAAAACCCACAGTGAAAGAGCAGCACCAAAGAAACAACAAAAATAGTCAGTCACAGATAAAGAAACCAAAGTGGAATAATACAGTAGCTGGTCACTGTTCTGAAATAGAAAAGGGAGGGAGAAAAAGGCAGAACTGGTCACTAGCGAGCAAGAATTCTTAAAGGGTACTGCAACCAACAAATGAAATAGGTCTAAGCCATAAGGAGTATATTAAAAGTATATACGTGGTTGACTACTTATGCTGGACCTAAAAAGGAGTATCCACATAACACATGTGCAATAGTTGAAGGTGTCACCCATCAAAAGTGCCCTTTTAAAAAAAATAATAATAATAATAAAAAATAAAAAAATAAAATAAAATACACAGATGAAAGTAGTTTCTACCACAATCACAAAATAGTAGGGTACCCACATCGCGGGCATTTAAAAAAGAACACACATAAGTATATACTTTTTTGTTTTTACTGGAGCATATGTGATCTCTCATATAGACACAGACTAAATTAGTTTCTCTGCTTTGCCATTTGGTTCATCACTAAATTCTGAAACCTTTTTTGACGATTCTAAATCTTATCTCCTTTTACCTTTACTATCCATCACAATGAATTCAATGATTTATAAACAGAATACAGGCATGGAATCTAAGATAAGCTAATACTGTACATATTAGTTCAGGACAACACTTAGTCATCCATTCATTCTAATAACCTGACAATAGCCAGGTCTCACAAAACCAAATGTGAATTTGCAATATTTCATCTTGAGTTAAATTTGGTGTACAGCACATAACTGTCTTTTTATGGTTTCAAACATTTGCAATTTTTCAACAAAGCAGGAGTTTCAAATTGAAAATGAAAATTATTTGGAATTAAGCAAAAATGCTAATCCCATGACATCACTTTAAACAGCTCCATAAATCTAATTCCCAAATGAGAATTATATACAGGGGTTGTGAAAACTAAAGAACAAGTTACTTACCTTCAGTAACTAATTATCTGATAGAGAGATATTCTAGTTGCAGATTCCTTACCTTAGAATTTCCACCAGGCCTCAGTCTGGATGTGGAGATTATTTTTTTCGATCAGTACCCTTAGGTGGCGTCAGTCAATTCTGTCAGTCAATTCTGTGTCCATTGTTGGCGTCGTGGTTGCCCGATATGACGTCAAAAGTTGTATATAGGTACCACCGTGGTGCGCTGACATCAGTTTCTTTTCATGACTTTCCATGCCAGAAGTGCAGAGCCATGAAGAACACTGACTCTGGTGTGCTAGAACTATGGCCCTGAAAGGGAAGTCCCTGTCCCTAGAAATCAGCTCACAGAGCAGGGAGGATAGGTAGGTCGGTGAGCAATCTGCAACTAGAATATGTTTCTACCAGATAATTTGTTACTGAAGAGACTTCTAGTTAAATATTCCTCACCTTAGAATAGATGCCAAGCAATACTATTCCCTGGAGGTCAGACTGTGAATCAAGATCATACTAGGAAGTCCTGTAGGACTGAACGGCCAAAGAACCGTCCCTTTGGACAAGACTGTCCAGACAGCAGTGTTTAGTAAATGTGTGCAAGGATGCATACATGACTGCCTGGTAGATGTCCAGGACTGGAACTCACGTGCTAAAGCGGTGGCTGCAGCTGTTGCTCTGGTAGGATAAGCAGGCAAGTTCTCCTGGGGTGGCTTCTTAGCCAATGTGTAGCAATTTAAATGCAGAGACCCACCTGTAGGAAAGTACCCCTCTTTTTGGCATGGTTATCCCCACTTTTTGCCTGTTGTCAGTGTGTTTTGACTGTGTTTACTGGAAGCCTGCTAACCAGGACCCCAGTGACTGTGCTCTCTCCCTCTAAATGTGGTTGTCCCCGACTTAGTACACCCCCAAATTGGAATACTGGTACCCCCATCTAAGTCCCTAGCATATGGTACCTAGGTACCCAAGGCACTGGATCACCAGGGGTTCCCCATGGGGTGCAGAATGTTTTATCCCACCCATGGGAGCCCATGCAAAATGTGTCTGCAGGCCTGCCACTGCAGCCTGCGTGAAAAGGTGCATGCACCCTTTCACTACAGGCCACCGCACCAGGTCACTGGAAGTCACCCCTATGGCAGGCCCTGCTAGCCCAGAGGGCAGGGTGCACGTACCTGTGTTTGAGGGCACCCCTGCATGAGGACAGGTGCCCCACGAACTCCAGCTCCATTTTCATGGACTTCGTGAGTGCGGGAAAACCATTTTACACGTGTACTGTCCAGCTACATAATGGTAACTCCGAACCTAGGCATGTTTGGTATCAAACATGTTGGAATCATTCCCCAATGCTGCTGCCAGTATTGGTTGTATGATTCCATGCACTCTGGGGGCTCTAAGAGGATCCCCAGCTTTGCTCCTACCAGTTTGCAGGATTTTCCCGGGTAGCCCTCACTTCTGCTATCCTACTGACTGGTTTCTGCTCAAGCCCAGGAAAGCAGAACAAAGGATTTCCTTTGGGAGAGTGGTGTTACTCTCTCATTTTGGAAATAGGTGTTATATGGCCTGGGAAGGGTAGCCTCCACAAGCCACTAGTATGCTCTGAAGGGCACATTTGGTGCCCCCCTCGCGCCCCCGTCCCTGTTCTGGCACGAAACTGGACAATGGAAAGGGGAGTAACACTCCCCTGTCTATCACCACCCCAGGGGTGGTGCCCAGTGCTCCTCCAGGTGGGCACTTAATTTTGCCATCTTGAATCCAAGGTGGGCAGAGGTCCTTGGGAGCATCTGAGTAGCCAGGTCAGGTAGGTGTCGTCACAGGCCCCTCCTGATAGGTGGTCACCATGCTAGGTGACCAATATCCCCCTTTAGGACTAGACAGGGTCTCTCTTTTGGGTGGGTCTTTAGATTTGACATGCAAGATTCCAGCAGGACTCCTCTGCAACATTTACTTTGACATATGGCCACTGGAACCACAACTGGACTTCACAGGAACCTAGAATCTGCAGCTTCAGCAATGAGTTCGCTCTAAAACATGTTTCTCCAGCTCCTTCCAGCAACTGCAACATTTCCCTGGCTCTGCATCCTCTGAGGGCAGTAAGTCTTCAGCTTGCACAAAGATGCAAGAAGGAATCACCATTGGAGTGAAGGACGCTCTCCCCTGCCTCCGCAGGCACCAACTGCGACGACCACCTGCTGCGTGAGTCCTCTCTCCTGCAACTCTGTGTGGATCCTTCAACACAGGTTGTGGTCTTCAATGGTTCCCTTGGTCCTCTCTACCAGCTGTCCAACTTTGGAGGTGGTGAATCTTTGCCCCTCCTTGCAGGACGGTTCCCTCTGTGCACCATGACTCTTGCAACTACCAAGGCTTGTTGTCTTCATCCAAGGGACCTTCAGGCTCCGTGTAGCTCCAGCCTCCAGCACTCTGCCCTGCAACTCAGACTCCTGCCTGCTGCTCCAGCGACGTGGGACTCCTTCCCAGGTGTGCTGAGTGGACCTCACTGTGACTCTTGTGGCTGCTGCCTGTGAATTGCCTGTGAGGGCTGCATCCACGACTTCCTGCTCTCCTGACTGCTGGGGTCACCTGGGACTCCCCTCTCCTTGGGTTGAGTCCCCTCCGACCTTCCTGGTCCCCAGAAGCGCTGCAAAACGTATGCACCTTTTGCCTTTGCCAAGGCTTGTTGGTGGGTTTTCCAGACCACTGACGGACTGCAACACTTCTTCCAACGTGTGACATTGACTGCATCATTTCTGGAACTCTTCCTCTGCTCCTGTGCTGCATAGTCGACTCCTGGTCTTCACTGTCGACCTGGTCCTGTATATCCAGAAGGGTGGGTAGTGGCTCCTACCCCAACCAGACACTCCAAATGGAACTGGTCCCTTTCATTTGCAGGTCCTCTTCTGTCAGGATCCATCTTCTGTTTCTTCCAGTCTTGCTTGGGTCTTGCGCAGTCCTTTTACAAAGTTTCCCTGTGGGTTTGGGAAAAAATAGGTACTTAATCTTCTCTCCTGGTCGCTGGGGGGCACTCTGGTAATGACCTTTTGGGGGTTCCTAGTTCCCCCTGCTCCCCTCTACAGATTCCACTTACCTGGGTGGGGGTCTGCCTTTCGCATTCCATTTTTTTAGTATATAGTTTGGTCTCCCACTAGCATCACTATCGTCTACTGTCATTGCACTGTTTTCTTTTGCTTTCTATACAAGGTGTATATAATAGTGTGTTTACTCACCTGCTAGGAGAGTGTTACTTATGTAGTATTTTAGTATTTGTGTCACTAGTTCGGTAACAAAATATCTGATACAGACAAGATTCCTTACCTTAAAATTTCACCCAGGCGAGAGACTGATCTGTGGATTTTTCTTCGAGCAATACCCTTGTGCATCGGTAGGTGGCGTCGTTGGCGTTGAAGTAGCCGTGATGACGTCGGGAGTAGTATATAGACGCCGCCTTCGCACAGTGACGTCAGTTTCTTTTAACAACTTTCTACGCCAAAGCGCAGAGCCACTAAGAACATTGAGAATGGTGCAACAGAGCTAAGGACCCGTCCCTAGAAATCAGTTCGCAAGCGGGGAGGATGGGTGGGCGGTAAGGACTCTGCAACTAGAATATCTCTCTACCAGATATTTCATTACCGAAGGTAAGCAACTTGTACATCTGATAGAGACTTCTAATTGCAGATTCCTTACCTCACAATAGATACCCAAGCAATGCCATCCTCGAAGGTGGGCTGGGAACCAAGATCATAGTAGGAAGTCATGAAGGACCGAATGACCAAAGTAGCCGTCCCGACAGACCTGACTGTCCAGGCAGTAGTGTTTAGCAAACATGTACAGGGACTCCCACGTAGCTGCCTGGCAGATATCCAGGACAGGAACTGCGCGTGCTAACGCAGTGGAAGCAGCAGTTTCTCTGGTGGAATGAGCATGCAAGCCCTCAGGGGGTTGCGTCTTGGCCAAAGCGTAGCACATTTTGATACAAAGAAGCACCAATCGAGAGATGGTACGCTTTTGCACCGCCTTCCCTTTTATCGCACCCACATACAAGACAAAGAGTTGATAGTCCACCCGAAAATCTTTAGTACGATTAAGATAGAACGCCATAGCTCTTTTTGGGTCCCGACGATGGAGTCTCTCCTTATCATGAGAAGGATGTGGGGGTGCGAAGAAAGTAGGCAGGGTGAGGGACTGGCCTACATGAAAAGGCATAACAACCTTTGGAAGGAAGGAAGCCTTAGTGCGCAACGCCACTTTGTCAGGGTGCACAGACAAGAATGGCGGTTTAGACAAAAGGGCTTGAAGCTTACTCACCCTGCGAGCAGAGGTGAGGGCAACAAGAAAGACAGTTTTGAAGGTGAGGAGCCGTAAGGGACAGTTGTGAATCGGCTCAAAGGGAGTACACATTAAATCAGTAAGGACAAGATTGAGGTCCCATTGAGGCATGATAAAGTGTGCGGGAGGAAATAAATGGGTGAGGCCTTTTAGGAATCTACTCACAATAGGAGATTTAAAAAGTGAGGGCTGATCAGGTAACCTAAGGGAGGCTGAAATGGCAGATAAATACCCTTTAATGGTGTCCAAAGCAGAGCCCTGCTGGGCCAAAAAAGAAAATGAACAGAAGAACCTCGGATAGAGGGGCAGAGAGGGGATTAACAGATTTGTTGGTGCACCATGCCACAAATTTATTCCAGCGAAAGGCATATACAGTTTTGGTGGAGGGATGTCTGGCTGCCGAGATAACATTGCAGACTTCGGGGAGAAGATCAAAAGTCGCCAACTGGTGCCGCTCAATCTCCATCCATGAAGTCGGAGGTTGGACAGGTTCGGTGAGCGACTGTCCCCTGCTGCTGTGACAGATGATCTGCCCGAAGAGGCAGTCTGGGTGGAGGATCGATGGACATGCTCAATAGCTCTGGAAACCAGACTCTCCGTGCCCAGTCCGGAGCCAAGATGACTTAGGCCCGGTTGTTCCTGATCTTCTTGAGAACTCTGGGCAGAAGTGGTATAGGTGGAAAGGAGGCCGGAGTTCCCCTCGAGACGAAAAGTGTGTCCGAGCAAGTGCCACCCTGGAAACTCCAATGCTCAAAACAGCTGACATTTCGAGTTCTCTGCGGAGGCAAACAGATCTAACCAAGGCTCTCCCCACTGCAGAAAGAGACCTTGCACCGACTCCGGATGGAGACGTCATTCGTGATGGGCTGTGCCTAGATGGCTGAGTTTGGCCGCTCTGGCGTGACAAAGGGTCCAGGACCCTACTCCGCCCTGTTTGTTGCACTACCACATGGCGGTAGTATTGTTCGTGAACACCTGCACTACTTTCCCTTTGAGTGAGGGAAGAAATGCTTTCAACGCAAGCCTGATCGCCCGGAGCACCAGAAGACTGATATGGAGCCCAGACTGTGCCGGAGACCAAAGGCCCCTGATCTCCGCCTCTCCCATGTGGCCACCCCAACCGAGAAGTGGCGCATCTGTCACTATAGATAAATCTAGTTGGGGATGGGAGAGGGATCTGCCATGGATCCAATGCGGATTCAAAAGCCAACACTGCAGGTCTTTCGCAGTCTCCGAGGAGATCTGGACCATGCCAGAGATGCTGCGCCCACTGGAACTTCGGGTCCCACTGCAGAGCCTGCATATGCCATCTGGCATGTGTTACTAGCAGGAAGCAGGAGGCCATGGGGCCCAGCAGCCTCAGAGTCAGTCACACTGAAACCCAAGAACGAGGCCAAAAGATTGGAATCATAGCCTGAATGTTTTGGACTCGCTTTTTGGGAGGATAAACCCGAAACTGCACTGTGTCCAGAACAGCTCCAATGAAGGGGAACGCCTTAGAGGGAGTCAGGTGTAACTTCAGCACGTTTATAGTGAACTCCAGTGTGGGCAGGAGGTCCGCCGTAGTCTGAAGGTGGGAGACTACTTTCTGGGGCAAGTCCGTCTTCAACAGCCAGTCGTCGAGGTAGGGGAAGACTGACACCCCTAGCTTGCGCAGATGAGCTGTGAACACTGCAATCACTTTGGTGAACTCCTGTGGGGTGCTGGTAAGGCAGAAGGGGAGCACGATGAATTGAAAATGCTCATGCCCTACAATGAACCGCAAGTAACGTCTCTGGGCAGGCAGGATAGGAATATGGAAATAAGTGTCCTGAAAGTCCAACGCTACCATCCTGTCTCCAGGGCAGATAAGACCTGAGTCAGAGTGAGCATTTTAAACTTCTCCCTACTGAGGAAGAGATTGAGGGACCGGAGTTTGAGGATAGGACGGAGGCGTTTGTCCTTTCTGGGCACCAGAAAATAGCAGGAATAAAAACCACCATCTACTTCTGCCACAGGGACCTTCTCTATGGCTTACTTGGCCAAGACAGCTGTAAACTTCCTGTGGAGAAGTGCCAGGTGATCTGATCGTAGGATGGTGTCATGGTGGGGTAGTCTTGAAGGGGAAGAAGTAGCCCCTTCGGACAATTTGCTAAACCATCCTGTCTGACGTGATGGCATTCCATTGGGGCAGGTGATGGTGAATTTCTGCTACCGACTGGTCCATGTTGGGAATCTGCCAGATCAGGAAGGCTTGGAGGTTGCAGCAGAGGGAAGGGCGTGGATTGGGTAGATTACTGGCTTCCAGAGCTAAGCGAACGCTGGATCCCACGTCCCTGGCCATACAGCGGCTTAGCAGCATGCGCAGTGGCCGCCCCTTCCGTAGCCACGAAAGGGGGGGGGGGAAACAAAATCAGACTGAGCGGAGCGGGTGGCAGCAGCAAGGCTAAGGGACTGAGCCACAGCCCAGGTCTCCGTAAAGTGCTTTGTCCCCAAAGAGAAGGGTGCTATCAAAGGGCATATCTATCAGAGTAGACTGAACATCCCCTGAAGAGCTAGATGTCCGTAACCAGGCGTGGCACCTCAAGGCCACCGTCAAAGAAACCAATCTGCCCAGATAGTCGGCTGTATCCAGCCCACATCTGATTGTGAACTTGGGTGCGTCCCTCCAATCAGCAACAGCTTGGGAGAGAATGGCCCAGGCCTCCTTCGGGACCTGTGGCAGCAGTTGCACAACTGTGTCCCATAAAGTATGGGTGTAACGGCCCAAAAGGCATACAGTGTTTACAGACCTCAATGCCAGGCTGGAGGAAGAGAACAACTTCTTCCTAAGATGGTCCAGCTTCTTCGATTCCGTATCCATGGGAGCGGAAGGGAATGCGCCATGGAATGTTGAGCTGACCAAGCTCTCGGGCGGGGTGTTGGGTCAGGAAAGCTGGGTCTTTAGGCGCAGGCCTATCGCAGCAGGCTATTGTCCTATTATCAGGAGACCCTGTGGTGGGTTTGGACCAGGTCCCCAGCAGGACATCCGTGAGGGCTTCAGTGAAGGGCAAAAGGGGTTCCGATGTGTGTAGGAGGATATCTCAGTTCATGGCGTACACCTATGGTGTGGCACCCTATACTGAGTCCAGACACTTAGTGAAAACGTTTAGGTCTCCAGGTAGCAAAATCTCTCCAGGGGTAGCTAAAACGTATCTAGAAGGAGTGTAAAGCACTTACAATACCACAATAGTCAGTGAAAACTCTCACACAAGAAAGAACCCCACCAGGTGTTGGAAAAATAAAGTATTCTTTATTACAACACTACTGCTAAACTAACAGGAATAGCATAGAAAACATAGGACCCTATAGGGGAACCAAACCATATAGTTAGAAAGTGGTTTAAGAATGGAGGTGCCCAACCAAGGTAAGTGTGTTAGAATCCCAGGGGCTGGTGGAGTAAGAAATTACCAGAGGTAAGTATCTGAAAAAGAAGGGGACAGTGTCCAGACCACTCAGAGATGTCAAGGTGGTACAGTTAGGCAATGACCACCCTCTTGGAGGTGAAGTTCCTGCAGGACTGTGAAGTAAGAAGTCCAGCTGCGGAGTTCAGGGGGATGCAGGAGATCCCTGGAGTTACCCACGAGCTGCCCCAAATCGGTTGCCAGATTGCAGGAGGGTCAGTGGCCAGAAGGATCACCAACAAGCCTTGGCAAATGCAAATAGCTCATGCAGGGAAGGACTAACAAGGTCTTAGCAACTTGACTCTTGGAAGGAAGTCAGGGCAGGCCTTCAGCAGGACGGAAAGTCAATCGCAGGAGCCCACATGAGTGACCCACTGGCAGCAGGCACAGGGAGACACAGAGAGGCCTCAGCAGCACAACACAACAGGAGTCCCACGTCACGGAGCTGCAGAGTGGAAGCTGATCTTGGAGTTGCAGAGTGCTGGAGGCTGGGGCCTCTTGGAGCTCGAAGATCTCTTGGAGAAAGTGGCAACAAGCCTTGGCAAGTGCAACAGTTGCAGTGCACATGGGTTCCATTCCAGTGGCTGCAGCAAGGGTCCACCATCTTCCAATTTGGACCCGGAGAAGACCACAGGACCACCACATGTGAGCAGGGCCTTTTTGCTGTACATGGCCTGCGGATGCAGGGGAGTGACTCCTTCACTCCAAAGGAGATTCCTTCTTGCTTCTTACATGCAGGCAGTGTTCTTGTGACCTTGGAGGATGCACAGCCATGGATGCTGCAGAAACTTTTCAGGAGCTGGAGAAATAATGCTGCTGTGGGAGCCGTCCCAACTGGATACAGTCTTGGTTCAGTCCCAAAAGTGGACCAGCAGCCATTCCGGAGGCCAGGAGAAGATGTCTTGCAGGGAGTTAATTGAGTCTTGCTCGACGAATCTGAGGACCCACCCTTGGGAAGCCCTTAACTAACCCTAAAAGTGGGTTGGTCACTCGCGGTAGGGACCCACTTATCAGAGGAGGTCAGGGATGTCATCCACCTGGCCTACCCAGTCAGACGCTTCCAGTGGCCTCTGCCCACCTTGTTTTGAAGATGGAAAAATCAAGCAGCCACCTGGCACAGCTCTGCACACCTCTGTAGGGGAGGAGCTGGACTTGGGACCTACAGTATTCTTTGTGTGGTTTCACGACAGAGTGGGAACCGGGGGTTCCTGAACTGGTGCAAACCGGAGTTTGCAAAGAGGGCACCAATTGTGCCCTTCAAAGCAGTCTAGTGGCTCTCAGAGGCCACCCCAGTCCAGAGACACCTATTTCAAAGGGAGAGGTGGTCACACCTCTCCCTTGCAGGAAATCCTTTGTTCTGCCTTCCCCTGCTTAAGGTAGGCTCATCAGCAGGAAGGCAGAACAGTGTCTGGGGTCAGCAGCAGCGTGGGCTGGCAGCCAGACCCCGTACAGCTGCACAGGCAGAACTGGGGGAATCGTCTGAGAACCCCCAGAGTACATGGGATCATGCAACTAGCACTGGAATCAGTGTAGGTGCATGTTTGCAACAGGTATGATTTCAAATATACCTAGGTTCGGAGAAGCCATTATTTAGTTGGAACACTTGTGTTGACCAGTGTCCACTACATACTTTAAAATGGCTTCCCGCATTTACAAAGCCCAGGGAATGGAGTCTGGGGTTTGTAGGGATACCCTGCTCACGCAGGAGTACCCTCACACTTAGGGACATGCACCCTGCCGTTGGGCTAAAGGACCTACCAGAAGGGTGATTTACAGTGTCCAAGTGCAGTGACCGCAATATAAGGCAAGCCTTACATCTGAAGTGAAAGGTGCATGCACCATTTCACGCAGGCTGCAACGGCAGGACTGCAGACACAATGTGCAAAGGCTCCCATGGGTGGCGTAATACATGCTGCAGCCCATAGGACCCCACGGTGTTCCAGTGTCCTGTGTGCCTAAGTACTAAATGCTAGGGGCTTTCATGGGAGTACCGGTATACCAATTGTGGGGTGTAAATATTTAAAAGCAACCAAACTTAGAGTAGAGAATGCAGACACAGGTGTTCTGAATAGCAGGACCCCAGTGTACTAAACATACTGACACCAGGCAAAAAGAGTGGGAGGGGGGGGGGGGGGGGGGAAACTATGTCGGAAAGATGCTACTTTGCTAACAATGTGGAAGCCCCAGGCTGAAGTACCTCAGTCAGGAGGGTGGTTCCGACAGCAACAGAAGGCAGCTTGAGGCCAAAGACCTCGGCCTCTCTCCGCATCACCATGGAGTAGGAAGCCCCATTCTCCGTAGCCACAGTAAGGGGCGAAAGCATACCAGCGTCAGGGGAGATATTGAAGACCGCTGGCTTCGCCCAGTTCCTCAGCCCAGTCCATTAGGTCTTCAAGCTAGAATTCCATACTCTCACTGAAGTCGTACCCATAGGAATAAGGGTCAACATGCGATGTGGGGACCAGAGTCCTCGTTGAAGTAAGAGTCATCGCTGAGTGATGCCGCCCCGTCTCTGTGTCAGGGTTGCCGATGCGTAGGTTATCGACACTGCCCGTGGTCCCAGGGAACGTCAGAACAGTCGAAGGGGACGATCATAAGGGTACGACCGATGCCGGTGCAGGTCCAGAAGCGGATCCATAGGTCCCCATTTGAGCTGAGGTCGAAGCCGCTGGTAGGGAACCAAAAGGGCCCCCTCTGAGCATGCAGGGCCAGAAGGCACCCCAGCAGGGCCGGTCTGCCCAAAGACAAGGGTCAAATTATTGTAACTGGGCAGGGGTGGCTCTGGCTCCCGCAAACTCGGGGAGACGCAGAGCCAACCCACAAACAGCCTCCGAAAACAGACCTAGAGCAGGGATGCTCCTTCTCCTGCGTTGCATCGTCCGACTGATGGGATGAAGTTGAAGAATGCTTGCGCTTCTTCGACTTCTTCCTGTGCTACCTGAATGACCCGACGATTTGGAGTCTAACGAGGACGAGTGGTGATGGCTCTGCGAGCGGTATCGAGACCTTCCTCTCGACCGAGACTGAGTGATGCAGAGCCAAGCGCAGGGCCGCGAGCAGCTTTAGGGACCGCTCTCTCAAAGCCTTCGAGTTCATAACCTGGCAGTCAGAGCAGGACTTTGGGTCGTGGTCACCCTCCAAGCATCACAAATACAATGGGTGTGGATCTGTCACTGACATCATGCGGTGGGGACATGAGTTGCAGGGCTTGAAGCTGTCCTTATGGGACGACATCTGGACACACCAGAAGTTTTAAAAAAACTGCAACAAAAGTCAAAAAGCCAGTCAAAAGGCGGCTGTAAGGGTAGCTTTTCTCCGGATCTGCACGTAGGCTGCCGCAGAAATAAAAGATCTGACATCAGCGTGCTGGGGTGGTGCCTATATACGACCTCGGATGTCATATCTGGCGACCACAACGCAAACGACTGACAGAGTCGACAGATGCCACCTAATGGTCTCCAAGTTTACTGCTCATAGAAAAATCTCTGGATTCAGACTGAAACCTTGGGGAAATTCTGAGGTAAGGAATCTGCAACTAGAAGTCTCTATCAAATCACGTAGTTTCTACTGGAATAGTCATGTTTAGAGCTTTTACACCTCGTTACAGGGTCTTTCAAGGATGGATAGTCAAAGCTTGCAATACAAGATGGAAGTACTTAAGGAACCAAGAATACCAAATGAAGCACAAACAGAGGCACATTATGTATAAAGGGCAATTTAATGTTTTCCCAAGTGAAATAAGTTAATTACCTACATAACAATGTAAACCTAATACATATTCAAATAAATCCAGCAATGAAGAAAACCATGCTAAATTTTGTATGGAGATTATGTTAGTAAGGCCACACCAACAGATTTTAACAGCATATAGTGATATGTCAAGTTTGTCAAAGGTATGGACTTTGCAAGCAATTTAAGCATATTAGACCTACTTGATAATGAAAAACACAGCCCTTTTGGGAATAAACCTCGCAGATAAGTAGCACTGGCGTAAACAGAATAAGGTGCTGTGCCATGTGGCAGATTTGTGCAAATATCACTGCTTACCTATTGCCAAAGTTGAAGTAAACACATTTTAAAAATGAATTAAAAACTTCAAAACACATTGCATGTCGTACTCTAAAAACACGATGCAAGTAGCTTCGTTAAATTTCTGAGTTTATATTAACATTACCAAAAAATAAAATAAAAAAAATAATACAGTTTTTAGTGGTAATAAACTTTTACGCATTTATTAAAAAGAAGACAATTTAGCTGACACAGGTAACAATAAATCAAATAACCTAAGTACAGATAAAATACACTTGATTATCCACCATCATTCAACATGTCTTCTAACATTGAAATCGTGGTGTGCATTTCAAATATGACCAAATGACTCTGCAAGCACAATACCAATTAGCAATTTTGTTGATTTCACAAACTTGCACATCTATGCCTAACATTTTATAAAACTGTAAGAGGCAAAAAAACAATGTCTGTACCTTAGTCCGTATGTCTCCTAAGAGCTGACAGCAGTAAATTATTCAAAAGAGAAATTGAAACAGTCAAGAATAGTTACTAAGTGTCAGAACATAGTGTTAATAAGATACAACTAAGAATTAGAAATACCCTTTTCAGTTTTCCACCTTAAAGCATACAACTTCCTTCTCTTCAGGAGAACAAATCTGGGTAAAATTAGGTGGGTACACATAATGTGTATTTCAACTGAAGTGAAAATACTATTGTATCTTAAGGAAACATGAAGCTGCACAGCAAAATCGGATTTTTATTTACACTGACATCTCTTACTTGCAACTAGATCTGACCAGAAAAGAAGTTGAATGCTGACCAGTGTTGCAGAGAACACATGCAGTTAATTATTTTCAATTACACAGCTGCACATATGGCTCTATTTATTGCCATTTAAAAAGGAATACGGGGTAGTTTACATTATCACACATATACAACAATAAACAAGAGCATTTATTATCACAGGGACAGAAATGTACTTAAGGTAGGAACCTAAGAATGAAACAACATTGATCAGTAATATACTTGAAGTTACCTACCTTGGAGTAATAATGTTCAAAGTATTTGCAATCTCTTGAAATAAACCCCATAAGAGTGTCTTTCCCATAAACAGGAATCGAGCCATATCATATCACAGATAAAGCCTGGTACAAATGGAAAAACTCCCTTTTACATATGGCACTCCTCGCACAACTTAAGGTAGTTGGGAATGTTACTCTCTGACAAACTGCTATCAAGGAATTAAAATTGAAGGTATTTCATTAGGGAAGAAAAGAAGGTGACAGAATTTCCAGAAAGAAATAGAATTGTTACTCCAAGTTAAGTAATTATTACTTCCATTGCATACCAACTTTGTGTAAGTGTTAGTCCTTTTGAGGAACACCCTAGCATTTCTAAATAATGTAGAACCATAACAGATATAATTTCGAACAAGTATTTGCAATACAACAGGGTTAGCAGTGGGGAACTTGGTGGCTATCTAAGGAGCTGGCCGCGGGGCGCTGGGCCCAGTAGCTACGGGCATGATGGGAACACTATGAGGAGCATGCCAGGGAACGCAACCTAATCCCATTTTTTACCTACTGGATGCACGGGTTGCAGGAGTGTGACGGAGATGATGACGTCGGAAGTGATGGGAGCTGTGGGAAGAGCAGCCCGGGAGATCTGCAGGGAGCGGCGTGCTGCACCTCAGCTGACCTTCAGGGGCAGAGGCAGATGAAGCACTGGCTGTAGGATACGAAGAAGGAGCAACGAGCGGGAGAGGGAGCTTTCTAGGTTCAAATCCATGTCCCCCAGGAGGAGGACTGAAAAAGTACTGGTAGAGACTGGCTCTCCTTCTGCAACATTCAAGGTAAAACAAGATATTGTGTTAAAAGAAAGTGGGAAAGTGTAGGGAACGTGCTATGACCTGAGAGGTAGGAGGAGAAGGAAAGAGCCCTCGATAGGGACAAAAAGGACCTTGTTTGAACTCAAGAAAGGTGCATGTTTGAGGGGAGAAAAGGAGGTGGCCCAATTAGCAAAATAAACCAAAAAATAAAAGTATAGTAGAGGGGAAGAAGTGAAGTACATAAGTAAATAAAGATGGAAGACTGAAAATTACTCCTTCTCTTCGCTCTTTTTTTAAGGTCCAGGAAAAAAGCAGAAAAGACAGAGTATATAATCATTACAAAATATGCCACGCTCCCTAGACGCACTTGCGGGAAGTGGGTGTCTTCTTACCTCCACAAATAAATTTCAAGTCTCGGGTCAGGTCTCCCTTGAACAGGCGGATGAAGGGATAAAAAAATTGCAAAAGCAGCCATTATCGGACACAGGTACCCAGAACACAGACAGAGAACGGTGCTGGTATAGAAACACTATTAGGTGTGCTCACAATGCAAAAAAAACAGAAATTTGCAACTTCAGAAAGGAACCAGGAGAAAATTCAAAGGACATGTGAGAATTTGGAGAAGAAAATGGGTGAATTATCAGAGAGGACAGGTAAAATAGAGGCCGCCATTGATGGTTTAGGTAAAGAGACTGAAACCAATTGAGGGGAGATTCAAGTACTAAAACCTAATGAAAAAGATCTACGAGATAAAATAGAGGCAAGGAGGAACAATATTAGAATATTAATTGCCAGAAGGTCTGGAAGGAGGAGATTTAAAAGTATTTGTGGTGGGCCTGATAAAGGAACATATTCCATCAAGAGCTTCAGTGGACCTGGAGGCAGATTTTCAGAGGATCCATTGAGACTCTTTTAAAAGGAACCCTGTGAGAAAGAAACCGAGGAAGATACTGGCTAATTTCAAGACTTACGCAATAAAAGAGCAGGTCCTCGTGGAAGCTTTAAGAGTTAACTGTTTTAAGAAGGGAGCGATAACCTTCAGGATCAGGCAAGATATTTCCAAAGTGACACAAGCTCGACAATGGGAATTAGGGAAATTTATACAGGAACTCAGATCCTTAGGCATGGTGGTTAGTTTGAAATTCCCAGTGACTCTTAAGATTATGTGGAACAATAAAAAGAGACCCTACGGAGGTTCAGGACTTAATTTGACAAATGAAAGAGGGCTGTGCGTAGCTACTGTGGGATTGGAGCCTGAGGGTATCAGAAATATGGGCATTACTCCAGAATAGATTTGCTTTTGATAAGTAGGAAGTTGGCACCTAAAGTAAAAGAGGTGATACATCTGCCAGAACATCTCTCTGACCATTCGGCGGTGGTGCTGGAAGTTGAGCTAGAAGGGGAAGCAGGACAGAGAATGTGGACTGTAGTTAAGACACTATTCAATGATCTGTCTGTAGTCAACCATTAAAATTCTTTCAGGTGAATGAAGGATCTGCACCTATTAATGTGGTTTGGGATACCTATAAAGCTTATATCAGGGGTAGGATAATAAGCAGTGCAGCTTTTAATAGGAAGGCTCATGAGTCTAGAGTGAAGGCGCTAGAAGACAGGATAGGAATATGTCAAAAGGAACTGGAATTATGCCAGGATCAGGAACAGAATAATTGTATTAATAGACTTAGAGAGGAAAGAGAAGAGCTGGTTGACTAACGAGAGGTTTGTGTGAAAGTAAGATGGCCCACTATGAGTATGGGGCGGGGTGCAGTAAGATGCTTGCTTGGAAAACCAGGGTAGAAAGGACAAAGAATGTGGTTATGTAAATAGTTATAAAAAGAGACAGGGGAACGCTGCTTAGATGAGCAAAGTATACCACAGGATTTTTTGAGTTTTTTTCAACTCATATTCAGACAGGATTACAATCTCAGAAGAGGAGATAGTCACTTGGCTTCAGGCAATAAACCTTCCCACCTTACAGTTAGCTCAACAACAAGATTTCAACCAAGAGATAAGCCCGGTGGAAATAAGTAAAGCAATGAAGGAGTTGAGAAGGGGGAAAGCCCCAGGACCAGACTCCCTGCCAAGTGAACTCTACAGAGTATTAAGTGAGGAGCTAACACCGTTCATGAGTACGCTGCTGTACGCCATATATAATGGCACCAGTGCTCAGCCAAGATCTTGGGATGAAGCTGTAATTACCATACTCTTAAAACTAAGGAAACACCCTTAAACCAGTGAGGCATATAGGCCTATATCTCTGCTGAATTATGATTATAAAATATACACCCAGATTTTGGCTAGAAGGTTGGAGAAAGTATCAGAGAGCCTGATACAAGTGGATCAAAAAGGGTTTATGAGAGGGAGACAGTTGCAAGAATTGACACACGACTTAAAAGCAGCTATAGATGTGGCAACAGAAGAAAGTTTACCCCCTGACTATAATGGCTTTTGACGCTGCAAAAGTCTTCAATAGCATATGATGGCCTTTTTTTGTATGCAGCTATCAACCGTTGTGGATTGGGGAAGCGTTTTCTTTATGCAATTAAGGCAATTTATAATCATCCGGAGGCTAGAGTCCTGGTTAACGGTAGTCTGACAGATAGGATTCAAATACAGAAAGGTCACCCTTACTCTTCAATTTATACACTGAACCTTTGTCAGTTCTGTTGAGGGAGGAAAAACAGATTACCCCATTTAAATATCAACACTGGGAGAAGAATGTTGTATTATACGCAGACGATTTGATGATCTTTACTCAGGATAGTAGGAGCGCCCTTTCAGTGACATAAAAGATTATGAAGGATTTTGGGAGGCTACCTGGTACCAAATAAATCAACAGAAGACTGAATTAATGTGTTGGAACAATGACCATTGCAGTTCACTGGAGAAAAATGAAATCAGATATTTAGGGATACAAGTGGTCAAGGATATAAATCAGATGGCACAAATTAACTTAAAAAAATTAGTTACAGAAACAAAGAGGCTCCTAAAGTCATGGGCATATCTTCCACTCATTTACTGGGAGGTGCAACATAGTAAAAATGACGATACTACCAAAGTTTACATATATTTTCAATACTATCCCACTTGAGGTTAAAACATGCTGGTTTAACAAGCGTCAACGAGAAATAAATAGTTTTGTATGGGTTCATAAAGGGGTGTGTATTGCTAGGAAAAAATTAAGGAAAAAAAGGTTGACTGAGGAATTGCGCTGCCAGACTTTCCAACTAAAAAATGTTTGGTGGTTGTTACGAGCAAATTGTCAGCAGACCTCCCCCTTATAGCATGTGCTTACTGAAAAACAAGAGGGAGGAAGTGCAAACTTCCTATTTAAATTTGGCCACCCTAAATATTTTAAGAAGATCAGAGTAAAGATATTAATTTTGGCATGTAAAATCTGGGTACAAGTTAGGAGATGTTAAAAATCCCATATTGTAGCTTTTTTGGTCCAATATGGAATTCTCCAGGCTCACCAAAGTGCCTACGAGATATCTAACTCTCCCACTAAAAAAATGCTGGTGTAACAATGTGGGGACAGTTGCAAAATGAGGGGGCATTAGTAACATGGGAGGAGCTTGACCAACTTACAGGAAGGAAAATGTCAAAGTTTAAATATTATCAATTAGCAAGCTGGGCAGGAACTCAACAGGACTTCAGTACTGGAGATGTTGACAGTGAAAAGAAACTACAGGGGCCGATCTCACAGAAGAAAGAAGTATCTAAGTGGTATTGGATGCTGACATAAGAGGAAGACTGACCGTTAACACTGAAGTGGAAGGCGGATATGTTGGAGTTGGAGTTAACTGATATTTGGCAAGTATCTATGTCTACACTTTGGCAAGTGATCAAATCAGCTCAGTTAAGGAGAAATCATCTGTTTACAGTTTATAGGGTATACTGGTCTCCGAAGAGACTAATGAAGATAGGAGGACAAAACAGAAGGTGCTGCCTGGAGTGTGGTATGGAGGAAGCTGATGACATACATCTATTCTGGCAGTGCCCGAGGATCCAATCCTTCTGGCAAGGAGTGGGTAAGATTCAATCAGATATGCTTAAGTGAGAGATTAAGGTAAGCTTGGCTCTGGTTATATTCGCTATTGCGATGAATGGCTGCCTTGAGGATCATGATGAGGGATACTTCCCTCTCTTTATCTTCTGCGGTTAGCAAGTATATTGTAGCTGCTTGGCATATTCGTATCAGTACCCTGGGGAAAAAATGATGATGAGGAACAAATTATTTTAGCTGCTAAATTTTAACTATGCACCTAAGACTGAAATAAAACCCTATGTTTAATTTAAATGACAGATATTAGTGGGTCAGGCGCATTCTTGATGGAATGCAATTTTATGTGTTTTAAGGTTGAACATATGTTATTCTATTTTATTCTTATCCCTTTTTTTAACTAAACTTCTTTTTCTTTTTTTATTCAATTGTTGGTTGTTTGCTTTTATGGTTGAAAGTAACCGAATAAAGCTATGTGAAAGTGAATGGCACGCTCAGTATTAAATTGGGGAAATCATGCTCACAATTAATTTTTATGTTGGTGGTGGCACGTAGGGAGATATGTAGGAAATGGCTTTCAACTGAGGCGCCAAATGTGTCAGACTGGGTCAGATCAGCAACGAGGATTTGCAGATTGGACTGTGCGGACGGGACTCAGAAAAGAATAAAGATGTGGGATAGCTTTCAAAGATATTTGACGATATAACGGTCCAAGGACTAAGGTAAAAATAACATGCAAAGGAGTACAGAGTGGCACCCTGGAAACTTCAATATGATGAAGGAGACCCATTGGCAGGGCAACCCTATAAGGGTAACTGCCCTGGTCGTACCACAATGCATGTGTGCTTCCCGTCTCTTATGAGGACTAGAGAAAAAAAATATATAATAAGCATGTGCAATGCTACGGGTCTCGCGTTTGCTCACTTTAGAGCTATTAGTGTTGTAAACTCCTAACAGGACTTTTCTTGCCACAAGCTAATAACGAAACATAAAACAGTTTCACATATGAGAGCCGATGGTCGCCATGAGTGTGAAGGAGTCACAGAAAAAGAAAAATAAGTTTGTTCGTAGTAAAACTTATCAGCAAAAGTGCAATTATAAATGTTACTGACAAAAGTGCAATTATCCATGTAAGCAGCAAAAGTGCAATTAGCCATTTAACAGGGTCGATGTCATGCAAAGCCCTAGACTTCTGCCCAGCTAGATTGCGCTGCGCAGGGAATGAAAAGATATAGTCCAGAAATCAGCTGAAAACAAAGAGCTTCATATGTTTGCAGTTGTTTACTGGTGTGCTCGAGGAGGGCTAAACACTGGAAAAGGCATGACGTATGCATGCCTTTCACAAATGTAATCAGTCGATTTTTAAAAGGCAAGCCCACAAACTAATGAAATTGAGTGGCATGACATGGGCGTGGATAGAAGCCCACAGAGCGATTACAACATGATCCAGAGCGTTTGCGCGTGCTCGACCCTAAAAAAGGACTTCAAAATTAAAAGGATAATTCATGATAGAATGGCAATAGATGGTCTTTGGACTATCATTAAAAGAAAGCTGACAGTTATTTGTGAATCCATGCAGTCATTAGCATAATGCTTAAACAGTACTCCATAAGAATAGATAGAAATCTCACCTATTGATTGCATGTTCTGGGACTCTAAAAATAAAAAGGTCTAATTACACTGTAGCTGCATTTCATCAGCTATTTTAATCTCCAGTTTCAATCTTAAGCCGGCAACATCTGCATCACTAATAATATTATAGGGATCAGGACCAATATAAAACGTGGTTACCTGGCTGTCCCATAATCATCATACAGTGGGGAGCCAGGACTATTTTTCTGCCATCCTGCATTGTACAACACAGTGAGGACATCATTGAAATATAATCATCAACTGTGATCCAGGATCAACTTTCTATTTGCATAAATTGTTGAAATACTGATTCAGCAAGTGCACCTCATCCTCCATAGCACAACTGGTGGGACATAAAAGTCACTACATGAGTCTGTCAAGCATGTATCCAGTCCGGGCCATGTGTTTAGATTTATGCAAGAGAGTGCTTTTATTTTTTGCCTCAGCATCCACAACAATCACCGATCCGGCCACTCCAGTGATGGTATGGGACTTCAGAGCGCAGCACTGAGGTCAGGAGTGACACTCAAAGAATAGCCCCTCCTTTTGAAAGTGTCTACTGTTTTTGCACAAGAAAGACTGACAGTGGTGGTATAGTTTGTTTATAGTGGCTGGTGAAGGCCCTTTTTGCATGCCAAAGTGAGTAACTGGACCTGTCCTCGTAAATGTACTGCCTAGTCTTCAGCAACTGGGTCTTTCATTTCTTTCATGTGGGGCATGGACTAGCTAAAAAAGTTACTTACCTTTTGGTAACGATATTTATAAAGGATACCTAATCTTCCCAAAGATTTCCCACCTTATGAAGAAAACTTGTGAGCTTCAGCCTCCAAAAGGAACATCACTGTAGTACATTTGGCACCAACCAGTGCACTGGCACTAGTTCCAGATATTTTTGCCACACCCCACCTAGGTATACAAAGAGGAACCGAGGGCCACAACAGCAACAAACATTGCAATGGGATCCTATTAATAAAAGCACTAGCCCATCAGGGAGAAGGGAGGGCAGTAAGGAATCTGCAAGAAGATTATGTATCCACCAGAAATAATGTTACTGAGGTAAGCAACTTTTTCTGATCAATAATCTTCCCAGAGATTTCTCCCCTTATCTATGAGTCTTGGAGCAGTACCTGGGATTGGGACTGAGTAGTGCTCTTTAACAAAAGTCATGCAACACTTTAGTCAAAACAACTGACACTGGATGCTTGAGACATGAAGCAGTAGTGATACTCAAAAAGTAAGAAGGGATGAGCAAGCAGCCCACTAACACTTGTCTATAACCAGGATGCCTCTGGGCAGAAGAGTGGAAGCAGCAATGGAAACAGGTAGAAAGAGCAGGTATGCTATTTACCTCCAAGACATAGCAGATCTTGGTACAAATGTTGAAACAATCCAAAATGGTTTGCCCTTTGTAGCTGCAGCAAAGCCTACAAAGATCCTGGTGCATGCTGCTGATATGGGATGACAAAGCAGGCCTGGGGGAGTGCTATCCAGAGGTTTCTTCTTTATTGGATACCGAGGGGGAAAGCAAGATGGAAGGTTAATAAACTGGCCCATATAAAATGCAGAAACCATATTGGGTAACAGGGATGAACAGGTGTGAAGGACCAACTTATTTAGTTCAAAAATTATGAATGCCTGACAAACAGAAAGGGCCTTACGTTCACTGACCCTGGGGTCAGAAGTATTTGCCTTCAACAGAAAATGTTTAGGTCAAACTGTGTATCAAGAATGTCTAACAAAGTTTCAAATATCACTGAGGAACAATAAACGTAGTGGGAAGGAATAATTAAAGCAAGTATTTCTGAAAACATACCACAAGCGGCGATTTAAACAAAGAAGGGATAGGATGCAGAACTGGTTGATGTGTTCATGTGCAAACTCCTTCTGGGGCAAAGAAATTATTTGATAAATCCATGGAGGAAATGTCAACCCGGTGAGTTTAATATTTCACACTATTCTGCTGCAGACATGTGAAAGGATTACATATGTCTGAATGAGGGGATGAACAATACGATTAGAAAAAATATGAGGGTCCACTAATTGTTAAGTAAACATGGAAAACACACTGCAGCAGATCCCTAGCCATGCACTGGAAAGGCAGCTCTGAACACACCAAATAGCCTGCATACACTGTTAAAGGCAGACAACTACCCTGAAGGTCCCTACGCCCATCTTTTCTGCAGTGCGTTGTCAAGGATATGAGCCTTGCAGCAGGCTTCTGTCCCTCATCACAGTTGCTTGCATACAAAGTTGTAGTGGGAAGGTACTCACACAATGAGTCTACTGCCTGTGATATACCTTTCCTGTCAATGAGTTAAAACTGCATTGCTGCTGCATGCTGTGTACCAGTTTTGTAGGTGAGGCACACTTAAACTGTTGGTAGGACTGCAGTATATGTTCTGTGTTTAACAGAAAGCTTGCAGTATTGCTGCATGTGCAGTCCCTGTCCTTTTCGTGTATGCACTTGGGAAACTTACAATGTTGCTACTGCCTGTGTAGGAAGGATATGCACCAATGGATTATTCTCCTGTTCTCACGTTTAGCCTCAAACAAATGGTACTTGACAAGCATGCGATATACAAGCAGTAATTAACATTCACATCTAAACATGTAAGTAGATTACACCACCTGAGTAGGCCAGACACATTTTATTTTTTCAGGTAGGGTTTAGTTTATGATTTGAAGACCAATGAATTGGAAAGGAAAGCCTATTGAGTTGCCATTTTCCTGCACAAACACTACAAACATTGAAACCATGGCAAAAAGAGAGCAAAACACAAAAAGAAAGGTAGCATTTTCCACACAATTCGATAGTTTTATTGGATGGCGATGTGCAACTTAAGTGACCAATTCATGCTTCTTTTATGGAGCCTAGTGCTGCATGATCCACCTGGTAATTTCTGGAAAACTAAGGGACTACAGTTGTAAAAAGCTAAAGCTACTCATGGCTGATACAAGCGTGTGGGGTGCTGAAAAGGCAACATCATCTATGAGCTGGAAGGATTATAACCTGTGGATCACAGACTATGTATTGTGAATCAGATTTGGAATAAAAAGACTGTGGATTCATCAATCAACTTAATTAGTTGACTCCAGGACCATTGTGAATTTTTTTTTTTTTAAACTGATGCATTGAAAAAATTTTGTGTTGTGAAGTATTCACTGAATTTTTTTTCTTTTTTCTGTATAACAAGAGGGGACCCTCACCATATCAAACATCATCTATGAGGAACATGCAACAAGGTCATGAAAACAAAGGATGTAATGAGCCGCCTCATTTTGGTTCATTTGAAGGTATGCATTTGTTTCTGGATCCATGGTAATAATATGCTGCCTCTGTTTATTCTCCAAGTTATGTAGGGATAAATCACAGTAGATCTGTTTGTTGGCATGAACTTCTTGAAGAGAAGAATTTGATAGAGAAAGAAGCCTAAAACTAATCCTATATATGGAGAGTACTAAGCAATAAAGGAAATTAGTCAAAAACAAACTATGTCTTGTCTATCAAAATAGTAGTGTGGGTTTTAAGGGTGAAATTAGTTTAAGGAAAGGAAAGCAGGCAATAACTCAAACTCAATGAACTCCTCTTTAGCATCAAGTGTGTTTTTTTTCAAAAGAATTGGCAATACCTGAATTAGTTGTTTGAAATGAATTTCATTGAAAAGAATTATGTCGCCTTTAAGACGTGTTTAACTACCGTTTAAAAGTGAAATAAAAAATCACCAAAAAATCTCAAATTACCACACAATCACTGCTCTTAAAGATCTGTTCCTTTTTTAAAACAATAAGTCACATGCAAACAGCATCAGCAATGCCAATAGCTGTGACATGTAACTGAAAATGTCTCTTCAGTCACTGATGAGCTTATGATGTCAATAAGTTATCTTACATGCACTCATTCATCCATCCACTATTTCATTTTTGCTTTTACCCTCTTATACATCTGTAATAAAAACCAAACAGCAATCATATGGATGATAAATGAAAAGAAAAGAAGTACTAATGAGAGAAAACATGGCACCACCTAAATTTGGTGGTCATATACTTTCCATACAAAAAGAAAACTGCATAGCAGCTGGCCACTTGCAGTGGTACTGTATGTAGTGTGCCCTAGTTTTACAGTTCCAACATAGCTGCCAGAAGCCACAAGCTGGAAATTCCGGCGAGGTAAAAACAATGCTACACTATGCACAATATCATTCCAAGATGGTTTAGTAACTATTGCACTGGACGACCCTTTTGAAATGCGAAAATGTATGGAGTATCACTGCATACTGATCACACAGGGCCAACAATGCTTATAACCATGTTGACCATAGTTTAATGGTAACGCGATGATACACTAACAGCAATACCAATCCAAGGTGGCCATTCAATTAATGAATAGTGGCCACAAAGGATGCATCACACTGCAGAGGAGAAAAGCAACAAGAAAGGAGCCTGGGCAGCTGATTCATGTTCTTAAAAACAATTTAAAAAAGGAGACAGAGGAAAGAAATTAAAGGATTTTTAAAAAGAAACAATGGAACAATTCTTCAGCCACACCTCTGCCCTACACTGGACCGACCACAGCTGCGTCCACTTCACATTCCGACGCGAGACCTCCCACCTCCGCACTCAACCCATCCCTCATCGACAGTGGAACAAGATCCCTGAAGAGCAACTCTTCTCCGCTCTCGCCGCCAACCAACCCACCCTCACCACCGACCCCAACGACGCAGCTCTCAACCTCACAAACTGGATCTCCAACTGCGCTGACAACCTTGCTCCCCTCAAACGCACGCATCGACAGACCAACACCAAAAAACCTCTCTGGTTCTCTGACACCCTCAAAGAATCAAAGAAAACTTGTCGTGCGCTTGAGAAGGCCTGGCGCAAGGACCACACCGCTGACAACATGACCGCCCTCAAGAACGCTACACGCGAACACCACCACCTGATCCGCACTGCCAAAAGGAACTTTTTCACCGACAGACTAGACAAAAACAGCCACAACAGCAGAGAACTCTTCAGCATCGTCAAAGAGTTCTCCAACCCCAGCGCCAGCGCCGTCACGCCCTCACAGGATTTGTGCGAATCCCTCGCCACTTTCTTCCATCGCAAGATCAGCGACCTCCACGACAGCTTCGGACACCAGACCCAACCATACACCACTGAACCCGCTTCCCCGGACATCACCCTCAACAACTGGACCCACATCAACACGGAAGAAACCAAATCCATCATGAACTCTATCCACTCCGGCGCCCCTTCGGACCCCTGCCCCCACTTCATCTTTAACAAAGCCGACGACATCTTCGCCCTGCACCTCCAGACCGTCATCAACTCTTCTTTTTCTTCTGCTACCTTCCCCGAATGCTGGAAGCACGCTGAAGTCAACGCCCTACTAAAGAAACCTACGGCTGACCCAAGCGACCTGAAAAACTTCCGCCCCATCTCTCTTCTACCTTTCCCAGCCAAGGTAATAGAAAAGACCGTCAACAAACAGCTGACCACCTTCCTGGAAGACAACAACCTGCTCGACCCTTCACAAACCGGATTCCGAACCAACCACAGCACGGAAACCGCCCTCATCTCAGTCACAGACGACATCAGAACCCTGATGGACAACGGTGAAACAGTCGCCCTCATTCTCCTCGACCTCTCGGCTGCCTTTGACACCGTCTGTCACCGCACCCTAATCACCCGCCTACGCTCCACCGGGATCCAAGGCCAGGCCCTGGACTGGATCGCCTCCTTCCTCGCTAACCGCTCCCAAAGAGTTTACCTCCCTCCGTTTCGCTCAGAACCCACCAAGATCATCTGCGGCGTACCTCAAGGCTCATCGCTCAGCCCGACACTCTTCAATGTCTACATGAGCCCCCTCGCCGACATCGTACGCAAGCACGACATCATCATCACCTCCTACGCCGACGACACCCAACTTGTACTCTCCCTCACCAAGGACCCCGCCAGCGCCAAGACCAACCTACAAGAGGGTATGAAGGACGTCGCAGATTGGATGAGGCTCAGCCGCCTAAAGCTGAACTCTGAAAAAACGGAAGTCCTCATCCTCGGCAACACCCCGTCCGCCTGGGACGACTCCTGCTTCCTCACTCTCCGCATGCTCCGTAAGATCTTCCGCTGGATCCCCGCCGACACCAGAAAAACCGTGACCCACGCCCTCGTCACGAGCCGCCTGGACTACGGCAACACCCTCTACGCCGGGACCACAGCCAAACTCCAGAACCGCCTGCAACGCATCCAAAACGCCTCGGCCCGCCTCATCCTCGACGTACCCCGCAACAGCCACATCTCCGCACACCTGAGACACCTGCATTGGCTCCCAGTCAGCAAAAGGATCACCTTCCGTCTTCTCACCCACGCACACAAAGCCCTCCACAACAAGGGACCGGAATACCTCAACAGACGCCTCAGCTTCTACGTCCCCACCCGCCCCCTCCGCTCCGCTGGCCTCGCACTTGCTGCCGTCCCTCGCACCCGCCGCTCCACGGCGGGTGGGAGATCTTTCTCCTTCCTGGCGGCCAAGACCTGGAACTCCCTCCCCACCAGCCTCAGGACCACCCAGGACCACTCCGCTTTCCGGAGACTCCTAAAGACTTGGCTGTTCGAGCAGCGATAACCCCCCCTTTCCCCCCTAGCGCCTTGAGACCCGCACGGGTGAGTAGCGCGCTTTATAAATGTTAATGATTTGATTTGATTTGATTTGGAAAACAAGAACTAAAGGACTGACTACCAGCCCAAACAAGGGAGCATGCTCATTTTTGGTGGATGTGCAAATGTGAGAAGGAAATATGCAGTGAGACACAGGGCATTAGAGCCAAGGGCACAGATGGACTTACTCAGTGCCCATTGCAGTATGCTGTACAGAGGATAAGCCGAAAGCGAATGATAAACAGGCAGACGATTGATCCAAAGACACTTTATGTTTTTACATAAATGCATGCAGCTTTTTTTTTATTTTATTTTTTTATTACAAGTGCCTGACAGGCAGCCACACCCAACAAGACTCCCAAGGGGTTACAATCAAGAACTATTAGAGTGCTAATTATCTATCCACAGGGTTTTGTCAGAGAGGTAACCAGCACCTGGCCCGCTTCCCAGTATTGTAATGTATAAGAATCTATGTAACTCAATACATGCCAACCGTTTTTAAAGCAGTGTAATAACAATCAACCAGTACAGGCCTATTGGTTTTAACATACGGGTTGCATAATAAACAAGTCAGGCTACCATATTTCTCATACATTTCATTAGAACCAGATCCTGTGGCCACTGACATATGTCTTCCCAATGAAACAATCCAGCTTATATCTTTTATATAATTAGTTCATCAAAATAAAATAACATTTTGCACAAACTTTTCAACCAGTAATATCAAATATACAGTCATGCCATTAAAATATGTACAAGAATACAACCTCTCCTAGACAGCGTAGCAATGATTCTCAAAGCGCAAATGTACCTCCTGGGGTTGTCACAAAGGGTTGCCCAACACGAAAGGCATGGCCTATTTTGGTAATTTCTGAGATCCCATCTAACATAACACCTATCTACAGTCTTTAACTATTTGTCATGCCAATCCACCACTAAAAGCCAATTGGATTCAACACAGTTGTCACAATAATTAAGGCAGATCTACATATTTCTCATATTTTTCAAAATAAACAGATATTACATAAATTTCCCAAATGACCCAATCAGGCCTTTAACCCTTACTGGTGGCTTCTCACCATCACCAATCCTGGCCTTCTATACCAAACACCAGCTTTCCAGAAAGGTAGCCCGTAAGGCAAAGAGACAGCAAAATAACTGATACATATAAAACTACTGCTGTAAAAACAATATATAACTCCTATTAGGAAGGTCTAACAAGAATTATCACCATGCAAATCTTCACCTCAAGGGTTTATCCGAGGGGGTAACCAAAAATAAAACTGCTGCTTACAAAACTAATCTGCAAGACTCCATGTAACAAAATACCAGCCTACAACCTTCAACACAGTGTACAACAATCCACCTTTAAATGACTACTGGGTTTAATACATTCATTCCATGATAAGTTAGTCAGAGTTTCTACTGTTCTTGTAATTATTCACAATGAACAGATTACACCTATGACAACTGATATACCATTTACCAAATAACCAATCAAGCCTATAGTCTTCATCATCGGATTGTCAACACAACCAACTGATGGCACCTTCTTTGCACACAAACTGGTCCCCATCAGGCGCACAGTCATATTGTCACAAATATATACAAACTGAAAATTAGTAAAACGTGCAACACCTCTTAAAATAGCCTAACAAGGATTTTCACAAATTTCCAACTCCAAGCGTTTGTCAGTGGAGGTATCAAAAGTAAGAACCCTTGTTTACCACGGTAATCTTTGAGATTCTGTTTAACAAAATATATATCCCCAACATTTAACAACCTGCATTGACAATCTACCCTATAGTAACTTTAACAAACACGTTTCACAGTAGACTTACTGCCTTTGCCATAACCTTTCATAATAAACATATCAGACCAATAGCGTTTGACAAACATTTCCTCAATTAATCAATTACACCCACAGCCTTTATAACTGACTTGTCACCATAACACAGGCATTTCAAATTCTGCATACACTTTCCCCACAAGGCAACTCACAGCCATAGAGTCTCAAAATCTGGGTTGGCAGATTAATTGTCAGTCCCTCCTAAAAGTGTGGACAAGGATTATCAAAGTGTAACTCTTCTGTCTGCAGGGCTTGTCAGAGGGGTAAACCTAGAGGGAAGCCAACAGCAAATTCTTACCTATTACAGTAATCTGTGAGAATCTATGTAACTAGATACCTGTCAACAGGCTCCGATACAGTAGAGCAACAATCCACACTTAAAGACCTATTGGCTTTAACATATGAATTTCATATTAAGCACTTCCTGTCTACTTCATTTGTCGTAGTAAAAAGATCAGACCTATGACCCCAGATATAACTTTTTCCAGCTATCCCAATGAAGCTTACAACCTTTATCACTGACATATCCCAATAAGTAATTCAGGCCTACTGTATTCTGCATAAGCAAGTACTGGTATTCGGTTATAAAATTACAAATGTGCACAAACTTACAGTTGGCAAAACAATATGTAATATCCTACAACAGCATAACAAGGATTTACAAAGTACATTGTTCTAACCCGAGAGTTTGTCAGAGTTCAACACCAAATCCCTTGTTTACTAAAGCATTCTGCGAGATTCCATGTAACAAAATCCTGTAGACAAGCTTTAACACACTGTAACGACCATGCACGCTCAAAGGTCTGCTGCCTTTAAAATAAACTTTTCACAATAAATAATTGAGACCTACTGCCTTTGTTCAAACCCTTTACAATAAATAATCAACCTTGATCAAAGGCTTTTTTAGGTAACCAAATAGGTAGTACTGTATCAAGCATAAACCTTTCCAGACTGCAGGTAGTGCAATACAAGCTTGCTTTTTAAGCAGACGCATACAATTTCTTCCCAATCAAAACTTGCAATCAAGGACATTACACTTTTAGTGGAGTCAAAGCCCCCCTCCCCCCCCCCCAGTAGTAATAACATTATTACTATGAACAAATTACAGTTGGCAAAAACAATATTCATACCTTGGCAAAATAGCACAACTATTCTCAACAATAAAATGTTCGACCCCGAGGGTTTGTCACAGGGTGGGTAACCAACACAAAATCCTTGCCTACCAAAGTAATCTATGAGACTCCTTGTCACAAAATATCTTTTTACAAATGTTAACCAAGTGCAATGTTTAAATGATTATTGGCTTTAACATATGCTTTTCACAATAATTAATTCAGGTATATTTCCTTTGTTGTAACGTTTCATAATAAAAAGATCAAGACTAAGACTTGAACAATAGCTCGTCACCATAACCAACTCATTTCTGCTGCGTTGAGCCTAAGTTTTCATGCAAGGCAAACAATGAAATACAAGAACTCATTTTCAGCAGAAGGGCACAATTTGTGTCCTCTCCATTCTCAAGGTAGCCAGCATTTGGGAGGAGACCGTCCTCCTTCAGGACTGCTTCTTTAAGCTCTCTTTTTCTGCTGATCACACAAGGTCACACAGCAACTGCACTGTCAAGTTAGATCTGATAAAATAAGCCTAGCAAAATAACACATCTGTAGCAAATCCAACAAATACAAACCAATGTTATTTGAAGACACACTGAGCAGTAGAGAAGGATATTGGACCGCTCAAATAGTTTTGTTTAAAATGCAGTTCTTCCTGTGAAATTAATCTTGTTCAAAAACGTAGATGTTTTACATCAATGTTTTTCATCTGCATATTCTAAATATATGTAAATAATAAAGCAAAATATAGACACACAAAAAAAGAAAACTAAAAGCACAGAAAATTAGAAGAGCAATACAAGTAAGTTAACCTACCAGAGCATCTGCTACTGCCTCCTCCACATCAGATCCTGTGTTTAGAACCCGCATGGCGCTTACAGATGAAGACAGCCTGCTTTGTTGGCTGATGCTGTATCCAGTACCTGTGGTGCCGCAACATAACACAAATGATTATTTCAAAACAGTTAACTGTGCATTTAAACATTATAATCAGGACTGCATCATTTGATTGCACTGGGGAAAGAGATTAAGGCACAGGAGGAAGTGGGAGAGAGACAGTGTGTGTTTATCGGCTTGAGTTTGTGTTTGGCTTACATTCTGTTAAAATAGCCACTCATTATAATTGACCATGAAAGAAGTGTTAAGTACATTAAAAATCACAAAGCTTTAAATGTATCCACGTCTGTGACAAAGACTTCAACTGAAGCCATTTTGTGCCAGGGAAACTCTTATAAAGAACACCAAGCAGACTTAACTATTTGTAAGAGCTTGTCATAAGGCTCTGTGATGGCCTGGAGAATAAGAGAAGCAGGTTCTGAAATGAGGAAATGGTTGTTGACTTATGGGTATTCTGGTCTAAAACAGCCTGTAAAGAAAAACACCCTCATTCTTTCAACACCAACGTTAATGATGGGACCATTAACAGAAAGACCGTAGGTGGCTGAAAAATATTGTTTTTTTCTTTGCTGTGGATGTAGACTGGAACTGATCAGCTGAAACTCATACACCATACAAGGGAGAGTAAACCTTATACACTCTCTGACTCAACGTCAAATACATACATCTCCCTGAATGAGTAACACTTTTGCCTAATATCTACTGCATTACAGCAATCGGAGAGTGGAATCACACAAAATGGTCAACCACAGTGCTTTGATACATTCTAATGAGGAACAGCCCAAACATTTAGAAAAGTCTCAAATGTCTAAGGCATTTTGAGGGATTACACACACATTTGAAAGTCATGATTATTCAACAGGTTTTTCTAAGCAGAGAGCAGAATCTTCAGTAGGCACCAAAATTGCGATGCTGTTTAGACATCCAATGACCAACAACACAATCTCAATTAATATATACTTAAAACTAGGTTTGCAGGTATATGAAACATATGTCAGTGCAAATTTCTGGATGTTTTAAGATACCTGTAACATCTGTGAGCTACAGGTACCTTGAGAAAGGGGCAGACAAGCAATGCTGAAGAGCAGCCAAATCCTTTCTCAGCCCCCGTGTTGGGGATGTGGCAGGCTAATGGAAGTACAGGGATGGTAACACCAACTTGCTGAGATGGGTGAAATTTAAGTGAGCCAGCAGTGTGATCCTGGTTACTGAGGTTGTGAAGCCAACATGGGGGAGGGGAACTACGACATTCCTGTCTTTCTACTGCTCAGCTTAGCAGTGGCTCAATGAAGGGCATAATTGTTGCTACAGCAGGTGAAAAATCTGCTCTCTTGATAATGTAGGGTTCTACGGCTCTGTGAATGCCTCCTCTAATGTCCTGAATAGCAAGACAGAATGAGGGGGCATTTAACTAAAGCTGGTCGACCCTGAAGAAGGCCAGAGTTAAATGGAGGTAGGATATTTCTGTCCTCAAAGGCCCTGGAATTGGAATTGTGCATGCTCTGGAGGAAGATGTGTGTATATCCTAGACAGTCTATGCTTGTGGCAGTGATGAAGGAGCTAAGGACCGCATCCTAAGGTTAGCTGGAGACAATTAAAGGCAGACAGAAAGATGAAGGTGGAACCAGGACTAAGCAACTCTACAAGCCAAAGGAAAGAGGTTGAGAAGGAGATCTCTTTGCTGCAGATTAAGGGATAAGACTTTGCCTAATTCTGAGAGTATGGAGTCCATGCTCCGAGTAGTCGAAGGCTAGAGTGGAGTACCTGGAAACCACAACCTCGCTGTCAACTTGCGAGTTTTGGTTCCCATGCCCCTCAAGATGGTGAAAAACTGAACAATTTGATTGCTGTCTGGAGTAGGTTCTGATATTATTACAGTGCACAAAGCGTTTTGGATTTCTTCTGTGGCATGGATGGTTTGTCCACAAAGGAGGAAACTATTGTGCAGTCTGGGTCAGTTGAGGAAAAGGACAGGACCATTACATCTGCACTCCTCACGAGATCCGTCACATTTTGAGTGAACTAGATTCTTGTTTTCCTTCACATGACAAGGGGAACATAAGTGAGGAAGTGGGAATTAGTGTATCTGAGGAAGGAATTTGCACGGAAGGGACAGGGGTAGAGGAATAGTACCAGCAAGGCTAACAGTAGTAGACAACTGTGTTGACATGTGACTGTAAGCTAATGCTGTTTGAATCTTTCTGGATGGTATCTGGGAGGGAAAGAGATCTGAGGTTGCCTTGCAGATAAAGTCTCTTAATGAGAGATTTGGTTGCAAATGTTTTAGGTTTCCTTTGGGTGAAGTTAAGGGCAATGGTAGGGTGATAAATTAAGCACTGAAATTTTGGCTGATGTTGCCATGTGTTCTCTCATTCCATTTTAGGATAAGCCACTAGGAGGTTAGGATGTTGGCTAAGAGAATCAGGATTGTGATGCCTGCCAACCTGTCTATTTTCCAGTGGGCAGAAACAGGGTCTTAATCAAGTGGCTATCAAGTTATAAGTGAGGGTCTTGTTTAAAGTAAAAGCTCAGAAATGGAAGCCTCAAGCAGCAAACTTTCTGTCAGGGATTCTGATCTAGCCTGAAAACAGTTTTAAATTCAGCACCTTAGCTTCCTTTGGACCATCATTACAAAGGAGGCAATTTGCACTGTAGGTGGCCTTATTGTCGAGTCAAGCTGTGCTTCAGGAGAGGTTTCAAACTCACTGGCCTCCTGCAAATCCATATAAAAGGCAACATCTGTGCAGTGAGGAGGAGAAAGCAATCACCATCACCATCACCATTATCATTATCATGGTGCGAAGCCTGCTGTGAAATGGAGCCAAAAGGTTATTGAGACTGCTGGCATGTACAACTTGAAAGAGGCACAAGTGCCGGGTGCATGACTACCGGCTGCGCTTTTCCAACCTTGTAGTAAGGTATCAATAGAGCTCGAGGTCAGGTCAGTTCAGTGTCCGACCTTTACATCAGAACAAGAACCTCTTCAGGCTCTGGTACCCATGTCTATGTGGAAGGGACCAGTGCAGGTGTTAGCGCTGGAGAGAAAGCCTGTACTGGTTTCAGTAGGGGGCCCCGAACTGAGTTCCAAGGAGCAAGACAGCACCAAGGATAGATCGGCTGGCGGTAATAGGCCTGAGGACCCTGTGGTTCCTAGAGCCCTGAAGGCGTGCCAAAGAGAACCGGAATGACAAAAAAAATATACAGCATGTCCACTTTGGAGATTCAATCTGCTGTGGATTCACCAATGGGCCAAGAAACTCAAGGAACGCAGATCACCTGAGGAAGCAGCTCCACAACCAGCGAACTCAAGGGTGAATGACTCAACTCACGGTGCTCATGTGCCTTCTCTTTATGTTCAGAATAGCAGAATTAACTTTTAGAAGTCGTCAAAGGTGAACAGAAATAGTAATGTGGAGCTCATGGTTTGCGTTGGAAGTCACATAAAGAAATGAAAAGACATCAGCACATAGGGGTAGCGGGCCAATGTGGAGCTGCACAGTGCCACAGAAATGCGCAGGGGAGCATTCTGGGGGAAGGAATCTGCAGGTATCCATCAGAACCTTGTGGTTTTCAGAACAGCAGCACAAACAAAGGAACAACTTAAGGATCACTAGTAATTAATTTGATCATCAGAAGTACATATGATCTTGAAGATAGACTAAAAAGGAACTGATGCCTAATATTTGGCTTTCACCATTAAACCAGGAAATAAGTCAATACAAATTCTCTTGCAGCCCCTCTCTCTGTCTTTCCGAGCCCTTCAACAGTGGTGGCAGTTTTATCTTTTCTGCAAATAAAGTAACAGCAAGTGGTATGAGTGGGCCAGTTGTATGACTGCAAGTTCTGGGAGCACATAGAAGCACCAACACTGAAAATTAAACAAATGACAGAAATGTACATCCAAACATCATATTGGTTTAAGAAGTGCAGCAGTGTCCTATAAATTTGACTTTTAAGAAATAAAGACACCACATAGACATTTTACCCCTGATACATGCAGGAGAAACAAAGAAATGGAGAGTAGGTTAATTACAAATTGTTTTTAATTTCCACAAAGCTCTATTTTGTAAATCGTAACAAGGAAAAAATGGACAGCTGTTATAGACAAACTGTGCTGAAAAGAAATGTAAATGTTCAATAAATCACTGGTAGGCACTAGAGAGGACGAGGACAAGTTCTATAAATGAAGCATCAATAAACAAAAATGCATTTTAAATGAACCAGCTAATGGTTAAAAGAACAGATGCACTGCCTACCGTCCAAATAAGAAAGTACCAAAAAGAAAATGTCTAAGTAACGTTAAGTGCATAATTACCAAGAAAACAACCCTTGCCATTGCCTAAACAGTGAAGTGTCAGTAATTTAGGAGAAAGACAGCCAAAAGCTGTTACAAATTAATAGTTTTACAATCTCAACTCATACAAAGGAAGATGTATGCGATTTCTGCTCTGTGCAAAGTTCATTCGCAGTACATATAAGGTATACACCCAATTAATTTTGTTCAAATACTTCGAAGAAGCTGCCTTGCTCATTAAGTCAAGATTGAAAAGCCTGTCTTTCACGGGGTGTAACAAGCATTACCAAATGTATTTTGACTGCATAGATCTGCCGTACATCTTATTTAACCGTAATCGTCACACATAACCAGAATGAGCATCAGTTGCGTTGTAGATTTAACATCATGTCATTGAAAATGAATGATAAAGCACACAAATGAGTACATCTCACTGTGAAAAGGAATAGCATGCACTAAATTCAAGGAAAGTCTAAGGATAAAAAAATAGCCTGCGAGTAAATGAATTTTTTTTTATAAAAATGTGAAACTCATGGAAAATGTAAGCCGGTCCATGCTGAACTTATCTAGTTTAGATGAAATATTGCAAAAATATAGCGGGAAGGACAAAAATCAAAACAAATATCCATCTTTGGGCAGGAGAAGGTTAATGAAATCATAATGAGGTACAAAAATGGAATCACCATACAGATATGTATTGAAGTGTAACTCATCGTTCACCTGAAGCCCCAAACACATCTGGGGTGGAGAGCGCACCAGTGGATCTGGAGTGATGTCTGGAGGCTGCAATTACAGGACCACAGAAACCCTTTCTGTTACCAAGGAAACAAGAAGAGCAGCTATGCAGCTTAAGAGACATAGCATCAGATAGACAGCATTTCTACATAGTACAGGTTAGCTCGGTATGCTGACAAAAAGGGATGTGATGTGGGTATCTCAAACCAACTGTTCGCCTCAAAATTCATCTTGATAACATCTTACTAGAGTGTTTCAAATCTTCACATGCTTCATCAGTCCAATGCATTATGACAGAAGCACTTCTATTTACTCACAGTTCGGTAATGTCTGCAGCTCAGCTTACTCACATTTCAGTGATTTTAGCAGTTGATACTGGGAATCTCCTAATATCAAGGCTTCGTGATGCTTTAGATTACTGTGGTGAAATCATAGGGTGCACCACCGGTCCTTATCCATTAAGCACAGTGCAGAGAAATTCCAATATTGACTGCTAAAAAAAGTATACTAAGGATGAACTGAAGTGAATCTCCATAATGCACTTAGTAGGACTGATCCACAATGCGAATCCATAATTCTCACCCTGCCAGATGACCATCTGATGTCAGTTCACACATACTAAAAAGCCAAGTAAAATATTGATTTTACAGCTGAGAAGTTTTTAACCACTTTCGTGGTCTACAATGAAGCATTTTATATTTTTTCTTGCGAAAAGGCATCCGTAACATATACAATAGAAGCTCTACATTCAATCGACTACATTGCTCAGAACACTGGGGTAATTAAGCGTGTCAATAAAGGTCAATTATTGTCTGCTCGAGCTTTGTTTGGCTTTTCTTAATTTTATGATTATTTTGTGATCTAAATCTACCTTTGGGGCAGATTACGGGGCACTGCTTACTCAGCAAACGGGTTGTAACTGAGGAATTCAGTAACAGTTCCATTTTCAACAAGGTATTGAGCGGTGTGTCCAAATTGGTTATCATAGTCTTAACAATATCAATTTAAATCTAGGTAGAGATTACCTTGAAAATGTTAGGCAAAAATAATCACACTTTAAAGTCTCAGAAACAGACTTTCTGACAAGCTCTTAGCAATACATTGAACCAGCTCTGTTAACGAACATTTTGAATGTGTCAGGAGAAATATTGGATTTTGCTAACTTCAGAACATAACTAATAGCTTACTAACAGGTTCTAGCTTTCTAATCATTATAAACTACTAAAAGACAGCCTCTGTAAACCAGAGATGAAAGGAAACCTAAGCTTCAATAAACAGATATAAAGGCAAACGTGGGAATCACTTCGGAAGGCAACCCAAACTCTCTACCGACTTAATGCAACATTTGAATTATTTTGCAGGTATAACACTGTTTGGGGTAAGATTTAGTTTCTCCACCACAGACATAACAACTCGTTCCCTTTACTAGCTTTTTGGTGCACTGTCTGCCAGTCACAGCACAGACTTTTTTAAGGGGGACACAATAAACAACCTAATGCCCGATGGTGTCATGTAGACATATTCATACAAGCCCAATGGACAGCATCAGCTTTAAACTTTGCCAGGTGCTTCAAGGTTGCAGTGCGAGGTGTGTATCTAATATCAAACACTCCTGCCTGGAAATCGCTTCGCCTTTCGTCCGTTATGCTCATTGACTACGCTAAGAGAAGTTGCTTAAGGAGATAAACAGTGTAAATGATGGGATGCGAACAAACAGTAAACCCTCTTATGATTCTATGCTTTTAGATCCCAATACATATCTGACCGTCATCGAGTCCTCACCAAGTAATACAAACAGATAAATCTAATCTCAAGTCATAAAAAAAACACACTAATTTCACTGTCATCATGTTATACAATAAACGGTCAACATTCAGAAACCTTGTGTAAAAATGTAAGTGCATTATTACTGCTGCTAGATGAGACACATAAGTGCATTTGATTACTTGATCATCAGGAAGCGCTACAGCTTCTATATGAAATCAGAAATTGTGATTATGGTATGGAACATTCTGGTTTCGGGTAACCCATCTTGCCCTTGTCAAACTATATCTATGACTGCCTCAGAGGAGAAAAAGTTACCTACCTGCATAAATGATCTTTCTGGTGAATACTCTATCCCAACAGATTCATCACCTGTAAAATAATCCCAGGCTTCAGAATGGAGTAGGCAGTGGAAGCAGATCACCAAAACCATGTAGCACCCACTTGGGTGCAACATCAATTTCCATCCATTTTTCCAAGCCTTTGAGGCAAGCGGATGGATTGGCATCAATAAAGTATTACTTTAACAAATTAAATCTTGGGATCTTATTAGCTCTGCCTAATACTCATCCATCAAATGGGGAGGTGGGATGGTTGGTGCAGAATCTACAGGTAGAGTATCCACCGGAAGGAAAATGTTATTTGCCAAATAAGCATCTGTTTGTGGCACTGAGTGCTATAGAGTCACATGGTCTCCATACTCTGTCATCTAGTTTTGGGTCCAGAATGTCGCAAGTTGTTTTTCTTCAAAGAAGCCTTTAGCGTCACGAGGTACAGTAACTCCTCCTCTTGCTGATAATGCGATTGGGCATCAACTCTATTGTTAGATTGTTTTCCTGCAGGAGGGTGTGAATGTAGTGTAGATTAAGTGTAAGTAAAGAGATGTCCATGCAGATGTAAATAAAAATGAAAAGCAAATGAACAGCAATGGCTACAGGTGTCCGGGGAGGATGGTGGGCGCATGTGAATCTACAGCACTACATGCCACACACAGGTGATTACTGGGTAAGCAACAGTTTCCGTTTGATGGCATGTGTGGCTGTAGATACACATGGACTGCATAGACTGAAAAGCAGTACCATCGGAAAACTGTGGCTAACCTGTGAGTCTTTCAGTTGTTTGGAAAAGTGTACGTAGCACTGCCTTAACCACATTAGCCAGATGGCGTGCTAGGACATCCACACAATAAAGCTTAGTGAAGTGGTGTGGTGTGGACCATGTAGTTGTGTTACATATGTCAGCTATAGGTTTGTTACCTAGTAAAGTCATCAAAGGTCCTATGTTACGAGTAGAATGTCACTCTAGGAGGTGAAGGGAGTATTCTTTTGGCTTTAATGTAACATGTTTGTATACATTTAGCTATCCACCTAGCAATGCCTGATCTAGAAGTACAAGTTACTTACCTTCGGTAACAAAATATCTGGTAGAGACATATTCTAGTTGCAGGTTCCTTACCTTACAATTTTCCCCCAGGCGTCAGACTGGATCCGGAGATTTTTTCTTCGAGCAATACTCTTGCGCATCGGTCGACTCCGCAGGCATCGTGGTCACCGTGATGACGTCGGGAGTAGTACATAGACGCCGCCCTCGTGCAGTAACGTCAGTTTCTTTTAACGACTTTCGACGCCAGAGCGTAGAGCCGCTAATAACACTGATATTGGTGTGCCGGAGCTAAGGACCTGAAAGGGGGGAATCCCTGTCCCTAGAAATGAGTTCGCAAAAAGGGAGGATGGGTGGGCAGTAAGGAATCTGCAACTAGAATATGTCTCTACCAGATATTTCGTTACCGAAGGTAAGTAACTTGGACATCTGATAGAGACTTCTAGTTGCAGATTCCTTACCTTAGAATAGATACCCAAGCAATGCCATCCTCGTGGTGGGCTGCGAACTAAGATCATACTAGAAAGTCCTGCAGGACCGAATGTCCAAAGTAGCCCTCCCGACGGACCTGACTGTCCAGGCAGTAATGCTTAGCAAATGTGTGCAGACGCCCACGTAGCTGCCTGACAGATATCCAGGATAGGAACTGCGCGTGCGAACGCAGTGGATGCAGCAGTGACCCTGGTAGAATGAGCCCGCAAGCCGTTAGGAGGTTTCTTTTTCGCCAAAGCGTAGCATATTTTGATGCAAAGAAGCACCCATTGAGAGATGGTACGTTTCTGCACCGCATTCCCTTTCTTCGCACCCACATAGCCAACAAAGAGTTGATCGTCCACACGGAAGTATAGTACGATTGAGATAGAACGCCAACGCTCTTTTTGGGTCCAGACGGTGGAGTCTCTCCTCCTCATGTGAAGGATGTGGGGGTGCGTAGAAGGTAGGCAAAGTGATGGACTGGCCTACATGAAACGGTGTAAGCACCTTAGGAAGGAATGAAGCCTTAGTGCGTAACACCACTTTGTCGGGGTGTACGGACAAGTATGGATGCTTTGAAGAAAGGGCCTGAAGCTCACTCTGTGAGCAGAGGTGATGGCGTTGAGAAAGACAGTTTTTAATGATGGCCGTAAGGGACAATTATGCATAGGCTCAAAGGGAGTACACATCAAGAAAGTAAGCACAAGATTAAGATCCCACTGAGGCATGATGAAGGGAGTGGGAGGAAATAAGTGGGTGAGCCCCTTTAAGAACCTACTCACAAGAGGAGATTTAAAGAGTGAGGGCTGATCGGGAAGCCTAAGAAAGGCGGAAATGGCAGAAAGATACCCCTTAAGGGTGTCCAATGCAGAGCCCTGCTGGGCTAAGGAAAGAATGAATAGAAGAACCTCTGAAAGAGCAGCAGATAGGGGGTCAACAGATTTGTTGGTGCACCATGCCACAAATTTATTCCAGTGACAGGCATATACAGTTTTAGTAGAGGGACGCCTGGCTGCCAAGATAACATTGCAGACTTCGGGTGGAAGGGCAAATGCCGTCAACTGTTGCCGCTCAATCTCCACGCATGAAGGCGGAAGTTGGACAGGTTCGGGTGGAGGACCATCCCCTGCTGCTGCGACAGAAGATCCGCCCGAAGAGGCATTCTGAGTGGTGGATCGATGGACATGCTCAATAGCACTGGATAACACACTCTTTGAGCCCAGTCAGGAGCCACCAAGATAACTTGGGCCCGGTTGCTCTTGATTTTCTTGCGAACTCGGGGCAGAAGAGGGATAGGCGGGAAGGCGTTAAGGAGGCCGGAGTTCCACTCAAGACGAAAAGCGTTGCTGAGAGAGTGCCGTCTTGGAAACTCCAATGCTCAAAATAGCTGACATTGCGCATTCTCTGCAGAGGCGAACAGATCTAACCAAGGCTCTCCCCACATGAGAAAGAGACCTTGCGGCATCTCCAGTTGGAGACGCCATTCGTGATCGACAGTGCGTCGGCAGCTGAGTTTGTCTGCTCTGGCGTTGAGAGAGCCCGCCAGATGTTGAACCATCAGGGTAATGTTCTGATGTTCCAGCCAAGTCCAGAGGCGTAGGGCCTCCTGACAAAGGGTCCTACCCCGCCTTGTTTGTTGGAGTACCTAATGGCGGTAGTGTTGTCCGTGAACACCTGCAACACTTTCCCTTTGAGAGAGGGAAGGAATGCTTTCAACTCAAGTCTAATCGCTCGGAGCTCCAGCAAATTTATGTGGAGTCCCGACTCCGCCAGAGACCAGAGACCTCGGATCTCCGCCTCTCCCATGTGGCCGCCCCAACCCAGAAGCGACGCATCTGTCACTATAGAGAGATCTGGGTGGGGAAGGGAGAGGGATCTGCCAATGACCCAATTGGGATTCGAAAGCCACCACTGCAGGTCTTTCGCAGTCCACTCTGAGATCTGGACCATGTCGGAGAGATTCCCCTGATACAGTGCCCACTGGAACTTCAAGTCCCACTGCAGAGCCCGCATATGCCACCTGGCATGTGTTACTAGTAGGATGCAGGAGGCCAAGAGGCCAGCAGCCTTAGACTCTGTCGCACCGAAACCCAAGACCAAGGCTGAAAGATCAGAATCATAGCCTGAATGTCTTGGACTCGCTTTTGGGGAGAATAAGCTCTAAAGCGCACTGTGTCCAGAACTGCTCCGATGATAGGGAGCGTCTGAGAGGGAGTTAGGTGTGACTTCGGCACGTTGATAGTGAACCCCAGCTGGTGCAGGAGGTTCGCCGTAGTCTGGAGATGGGAGACCACTGTTTGGGGCGAAGGCGTCTTCAACAGCCAGTCGTCTAGGTAGGGGAAGACTGAGACCTCCAACCTGCGCAGAAGAGCTGCAATCACCTCCATCACTTTCGTGAACTCCTGAGGGGCGCTGGTAAGGCCGAAAGGGAGCACGTAAATTGAAAGTGCTCGTGACCTACCACGAATCGTAGGTAACGTCTGTGGGCAGGCAGGATAGGGATGTGGAAATAAGCGTCCTACAAGTCCAACGCTACCATCCAGTCTCCTGGGTCTAAGGCAGACAGAACCTGAGCCAGGGTGAGCATTTTGAACTTCTTCTTGAGGAAGTAGTTCAGGTCCCGAAGATCGAGGATAGCGCCCAAGCCTTTGTCGTCCTTTGGTATGAGAAAGTAGTGGTAATAACAACCACGACCTACTTCTGGCACAGGGACCCTTTCTATAGCTCCCTTGGCCAAGAGAGCCGCGACTTCCTGGTGGAGAAGCACCAAATGATCCTCCGAAAGGGGATGGAAGGATGGTGGCATGTGTGGTGGTGGAGATTCGAAAGGGAGGGAGTAGCCCTTCTGAATTATTTGCAAAACCCACCCGTCCGTGGTTATATGTTCTTAGTGGGGCAGGTGATGGCAGATTCTGCCACCTACTGGGCGGGAGTGAGGGGACGGACTAGGAAGGTTTGGAGGCTGCTGCGGGGGCAGAGGTGACTGGACAGACCTCTGGTTCCCTGTCCCACGACCACGTGGGATTCGGCGCCCCCCGTCACGCATAGCCTGTCCAGCGTGCATGGCCAATGGCTGGGTTGAGGACGCGACATGCGCCCCTTCTGTGGCCACGAAAGGGACAAAAAGCAGACTGTGGGGGGCGTGTGGCGGCAGAAAGGCCAAGGGATTGAGCCGTAGCCCTGGACTCCTTGAACCTCTCCAATGCCGAGTCTGCTTTGTCTCCGAAGAGACGGGTGCCATCAAAGGGCATGTCCATGAGTGACTGTTGGACATCCCCCAAAAAGCCAGAAGTACGTAACCAGGCATGGCGCCGTAAGGCCACTGTCGTAGCAACCGATCTGCCCAGAGAGTCGGTCGTATCCAGCCCACAACGGATTGTGAACTTCGCCGCGTCTCTCCCATCTTTGACTGCTTGGGAGACGATAGCACGGGCCTCCTCCGGTATCTGGGGCAGGACTTGCGCAACCGTATCCCACAGGGAGTGGGAATAACGGCCCGAAGGCATGCGGTGTTCACGGACCGCAGCGCGATGATGGAGGAAGAAAATTACTTCTTACCAAATTGTTCCAGCCTTTTGGATTACCTATCAGGGGGTGCGGAAGGGGAGGCGCCAGAAGAAGAGGACTCCTGGATAACAAGACTCTCAGGCTAGGATGTTGGGACAGGAACTTCGGGTCATTCGGCGCAGGCCGATGGCGGCGAGCGATAGTCCTGTTCACAGGAGCCCCTGTGATGGGTTTGGACCATGTACCCAAAAGGACGTTAGTGAGAGCTTCATTAAATGGGAGAAGGGGTTCATTGTAGAAGCCCCAGGCAGAAGCACCTCCGTCAGGAGGTTAGACCTGACTTCGACAGTAGGTAGCTCAAGGCCAAGGACCTCAGCTGCCCTACTAACCACCATACCAGGAGGTAGCTCCCTCCGCCATAGCCACGGTAGGAGGAGACAACATGCGAGAGTCAGGAGAAGTATCAAGACCACTGGCTTCGCCCAAGTCCTGTGCCCAGTCCATAGTAGGGTCTGCCTGGTATTCATAAGGGTCCAGGGACCCCTCCAATTCCTCCCTGTATCCGTACCCATAGGAAAATGGGTCAGAATCCGACATCGGGCGAATGGAGCCCACCGAAGCCGATGGCGGCGTCGGCCGACGCCGCTCTGACTCCGGGTCGTCGGGAATAAGAATAGGGTCGACGTCGATAGTGGGCACTACCGACGTTGGGAGCGTCGCTAAACGGCCCGCCGCCGGGGAAGGTCTCGACTGTGCTACCGGCGTCGGTGCAGATCCGTAGGCTACCTCGGTGGCCGGGGCCGAAGCCACCGGCGCCGAACCTGAAGGCCCCTCAGCCAAGCCCCTTGGGCCCGTAGGCGCCGTATCGGGGTCGGCACGCCCAAAGATGAGGCGCATGGCCTCGTAGAACTCCTTGAGTTGGGCGGGGCTCGCTCCTGCAAACTCGGGGAAGCACGGAGTGGACCCAGATGTAGGCTCGGAGGCTAGAGTCCTAGTTCGTGGACGCTCGTCCCGCGTCGCCCGAGCGACGGGGTGAAGTCCGAGAGTGATGGGACTTCTTCGACTTCTTACCTTGACCCGAAGATTTCGAAGAAGACGAGTGGTGGTGGCTCCGCGACTGATTGAGACCTTCCTCTCGGGCGAGATCGGGATCTACGGAGTCGAGTGCTGGGCCACCATCAGCTTTAGGGACCGCTTCCTCAAAGCCTTCGGATGCACTGCCCGGCACTCGGAGCACGACTTTGGGTCGTGGTCGCCCTTGAGGCACCACAGGCAGACACGATGAGGGTCCGTCGCCGACATCATGCGGTGGCAGTCCTTGCACAGCTTGAACCCGGTCTTCGGGGACATCCACGACGCAACAAAGGTCACACCAAAAAATATTGACAAAATGGTCGAATTCGGCCAAAAAATAGCAAAGGGTAGCTCTCTCTCGGATCGGCGTGTGGCGCGGAAAGAAAAGAACTGACATCACTGCGCAAGCGCGGCGTCTATGTACTACTCCCGGCGTCATCACGGCGACTACGACGCCTACGGAGTCGACTGACGCCACCTACTGACGCGCAAGGTATTGCTCGAAGAAAAAATCTCCGGATCCAGTCTAACGCCTGGGGGAAAATTCTAAGGTAAGGAATCTGCAACTAGAAGTCTCTATCAGATATGGGCTTTTCCAGTAAATTGTTTGGTTTTATAAAATTCTTTAGTTCTGTCAATATAAAACATAAGAGCTTTTTTGACATCTAATGTATGAAGAGCACTTTCTGCAACAGATTGTGGATCATGGACACTGATTAATTAAGGTGGAAGTGGGATAATGGCAGCAAATTTAGGTTTGTATAAAGTATCACCTTATCTATATGAAGTTGAAGAAAGGTTCTTCCAAATTTAGCACCTGAAGCTCACAGACAAGCCTGAGTTAAATGATGGCAATGAGAAAAGCTACCTTCCAAAATAAAGGAGAAAGCAATTATGTAGTGGTTCAAAAAGAAGATTCATAAGTCTTGTGACACTGGATTCAAGCTAGCCTGGCTGATGAAGGGTGATACCCAGAAACCGGTCCCAGGATGCTGGTTTCCGGTCCAGGGAGGACCTGGCCTGGCAGTTAGGGCTGGACTGTTCCCTTGAGGAACAGGGTCAAGACGGATTTGCATACGGCTGAGTCCGATCTGGGGTGGCATGTTTAGCAAAAGAACGACGGATTAAACCCAGATGTGTGACTGGGGTGAGTGTTTGTGTTTTTTAGCACTCCGTCCATCATCCTTTTGTGTTGGAAATGCGATTACCCTTATGAGGTTGTTGAAAAGCCACAAAAAGTTGTAGAGATTGTCTAAAGTTTTTTGTTCTGTCTAAATAATACATGAGAGCTTTTTTAAGATCAAGAGTGAGGAGAGCTCTTTCAGCAACTGAATCTGGCTGTGGAAAGAAGACTGGCAATTCCACTGACTGATTAAAGTGAAATGGTGAAACCACTTTGGGTAAAAATTCTGGATGTGTCCTAAGTACTATTTTGTGTACTTAGAAGAAGGGTTCTTCTAAGGTGAATGCTTGAATTTTGCTTACTCTTCTTAAGGAAGTAATTGCTACTAGGAAAGCAACCTTCTATGAGAGAAACTGAAGAGCGCAAAAATGTATGGGTTCAAAAGGTGGACCCATCTTGTGAGCACAATGTTAAGATTCCATTCAGGAGCTGGTGGAACTGTAGGTGTAATAACTCTTTTAAGACCTTATATAAAAGTGTTTATGACAGGAATTATAAACAGAGAGGTATGTTGTCTGTTTTGAAGATAGGCTGATGTTGTTGTTAAATGAATTTTGATAGATGAATATGCCAGATTTGCTTTCTGTAAGTGTAAGGAAATGGCTCCCTGTTGCAATTACCTCCCACTTTTTGCCTGATACGGATGCTGACTTGACTGAGAAGTGTGCTGGGACCCTGCTAACCAGGCCCCAGCACCAGTGTTCTTTCACCTAAAATGTACCATTGTTTCCACAATTGGCACAACCCTGGCACCCAGGTATGTCCCTTTTATCTGGTACCAAGGGCCCTGATGCCAGGGAAGGTCTCTAAGGGCTGCAGCATGTCTTATGCCACCCTAGAGACCCCTCACTCAGCACTGACACACTGCTTGCCAAGCTTGTGTGTGCTGGTGGGGAGAAAATGACTAAGTCGACATGGCACTGCCCTCATTGTGCCATGCCAACCTCACACTGCCTGTGGCATAGGTAAGTCACCCCTCTAGCAGGCCTTACAGCCCTAAGGCAGGGTGCACTATACCACAGGTGAGGGCAAAGGTGCATGAGCACTATGCCCCTACAGTGTCTAAGCAAAACCTTAGACATTGTAAGTGCAGGGTAGCCATAAGAGTATATGGTCTGGGAGTCTGTCAAAAATGAACTCCACAGCTCCATAATGGCTACACTGAATACTGGGAAGTTTGGTATCAAACTTCTCAGAATAATATACCCACACTGATGCCAGTGTTGGATTTATTAAACAATGCACATAGAGGGCATCTTAGAGATGCCCCCGGTATTTTACCCAATTGTTCAGTGCTGGACTGACTGGTCTGTGCCAGCCTGCTGCTGAGAGACGAGTTTCTGACCCCATGTGGTGAGGGCCTTTGTGCTCTCTGAGGACAGAAACAAAAGTCTGCTCTGGGTGGAGGTGCTTCACACCTCCCCCCTGCAGGAACTGTAACACCTAGCAGTGAGCCTCAAAGGCTCAGGCTTCGTGTTACAATGCCCCAGGGCACTCCAGCTAGTGGAGATGCCCGCCCCCTGGACACAGCCCCCACTTTTGGCGGCAAGTCCAGAGGAGATAATGAGAAAAACAAGGAGGAGTCACCCACCAGTCAGGACAGCCCCTAAGGTGTCCCGAGCTGAGGTGACCCCTGCCTTTAGAAATCCTCCATCTTGATTTTGGAGGATTCCCCCAATAGGAATAGGGATGTGCCACCCTCCCCTCAGGGAGGAAGCACAACGAGGGTGTAGCCACCCTCAAGGACAGTAGCCATTGGCTACTGCCCTCCCAGACCTAAACACACCACTAAATTCAGTATTTAGGGGCACCCCAGAACCTAGGAAATCAGATTCCTGCAACCTAAGACATAAAAGGACTGCTGAGCTGAAAAACCTGCAGAGAAGACGGAGACACCAACTGTTTTAGCCCCAGCTCTACCGGCCTGTCTCCCCCCTTCAAAAGAACTGCTCCAGCAACGCGTTCCACAGGGTCCAGCGACCTCTGAAGCCTCAGTGGACTACCCTGCATCTAAAAGGACTCCCGAGGACAGCGGCTCTGCTCCAAGGAAGAAGCATCTTTGCAACAAAGAAGCAACTTTGAAAGAACACATGTTTCCCGCCGGAAGCATGAGACTTTGCACTCTGCACCCGACGCCCCCGGCTCGACTTGTGGAGAAACAACGCTACAGGGAGGACTCCCCGGCGACTGCGAGTCCGTGAGTAGCCAGAGTTGACCCCCCTGAGTCCCCACAGCGACACCTGCAGAGGGAATCCAGAGGCTCTCCCTGACCGCGACTGCCTGCTTCTAAGAACCCGACGCCTGGTAAGGACACTGCACCCGCAGCCCCCAGGACCTGAAGGATCCGACCTCCAGTGCAGGAGCGACCCCCAGGTGGCTCTCCCCCTTGCCCAGGTGGTGGCTACCCCGAGGAGCCCCCCCCCTTGCCTGCCTGCATCGCTGAAGAGACCCCTTGGTTTCCCATTGAACTCCATTGCAAACCCGACACCTGTTTGCACACTGCACCTGGCTGCCCCCGTGCCGCTGAGGGTGTATTTTTTGTGCTGACTTGTGTGTGTCCCCGGTGCCCTACAAAACCCCCCTGGTCTTTCCCTCTGAAGACGCGGGTACTTACCTGCTGGCAGACTGGAAACGGGGTACCCCCTTCTCCATTGAAGCCTGTGCGTTTTGGGCACCACTTTGACCTCTGCACCTGACCCGCCCTGAGCTGCTGGTGTGGTAACTTTGGGGTTGTCCTGAACCCCCAACGGTGGGCTAGCTTGGACCCAACTTTGAACCCTGTAGGTGGTTTACTTACCTGCAAAACTAACAAACACTTACCTCCCCCAGGAACTGTTGAAAATTGCACTAAGTGTCCAGTTTTAAAATAGCTTATTGCCATTTGTGTGAAAACTGTATATGCTATTTTGCTAATTCAAAGTTCCTAAAGTTCCTAAGTGAAATACCTTTCATTTAAAGTATTGTTTGTAAATCTTGAACCTGTGGTTCTTAAAATAAACTAAGAAAATATATTTTTCTATATAAAAACCTATTGGCCTGGAATGGTCTTTGAGTGTGTGTTCCCCATTTATTGCCTGTGTGTGTACAACAAATGCTTAACACTACCCTCTGATAAGCCTACTGCTCGACCACACTACCACAAAATAGAGCATTAGAATTATCTCTTTTTGCCACTATCTTACCTCTAAGGGGAACCCTTGGACTCTGTGCATGCTATTTCTTACTTTGAAATAGTACATACAGAGCCAACTTCCTACAGTAAGTGAAGCAAACAACATAATATCCTGTAAGGATGCTTTAAGTGGATCAATGTTTTTAGGTTGGCAGTAATATACAAAACGTTTTCATTCATTTGCGTAACACTGCCTGGTTGTAGGTTTATGTGCTTGTTTTAGAATGTCTATACATTCTGGTGGAAGCTGTAGATATCCAAATTCTATGATCTCAGGAGCCAAATTGCCAGTTTGAGCATAATGGGATTGGGATGCCTGATCTGACCCTTGTTTAGAGTCAATAGGTCTGGTCTGTTTGGGAGCATGTGATGTGGTACTACCGACAGATCCAATAATGTTGTGTACCAATGTTGACGTGCCCACGTGGGAGCTATGAGTATCATAGTGGGGGAAGTGTGACGGATCTCATTGATAAGAAACAGAATTAATGGGAGAGGGGGAAAAGCATAAGCAAATATCCCTGACTAATTGATCCATAGAGCATTGCCCTTGGATTGAGGGTGTAGGTATCTGGACGCGAAGTATTGGCATTTTGCGTTTTTGCTTGTTGGAAAAAGGTCTATGTTTGGTGTTCCACACATTTGAAAGTAATGTTGAATTACTTGTGGGTGAATCTCCCATTCGTTTATTTGTTGTTGCTTCTTGCCTAAGAGGTCTGCTAACTGGTTGTGTATCCCTGGGATGTATTCTGCTGGCAGGTGGATGTGATTGTGAATTTCCCATTTCCTAATTGTTTGTGCTAGGAGTTTGGATGATTGTCCCCCCCCCCCCAACCCTGTTTTTGCAGATACATTGTTATGATGTTGTCTGTCCTTATTAAGACAGTTTTATGTACAATCTGTGGTTGAAATGCTTTTATGGCTAAGACCACTGCAAGCAATTCCAAGTGGTTTATGTATTAAGTTTGCTGGATTTAGCCCCATTCTCCCTGTATTGTAAGATTGTTGAGATGGGCTCCCCAACCTGTCATTGATGCATCCGTGGTGATTATGGTCTATGGCACAGGCTCCTGAAACGGCCGCCCTTTTGATAAGTTGGTGTGATTCCACCATTGCAGAGATTTTAAGTTTGGCGGTCTAATAACACTAGATCTTGTAATTAACCCTGTGCGTGGGACCATTGTTGCAAGAGACACTGTTGTAGTGGTCTCATGTTTAGACGTGCATGGGGCACTATTGCTATGCATGATGCCATCATTCCTAATAGCTTCATGACAGGTCTAATGCTGTCATGTAATCTTGTTTTCGGAATAAAGGAACTACGTCCTGTAAAGTGACCATGTGGAAATGCTCTGACAGAATATATTGAATTAGAGGTCTGAGATCGAGAATTGGTCTGAGTGCACCATCCTTTTTTGGTATGACAAAGTATAGAGAATATACTCCTGTGTCTTGCTGACTGATGGGAACCATTTCTATTGCATCTTTGAGTAGAAGAGATTCTACCTCTTGTTTTAAGAGGGCAGTGTGTTCAAGAAAAAGCCTGTGTGAACGGGGTGGAATGTTTGGTGGAGTGGAAATAAGTTCTAGGCAATAACCATTGTGGATAATTGACAACACCCATTGATCTGTTGTAATTTGTTGCCAGTAAGGATGGAAATATTGCAGCCTTCCTCCCAGAGGAGATGAATGCTGTTTGGGAGTGCAGGGAAAGTCACTGCTTTGATGAGGTGGAGGCACCTCTTGTGGCAGGGGATTTGCATCTGGATCTGAATTTGTGTACTATATAAGAGCCCCTGAAAGATCCCCTTAGGATCATATTGTTGTCCCTGTTTTTGCTGGGAAGTAGAGGCCTCTGAAATTTGTGGTTTAAAACCTCCTCTAAATTGAGGTTTGTGAAATGATCCCCGAAAAGGTGTTGTATGAAGGGCTCCCATGGCCTTTACCGTCGAGTCCTTTTTTAATTTATCAATGGTTGTGTCCACCTCCGGTCCAAAGAGCTGCTGCCTGTTAAAGGGCATGTTAAGGACCGCTGCTTGTATTTCAGGCTTAAAGCCTGAGGACCTCAACCAAGCATGTCTTCTAATTGTGATGCTGGTGTTTATTCCTCTAGATTCCATATCAGCTGCATCTAGTGCTAACCTTATCTGATTATTGGCAATAACTTGTCCCTGCTCCACTATCTGATGTTCCCTTTTCTGGTGTTCCTTTGGGAGGTATTGCAGGAACTCCTACATCTAATCCCAATGTGCCCTGGTATACCTAGCTAAAAGGGCTTGGGAAATAGCAATACGCCACTGATTTGCAGCCTGAGTTGCCACCCTTTTGCCTGCTGCATCAAATTTTTTACTTTATCAGCGAGAGTAGCACCCCCTGTCGACAGGCTATTTGAGCATTTTCTAGCTGCACTGACTACAATGGAGTCTGGTGGTAACTGCTGTGAAATGAAAACTGGATCAGTTGGTGATGCTTTATATTTTATCTATTCTAGGTGTTAACACCTTGGCCTTGAATGGTTCCCTAAAAATCTCATCTGCATGTTTCAGCATACCATGTAGCACTGGCAAACACTAGTATTGTTTGTGTGTTGAGAAAAGAGTGTTAAATAGAAAATCCTCTTCTAGTGGCTCAGAGTGCATCCGAATACTATGATAAGCGGCTGCACTGGAAATTACCCGATTATAGGCTGTGGTATCCTCAGGTGGAGATGGTCTTGTAGGATATAAATCAAGATCATTGAGTGGGATTGGGTCAGAGTCATACATGTCCCAGGGATCCATATTATAAATACTATCCCCCATATAGCCCCATGTGAAGAAGCATGTGATTGTGTGGTTGAAGCTGGTGGTGGTGGAGTATGAGGTGGTGGAGAAGAGGAAAGATAAGGAGAATGTGGTAGAGAAAGCTGAATGGTCTTTAGCTTTTCCTTATGTTTAAATAGTTTCGCTGGTGAAAGGCCAGCATCCAAACACTCCTGGAATGCTAATTTCCTCTTTGTAATTGGAGGAGGAGAAGCAATCATCTTTCTGGATTTGAATCCTCCTTTGCTTTTGGTCCATAACCTCAAGAATGGGTCTAATGTCTGTCTCATCTCCCTCCTGTTCCCAAGATGAAGCCGGTTTTCTGCCTCCAAATGAATGCTCCAAAATTTTGGTGGCGATATTCTTCATACAGGCCGAAAAAATGGACTGAGCAGTAGGGGAAAGTGTTTTCGGCTCAGAAGATGAGCTGCAATGTTTCGGTTCCGAAAAGGTGTGTGGATGTTTCGGCTCCGATGATGTATGAGGCCAACTCAGTTCTGAAGTGGAAGCCTTCATCTTTCGACTTGACGCCATAACAGGTTTGGCAGTCTGTTGTTGGGATTGAGTCTTGGCCTTTTCGGGCGCCAAACCAGAGGGCCGGTCGGCGATATGTTTTCGGGTCGAACCATGGCTAGCAAGGAGTGGTACACCCAAGGCCTTCTGTGATTTTTTTTGTTTGTTGGGAAGGGGCTGGTGTACTCACGTACTGCGCCGCAGGGAGTACCTGGCTGTCCTCCTCTGAATCTCGGTCAGAGTAAGAGTCTTGAATGGAGACTGCCGCCTGTACCTGTTCCTCACCAAAGATGCCGGGTGTCTGCTCTGTGGACTTTGATGCCACCTCCAACCGCCTTACTCTTCGATCTCGTAAGGTCTTCTTCGATCGAAAGAACTAATCTGCCTCGCAGGTCTCTTCTTGGTGGTCTGGAGAAAGGCAGAGGTTACACAGCAAAATGCTGGTCGATGTAGGGGAACTTGGTGTGGCACAGAGGACAGAATTGGAATGGAGTCTGATCCATGAGCCCGTAACGCAGTAGGCCCGAAAGGGCATTTAATCGAACCAGACGCTACAATCAGATCGAGTCTACTCAAAAACCGCATTCGAAAACTATACTGACGCTAAGATAAAAGATAGAAAAGTTCAGATAGTATTGAACTGAAAGTACCGGAGCGAGAGGGAACACGTCCGAACCAGACGGCAGAAAGAAAACAATGTAACATAGTTGATGCCCATGCGCACTATCACAGAGAGGAGGAATCACTCGATCCTGCGACTCGAAAAAAAGCTCCTTTGAAGAAAAACAATTTGTAAAACTCCGAGCACAACACTAGATGCCGACATATGCTCAGCATGTGTATCTGCAGCAACACATGCCATTGATCATCATATATATATATATTTCTTTTTTTAATTGACCCTTGGCATGATAATATGGGCTTGTGCGAAAGCTTTAAAAATGTAATCCACATGTCTTAAAATACTCTTCTGCATAGGGAGGTATTGTGTTGCCCTATGTGATGTGAAAGGGTCTCAAATAAAATAGTCTCTTCTATGGGTTCCTTATGCAGAGGGACCTAGTGGTATGTCACAGCCCTGCCAATAAGCTCCTGATAGGAGGTAGTGTCATCTGGAGAAGACGGCCTTGCAGGGAACAGCTCACGGTCATTATCTAGTTGTGGGGAAACAAAATAAGCTGACCAAGGATCAGAGGGTTGTGGTGCATTAAACGTATCATCCCATGTCCACCAGTGTAAGAATGTGGAGACCCCAGATGGATGATATCGAGCGGGTCACCCTGAGAATGAGGTGGAGAGGGTGAAGGTGGTGTTGGGGGATGGAGCAGAAGATGGTGTAGGATGAAAAGGGCTGGTGTCCTTGTCAGTTGTCCTCATCTTCGTAGGCAACTGCAAGTCAACGGCCTCTTCAAATTGTATATGTATTTGGCTTTGACTGGCATCAAGCTTCTCTTTGTTTTTTTATGGAGAATGGGTTCAACTGAGGCCCTGGAGCTGGATTTCTGGGCAGGCTTGGAAACCTTTGAGTCTGAACTAGTTTATGCTGAAGCTGCTGGTACCGAAACGCTTGGTGCCGAAGTGATTGGTGCTCAAACTGCTGGCGCCAAAGTGGTTGGTGCTGAAGGTGGAGCTGATCGGCTAGGCACCAAAGTGGTCAGCTTAGGCTTATGTTTCGTGCCGAGTTCAGAGGCAGGGCATCCAAATCGGGGTTTTGGTGCAGACTATGGCATGTTTGCAGTGCTGGCCCAGAAGCCTTAGATGGAGCCAAATGTTTTTAGGTGGCAGGACGGGGATGTCAGTAGTCACAGTACGCTGACCATGTGGAAGATCCTGCATCTCGAGATTGATTTGCAGATCGGAGTTTGAGCCATTGATAGAAAAGGCCTCTTCCTCAGTGTAGGAAAGTACCATCTTGCCTGGCATGTTACCCCCATATTTCACTGTATATATGTTGTTTTAGTTGTATGTGTCACTGGGACCCTGCCAGCCAGGGCCCCAGTGCTCATAAGTGTGCCCTGTATGTGTTACCTGTGTTATGACTAACTGTCTCACTGAGGCTCTGCTAATCATAACCTCAGTGGTTATGCTCTCTCATTTCTTTCCAAATTATCACTAACAGGCTAGTGACCAATTTTACCAATTTACATTGGCATACTGGAACACCCTTATAATTCCCTAGTATATGGTACTGAGGTACCCAGGGTATTGGGGTTCCAGGAGATCCCTATGGGCTGCAGCATTTCTTTTGCCACCCATAGGGAGCTCTGACAATTCTTACACAGGCCTGCCACTGCAGCCTGAGTGAAATAACGTCCACGTTATTTCACAGCCATTTTACACTGCACTTAAGTAACTTATAAGTCACCTATATGTCTAACCTTTACCTGGTAAAGGTTGGGTGCTAAGTTACTTAGTGTGTGGGCACCCTGGCACTAGCCAAGGTGCCCCCACATTGTTCAGGGCCAATTCCCTGGACTTTGTGAGTGCGGGGACACCATTACACGCGTGCACTACATATAGGTCACTACCTATGTGTAGCTTCACAATGGTAACTCCGAATATGGCCATGTAACATGTCTAAGATCATGGAATTGCCCCACCAATGCCATCCTGGTATTGGGGAGACAATCCCATGATTCCCCGGGTCTCTAGAACAGACCCGGGTACTGCTAAACTGCCTTTCCCGGGGTTTCACTGCAGCTGCTGCTGCTGCCAACCCCTCAGACAGGGTTCTGCCCTCCTGGGGTCCAGCCAGGCTTGGCCCAGGAAGGCAGAACAAAGGACTTCCTCAGAGAGAGGGTGTTACACCCTCTCCCTTTGGAATAAGGTGTCAGGGCTGGGGAGGAGTAGCCTCCCCCAGCCTCTGGAAATGCTTTCATGGGCACAGATGGTGCCCATTTCTGCATAAGCCAGTCTACACCGGTTCAGGGACCCCTCAGCCCTGCTCTGGCGCGAAACTGGACAAAGGAAAGGGGAGTGACCACTCCCCTGACCTGCACCTCCCCTGGGAGGTGCCCAGAGCTCCTCCAGTGTGCTCCAGACCTCTGCCATCTTGGAAACAGAGGTGCTGCTGGCACACTGGACTGCTCTGAGTGGCCAGGGCCAGCAGGTGACGTCAGAGACTCCTTCTGATAGGCTCATTCAGGTGTTGCTAGCCTATCCTCTCTCCTAAGTAGCCAAACCCTCTTTTCTGGCTATTTAGGGTCTCTGCTTTGGGGAATTCCTTCGATAACGAATGCAAGAGCTCATCAGAGTTCCTCTGCATCTCTCTCTTCACCTTCTGCCAAGGAATCGACTGCTGACCGCGCTGGAAGCCTGCAAAACTGCAACAAAGTAGCAACGACTACTACTGCGACACTGTAACGCTGATCCAGCCGCCTTCTTGACTGTTTTCCTGGTGGTGCATGCTGTGGGGGTAGTCTGCCTCCTCTCTGCACTAGAAGCTCCGAAGAAATCTCCAGTGGGTCGACGGAATCTTCCCCCTGCAACCGCAGGCACCAAAGAACTGCATCACCGGTCCTCTGGGTCTCCTCTCAGCACGACGAGCGAGGTCCCTTGAACTCAGCAACTCTGGGCAAGTGACTCCCACAGTCCAGTGACTCTTCAGTCCACGTTTGGTGGAGGTAAGTCCTTGCCTCCCCACGCCAGACTGCATTGCTGGGAACCGCGTGTTTTGCAGCTACTCCGGCTCCTGTGCACTCCACGAAGATTTTCTTTGTGCACAGCCAAGCCTGGGTCCACGGCACTCTAACCTGCATTGCACGACCTCCTGAGTTGTCCTCCGGCGGCGTGGGACTCTCTTGTGCAACTTTGGGTGAGCACCGTTTCACTCCACTTCGTAGTGCCTGTTCCGGCACTTCTGCGGGTGCTGCCTGCTTCTGAGAGGGCTCCTTGTCTTGCTGGACGCCCCCTCTGTCCCCTCACGCAATTGGTGACATCCTGGTCCCTCCTGGGCCACAGCAGCATCCAAAAACCCTAACTGCGAGCTTTGCAGCTAGCAAGGCTTGTTTGCGGTCTTTCTGCGGGAAAACACTTCTGCACGACTCTTCACGACGTGGGACATCCATCCTCCAAAGGGGAAGTTTCTAGCCCTTGTCGTTCGTGCAGAATCCTCAGCTTCTTCCATCCGGTGGCAGCTTCTTTGCATCCACAGCTGGCATTTCCTGGGCATCTGCCCACTCCCGACTTGATCGTGACTTTTGGACTTGGTTCCCTTGTTCCACAGGTACTCTCGTCTGGAAATCCATCGTTGTTGCATTGCTGGTGTTGGTCTTTCCTGCAGAATTCCCCTATCACGACTTCTGTGCTCTTTGGGGAACTTAGGTGCACTTTGCACCCACTTTTCAGGGTCTTGGGGTGGGCTATTTTTCTAACCCTCACTGTTTTCTTACAGTCCCAGCGACCCTCTACGAGGTCACATAGGTTTGGGGTCCATTTGTGGTTCGCATTCCACTTCTAGAGTATATGGTTTGTGTTGCCTCTATCCCTATGTGCCCCCATTGCATTCTATTGTGACTATACATTGTTTGCACTGTTTTCTATTGCTATTACTGCATATTTTGGTATTGTGTACATATATCTTGTGTATATTTGCTATCCTCATACTGAGGGTACTCACTAAGATACTTTTGGCATATTGTCATAAAAATAAAGTACCTTTATTTTTAGTATATCTGTGTATTGTGTTTTCTTATGATATTGTGCATATGACACTAGTGGTACTGTAGGAGCTTCACTCGTCTCCTAGTTCAGCCTAAGCTGCTCTGCTAAGCTACCTTTTCTATCAGCCTAAGCTGCTAGACATCACTATACACTAATAAGGGATACCTGGGCCTGGTGCAAGGCGTAAATACCCCTTGGTACTCACTACAAGCCAGTCCAGCCTCCTACACTCAGCCACAAAGGTCTTGTGAATTTCTTCCTTCTCCTCTCCAACATCCTGATGTTGAAAGACATTGGGTGTGTTGTCGACCTCTCTTCTCTTCATCTCCCTGCGACATCCTCCTCGGTCCCGTAAGGTATTTTTGTACCGAAACGATTGGAGCACTTGCAGCACTCTTCTTTGTGATCAAGAGACAAACAGAGGTTGCAGACCTGATGAAGGTTGATCCACGGGTACTTAGTTTGGCACCTTGGACTGAAGCAGAAAGGAGTCAGTTTCTTCAGCAGGGCATTTTTGTTCAAGCATGTCGACCCAGCATGCAAAGGATTTCAGATTTCGAAATGCAGAAGGTGGGAAAATGCATTTAATAACAATATCGACTAAGGTGGGAGTGGATAACGAACGGAAAGAGTCCAAAAAGGGTCTTGACCCAGGGCTCGGTGAAACACGACTGGACCCAACGGACGAAGAAAACAGTATACCTCATGACTCAAAATACTTTTTTGACGAAAAACAACTTGCACACTTCCAGACCCAACACTAAATGGCAGGATTATGCACACCAAGTGCATTTACAGCCACTCATGCCATCAAACAGATTATTATTGCAAGTAGGTAACAATGCCTTCTGATCGATATTGCTATCCGCTGATACCTCACCCGTAGAATAGATTACAAAGCAATACCCTGTCTATAGGGTTAATGGAGGATTATACTAAGAAATTCAGCAAGACGGATCTATGGAATTCATCATCTAGAAGTAACGCTTAGCAAAGGAGTGTAGAGGTACCTATGTAGCTGTGTGATGGATTTAGCTCCAGTGGAAAGGACTAATTCTTTCCAAGGGTTCCTTCATAGCACATCTTGATGCAGATGATGATCTACTACAATAGAGTTCTTTGCTGCACCGCTTTGCCATTCGTGGCACCATAATACTCTTAACAAGAGCTGGTCATTCAGTCACGTACCCTTGCTAGGATCCAGGTAGTACATGACTGCCCGCCTAGGATCCAACCTCTCTTCCTCCTTAGTGGGATGGGGCGAGGGTAAAAAATGAAAAGAGTGGTAGACTGACTCGGGTGGAAAAGCAGTCACCACTTTAGTTAAGAAAGCAGCTCTGTTCCACAACATCAATTTGTCAGGGTAATGGTAGAACAGGAGCTAAGAGCTTTTAGCTCACTCACACTTCTGGCTGAGGTGATACCTACTAAAAACACTATTTTCGGGGTTAACATTCATAAGGAACAACTACGGAAGGCTCAAACCTAGCTCCAATAGAAAAGGTAACAAATTAAGATCCCAGTGGGGTAAAACAAAAAGGGTTGGCAAATCGAGATTTATCAACCCCTTCAAAAAACGAATCACTATAGGGGATTTAAAAAGGGATGCCTGGTCTGAAAGACGGAAATGCAGACAACAAAGCCAAATACCCGTTGACAATACCAAATGTAAAACCACTCCGGGTAAGCGAAAGACCCTATTGTAAGATCTCAGACAACTCAGCCTGCAAGGGGTCTACACTGTGCTCCATGAACCATGCAACAAAGCTGCCCATTTTCTAGAGGAAACTTATTTGGTAGAGGGGCAACGCGCTGAAAGAACGTCATCAACCAGCTCTGGTGGTAACGGAAGAAAGTCGGATGTCCCAACTCAATCACCAGGTTTGAAGGTTGAGACCTCGAAGATTGAGATGCAGCACCATACCCTCCAAATAAAGATGAGATTCGGTCTGAACAGCAGCTTGAGTGATGGAAAAGTGGAGAAGCTCCGAAGGTCTGTGTACTACACCCTCCCTCGCCAAACTGAGACAATAAGACTAACTTGGGTCCAGTCTTGGATAATCTTCCTCACAATCTGAGGAATCAAGGGTATGGAAGAAATGCATAATGCAGCTGAAAATTCCATCTTAACTGAAACACATTCCCCAGGGCCCCTCTCAACGGATACTGGAAGGCAAACAAGTCCACCTGAGGAGTGCCCCACTGAGCAAAGATGTCTTGAACTACCCCCCATAGAAAACAACACTAGTGATTGCAAGATAACACTGGCTCAGGCTGTCTGTTCCGACATTCAGAGACCTGTCTAGGTGATTGCCAGTGAGACAGATCCTTTGCCCAAAACCACAGTCTGAGACTGCCAGACAATGGAGGCAAGACCCTACTCTCTCCTACTTGCTGATGTACCACATCGCTGTTGTGCTGTCTGTCGAAATCTGGATGGACCGGCCTTGGATGGAGAGGAGGAAGGCCTTGAGTGCCAGCCATACTGCTAGCAGTAATAACAGGTTGATGTGAAAAACCTGTTCTTTCAGAGACCAGAGGCCTCTGATTTACAGATCCTCTGAGTGAGCACCCCACCTTGCGGTGGAGACATATATCTCTACTGTAGTCACTGTTGGATGAGGAGTAAAGGAGCCATCTCATGTCAGGCTCGCTTCATTCACCTACCAAATCACGTCAACTGCAACACTTGGGAAGATCATGATGGAGTCCACCACACATCTCCCGTATTGTAGCTACTTCCTGTGGAGGCACTAATGTCGGTTCTTTATTAGACAATGTGGGAGCTTGACTAAGAGAATGCAGGAAGCCAGTAGACCTAGGGATCTCAGAAACTTCTAATCTGGAACTTTCAAGCGTTGTTGAACGGAGGGATCCACTATGCCATATCCCATACAGCACAGATGTAGCTTGAAAAGGCAATTGACGTATATACTATATCAAAATGAGATAAAGTGTGACAGAGGCAATAACAGATAGTACTAATGCTGTATTTGTGGTAGTGTGGTCAAGCAGTTAGGCTTATCAGAGGGTAGTGTTAAGCATTTGTTGTACACACAAACAATAAGTGAAAACACACACTCAATGACTTAATTCCAGACCAATAGGTTTATATATAGAAAAATATTATTTTATTAATTTATTTCTAGAACCACAAGATTCATTTAGCAGGTAAGTACATTTAATGAAAGGTACTTTGCATAATAATACTTAGAAATTTGAATGGAATCAACAATGTACACAGTTTTCTTTAAAATGGCAAAAAGCTATTTTAAAAGTGGACACTGCAATTTTCAACAGTTCCTGGGGGGGTAAGTAAAGTACAGTTTTTGAGGTAAGTAACACACTTACAGTTTCAATATCTGGGGCATAGGTAGCCCACCGCTGGGGGTTCAAGATAACCCTGAACACCCAGCAACACAGGGCCGGTTAGGTGCAGAGGTCAAACAGGAGCCAAAATAACATGGGCCCCTATGGAGACAGGTGGTACTCAGGTTCCGGTCTGCTTGCAGTTAAGTACCCGTGTTGTCGGAGGGCAGACCAGGGGGGTTTAGAGGAGTATTGGAGGGGCCGCAAATAGGCACAAAAACCACACCCTCAGCGGCACGGGCGGCCAGGTGCAGTGTGCAAACAGGGTGTTGGGTTCTCAATACAACGCTATGGAGGGACCAGAGGGTCACTTAGGCACTGCAGGCAGGGCACAGGGGGACCTCTTGGGCAAGCTAACGACTGGGCAAGGATGAGGGCCACCTGCTGGTCGTTGCTGCACCGGTGGTCGGTTTCTCTTGGGCATGGGGGCTGCAGTGTAGTGCTTCTCCAGGCGATAGATATCTTCGCCCTCGGCAGTCGCGGTCAGGGGGGTTCTCGGGATTCCCTCTGCAGGTGTCGTCATTGGGGTGTAGAGAGGTCAGCCCAGGGTGGACATGTAGTTGAGTTGCCTGGGGATCCTCTCTGGCTAGTTGGTTTCTCTGGACACGGGCCGGGGGCACTGGGTGCAGAGTAGTTGGACTCACGCATCTGGAATGAGGTGAGAATCCCTTTAAAGATTATTTATTTGTCTTCTTTTTGGACAGGTCCCCTGTCCACGGGAGTTTCTTGGTCCTCGGTGGTGCAGGCAGTCCCTTGGAGGCTCTTCAGGGGTCGCTGGTCCTGCAGAACACGTTGCTTCTTTTATTGCAGCTTTCTGAAGCAGGAAACGGGGCGGTAGGGCTGGGGCCAAGTTAGTAGTTGTTTCCTTCTCTTCTCTGCAGGGTTTTCAGCTCAGCAGTCCTCCTTTCTTGAGGTCGTCAGGAATCTGAAGAGCTGGGTTCAGGGTCGCCCCAAATACTAAATTTAGGGGGGTGTTAGGGTCAAGGACCAGTAGCCAATGGCTACTGTCCCTGAGGGTGGCTCCACCCTCCTTGTGCCCACTCCCTCGGAGGGGGGTGAGAGGGTGGAAGCACATCCCTATCCCTATTGGTCCTAATCCTCCAAAGCAAGATGGAGGATTTCTCAAGGAGGGGGGTACCTTCAGCTCAGGACAGCTTAGGGGCGGTCCTGGCTGAGGGGGTGACTCCTCCTTGTTTTTCTCAAAATCCCTCTGGACTTGTCACCAAAGGTGGGGGTTTGTCCGGGGAGCAGGCATCTCCACTAGCTGGGGTGCCCTGGGGCACTGCAACACCAGGCTTGAGCCTTTGAGGCTCACCACCAGGTGTTCCAGTTCCAGCAGGGGGAGGTGTGAAGCACCTCCACCCAAGACAGGCTCTGTTTCTGGCCACAGAGTGCAGAAGGGCACAAACCCCATGTGGTCAGAAACTCGTCTGGAAGTGGCAGGCTGGCATAGGCTGGTCAGCCTTACACTAGCAGTTGGGCTAACATAAAGGGGGAATCTCTGAGATGCAATCAGTGTGCATTTTTCAATAAATTCCACACTGGCATCAGTGTGGGTTTATTGTGCTGAGAAGTTTGATACCAAACTTCCCGGTATCCAGTGTAGCCATTATAGTGCTGTGGAGTTCATAATGACAAACTCCCAGACCATATACTCAGTATGGCTACCCTGCACTTACAATGTCTAAGAATCGACTTAGACACTGTAGGGGCATAGTGCTCATGCAGCTATGTCCTCACCTGTGGTATAGTGCACTCTGCCTTAGGGCTGTAAGGCCTGCTAGAGGGGTGACCTACCTATGCCACAGGCAGTGGTTGGTGAGCATGGCACTCTGAGGGGAGTGCCATGTCGACTGTCTTTTCTACCCACTAGTACACATAAGCTGCAAAGCAGTGTGCATGCACTGAGTGAGGGGTCCATAAGTGTGGTATAATACATGCTGCAGCCCTTAGGGACGTTCCCTGGCCACAGGTCCCTTGGTACCATGGGTACCACTTACAAGGGACTTAACTAGGTGCCGGGGCTGTGCCAATTGTGGAAAAAAAGGTACAGTTTTAGGGAAAGATCACTGGTGCTGGGGCCTTGTTAGCAGAGTCCCAGTGCACTTCCAATCAAAGCTGGCATCAACACTAGGCAAAAGGTGGGGCTGACCATGCCAAGAGTAGCATTTTCCTGCAACCATGCTGCCAGCTGAGAAGATTTTCTTTCACCATGCCTCCAACCGTTTGAAATTCCTATGTGAGGGAATTCTGGTGGATGTGTTTTGCACCTGTTCTGAGCTATTTGCAGCTTAAGACTCTCCAAGGAAGGGTGTGTAGGGAGAAAAGCTGGGCCTCTAGGAGCAGGGTGATAGCATCTGGCTATCAATATTTGAACTGCTAGTGCTGAGGAAGGGTTCCTCGAGGCTGTCAGGACATGTTCCATCAAGGTTTTATTAAAGTATAGTAATGGTCCTGATAACTACCAAAGGTAGCTGTAAATCCAGTACTTCAGCCTCTTTCCTGACTACTAAATGAAAAGACATGACTTCTGGAGTGGGTGGTCCAGCAAGGAACTCCATTTCCACATTTGGCGAAGTGCCAAGTCCACTATCAGAGGACAAAACTAGAACGTCATAGGGATGTTCTCCCTCATCCTCCCTTTAAGGGTAAACATTCCGAAGGACGCAATCTGAGACGAAGAGGTCACAAATCCTCTACAGGTACTTTTCCTCTTTTAGTCTCCGGGCCTTTTCTGAGGAGGGGGGATCTGTGGGTGAAGGCTGTACTACCAATGCGTCCGAGTGCAGCTCTGGTGCAGATGGCATCAGTGTCAGTGAATGCCACAGTGCTGATAGCAGAAGTGTACATCTGTGCGCCAGAGTGGAGGCAGGAGCATGCGTGGAGCCACAGGGCTGAAGCCACACGGTGAGATCAGCATAAACATAGGAAGGGTGAAAGGTGCTCCAGTTTCGAGGGGCATGCCAGATGGGTTCAAGGCCCTAGTGAAGACGCCAAACATTGCTGCTTGGTCTGCACCTGGCACCGAGGCCTGGTAACGACAGAGCTGGTACAGAAGAATATGAGTATACAGTTCCAGCTCCAGCTGTGGAACAGGCTTCAAGCCAAAAGGGTCAGGCCAGATGGCTCCACAATGACTCCGACTCCATCGATGAATCTGTGGGAGCTCAGAATTGTCTAGGGGACTTATACCTCTGCTGTGCTTCCTACTTTTTATTACAGTGGAATGTGAAGAGGGAGATCTGGATTATGGTCTTGATCAACAATGACTGTCAACACGGACCTGAGTCATGAACAGTATTGTGTTGACCTCCATACTAGTTTTCGGTGCATACTCTGACAGGAGTCACAAGAAAGAGAATCGTGTTCTGAGCCAAGGCACCACAAGCAGATGGTATGGAAGTCTCTAATGGACATCACTCCCTCTAACCCCTACAGGGACTAAAGCAGAACGCTTAGGAGCAGACACAGCATTGCACTTTTGGATAAATTAGCTGTAAGGAAAACTCATGACCCTCAGGAGAGATCGAGCGCTATATCTACATCAAAGATGTAGATAAAAAAAGGGAACTGATGTTGTTACCCTGTGGTGAGAGTTCTATGACTTTGTTGACCTGAGTGAACGTCACTTTCAGTGTTAATAGGAAGCCAAAGACCCCAACTGGCGATGTGAATGCTTTGAAGTTTCCATATTCAGCCTGATAGCTGGGATTTTTCTGCAGGTAAGGAATCTGCAGGTAGAAGTATCCATCAGAATGAATCATTACTGATCATCATCCTTGGAAAAGTTCTAAAAAAAATTACAAACAATATTATGTCCATCATTTCATAATGAGAAATTTTATTTACAAACAGGGAAGGTTCAAAAGTCTTTCAATCTACCCATGAGAGTACCTCCCAGAAAAATCATCTCATGCTCAGACTGTATGATCCTTATAGAAATGGCAAAAAATAAAACAACATTCAGGGAGCTACAAGTCTCAGTGTGGTAAACAGTTATAGTTCATGATTCTACCATAAGGAAAATTCTTAACATTCATGGCTTTCACAGCAGTGATTCAAGGCGCCGAAACGTCTTGAACAATGACTTTAGGGCAGAAGGTTTCAAGGGGAATTGTTCAGCTCAGTGCACAAGTTTGGCTAAAACCAAATATTAGCAGCATGAGAGTATGATGGTGAAAGATTGATGATTTGAGCCTGCTTTTTAGTCTCTGTACTGTAAAGCACAGATTCCAGCTCGTTCTACAAGCACCTGCCAAACATCTACAGCTTAGTTGAAAATGAATCATACAACTGTTCAATTATCCAAACCACAATGATAAATATACAACGGAATGGCTGAAAAAAAAAAAAAAGAATAATGATTTTGGAATTAACAAGTCACAATCCCGACCTCAAATTCATTGAGGTGGGGGCAGGGGTCGGGACGGGGGATGGACCTAAAGAAGGCTGTACATAAATAAATTCCCTCCAACACAACCATATTTAAACAGTTTTGTAAGGAGATGTAGACCAAATTACCCTTACATTATTGCTGTTACGGGGGTTTTCAAACCTTACTAAATCATTCTTTACATACGACAAATGGATCTTTACAGTTTTATTTTTTAAATAAATAATGACAAAGTGCACTTTTTCCATGTTTTTGACACGCAATGTTACACTTATCTACTATAGACTGGTGAGGACAACATGAAGATCAGATTTGTGTTAATTTGTAAAGCCAGAGAATTTCAAGAGGATGTACTTTCTTTTCACATTACTATAATGGTCTTGTCTTGTAAATTTCAAATGACTGGTGGCATTATTCCAAGTGACATTATGAGTTTCAAATAGATTTTCTCATTACAGAAGCTGTCAATGTAAGTAAGCTGTAAATAATGGTGTTGAGTTATAAATCTAAAATAAATTGCACTACCTGATTAATTCACATCATAACACACAATACACACTAATATTAGGCTGGGGAGCTTACTTTTATGTGGGTGAATTCTCTAAAACTTTGCTACACGGATTTCGTGCAACTTTCACCCACCGGAGACTGGTTCTAGTAGTAAATGTCTTGGAGGAACAGGAAAACTGCAATCCAGACATTTTCCTCTTAAAACGGTCTACTGTTGATGCCTGGAATTACTTTTTTGACTCAAGCCTCCAGATAAATGTCCTATGAAATATTGGCAAATACAATTCAGAAAATGTTGTGTAATATGATATTTTTGCGTAATTTGGCGCACACAACAAAATGTTCTTCCGTTAACTTTTCATTCATATGGTGATGCGTGTGATGCAACTAAAATTTGCTTTTACCAGGAAGAACATGCTGTAGACATCTGCATGGATATTTTAAGTTCATTTTAAAGAGGATAACTGTTAAAAGCACTGCTGCATGCTGCTCTGATTCCCTCTTCCTGATGCTGGTAGTCATGCTTCAATATTAAGGGAGGTTACTTGAAGTAGCTGAAGTGCAAATCAGTGTCAAGCACTGAGAATACCCGTCTAGATATCTGAAAAGTAATGCATGGTCCTAGGTAGAAATACAAGGATACATTTAACTCGGAGCATAACTGCCTGCTTGGAAATCATGCATCCCTTAGGGGTAAAATCGCGGTGGGCTTGCAGTGTCAGGAGTTAAATGTAGCCCAGTTTTCAGTCAGTCCATATATTCTCATTGCATGGAGCAGACTACGATTGCAGTATCTGTCCTCGTCAATGTCCAACACTTTAGTGTAGCAAACATTTGCATTTCAAAATACGAAATATGTTTAGCCATAATTAAAACTGCTAATATGCTTTCAGGATATGGTAACTGAAAATTAAATTTTTCTAAAACATTATTGATGGTATTGTACTGGTATGGTACTTCATCCGACAGAAAGTTCACCATTTGAGAACAAAGACCTAATGCGATTTGAGCTCTGAACTTGACGTCCTAAATACTGAAATGTGTCTGCTTCATGCGTACAAAGCTACCAGAAACTATATATGACCTTCGAGGCAGAGCAGTGTCACAAAAACAGCAGAGCGGTCGCGGCCCCGAGGTACTGATTAAAAAAAACAAAACGAATAAGACATGTGACACTGCACTGCCCACTAGTGCATATATTGTGTATGTAAGGTTGCACCAAACTGGTAAACTGTCCCAGATTAATATTTTAGTACATATGTGCAAAGACTAATATTACAAACTTTCACATGTACATTTTGCACACAAAAACACATGTTTAAATCTATATGCACGCACCTATACAAAAGCATTAGCAAACATAAATAACGACGAACATTTTGGCAGTGAGTTAATGGTACTGCATTACATACAGTCCCAGTCACGATGGGATGTTCGCCACGCATGGATTAATTTTCTAGCGGAGGAAACCGAAGGTGAATGCATCCTACTCACTAAATGGAGGTGAAGCAAGCTACATGAAGGAGGAGGGAGTGGGAGGTTGTGGAGCCATGCACAGTGAGGGCGCCGAGTGAGAGTACTTACCGAGGGGCAGGAAAGAGCGGACAGGGCTTGTGTCCCTGCTGCTTTCACGGCTGGCGTCCCGGCTGCATCCCTGACTCACACTAGGACGAGGAATGCGGCTGCCTCGGGCTAGTATGATTCAGGTTACAGAGAAGTCAAAGCACAGAGAGGAAAGGGAAAAGACAAGAACAGGTGAAGATTTATTGGTACACAATCTACGATAAAATATACACCAGAACAAAAACAACTATTTACCTGTAACAGTCTACATTTGACTGCCTGATGTAAGCAATTTTAACTGCATCTCCAAGCGCTAGAACTAAGGCATCATTCAAAGAGCAGCCAATAGCCATGAAACAATTCTCTCTCCTTGCATACAAGCACCTACATACGACTGTTCGAACTGGGCATGTACTCACAGCAGGCGCCACATCCGAAAGAAACTTAGCAGTGGGTGTAAAATTCAGTGCAAGAAGGTAACCTACACCAATCAACTCATTCTCTCCATTTTCTTCTCTCCCTAGATTTTCATCCTCTAACTTGAACAACAAGAGCATATCCTATTCAAATCTCCGCTTCCATCACACTCAGAACGACAACAAATGTGGTTATTTTTTGCTTTACTAACTTCTAAATATGAACAGTTCATTCACAGGTATTTACATTTTGTCATTTGTTGCAAAAACGACATCCTACAGCATTTTCTCTCACATTGTACTCCAGCAAGATTGTCACACAATTTACTTTAAGAAGAGCTCCTCTCAATTTTGCAGTTAGAAAGAAGAGTAAACACCAATCCCAAGCAGCGATTTGTCGAAAGACAGAGCCGAACATTGGACCTCTGTCTTTGAAGCACCGATAAATGTGAAAAGATAAACACAATGTAAAGGCATCTTGATAGCTCAGGACTTTCTTGACCCACAGTTACGGAAACGGTGAGTGAGACACGAGACAAGCTGCACTATAAACAACGTGCTATTACAGAAAGTTTAAGACTACACTACCACAGCCAGCACCAAGCCCTAAAATACACAAGAACCTTAGAGCGCACTGTGCACATCCGCTTGCTGTCTCGGGGCACCAAGCATGGCAACTCCTTGCAAACTAGTCTGGCTGAGGTAAGAACTGGCCACGTTTTCATGCCACCTTGAGCAAGCCGAGCTCTTCGACCTGCTCAGGTTAGAAGCTCTGGTTAAGCAGTTCGAACCCTGGCTTGGAGATATGTGCAGTCCTGTTTGGTGCGACTAAACGGGAGGCTTTCGGATTGGGCAGAACCTAATTCACGGACATGACATTACAAAAGGCAACTAACTGTATATGCACTGGAGTTCGTCCGGGGTTTGAGAGAATGCTATGTTTAGAGGTGTTACAGCTAACAAGACTGTTAAGCGTTCAATATGCTCATCGGGAATTTAAAAAACTATAGTGGCACCACAGACCCTTCAGCGTCAGAAACTTCAATGAAGGCAATTCAAAATCTATAATTAATACCATCAGAGAACGGCAGTAATCGTATTGTTCCATCATCACTCCACCTTTTCAAACACTGCAGAAAACGTTCAAGTGTGGCGGCCTGGTCAGAAGGTACACAGGGAGGATCAGTCTTCTTAATTTGTTAGAGTAGAAGATGCGTAGGAGCGCTCAGTTACAGTGTATTTAAGGTATGCACACCAGCTGCTTTTTCCGCACCTTCCACTCCCATATAGTGTGGTTTTGATGATGTCAATGATGACAGGCAAGGCAGAGACTATGAGGATCATGGGAATTATCTTTAACGTACCACGGATACAGAGATAGAGCAGGAAGGAACGGATGAACAAGCACATTCTGGAACAATACAAACTACAGACACATACACGTTCAAATGCCAGCTGTACAACAATGTACTTATCCTGTGTACACTACACAGGACCTCATTAAATCCAATCTGTCAGTTTACCACAAAAACTGAGTTTACCAACACCACCATGAACCCTCCCAGGAGCCGGCTCACCATGCTGAACCACATGTTCGCTCTCCTCCTGCTCAGACAACACCATGAAAGCGCCCACAGCACATAACTGCAGTGTGGAATCTATTGGACACACCTGCAATCTATGACCCACAGGGGGCTTGGGACCATTCGGGTTCCTTATCGCTAGTGAACATTATGAAGCAACAAAACCATACAAATGCCGACCACAAACCAATGCACACTCAGGAGCACACAGAGAACTACCATTATCAGAACCAGAGGAAGTGCCAATTTTAATTGTGGCTCAGTTTACTATGAGTACCACGGTAGCAAAAGAACAAATAACATTAGCGATCTACCCGAGCACCAGTCCAGTCTCGGCAAGCAATTTCAGCACATACAGAAATTTCATAAAAGGCATGAACAGTGTATGCCTCCTAAATGCCAAAGTGGCCATAATGTTATCATTAGACGCACTAACATACAGCCTTCCAGAAAGCAAAGGCTTTAAGGAGATAAATGCAAGCACAGGTCCTTCATGAAAATCCCCATCACTGTTTCTGTGCATGCAAGCCATTACCTCGGTCGTGCAAGAAGGTAATTATTGGTGTGGAAAATACACTAGAAAGGCCAAGGTAGGGTGGAGAATTCCAACTCACCATCGACATATGAACCAGCTCTCAAACCCTACACTGGGTCACCTTCCCCACCACTGGCATGCAACTGGATGACTTGCGGAGGATCATGCTGTTCGCTGATTTTGACGTTAAGAACACTATAAAGAACAGCTAAGACTAGGCTTTATGACAGTTGGCACCAGCTCATATGTTATTACACTGCCAAGGACACAATGAGGGGTCCGCAATCTCTTATTTGAGGATCCTGCCAACCATGTGAGCCAGAAAGCTGAGTAACCTGTCTAGGGATGTCCACTGTGGTAGTTACTGAATAGGATTCTTTGCAGAATCGAAGGGGATTGTGGCAACACAATGCGCCAGAAACTGCACAGCTCAGAATGAAACTGCAGCCTTATCTAATGAGCTGCAGAACATTAGTGCCCACTAGTAATCTACCTAGTGTGCTGGATTTCATATAGTGTGATCCCAGATGACGAAGACAACATCAGACTGCAGTATTCAGAAACTTTATGCACCTTACGTCCTCCATTGTAAAACCTAAATACTTCTCCTGTAAGATGCTTGTGCCCAAAGCAATTACACTCGGAAATGGGAAATGCGTGCATGCTAGACTAGTAAGGAGACGGCAAATGTGCGCTGATTGAGGAGTTAAGTATACTGGCGATTTCTGCATGGTAGGCACTGAGAAAACTAGTAGGACCTGGAACACAAAAATACGTCTTGATATACACTCAACGTATTCTGTATGGCGCATTTACAGTTGTATACAGCACGAACAAGAAACCAGAACACAGAACACTGCACTAGATGGCAGCTCTCATGTAAACACAGCAATATACACACTACTACTTATCTAAATGCAACACATTACAGAGGGAACAAAGCCTAGGGAGCAGGTCTCAGTTAAAGGTTATATAAGGGAAGCACATCTTCCCAATAGTGCCGAAGGTTCCATGTTCTGATTACTGGGCTTCTCCGAAGACTAAAAGGTGGGCGGGGCGCTCCTTAAGATGGCCGCCAGTCTCATTGTTTTATGTGATGACCAGGCAACTGCAGCCTTTTTCATGCACGGAGCGGCCTAGTCCACTGAATGCCTCCGAGAAGAAAATACGGTCAACTTCTGGATTTTAATTCCTGGCCACCAATCACTGGCAGAAGGGCAATGAAATCGAGTGTGGGTATGATCAAAATATTAGATAATCGGCAAGTTCATTAAATAAAGAGCACTTCTTTCTCCTCAGTCTAGAACGCCACAAATCCAAGAAATGGTCTTTGAGCTAAAGTGCCCTCACATGTATGAGAGCAAATACTGAGAGCACAAGTGCCGCTAATAAAAAGGTGCTGTTACGCTCCTTAATGGCGGTTGGTTTGACGGATAGTGTTCAATATTGTATCTTGGTTTACCTGCTGGCAGTAGAGATTATTATTTACTTCCAGATTTCTTTGTTTGTTATTAAGGTTTCGATTACTATTTGATACTGCTATCTGCTGATAAACAGGTTATTCAATCTGATTACTTTCCTTGACATATGTATGTTATTCTATGGTTTGCGCGCACAAGATACTAGGGTCTGGGTGGGTCAGTCACTGGTTAATTTGTCAATAAAAACGTGCCGGTGCCCAAAGCTCTCCTTTGAAACACGCGGCTTGCTCCAATTAAATGTGCGAGCACTGAGGTAGCGTAATCTTAAAACCATCTCTGGCCTCATTCATCTATTTATAGCCACTCCCTGTCCCTCCAGCTCACTCTTACAGCGCTCTACTTTCTCCCTTTGTGACGAGTTTTCGTTTTTCTCATCCTCCGCTTTTCCCATATGTGTCTTTTGCTCGCTGTAAATGCCTGATGTTAAAAAAAAAAAAAAAAAAAAAAAAAAAAAAGGTGTCCGTGCCCCCTAGTGGAAACCACCGGCTCAAATTCAGCACTGGGGTCAGTAGACTAATTCATCCACTTCAGAAACCTATTTTTGACCTCAACGACATAGGTTAAAATCTTGGCAGGTCCACTCAGCCTTCCGATGTCAATAAAATGAGTATCACTAAGCTGGATAACAATAAACAATTTTATTCAGAGCCTTCAGCAACAATATTTCTAGTGGAAATACACTTCCCGCACATGGCTCACCTTGTGAATACTACTTCCAGGCTTCACAATGATCTAGGAACCTCTAGGAACCTCTAGGAACCTTTTCCTCCTGGGAATAGCTCATACGCATCAAGAGAGGGCACAGTTTGGCTCCAGTCACAGCTCTCTCTCTGGATATAACACAACCGGAATATATTAGGCACCAACCAGTGTTCTTGCATCTGTTCTTGATATTTTATTCCTGCCCTTATTCAGGTGGGCAGAGAGGCACTCAGAGAGCCACAACAATGATAATTAAAGCACATAACATATTTGTATCTCTTGGGATCTTCTTAATCACCGTACCAATTTAGTGGTGAGGAGGAAGTCAATGAGGAATCTGTGAGAAGATTATGGATCCACCATAAATATTGTTAAAGACAGCATATAACTTTTTTTCTGTTGGCTACTATTGTTTATCCACAGAAGGATCCAGTATAAAACTGGTTTGAATTAAAATAGGGATTCCATCTCAGAGAGACCTAACTGAGCCCTTAAGGCTACCACTGCTATACCGTGGCGTAAGTGAAGTAGCTGCTGCAGGAATCTATTTTCTGTATCCTTTACACTGCTGAGGGTCCGATGCCCCAATAGTTCTGCCATTTAAGAGTCAGTCGTCATGACTTTAGCATAATAGGAGCTGATGGCTGACTCGGGACCTTCCTTCAATCTTGCTGGCTAAGTGGCGGATTGTGCCACACTTGCACTTGCCTTACCACTTTATCACTAGTCACTTTCCACAGGAAAGATCATTACTAGTTGTTAGATACACACTGCACTTAGGGATCAAGATTTCTAGTCTCCTAGTTTGGGTAAGTTAGGGGTCTAGCATAGCCCTTGATTCAAACTTTTCTAGGAAGCCTAGTTGTTAGAGTAGTCAGGCATACCCATACCACTCTAGCAAGATGTCTTCAGTAGAGCATACCTCTCAGGCCCGAAACTCTCACTATGACAGTCTTACTTTCCAAGAGTTGAGGGAGATGTGTGCTACTAGAAAACTAAAGACAGGGAGAAATCCTAATAAAAGTCTACTTCTGGGGTTACTTCTCCAGGCTGACCAGGACACTGCAGATAGCCAGGAGGAAGTAGAAACTGACCTTTCCATCCTAGACAGGGTAGATTTAGGCTACACTGAGGGGGGTCAGGAACAATCGGGGGAACACCACAACCCTTTTAGGAGCACTGCAGGTAGTGAAAAGGGGGGTCATTCCAGTAGGGTCACTTTTTATTCTAGAGGGTTGGTTCAGAGAGTTCCCAGAAGGAGGGATAGGTCCTCCTCTGTCAATACCCATGTCTACTCGGTATCTGAGGGGACCCACTGCTCCAACTCAGGAGAAGACTCAGATAGGAAGCTTAGGAAACTGAGGCTGGAGGAGGCCAAGCTGAGGCTGCAGCAGCAACAGCTAGCCCAAGATAGGGAGGCCTTGGCAGTGTAGAGGGAGAGAGAGGATTTGGCGTTAGCTCCCCATGGTGGCAGCAATCTTAGCTTTAGGGACACCAGGGTCAGGGAGGACTCCTATGATTCTAGGAACCGAGGGAGATGACATTCATAAATGGTTCACTGCTCTGGAGAGGGCCTGTAAATTACAGAAGGTGCCCAAAGACAGTGGGCAGCAAACTTGTGGCTCTCCTCTGACAAAGGTAGAGACAAACTCCTCACTGTCAGAGAGGAAGATGCAGATGATTATACATCACTCAAAAATTCACTTTTAGATTGTTTTGGCTTAAATACTGAACAATACAGGATTACAATCAGAGAAACCAAAAAGTATCCCTCCCAAAATAGGGTAGATTTTCTGCACTGCTCTGTTAAAGCTCTGGAAGTTTGGTTGCATGGGAGCAAAGTTAGTGACTACCATGGCTTATAAAATCTAATTCTGAGAGAGCACATTTTGAATAACTATTTCTGATTAGCTGCATCAATACCTGGTGGATTCTGACCTGACCTCTCTCCAAGAATTGGGAAAGATGGCAGACAAATGTGTCAGCAACAGGGTGAGTGGAAAAACTCACACAGTGGGTGACCACAAAAAGAAGGAAGCAGTTAAGTTTCAGGTGCAAGGGTGGGGACAAAGAGAAACAAAAATAATCTTTATCAGGCCCACAAAACTCCTCAGGGGTGGGTCCAAGTCCTCTTCTGCCTCCAACACGAAACCTTGGTGCTACATTTGTAGTCAACCAGGCCATGAGGCAGGTGACAACACTTGTCCTAAAAGTAGCACCAAGCCTGCTACTATTACCACTACTACCACTAGTACCCCTAGCAGTAGCAACAATAGTGGTAGCAGTAGTCAGGCTAAAAGAGTAGTTGGGTTCACCTTTGGGACTGTAGTGGGCCCTGGGGTAGCCATAGAAACCCATGAGACATTTCCTATCTCTAAATGTGGCAGTGGCCTTGCCACCCAGCTGCTTGTCCCTCTAATATGGATAAGTACAAGCAGCACCGCATGATAAATGGTGTTGAGGCTGAGGCCTACAGACTCCTTCCATAAACCGTTTTGCACCAGCCCTAGGGACCCCCGGTCCCTGCTCTGACGTGGAACTGGACAAAAGAAAGGGGAGTGAATACTCCCCTGTCCATCACCACCCTAGGGGTGGTGCCCAGAGCTCCTCCAGGTGGCCACTTGATTGTGCCATCTTGAATCCAAGGTGGGCAGAGGCTCCTGGGAGCATCTGGGTGCCCAAATCAGGTAGGTGACATCACTGCCCCCTCCTAATAGGTGGTCACCCTGTTAGGTAACGAATCACCCTTACTGGGCTATTTAGGGTCTCCCTTTTGGGTGGGTCCTCAGATTCAACAGATTCCAGCAGGACTCCTCTGCATCGTTTACTTCATCTTCTGGCCACTGGGACTGCAACTGGACCCTCCAAGAACCGACAACCTGCAGCTTCAGCGACGACTCTGCTCTGCAACATTGTTTCTCTGGCTCCTTCCAGCAAATGCAACATTTTCCCTGCTGTGCATCCTCTGAGGGTGGCAAGTCTTCAGTCTGCACAAGAAGAAAGAAAGAATCTCTCTTGGAGTGAAGGAGTTACTACCCTGCATCTGCAGGCACCAATTGCAACGACGACCGGCTGCGTGGATCTGTTCTCCTCCGGAACTGTGTGGATCCTGTACCACAGGTGGTCTGGAGTGGTTCTCTCGGTCCTCTCTGCTAACTGTCCAACTTGGGAGACGGTAAGCCCTTGCCTCTCCTTGCAGGACAGTACCCCTGTGCACTGCGACTCTTGCAGCTACAAGGCTTGTCTGCTTCTCCTCTAAGCAATCTTCTGGCTGTGTAGCTCTGGTACCCAGCACTCCCTCCTGCAAAGTACAGTCTCCTGTCTGCTGCTCCAGCGATGTGGGACTCCTCTTGAGGTGTGCTGAGTGGGCCTCACTGCGACTCCTGTGCCTGCTGCCTGTGGGGGATGCCTCCTCTTTTTGCAACTCTCCGATTGCTGACCGTCACCCCAGACTCCCTCCTTGGGTTGAGTCCCATAACTACTAACCGACTCCATATCAACCGCCAAAGTTGGACATCACTTGCAACGTTCTGGAACTTCTCTTCACCTCCTGTGCTGCACTGCTTACCTTCTTTGTCCACCGTCTATCTGGTCCTGCATCCACAGAAGGGTGGGTAGTGGCTCCTACCATAACCAGACATTCCAACACAAACTGGACTTGGTCCCCTTTCTTTGCAAGTCCTCTTCTATCAGGATCCACCTTTGGGTTCTTCCAGTCTTGTTTGGGTCTTGCCTAATCCTCTTCCAAAGTCCTCCTCTTAGTTTTGGGGAAAACCAGGTACTTATCTCTCCTTTGCAGTTCGCTGGGGGTCACTCTGGTACTCCCCTCCTGCAGTTCCTAGTCCCTCCAGCTCCATTCTACTGATTCCACATCCGTGGGTGGGGAAGGCTACTGCCTTTCGCATTCCACTTTTGTAGTATATGGTTTGTCCCTTCCCTAGGGCCCTCACTAGTTGCTATTGCTTTTATCAATGTGTTTACTTACCTCCAGTTGGGGGATTGCCTATTTAGTATTCTAGTATTTGTGTTACTATAATAATAAAGTACCTTTATTTTTGTAACACTGTGTGGCTATTTCATGAGTGATAGTGCTGTGTGACTACAGTGGTATTGCATATAATTTGCATTTCTCCTAGATAAGTCCTGGCTGCAAATCCACACCTACCTCTAGAGAGCCCTGGCTTCCTAGACACTTCCTACACTTCACTAATAGGGGAAACATGGACCTGGTATAAGGTGCTTACACCACAGGTGCGCACTACACACCAGGCCAGCTTATTACAGCAGGCTGCTAAAAAGTAAAGGAGTCTGAAGACTGATTTCCTGTGACTGTGCAAGAAGAACAATAGGTCTTCTCAGATATAGCCAGAGTGCATTCAGTAACTCGTGCATGACTGATCAGATAGATGGTTGTGGTTTGGTGCCACAACCTGAAGCAATCTTGTAACCTCTTTTTTTCTGACCCTGTTGGGAAAAGGTAGAAGGGTAGCTAGCCCAAACCCTCAAGTCGGCCATTGGTTTCTTCAAAAGAAAAGTGAATAAGGTGCATTTGAGGCTTGAGCTGTTAATCATCAATATCAGGTATGCTTTGAGTGAGGGGAGGCATTGTTCCAAGTACACAACTGGAAGTGGCTCCACAAACAGCTCCAAAGTTTTAATTTTCAAGCAAAAATGAATCTTCTATGGCCCTGCAGTAGAACATGGTGATGGAGACTGAAGCACACGAGGCATACAATTACTGCTTCAAGTTTAGGAGACAGAATCCTGGATTTTGGAGGCTTTGAACTCTAAGAAGATCAGAAAAAGAATGCAATGCTGTTGGACTGCAGACAGTATTTGGATTTTCATGGCATTCGAAATGTTGACGTCCTGGTAGATGTTAACAATCTCTGTTGCTCGGGTGTGGCTTTGCATGTATTGTTTAGCAAAGTCAGCCAATTGTTTGATATAGTCTCATGTGTCTCTTGTAGATCATGCCAGCTCCAGTTATGTTCAAGGTTACAGCTGGATCTTGTCAGCAAGGTCCTTTTCACCTTGTACCTACCACCTGTTGGTGGAAGTGATGCCTATATTTTACTTTTGGGTTCGGAGAGGGAACAGTGTCCTTACTGTGGTTGATGTATATAACATAAGACATTTTTCATCAAGACTTCAAGATCTGGGGCATTCAGAAAGCTTGGATGCATGCCGTGTAGTGCTCCAACACTAAGGTGACAATACAATGTGTAATCTGAGTTTTTAGTGGTACACTTGAACTTGTATGATAATATTAAACTCTGAAGTGAACACAACATTTCTCTTTATTTGTTTATTTTTTTACAATTCACATAAGGGAAGGGACAGGACTCTATAGCTGACCGCATGACTCAAGTGAATATTTAATAAGGAACCAATCTCAAATGTTTTGTAATTTCTGCTTAACTTTTCTGCATGATTTAACTGGTTTAGGTGCTCTGGTGTCCCTCTCTCTTTCATAGACCTGACACCGCCTCTCTAGTGCGCTTTTCCTCTCGCCACCTGTACCTTAGCAAGACTAATACAGAAGTTGTACACTGGTCTAGAGCAAAGACTGAAGCTGCCCTGCGCCTCCAAGCAGTATTCTCTATCGGTGGTCAGGCAACTTCCTAGACAGTAGAGGAGGGCACTTGAGCCAAGATAACAACCTCTTGCACCAGCCTATTCAAGCCCTCCAAAAGGGCTTCTCAGCCCGGTCGTTGAGGCAAAGAGTGGACAAGATAAGGGGGCCTGTCCTTTTTTGGCTGTTAATGGCTGGTTGGACCAAGAGCCAGAAACTCTGCCATTGTTTTAATCAACCATTAAAGTCCACTGGGGATAATGATTCATGGGTATAATCCACCTCCATTACAGGTAGAAAGAGTTTTTGTTCCTGGGTACACCCTATTACTCATTTACTGGTAGAATAATTTTGCTCACAGATATATATCCCTTATGCACTACAGTGTAGGACAGGGTGTCCTGTTTAGAGTGGGACAACTGCTGTAAGATATAGCCAAGTCTTTGCACAAATACAACCTTTGGAGCACACTGCCCAGACATCAACAGTAATTCATAATTTATCCTTATCAACTACAGCTAACAAGCATCCACATTTGGATGCCTCATCACATCCCTCTCCCTACACTTTTTATCCACAGTCCACCGATGCCCTCCCTCTCACCCACTGCAACTGACCTCCCTGCCCCTATACTCACCCACCTACCCTCACCCATTTATTCCTGTACTACAACTCTGCTTCCCTTTACCGCCCTTTCTTGCCCTTACATCTTCCTAAAACAAACTCATCACAAATTGTTCTGATTCCCTACTCTTTTCTCCATACACTTATACAACATTGAACTTGCACCCAGCTTCCCGTTCCTATCGCCTCAACCTATCAACTGACTTATTCATGCTTATCTCATCACCATCCCATCATGCTCTTCCCATAATTGTTCTACGCAGCTTCAAATATCCCAACAACTAGCCACCTAATACTCGCACAATCCTACCCCCAGCTATACTACTGACGTAAAACATTGCTGAATTCAAACCAACTTTGCCCTCTTTTCAAAAACCCTCAATCACCTGTAAACCCTCAAACACAGCAACCCAGAACCACTATATCCAAACATAAATCTCCTTCCCACCCCTCTTATACTGAGAAACAATCAATGCTTACAAAACCTAACCCACAAAATATCAAACTTTCTCATTTTTCTCAACACCATCACGCAAGCCCTCAGCAACTGACTAACCTCCCTAAACAAAACACTAACACCTCCTTGGCCACCCAACCTTGCATTTCCTCACATACTACCCACACCACACAGGACCACCCATTCTTTTCTTGCATCACACACAGCATGCACTCAGCAATGCACCTCACACTACAAGCCATTTATACACACCTCTCATCAAATGCGAAATTCAGATCAATAAAGTTAGAACTGTCTGCATCTTCTTCTACACCACCACATAATCATACCCCATACACTTTCAAAAAAGACAAAACAAACACTACCATACCCTCAAACTTTGCATCACCTCTTTTACAATACAACACCAAAACACAATCATACTTCACGACCATGCTCTCAACTACAGTCAATTTCACTAGCCTACAAAGACCCAGCCAAATCTCAATCAACCCTACTTGAGCAGGACAGCGACTACCGTGTAAGATGGGATGAGAACACTGTAGGAAGCTGGCTCTGTATATACTATACCAAAATGGGGAGTGGGGGTAGGTAGTGCTAGCTCAGAATACAGCTAATTACTCAACTTACAAATACAGTCTTTGGGATTTAGGATGTCCATGAGTCAAAGTTTAGACTGATCCCAAAAGTGAGCAACCATGAACATGGGGCTGGCTGGATGGAAAGGTCAAAGTTGGTGTAGGGTTTGAAATGGAAACCTGTGAGGACTGGGGGAGACTCAGTGGTGGTGAAGAGATTCCAGGACACAGGCCTGGGGGTTTAGGTCAGCACAGGGTGGTGGGGGGGGACCAAGCACACACCTTCAGCAGCACAGGGCAGCCAGGTGCAGACAGAGTGTTGGGCGCCTAATGCTTTTCAATGGGGGAACCCCGGGGGCCACAAAGAGACAGCAGGCTGCGTCCAGGGAGTCAGTTCCGGAAAACCAAAGGCTAAACGGGTAGGAGAGGCGCCCACTGGAAGTTGCTGGCCCATCGGTCAGATGCCTCATGGTCAGGGGGTTGCAGATGCAGAGGTACTTTTAGGGGTTGAGAATCATCATCAGATGCGGTTGCGGTCAGGCCTCTGGATTCGGGCGTCATGGTGGTGGCCAGGAGGGGTCAACTCAGGATGGAGTTGAGCATGGAATAGCCTGGTGACCTTCTCTGGACCGGTGGGCCACATGGACTCCGGCCATGGGCACTGGGTGCAGAGTGTGCAGGACCCGAGGATCTGGAGCGGTTCTGGAGTCCTTTTTGGAGTTTCTTGTGGACAGGGCCACTGTCCTCAGGAGTTCTTGGGCCTCTGCTGGCAGGCATTGCTCTGGGAGTTTGTAGAGGTCGCTGGTCCTGCAGCGTTGCCTTTTTGTAGCAGGGCTTCTGAAGCTGCCTTTAGGACTGGGGCAAAGTCAGTTGGTGTCTTGAGACTTCTGTGGTGGGGTTGGCTCAGCAGTCCTTCTTCTTGCTTCTTTCGTTTCTTCTAGAGGTTGGCAGGAATCTGGTGAGCTAGGTTCAGGGGTGCCCTTAAATCCTAGATTTAGGGGGTGCTGCAGGGGTCACTACTCCCTGTTTTATCTAATTTTCCCACCGGAGTTGCCGCCAAAAGTGGGGCTTCATTGGGGGGCGTGCATCTCCACTAGCTGGAGTGACCTGGGGCACTAACAGGAGGCCTGAGCATTTGAGGCTCACTGCCAAGTGTTGCAGTTCCTACAAGGGGGAGGTGTGAAGCACCTACACCCATAGCAGGCTTTGTTTCTGACTTCGGAGTACAAAGGCGCTCACCTCATGGGGTACGAAACTTCTCTTTTAGTGGCAGGCTGGCACAGACTTGTCAAGCCTTACACTAAGGGGTTGCTTAAAATGCCCACTGGGTGCACTGTACAATAAATCCAACACTGGCAGCAGTGTGGGTTTATTGTGCTGAGAAGTTTGATATCAAATTTCCCAGTCTTCAGTGGAGCCATCATGGAGCAGTGGAGTTCATAATGACAAACTCCCAGTCCATGTACTCAATATGGCAACACTGCACTTACAATGACTGACTATGAATGGCCTTAAGACACTGTAGGGGCATATTTCTCGTGCAGCTATGCCCTCACCTGTGGTATAGTGCACCCTGCCATAGGGCTGTACGGCCTGCAAGAGCGGTGACTTACTATACCACAGGCATTGGATTGTGCCATGGCACCCCGAGAGGGATGCCATGTCAACTTTCACTTTTTCTCCCCACCAACACACACAACCTGCAATGGCAGTGTGCATGGGTTTGGTGAGGGGTCCCTTAGGGTGACACAATACATGCTGCAGCCCTTTTACAAGGGGCTTAGCTAGGTGCCAGGGGTTTGAAAATTGTGGAAACAATGGTACGGTTTTGGGAAAGAACACTGGTGCTAGGGCCTGGTTAGCAGGATCCCAGCACACACTCAGTCAAGTCAGCATCAATATCAGGCAAAAAGTTGGGGTGTAACCATGCCAAAATGGTCACTTTCCTACAAACACCACCAGTTCCACCCACATTTTCATAATCTAACACAGAAGAGGAAATTATTTCATTCAACAATAATGACACAGCTACAGAGGACGGTATTTAGCAGTCTTTTGGATCTAACACATTCCTTCAATCAAATAAACCCAACAGATCTAACTTGTATGCTGATAAACATGCATTTAATGAATAAAAATAAATACACCTTTGATCTACTGATGAACCAGACAAACGAGTTACTTACCTTCGGTAACGAAATACCTGGTAGAGACATTCTACTTGCAGATTCCTTACCTTATAATTTCTCCCAGGCGTCAGACTGGATTGGGAGATTTTTCTTTGAGCAGTATCCTTGTGTGCCAGTAGGTGGCATCGGTTGACTCTGCACCCGCCTTTGGTGTCGTGGTCACCGTGATGACATTGCGGTCGTACTGAGGCACCACCCAGGTTTGCTGAGGTCAGTTTCTTTTCACAACTTTCCACGTCAGCAGTGAGGAGCCATGAAGAACACTCAAATTGGTGCGCCAGAGTTAAGGGCCTCAAAAGGAATCTGTCTCTAGAAATCAGTTCGCAAGCAGGGAGGAAGGGTGGGTGGGTCGGTCAGGAATCTGCAACTAGAATAGGTCTCTACCAGATAAATCATTACTAAAGGTGAGTAACTTCTTCATCTGAGAGAGACTTCTAGTTGCAGATTCCTTACCTTTCAATAGATACCCAAGCAATACCATCCTCGGAGGTGGGCTGGGAACCAAGATCATACTAAGAGGTCCTGCAGGACCGAACAACCAAAGCAGCCGTCACTGTGGACCTGACTGTGCAGGCAGTAATGTTTTGTGAACCTGTGCCTGGATACGAACGCTGTCAGGACAGGAACGCCACGTGCTAACTCTGTCGTAGCATCAGTTGCTCTGGTAGAATGAGCACACAAGCCCTCAGGGGGTTGCTTTTTGGCCAAATCATAGCACATTTTGAAACAGAGCAGTACCCATCAGGAGATAGTATGTTTCTGCATGGCCTTCCCTTTCTTTGCACCCACAAAACCAACATACTTGATCATCCACCCAGAAATCTTTAGTATGACTGAGGTAGCACGTCAACGTTCTTTTTGGATCCAGACTATGGAGTCTGTCCTCCTCATGAGAGGGATGTGGGGGTGCGTAAAAATTAGGCAAGGTGATGAATTGGCCTCTGTGAAAAGGTGTAACAACCTTAGGAAGGAAGGAGGCCCTTGTGCAAAGCTCCATTTTGTCAGAGCAGACAGACAAGAATAGTGGCTTGAGAGAAAGAGCTTGAAGCTCACTCACTCTGCGAGCAGAGGTGATGGCAATAAGAAAAGAAGTCTTGATTGTTAGGAGCCGCAAGGGACAATTTTGCAGCGGCTCGAAAGGGGCACGCATAAGGTAGGTCAAGATCAAGTTCAAGTCCCACTGGGGCATAATGAATGGGGTCGGAGGAAACAAATGGGTGAGTCCCTTAAGGAACCTTCCAACAATGGGAGAATTGAATAAGGAAGGTTGGTCAGGCAATCTAAGAAAGGCTGAGTTAGCCGAAAAGTAACCCTTAAGGGTGCCCAAAGCACAACCCTGCTGGGCCAAAGAAAAGAGGAACAAGAGAACCTCAGAGAGAGGTGCAGAAAGACTTAACAGACTTGTTGGTACTCCATGCCATAAACTTATGCCAACAACAGGTGTATACCGTTTTGGTGGAGGGACGCCTGGCTGCCAAGATATCACAGACCAGGCGGAAGGTCGAAAGATGTCAACTGCCGCCGCTCAATCGCCACGCAAGTAGGCGAAGACTGGACAGATTTCGGTGAAGAACAGTCCCTTGCTGCTGCGAGAGAAGATGCACCCGAAAGGGCAGTCTGACTGGAGGATCCGTGGCCATGCTCCACACCTCTGGATACCATACTCTTTGTGCCCAGTCTGGAGTCACAAGGAATTACTTGGGCCGGGTTGCTTTTGATCTTCTTGAGAACTGTAGACAGAAGTGGTACTGGGGGTAAGGCATAAAGGGGGCCTGAGTTCCACTCGTGATGAAAAGCGTCACAGAGCGAGTGCTACCTCGGAAACTCCAACAAGCAACACAGTGGACATTGCGTGCGACTTCTGGGGAGGCAAACAGATCTAACCAAGGCTCTCCCCACTGCTGTAAGAGGCCTTGCCCCACCTCCGGATAGATACGCAATTCGTGATAGACTATGCATCGACGGCTGAGTTTGTCTGCTTTGGCATTCAGAGAGCCCGCCAGATGTTGAACCACCAGGATTATGCCCTGATGTCCCAGCCATGACTAGAGGCATATATCCTCTTGACAAAGAGTCCACAACCCCACTCCACCCTGCTTGTTGAAAAACCACATGGCGGTAGCGTTGTCTGTGAACACTTGCACCACTTTTCCTTGTAGAAAGGGAAGAAATGATTTCAGTGCATGGCTGATCATCCAGAGCTACAATAGATTGATATGTAGCCGGGACCCACCGGAGACCAGAAGCCTTTGATATCTGCCTCTCCCATGTGGCCGCCTCATCCCAGGAGTGAGTAATCCGTCACTACCTTAAGGTCTGGCTGGTGAAGAGTGAGGGTTCTGCCGTTGACCCAATCGTGACTTGGAAGCCACCACTGCAAGCCTTTCACAATTCCCTCTGAGATCTGGACTATTTAGGAGAGAATCCCCTGATGCTGCGTCCACTGGAACTTCAGGGCCTGCAGAGTTTGCATATGCCATCTGGCAAGTGTCACCATCAGGATGCAGGAAGCCACGAGGCCCAGCAGCCTCAGAGACATTTTCACCGAAATCCAGGATAGAGGCTGAAACTTCGGAATCATAGCCTAAATATCTTGGACGAGCTTTTCAGGGGGATATGCCCGAAACTGGACTGTGTCCAGAACAGCTCTGATGAAAGGGAGCATCTGAGACTGAGTCAGGTGTGACTTCTTCATGTGAACCCCAGCGAGTGCAGAAGGTTTGCCGTGGTCTGAAAGTGGGAGACAACTTTTTGGGACGTTTTAGCCTTCAACAGCCAGTCGTTCAGGTAGGGGAATATTAAACCCCTAACCTGCACAGATGAGCTGCAGTCACCACCATCACTTCGTCAAACACCCAAGAGATGCTTGTAAAGCCGAAGGGGAGCATGGTAAATTGAAAGTGCTTGTGACCTACAACCAACAGCAAATCACGCCTGTAGGCAGGCAAGATGGGTATATGAAAGTAAGCATCCTGCACGTCTAACACTACAATCCAGTCTCCTGGGTCCAAGGCAGACAGGACCTGAGCCAGAGTGAGCATTTTGAACTACTCCTTCTTGAGGAAGAGACTGAGGGCCCAAAGGTCTAATATAGTTTGGGCACCAGAAAGTAGCGGGAATAACTACAACCTACTTCTGGCTCAGGCACCCTCTCTATGGATCCCTTGGCCAAGAGAGCTGTGACATCCTCACGGAGAAATGCCAGAGGATCCTCTGGTGAGCATCCGTAAGAACAACTTACTTACCTTCGGTAACGAAATACCTGGTAGAGACATATTATAGTTGCAGATTCCTTACCTTAGGATTTCCCCCAGGCATCAGACTGGATCTGGAGATTTTTCTTCGAGCAATAACCTTGCATGTCGGTAGGTGGCGTCGGTCGAATCCGCAGGCATCGTAGTCACCGTGATGGCGTCTGGAGTAGTACACAGACACCGTCTCAGTGCAGTGACGTCAGTTTCTTTTAACGACTTACCACACCAAAGCGCGGAGCCGCTAAGAACACTGAGATTGGTACGCCAGAGCTAAGGACCTTGAGGGGAAAATCCCAGTCCCTAAAAATCAGTTCGCAAGCAGGGAAGATGGGTGGGTCTGTAAGAAATCTGCAACTGGAATATGCCTCTACCAGATATTTTGTTACCAAAGATAACTTGTACATCTGATGGAGACATCTATTTGCAGATTCCTTACCTTAGAAGAGATACCGAAGCAATGCCATCCTCTGAGGTGGGCTGCGAACCAAGATGATACAAGGAAGTCCTGCAGGACGAAATGACCAAAGTAGCTGTCCCGACGGACCTGACTGTCCAGGCAGTAGTATTTAGCAAACGTGTGCAGGGACGCCCACATTGCTACGTGGCAAATATCCAGGACAGGAACTCTGCGTGCTGACGCAGTGAAAGCAGCAATCGCTCTGGTGGAATGAGCGTTCAAGCCCTCAGGGGGTTGCTTCTTGGCCAAAGCGTAGCACATCTTGGTCAGGGTGATGGACTGGCCTACATGATAAGGCGTAACCACCTTGGGAAGGAAGGAAGCCTTAGGCCGCAACACCACTTTGTCAGGGTGCACAGACAAGAATGGAGGTTTTAATGAAAGAGCCTGAAGTTCACTCACCCTGCGAGCAGAAGTGATAGCAACAAGGAAGACAGTCTTGAAGGTGAGGAGCCGTAAGGGACAATTGTGCATCAGCTCAAAGGGAGTACATATTAAATAAGTGAGGACAAGATTTAGGTCCCGCTGAGGCATGATAAATGGAGTAGGAGGAAATAATGGGTGAAGACTTTTTAGGAATCTACTCACAACAGGAGATTTAAAGAGTGAGGGCTGATCAGGGAACCTAAGAAAGGCCGAAATGGCAGAAAAATACCATTTAAGGGTGCCCAAAGCAGAGCCCTGCTGGGCTAAAGAAAAAATGAACAAAAGAACCTCAGCTAGAGAGGCAGTTTATGCCTTCTTCTTCTTTTTCTTGTGAACCGAATGTCCAGACGATTTCGAATGGGGTGAGGAGGAGTGGCGATGACTTGGCGTGCAGGCTCAGGACCTTCCTCTCAAGCAAGACTAGAGAGCAATGTGGAGTCGAGTGCCGAGCCGCCATGAGCTTTAAGGACCGCTCCCTCAAAGCCTTTGGGTTCATGGCCAGGCACTCATAGGACGACTTTGGGTTGTGGTCGTGCTCCAGACACCACAAACACACCAGATATGGGTCCGTCACAGACGTCATGTGCTGACAGGCGTCGCAAGGTTTGAGGCCGATCTTTAGAGACATCCCTCGACGTGCCAAAGAAGTCCAAAAAACAGATATAAATTTCAAATTCGGTCAAAAAGGGACCAGGTAGCACTTTTCCGGATCTGCACGTGGCGCGGAAAGGAAAGAACTGGCGTCAGCAGGCCTGGGTGGCACCCAAGTATGACTGCAACATCATCATGGTGACCATGACACCAACGACGGACGCAAAGTTGACCGAGGACACTTAACGGCGCACAAGGGTACTGCTCGTAGAAAAATCACTGGATCAAGTCTGACGCCTGGGGGAAATTCTAAGGTAAGCAATCCGCAACTAGAAGTCTCTATCAGTTATATTATTCATCACAGAAACATGGCTGGAAGTGGAAATGGCACCAAGACTTCATGAAGCTGGATTGGTTTCGGTCTTTAAGGAAACCCTAACAGTGACGAAAACAGAAGATGTATTTATACAAGGTTGTGAAGCCTTCCTCATCAGATGTTACCCAAGGCTTTCATTCACCTGCCATGGCCTCTTGCTCTACAGACTGCCTCCTGGCAATGGCTCTTGTGCTAAAGCATTTTTGGACACATTTTCAATTCGTAAATTGGATAACCCTAAGAATAAAGGAAAATCAAAACTTAACTGTCTCATGGCCGTACACCAACAGATGACAGAGAATCACCTCAAACTAAATGCTTCAAAATCTGCAATACTCTCATGTGGCACATGGAAAAAGTATATTTCTTTATCCTTCTGATGAATGAAGTGGGACCTCTGACTAACATAACTAAAGAGGTACGAAATCTTGCCATTACCATGGACATTCTAACAATCCTCAAGTGGAGAAATGACCCAAATCTAGCTTCTACTTTGATGCATCTTAGATTTCCCCTCATATATTCAAACAACATCACTAAACCTCTTGGCTTAAGCTAATGGACTGCACCACAGCATCGCACACTCAACTATGGGAGGCTATCAAAAATCCAGAACTCAGCAGCAAGACTACAACTGCATGTATAGATAGGACCCCCTATCTCTCCTACCCTGAAGGCTACATTGGTACCCACTGCAAGACAATTCTCTTTCAAGCTATTATGCATCACCCACAGAGTGATAAATGGCAAAGCTCCTAAATTCTTGTGACAAAAAATTATTGGATATCCATCCTTCCCAAGCACTTACATTCCAATCTACCACCATGTCTAAATATTCAAAACTACTGCAAAATAACTCATTGGGGGCATCACAATCTCCATACTGGCTCTCAAATATATAATTCCCTTGAAGCAAAGATAAGAGTCACTAAGAACCACCTCCAATTCAGAAGAATCATCAAGAGCTGGCTATTTCCAACATTATCTGGAAACATAAGTTTGGTCTGTCGCTAAGAGTTAGTACAAATACTGGCTTCCCTCCCCACCAACTTAGGCCCGTGCAGCAAGCAACTGCCTGAGACCAATGAAGAAAATATCAACAATGTCACTGGATAAACATCTGGCCAAAAATATCCCTTTAGACAGAACATAACACAAAAAATAACAAACCAATAAAGGTAATCCATCCCTCCAACACCCACCCTAAATCCCATGATAACTCAACTGGAAAAAATGAGCTATTAATACAGTATCTTACATGATGAAGATAGCGAGTATTAAACAGAGTATTATGGACCTAACTGTATTACAGCTTGCATCAAAGGACTGAACTCACCTTCATTGGTGGTTCCAGCTTATTACTCAAGACAAAATAAACACCACCTCACGAATACAATGACCCTTTAAAACCATGTATGAAAACAAGAGGGATTTTCATCTTCTACATTTCTCCTCTCCCTATCAATCTGACCTCACCTACTCCACTTTTCTACAATTATAATTGGTCATATTGCATTGATCCCAAAGTGGCCCCTATTTGCGACTATCCTAGGACATGATTAAGCATCAAATTTCCTCGAGGGACATACAAATCTACTACTACAGCCTAACTCGCTAATGTAAGACGCTAATCACTACAGTCTTAAATTCCTCCATATATAAAGTCAGATTATAATCTTTAAACCAATCCAATAATAATTAATTTCAAACAGAAATAATCATAAGTGTTGGGCATTCCATGGTAACACCTTGATAACACTAACCCATTAGCAATCTTTAACATTAGCTCTAAATCTTGCCTTAGCTTTAAATCTACACAAATCCTACACTAATGCATGAAATGACTTTCAGTTGAACTAATTAAGCAAATAAATAACCATGAATCCTGGGCTTCCTGGAGTAGTGTGTGCCACTACAGTGCCTCACAGGGGTAGCATGCACTACATAAATGCAACTACAATGAAACAATACATTGTCTTGAAACCCTTAACTTTTATATTATGTCTACATGAAATAGGTTTTGATATCAGTCTATTTTGGGGGACGAACATCATAAAAGGTTTGAAAGAATGGTCTGACCAGAAATGCTGTTAGGTTGAATTACTGAACATTTCTTTATTATTTGTGGGTGCAAGATCCAACATGTTATCAGTGTACACTAGGTCGCACAATGGCGATTAGAAATATGCAGATTTTGATTTTCTATGGCATTCTTGTGACTTCGGCTTGTTTACCCACAGGCTGAAATTGTATATAACCAAGATCTTCTTGTATAGGCCTGCAAGTGAAAAGTCAGTTCAAGGAGTTCACGTGGTTTAATTTTACTACTGTATTGTTCACTCCTCATGCATTGATTTATCGAAAGCAGTATAACGTAGAGGATGCTCAAACACAGTACTGACAGGCAATCTGCATTAAATCACCAATCCATCTAACACTGAAAGGTCATACAAAAGGTATTTTAAGACGCAAGCAATAGCACTGATGATTCAGACAGACTTATCTTAGCTCAAGTACAATAGAAAGTAAGGAAAACATTTAAAATGTTAAACACCTCAGTTTAATAACAGAATGTAAATGGTACAGAAAGAAAAGCAGCAATCTGTGGTCTTACATGGTTGAGGGAAAATGCATGCACCAACAAGTCATAACTACTCAAAATTCACTCTGGTAGATTCAATGCTATGTGCTTTTAGCATGTTGGCTTAATTGTGAAAAAGAACAACCACATAAAAAGCCATTTCCAAAAGAGGATCAACCATACTTAGATGCAAACTGTCCACTTTTAGTCATCCCAGCTTTTTAATCCATCATTAACACATGCTGGGGTTTACTGTTTCATATGTGTAAGGGGGAAAAGCTAAAGCACAAATTCCCAATGTCCTGCTAGTTAGAAATACTTAGTTGGGAGACTCAGACCATCATAACATGGGCTGTTGGCAGCTAGGACCCCATTTAATACCCTTACCCATAATTTCTTAAATAATGGTCCAAAACATGAACCACAATCCCATTGTTTGAAATTTCTTACCCACAGACAGACGGGACGGACTGGCTTCTCTGCTGCACCCTTGACTTCGTGGGATCTTGCTACGTTTTTGTGCTGATGGCGGAGTACCCAATATTCTCTGGACCCCACTGTTCATTGTGGAGAGAGCTGTTGTTGTCAAAACTCTGCCTGGAGATCCGGATCGGCTGCCCGCTGCACATATAGAAAAATGAAATAAAAAAATGTTAAGGTCACAAGAAACTAATGGATGAGCAATAATAAAGCATTGGACTGGTTCAGCAGTGTTTTTTTTACATTTGCATACGGGAATCAGTTTGTGTACCACAAACCTGCCATTTCTACATGATTTTGTTTTTGCAGGTCATTGGCAAAGCCCAAATGTTGCTCAACACAGCCAGTCACTCTTGGAACATATCCCAACACCGTAACTAATGTCCTAGAATTACTAATCTGCTGCCGCACTAACACCATTATTCAACAGTAAAAACATCGGCATTCCAAACACAAGTGTGAAGTATTTGCAAGGACACATTTAATCTATTCCAACACTGTCTTTGGGATATACTGCCTAAGAACAAGAAGTTATGTGTTTTTTTCATAAAGAGTGTCCTGTGAACAATGCATAGTAACTAGTTATTAAAGCTGAAGCAGGGAAAGTGAGTGAGTAGTACTATGCAAATGGCTGTGCTGCTGCAACAGTTATATTTTATGCCAGCTTGCCTATTAGAATTCCAAGGACAATCTTCAGGGAAACAGACTGCATTCTGACAGGTCTATTGTTGAAAGGGGGCAGGCGAGAAGGGAAGCACAGGCAAACCTCCACCTTCCCACAGAGGACGACAGCCTTGCTGTACCACACAGCAGCTCGGTTACAACATAGGGCAAGATAAATGAATGCCTGAATAATGCAATAGACCAATATATGGATACTCTAACAATCAGAGAGCTGATCACAACATTGGTTGTGCCCGGGAAGGAAGAAAAGTACTCGCTAAGCCAACCTGTAGTCTTTAGACAGTACTGGGAACAAGCACTGCAGAGAACTAAAACAAAGGTGACATTTCCCTCCGGTACCAGTGAAGGCCCTAGGGAAGTTACAATATGAAACAGAATGGAGACAACTGAAAACACAGAAAGAATAGCATAACCACCATAGGTGATTTATTAATGGGGAGGAACACTGAAGGAGAATATGACAAACAGAACAACATGTGCAGGAGACAAATGGGACACTGTATTCAGGTATTGTGAAAGAGTGCAAGAATGGACAAAATTAACTACTTGTGCCTAGAGGAATTCAAACACTATGCACAAGAAATGGAAGAGTCAGAGCAGTGTCCACTCTATTCCGTGCATAAATTATAGCAAATCAAGGGCCTGAAAGACAAATGACTAGACTATCTTGTTATTAATGTAAGAGAAAAAGACTTGCTACAGGATTAAAGATACAAACGTTTTCCATATGGCCTGGAACTTTAGAAGGATATCGGAAAAATATAGTGCAAATTATAAACTTAGCAAGAGAATGGAACCTTGAACATATCTCTGATACATACCCATTGGACTTTAACCCCAAGAGTAGAAAATGCACCAGCAAACAGGTAGACCTATCACTAGTAATAGCTAAAAACAAACTGGTAATGATTTGGAAAGAGGGAATGGGACCTTAGTTCCTAGTGTGGAAAAGAGAAGTAACCAGATGGTTAGACAATGAGGCAGCACTACTACATAGGGAAACCAAAAGAGGAATGAGAAAAATCAGATTATATTAAAACATGGGACACATTACAAGATGCATTTGTTAAGCAGAAAACAGAAAAATCCAGAATAGAAATAAGTAAAGGACTGTGGTGAACTAATAATGCCAAAGAAATGTGTAACGAGACGAATAATGACTGACCCCAGTAAAGAGAACCTTAAGTACAGGGAGAACAAGGTTAAAATGTAAGATCATTTCTAAAGATCCCATTAAGGAAACATTGCTCTCTAAAGAGAACCTGGGTTGGATTACACAGCTCAACTGTTTGCAAATACATCCTCACCCATACACGAAGAAAACAAGTAATGTGAAAATAAGCTCCTGTATTACTAATGCTATTAATGGACAATGTAATGTATGATTAATAAAACTATAATGTAAAAGAATGAAAGATAGTGGTATTTAACCTTTATATCGAAAACAATTCAAATTGTGTTTAAAAAAAAGTTAACTGTCCCCTGCATCCAAATTCATTCAGATATTTTTAATGCATTGGTGTACCGACCGTTGCCAGTAAAAAAACAGGAGATCAGGTCTCAGGTTTGTGTGTGAGTGTGTGGCGGCTCTTCAAAGCTTTCAGGAAATAGTAAAGCACGTGTGCTACAGAAAAAGGCATACTGCTGCTTTGCTGATTGAGAGGGAGGACCTGGACTGTGTATGGAACTATCGTTTGAGGAGTCAATATAGCAAGTCGCATGAATGTTTCTCTCTGAATCCTCAGAACTGCAGTAGTTTTTAGAGGATGTGTTTTCAGTTGAAGATAATCTGATCTGGGGATTTTTCAAGACATGAAGATGAGAAATCATCATTTCGGAAATCCTCCATTTAAACAAAAATATTTCCAAGAAATACAACTAATAAATGTATTTATTTATTTATAATTTTTAGAGAGCGCGTAAGACCAAAAGGTATGAAAGCACTATAAAGCAGAGGAAAATACACTCGACAAACAAGAGATAGACGGTCCATCGTAGAGCCTAAGCAGCATCTATACCTTCACAGAACGATTAAACAGCCATGTTTTCCGGAACCCTAACTAACCCTCATTATCACGGATATGCTCCAGGAGGGAATTCCACAGCCTACCGGCCGTTACCGTAAAACCTCATTACCCCCTACCTGGTTTTCCTTCCCCGAGGTACTGCCACGGTGTGACATCCAGCCGATCTCAGATGTCTTTGGAGGCATACGAGTTCACAGAAGCTGTAAATTAACCTGAGCCGTGGCCATGTAAGGATTTATGCAACAAGCACAGGGCCTTAAAGGATGCCTGCTTTCTAATGGGCAATCAATGGAGATGAGACAGCCATTCAGAAATAGAGGAATGTTTAATCAGACCCAGGACTAATCGAGCAGCCGCATTCTGGATGATTTGCAATTTGTCTAGAAAGCGCTGATTGATATTCATATACAAAGCATTGCAGTAGTCCAGTCCCCCAAAAAATGAGAGAGAGCACCCGGAGCTCTTTAGGCAACAAAGGCAGGATTTTCTTTAAAATCCGACTCATCCAGCAACATGAGCTGACCATCCTATTCACCTGGGTGTCAAATGTTAAGGTGTTATCAAACACCACCTACCTGTTTTTGGCCACAACTAATGTAACCGCCCACCAACGTTCAGACCATATAGAGCTGTCTCTGCCAAACAAAACAATCTGTTTTTTCCCCATTCATTTTTACCCAATTCCTATTCATCCATCCACAGATTTCCTGCATACAGGTCCGAAACCTGTCCGCAACCTCTTTTCATGCTAGACACAATCTGGGTATCGTTTGCATAGGATGACACCTGAAATCCAAAAGATTGTACTAGATTTGCTAAGGGAGACTGAGAAAGGTTGGGCTCAAAGAGGACCACTGTGGCCCTCCGCATGGGAGCTTAAAGGGGGCTGCTCCCCAGCTCACATTAAAAGCTCTATCTTACAGGAACGATTCCAACAGCTTCAAACCCTCATCTCTTAAGTCCACCTGCTGCAGCCTTTGCATCATCAGAGTACGAGAGATGGTGTCAAAGGCTACTGAGAGATCTAACAAAACCAGTATAGTAAAACCTCCTTGGTCCACTTGTCTGCAGATAGTGACTCCGTACAATGATTCTTCCTGAACCCATTCTGTGAGGGGTTCAGGAGATCGTGATTATGGAGAAATTGAGAAATGAGCCTGGTTTTGGTTGTCTTTCCAAGATCTTAGCCGGAAGAAATAACATTGAAATCGGGCGATGATTTTTCAAGTCACTAGGGTCCTCCTCATGCTTCTTTTTCAGCAGATTCTCCATCACTTCCTTCCAAACCAGGGGATATATCCCCGTCTGCAGTACCTCTGAGAAGGTCTCTTCCAGGGCCTCCGCTATGATGGTTGGTGCAGTCTGCAGAACTCTGGTTGGACAAGGATCGTCTGAGGAACCAGAGTTAGTGCTCATGAGCAGGGACTTGATCTTAGAGGCAGGCAGAAGGGAGGATCTCATCAACCCCTCTGGAGCAGGGTGTTCCAGGGAAGACCTGCTTCCTTTTGACCTAACTGGAGTACAGAGAGAGAGGAATCCTCTGCAAGGATAGTAAACTCCGCATGAATCTTCAGAATTGTCTCTTTAAAATACAGTGCCGTTTTATTACAAAATTCTTGAGAATTTCCCACATCTAGCTGCAGCCACGGACACATGAGGGAGCAAACCGTATTTAACAGTTCCTTAGGTCCATTCAAGGAAGCTCAAATCTTCTGGGGGAAAAAAGGCTGATTCAGCCTCGATAATCGCCAAATTAGTGGTTAGCTCTTTAAGTCTACGTTTCTGTACCATATCTTAGGACAGTTTTCATTTCCTCTCCTGCCTTCTACATTGCCTTTGCAGCTCCTTCAGCTCCTCTGAATACCATGTAGCAGAGAATTCCCTCCTATCCTTCATAGGACCCTTAGTAACCATTAATCAAAGCAAGGTAAAAACAACTTGGCAGATTTATGCATTGATGCCAAAAGACATAAGTGTGTTCATTCCTTCTACTCATTCACAACTTGACAATGCTTATGCTTATTCTCCTGCAGCCTGGGGAAGGCAAAAGTACACCTGAGTGTGACAGAGTACCGGAGCTACGCTATAAGGAAATCCTTAGCAGAAAGTCAGCGTGAAACCCAAGACCTTATCCACAAGGCCACAAGTGACTCCCCAACCTTAGCAGAAATTAATTGTGTTAAGACAGCAGTAGACTGGCACAAAATAAGAGAAAGGAAAGTGAGGCAAGGACGAAAGAGAGGAAAAAGAAAGAGAGAGTCTTCTAATCTGGCCAGAATGTGCTGTCTTTCACCTAGCTATCAGGATGGCCGATATTGGTCACCACGTGTAAATGTATTTCCTGCACAGGCAATAAACTAGCCCGTGCAGACTACCTCAGTGATATAAAACTAATACATTGTATTTGCAAATAAAGAGTGTGGCACAAATAGCAGTGAGGAGTCTGATTCATCAATGATTTGGACTTCTTGACACTTGCATGAACAGTTAGGCTGCTAAGGGGTTTTGGGGCACAGCCTTGGAATGCATGGGCAATGGCATGCACTTGCAAACAAAATCCTGCATCAGGAGCAGATTAAGGTTTATTAGTCTAATCGTATTACAGTCCCAGGTTGGTGTTCATGTATCACACAGAGAGCTGGTTGTTTGTTATGGAACATGAGGCTACATTGAAAACAACTTCCAAGCATTCTAACTGATAGAAAATTCAAAGAAATGTAAGCGAAGAGACAACAGGCACTGAAACATCTGGCTAGGAGAAATAAAAATGGTAGCCAAAGGCAATGGAGCTCTTAACAAGGGTTACAGCTTATTCTAAAGGAAAGCTTTTTGTTTTTTTCCTGTGGCACAATGAAGCACATTTCCTTTGAGGATAACAAAAATAAGTTATCTGTAATGAAATCTTTTGGCAATATTTCTCTACAGATGTATCAGAAGTGCTAGCCAAGGGATCAGTTGCTTTCTTGCTGGAGTCTTTAGGGCAACAACAATTCTTGTCTTTTTGTACATGTAATTGATGATATGGATTCCCCAAGACAGTTAAGTGTACACCACCATATGGTTTTATAAATCTTAATTCCTAATACACTGCTACTTGGCGAACGAAGGTAAAACTACAGAACATAAAACAATCAAGACTGCATAAATAATACAAATGTCTTATCACTGCACCACTATACCAGAAAACTAAAACGCCACCTTTTCAAATGACTCCCAAGTTTAATCATAAAGCAGGATCAAAGAAGTCCAGCAAACAACTTGGTATTGCTATATTACAACAAGGAGCTGGTTAATCCTATTGGGCAAGCTTGTTATAGACAGTGAAAGACCGTCCAGATAGCTGGTCAACTGCTGAAAAAGAACATAGTGGTATTACTATGATTCAAGACTAGTCGACATAATTAAGGAGAAACAAGTAGCAGTGGAAAACCATATTTAGGACACAACTTGTAAGTTTTTCCTTAACATGGACAATGGCAATGATTTAACAGCCCCCCTTCAAAACAAAAAACATTGTTCAGCTATAGGTGACAGAACTATGAGGCAGGTGAAGTACTACTTTTAGGGAGCCACTTGAAAAGTCAAGCCTCAAAAGGCACAATAACATTTTACATTTGCTTTGTAATCATGTAAAAAAATAATCTTGTGGTGAATTGCGTACAGAGACATCTACATGACATCTCGGAAAAACAAAATATCTGAGAGGAATCCAAGCTACACTTAGCCATTCAATATCAGCATGTCACTCAGAACTAGCCATTATGTTGTAGAATCTCAACCAGAATCCCACTGCCAAAATTCCTGTAAGGCCTCCCACACCCAATATAAATTCAAATGCAGTTCCTGCTCATTTGTTGCTAAGCAGACATCTCACAGATGAAATAGCCACAGTCATCCATATCACTGACACTGGTTAATCAATTCAGGATCTCAATACTGAAGATTTGTTCGCCATCAAGATCGGTATCAATAAATCGAGCCCCATGAACACCTTATCTTTATCAGGCTAAGGGATATATTAAAAGAACAAGCACACCTTACACACGACTAAATGTAAGGCGTCTCTATTTATCTTTTTGCATCTACTCCACAGTAGATTATCTTGGTTAAAAGTAACTTCTAGAGGAAATCATACATTCTGACTTCTTTGATTTCCTTATGTTGACCAAACCCTAACCTAAACCTAGTGAGACTACATTAATTCTTTAAACTTCTACTTTTCATAAGCACAAACTTTGTAGCTCCATGTCATTTAATTTAATTTGTGCGGTTGATCACTGTTTCTGAAACTTGACCAAGGCAACACGCATCCTCTGCAAGAGCGAGTCAAGCCCCTGGAGACCAGCTTCAGCATCAGACAAGCACAGGGGCTCCGCTACTGAACTTAAAAAACTTCAGCTATCACAAACCACACACACTTAGGGCCCAAAAGGCAACTTTTTGTATGCATTATGTTGTCATCACTCAAGGTCGGACTGACCGTACCAGGCATCGGGCATTTTGCCAGGAGGCTGGAAAAGTTTTTTTATTTTTTTTTATACTGGGGTGCCAGTTTGTAGCAGTGCAGTAGTTTTAAAAGCACTGCAGAGTTCCTTGTATATCCACAATTTGCAGGCAACAATAAAAGGGCCAAGATAACTCTGGTGATTAATGTACCTTCTGGAGAGAGATGGGAGTTTTGTTCTTTGGCAGTTTCGATTCATCTAAGATAGCGCAGAGGGTTAATATGCCTTCTGCAAAGAACATGTACTATGCAGATTACAAAACAGTATTTTATGTGCACTGCTTTAGTCATATAGATCCTTCTGCTAGTGTGCAGTTCATAAGTGCCAATAATAACCTACCATAGTAAGCTATGAACTGCCATCAAAGAGTTGAATGCAAACTGCATGGTACAGGTTAGAAAGGCATGTTTTTTCCCAATCTTTGATTATCCTAATTTTTATTAAAAGTAAAAAAAAAAAAAAAAAGTTTGTATGGGTAGAAATAAATTAATATTTAAGTCAATTCTAACCACTGTGTTATGTTCTCAAACCTGAGTTTATGCTCAAATGCCTACCATTAGAAAATATCTGCCAGTATGGATTACATGTGCGACATGTGAATCCTACACCTTGTAGTCCCCTTTGTCTTGTATAACATTTTCTATACACTGATTTACATAAGTATGATTCACTGTACGTGTATGCGCGATGTAAAGTGCTCCAGCACCCTACACTGGTAACAGACGCTATAATGAAATACATGTGAGAGAGGGGCTATGGAGAGATGTGAAACACTGTTAGAGGATAACGGTGAGGGAATAACTGAAGAACCCCAAAAATAACCTATCCTGGTGCTCTGTAAGGTCATCATATACTATGCTTTAAAAACGAATACAACTGAATATATAATGAAAAATGTGTAGTAGAATGCATTTTTTTTGCCAATTAAAAAACAATGTTCTTGGGAAGAGATGCCCCTCTCCCCAAAGCCCTATTGCAGTATCAGGATGGCTCGCTATGTATCCTTTGGGAATGTGCTTAATTTGTAAATAAAAACGTGCCGGCAACCAAAACCCTCCTCTTAAACATGCGGCTGCTGCAATTAAATGTACGAACACGGAATGCTAAAGTCATCTCGGGCCTCTGCAATCCATTTAAAGCCACTCCCTGCCCCCTTCAGCTCACTCTTACAGCTTTCTGCTTTCTCCCACTGTGATGCTTTTTCGTTTTTCTCTTCCTCAGTCTTTTCCATATGTGTCTTTTGCTTGCAGTAAATGATGAGGCAGAAAATTAAGTGCCGGCCCTCAAAAATAAGCGCTGGTACTCCGCACCGGAAACAACAAGCACAAATCAAACACTGCTTTGGGGGTTGGTTTAACAATATTTACCAAGGGCACTTTGGGTTCCCAGTCTGTCCCTGTCATCAATGTATCAACAGAACTTTCTGCTGCTCTGTATCTAACTGTATCAACTTCTAGAGTCCCCTGTCCCCCTTACGGCACAGTTCACAGACTGATTCCTGCCACTCCCAATATAGTTTGCACCACTCTAGATGAACTGCACACAACTACATGCACCGCTTTTTACAGCTATGAATTTAAAATTATAAAAATAAGAAGTGCATCATCAACGTGGAACAGTGGATTCTGATGAAGGAAGGATGGACACCTGGAATAATCATACTTTTTTAGGCTATTTTTAAAGGTGTTCTCGCATTGAGAACGATCTGACAGCGCTATTCATGATTTGAAGTACGTGGATATGAGACCGTGTATGCAAAGTCAGAAACTTAGATTGCCGACTGATGCAGTGAAATTACAGTACAGAGCAGGAAACGTTAAGACAAAAACAAGATATCATTTATAGCCTTCAACATAGCACAGAGATGAAATTGGTATCCACTGGGATAATTGGGAGGTGAATTGTTTACAACTGGTTTGTTACAAACACCCTTCTGTAAACTAGCACCCTTATGGAAGTTTTACACTGAGCTATTCTGATTTTCTCAACAAAACCATGTTTGCTCTCTTTAACAACAGCTGTTGCTCTTCATTATTGACAATGCATGGCAACTTGCCACACTGGAGAGTACAAAACAGCATCTGATTTAAATTTGTGTGCAAGCTCAAGCCAGTAGGAGACACATGGGAGGTGTAGGGGGGACGGGTGCATGAAGGGCCCACCGGAGACTGTATCAATGACTTAGCCGTACAAGCGCCACCAACTCTCTATTGGCAAAACTGTGATGTACTGTACAAATCTAATGTTTGATCGAACTGAAATGACTGCGACATATTGGACTGTTATATGTTGAACCCTCTCTATTTAATAAAAATAATCTTAAAAAAAATAAATTTGCATGCTAACTGCCCATTTCTCCTGCTTCTGTATGGGATACTTTTAAAATTAAGTTACACTCAAACAGAAGTGTTCCATTACAGTGATAAAACCTGGCACAAACAAATCTCAATTCTCATCCACATGCACACACTTTAAATAGAAACCTTTAAAACGTAAGTGTTCTCTTTCAAAACAGTCTAGTATTTCATTTCCTTGTCACTCTCAACAACAAGTATAATAGATTTAATAGGATATCTTGAAAACAAAAAAATATATTTAAGAAGCAGAACAGACTGTCAACCTAATCAAAAATGTATCCTCAAAGGTTCCCTGCCTCCGTCAACAATGAAGAGCAAACGTGAGCCATATGGGAGCTATCAAGGCAACAGAGATTAGCAACATATTACGCTTTTGCTGCATCTTAAGGGAAACATTAAAACTTAACTGTACAGAAAAGACCAGCCAAAAATGGAAAAAAGAGACAAAGTTACAGAGATCATAAGGAAGTGAAGCCTGGGAGAAAATAGAAGATATCAGTAATAAAAGATGTGGGAAAACCGAAGACTGGAGAGACCATATTAGGAATAGAAAAGAATATTAACAAAGTTTGGAGAGATAGAGATGGAAAGGGTAAAGAAAATGAGTTTTGACACAAGAAGGAGGCAGAATATAGGACTGAAGATGGAAGAGAGCATAGAGGTAAGAGTCAATAATGAGCATTACGGTGCAATGGAACAAGACATCAATATATTAATGCTAACATGCTGCAGGCAAACAGGATCACCACGAAAAGATGAAGGCCTTATGACAATAACCCTTAACCTACAAATAAAAATTGCAGACCTAATAAGCACACACAATAATATACATATATCAACTGATGCATTATTGTGATGAGTTTCAAGTAGCATCCATAGTGTTTTATCTTCGAGCAATATATGGATTATGCAAACAAATGGTGACATCACAAGTAACATACACATACACAAGTCTGTAGAATCTTACCACCAACTGGGTTAGCGGACTGTGATCCTAAACAAGTGCAAAGGCAGGATTAGGGAGGGAGGCAGCAAGGCAGATTAAAATGGATGTGAATGGAAATAAAGGATCAGTCAGTAGAGAAACATATGCACAGTCACAAATCAACCAGGAAAAGAAGTACAAGAGGAATTTGATACCAAAAAAAAGGGATTCCTGTTTGCACTGTTAGTGTTGAAGGCTAGGTAATAATAACTGGTAATGGCAAACAAGGACATGAATTAAAATTAAGTTGCCACTGTCTTCTTAGACAAGAGGGCAGTTTCTAGTGAATGAGTAAATACTAGTTTGAATATACATACATATGTATGGATATAGCTTTTTCCACATCACAATTAGAATACAGATGTGCAAAGGTGTTGTTGACAGCAGAAACAAACATAAAAAACATGAAAGCAACAATAAGGAAATCACTAAAAACTGCAGTGGAGCAAACGAAAAGGATAGGATTTGAATGCAGCTCTATTTTGTTTTAGATATACAACACAGACAATGGCTAACAAGTTATATTGGTTTCAATTAACGTTTTACAATAAAATGCAGAAGCCTGCGTTTTCTTGACTTCTTGAAAAAGCAATGGAAATAAAAAAAAACAATCACCATAAAGAAGAAATCATAACTTTAACCATACAGAACAGATCAAGGTTGCATAACCTCTCAGTATATTACAGTTTTACATAAAATACCTTGAAGACATTTCTGATGTAAGTGACTGGGATATTTAAGAGATCAAGACAGATTTTTACATTTAGATTTCTAGATGTGCACCTATTGTTTTTGACATAATTTCTCCAAGACAAGAGGCAACTCATAAAAGACCATTACCGTGAGTCCCCTGCCTTGCACTGATCATCCCTAACTAAAGCTGCATTATATTCCGATGTGTGAAAAGGACCACTGGCTAAAAAAGGTTCTTCTCATACTTAGTTAGGGTGACACCCTGAAAGAGATTCACCACCGCTAATGAGTGTTGGATCCATAAGCTTCATGGAGTCACTTAACAAATACAATTAAACCTACACTGTGGAAACAACAATACCATGAGTACTGGAAGAGAGAAATACAAGGAAGCCTAGATAAAAATTAGCAAACAGAATAGAATGTTTAGTATGCAAAAGAGCCTTGACTGAAGGAAAAGCACCCCGGATTAAGGATGGCTTCTATGAAAGCCAGACAGAAGAATTCAATTAAATAAGATTTCGGCAGTAAACCAGAATCAACCTCTGTGACAAAGAATGCAGGTCAATACCAAATTTGTATAATCATACACCCAAATATGGACAGTAAGATGGTGAATGTACACATTTGTTCCTACTGCTCTCTTTCTACTTTTTCCATTCTGGTCTTGGCATTAGTACACCCTTTTAGGGTAACTTGTGTGCTCTATAAATTTTCCTTTCATTCACGTCTGCCACCACTTTCATGGCACTAGTGGACCTGAAGTAAGCCACAATGTATGGGTGGGCATAAGGGTGCAACAGAAGTCAGAAACAATAATGTTACAACCTGACAAAAAAATAAACACTAGGAGCATGATATGATTAGATAGAAATAAGAGAGTCTGTGCTCTTGCAAAGTGAAATATAAAACACCATCTGAAAAAGTGAGTCTTATCCAGGCTAACAATCTTGGACTTCTTGCAACAATATATCTGCTGTCATCAATTCAGTACAGAAAGAGGTGAGAACTGGAGACAGCACACATACCTCTAATATTATCACCTGACTAATGGTCTGTCACAGAAAAGAGAGCTCATGCAAGTGAGTAAATGGAAGAAAATATCTTCTTGTGATGATCTCCAGAGTCAACTGGATAAAGCTTGTCTCCAGACACTTACTGACAACAGTAATTGTTTTGATGTGTTGTCAGAGAGTGGAAAAGTCCCATCTTAATCTATAATAATATTGATGGTTACAAGCATTGTCTTGTGTCGTGCAGTGAAGACCCTGGGTTGAAATCCAATTTGTGGCAATTTGCAAAGGTGACTGAAGTGTTCAAATCTGTCAGGGATTTTATAATGGCCTTGCTTTTACTTCTTTAACATCATACTGACGTTACGGATGGTTATGTTCAATACATCACAAGTTTAACAAATTCATCTAAACACTGGGCAACAATGCAGATACATTAAGCAGAACAGTAAACTATGTGACAGTTCTATGCCCTATTCTCCTGACTTACTATATCTGTTTCTGTAGCTCCTAAGAGTGCAAGTAGTGTTTTGGAGCACTTGTGCCAGCCACCATTGCTGAAAAAAGCCTCAACGAGTATTTCTGTTAATCGGTCTACAACTATGCTCACAGTCTTACACAATTCTACACACACCAAGCTCAATTACAGAGAGTGTTTGAGGGAGTAGCACAGTGTGAGAAACATTCCGTCCAAGTCATCCAGACGTTTTCACTCTCTGCCAGGAAGGAATTAGGGAATACAGGTCACAGGGCTACTATTTGACATTGGAGGCCTCAAAGATCAACCACTTGCACTGGATATAGAGACAGGTATTAGGTTCACTAGAGCTGCCAAAGAATGCTTCCTTGCAGCTTTACAAGTACTTGGTGGAACCAAGCAGGACTTCCACCTTAAAGATAAGTATCAGCACTAAAGGAAAGGATGGGCCTGGCTGATATTTAAGGGTGTTCCAGAGAATTTATATTTTCATGAAGCTCGACACCGCACTTCAAAGGCATTTAAATTTTCTTCAAAGGCCATCAGGAGACTGAGAAATTGGCTTATCAGAGATTACACTACTACGTAGTATTCTCTCCTTTCACAAGATCCCAGTGCTACACATGGTGCCAATGGAGGGATGAAGACAGACTGAGATAAAGCAGTGATGTTATAAACATCTTAAGCCAGACTTAGAAAGTAAGAAGGAGACAAATAAGCCAGAGAATGCTGGCAGTGTTTAGAAATGTCGATTCAGCCAGATGCTCACTGAGCACTATCAAAGACACAGTTCATGTTCTATTTGAAAAAAAAGCAAAAATTCCAATATCACACAGTCGTCAATAATCCATGCAGTTGGTGTTGATGTCAGTAGTGTCAGAAAATTAAAAGCAGCATGCTGCAGTCACTGTGAACTAAGGAGCCAAAGATTGGAAATTATATCTAAGGATGTCTGTGTTACTCAACTGCTGCAGTGGCAGTGTGGAATTGAGACTTTGGGAGATTAAGTACTGGAATAGTGGCATAGGGCTAATCCAAGTTTCACTCAAGAGAAACTGGGGAGGAAAGGTCACAAAGGGGACTCCTCTGGATCATATGTTTCTGCAGAAGCGACCAGCTTGTGGTCACAAATGGCTTTTGAGCAGAGTGAGGTAAAAAAGGTATAATTTAAAGGTACACATTTTAACTACTTGGAAGGAAAGAAAGAGCACTTACAGCAGCCAAGATGGGACAGAGTACTCAAATATTGATGTGGTGTAATCCGTAAACTGCAAGTTTAAACCCTGTCAATGCTAACTCAGTCTTTCAACCTTTAAAGGCTGATAAAGTGAATAGCATCTGTAGGAAAATACCACTGTTGGCATGGTTACCCCCTCACTTTTTGCCTAGTGTTGACGCCAGCGTTGATTGGAAATGTGCAGGGACCCTGCTAACCAGGCCCCAGCACAAGTGTTCTTTCCCAAAAACTGTACTTTTGTTACCCAATTGGCACAGCCCTGGCACACAGTTAAGTCCCTTGTAAAATGTACCCCTGGTACCAAGGGCCCTGTGGCCAGGGATGGTCCCTAAGGGCTGCAGCATGTATTAAGCCACCCTAAGGGACCCCTCCCTCAGTACATGCACACTGCTTTGCAGCTGTGTATGCTAGTGGGGAGAAAAAGACGACATGGCGCTCTCCTCAGAGTGCCATGCCCACAAACCACTGCCTGTGGCATAGGTAAGACACCCCTCTAGCAGGCTTTACAGCCATAAGGCGGGGTGCACTATACCACAAGTGAGGGCATAGCTGCTTGAGCAATACGCCCCTACAGTGTATCGGTCAATTCTTAGACATTGTAAGTGCAGGGTAGCCATACTAAGTACATGGTCTGGAAGTTTGTCATTACAAACTCCACAGCACCATAATGGCTACACTAAATAATGGGAAGTTTGGTATCAAACGTCTCAGCGCAATAAACCCACACTAATGCCAGTGTGGGATTTATTGGAAAATGCACACAGAGGGCATCTTAGAGATGCCCCCTGTATGTCAGCCAGCCCGGTAGTGTAGGACTGACCAGTCTATGCCAGCCTGCCACTTCCAGACGAGTTTCTGACCACATGGGGTGAGTGCCTTTGTGTACTCTGCGGTCAGAAACAACGCCTTTCATGCGAGGAGGTGCTTCACACCTCCTCCTTCAGAAACTGTGACACCTGGTGGTGAGCCACAAAGGCTTAGGCTCGTGTTACAGTGTCCCAGGGCACTCCAGCTAGCGGCGGCAAGTCCAGAGGGATCATGAGGAAAAACAAGGAAGAGTCACCCCCTCAGCCAGGACAATCCCTAAGGTGTCCTGTGCTGAAGTGACCCCCACCTTAGGAAATCCTCTATCTTGCTTTGGAGGATTAGGACCAATAGGGATAGGTATGTGCCCCACTCCCCAAAGGGAGTAGGCACAAGGAGGGTGTAGCCACCCTCAGGGACAGTAAACATTGGCTACTGCCCTCTAACCCTAAAATGCCACTAAATCTTGTATGTAAGGGCTCCCTGAATCAAGAGATTTAGATTCCTGACAACTTCAAGAAAAGAAGGACTGCTGAGCTGAAAACCCGGCAGAGAAGAGAAGGAGACAACAACTGACTTGGCCCAAGCCCTACCAGTCTGTTTCCTGCTTCAAAGACCCTGCAAAAGAAAAACAACGTTGATCTACAGGACCAGTGACCCCTGAAAAGCCTTCAGGGGACTGCATGCATCACCGAGGACCAAGAAACTCCCGTGGACAGCAGACCTGTCCAATAAGAAGAAAAAGCAACCATCTTTAAAGGGACTCCCACCTCACTCCAGAAGCGCGAGTCCAAAACTACTCTGCACCCGATGCCCCTAGCCCGTATCCAGAGGAACTAACTAGCCAGAGAGGATCCACAGGCAATTCCTACCAAGTGTCCACCCTAAGCTGACCTCTCCACCCCTCCATGATGACGCCTGCAGATGGAATCCCCAGGACCCCCTGACCGCAATTGCCCGGGGCGAAGATATCTGATGCCTGAAGAAGCACTGCATCCGTAGCTCCCAGACTCGAGAGAAACTGACCACCAGTGCAGCTGTGAGCAGGTGGCCCTCCTTCCTGTCCAGTCAGTGGCTTGCCCGAGAAGCCCCGCCTGTGCCTCGCCTGCAACGCCTAAGTGACCCCCGGGGTCCCCCATTGAGTTCCATTGGGAACCCAACGCCCTGTTTGCACCCTGCACTCGGCCGCCACTGTGCCGCTGAGGGTGCGCGTTTGGTGCCTACTTGGGGCCCCCCAGTGCTCCTCTAAACCCCCCTGGTCTGCCCTCCGATGCGGGTACTTACCTGCAAGCAGACTGGAACAGGACCGCAACCGGAGTACCCTCCTATCCCCATAGACGCCAACGTTATTTTGGCTCCTGTTTGACCTCTGCACCTAACCGGCCCTGTGTTGCTGGTGCTGGGTGTTTGGGGTTACTTTGAACCCCCCCAACTGTGGGCTACCTATGCCCCAGAGAATGAGTCTCTAAGTCAATTACTTACCTCCAAATCTGTACTGTATTTTCCTCCCCCAAGAACTGTTGAAAATTGCACAGTGTCCACTTTTAAAATAGCTTTTTGCCATTTTAAAGAAAACTGTATGTATTGTCGATTTGATTCAAGGTACTGAACTTACCTATGCAAAGTACCTTTCATTTAAGGTACTTACCTGCAAACTGAATTTTGTGGTTTTAGAAATAAATTAACAAAATATATTTTTCTACATAAAAAACTATTGGTCTGGAGTTAAGTCATTAAGTGTGTGTTTTCACTTATTGCTTGTGTGAGTACAACAAACGCTTAACACTACCCTCTGATAAGCCTAACTGCTCGACCACACTACTACAAGTAGAGCATTAGTATTGCCTCTGTCAAGCCTCTTGGGGAACCCCTGAACTCTGTGCACACTATGGGGGTCATTCTGACCCTGGCGGCCGGTGACCGCCAGGGTCACCGACCACGGGAGCACCGCCAACAGGCTGGCGGTGCTCCCAAGGGCATTCTGACCGCGGCGGTTCAGCCGCGGCCAGAAAGGGTAAACCGGCGGTCTCCCGCCGGTTTAACACTGCCCTACAGAATCCTCCATGGCTGCGGAGCGCGCTCCGCAGCCATGGGGATTCTGACACCCCCTACCACCATCCTGTTCCTGGCGGGTCTCCCGCCAGGAACAGGATGGCGGTAGGGGGTGCCGCGGGGCCCCCATAAGAGGGCCCCGCAAAGTATTTCAGTGTCTGCAAAGCAGACACTGAAATACGCGACGGGTGCAACTGCACCCGTCGCACCTTCCCACTACGCCGGCTCCATTCGGAGCCGGAGTCCTCGTGGGAAGGTCGATTTGCCCTGGGCTGGCGGGTGGCCTTTTGGCGGCCGCCCGCCAGCCCAGGGCAAATCCCAAAATACCCTCAGCGGTCTTTTGACCGCGGAGCGGTATTTTGGAGGGGGAACATTGGCGGGCGGCTTCCGCCGCCCGCCAATGTTAGAATCACCCCCATAATCTCATTTTGATATAGTATATACATAGCCAGCTTCCTACAGCATCACATTGGGTAATAAGAAAGGTAATTTACACATCCTAGAAAATGTAAATACAGTGATATATAGTGTTAAATAAAATGCATTAAATGATAAGGGCTTCTGAGTCCTGCATTGTGCCAATAACAGTTCATGTCTTGTTTACTTTGCAGGTGAACAAGCATAGATTTCTTCAGCTGCCAGAGGTGACCAGATGACCAGCACCCTGCTGGCTGCCACAAATAATCATTTCTGACAACTGTCTTCAAAATATCCTATTACCCAAGTGAAAAAAGATATGAATTCCACTCAAACAATATACTTGTGACTGATGTTGGACCAAAAGACCAAGTCTGAATTCTCAGACCAGAAAGAAGCAATGGAACCAATAACAGAAATCAATATTTGAATGGAAGTACACAGGAGATCAACAAAGTACAATGTAATTTTAAAAAGAGACAGCCTTGTCTAAACTTCAAAAATAGGGTTCCTGTGGTGGTCTCCTTTTCTCATTCTGTCTTAGGCATATCTGCATAGGCCATGTATTTTACTTTAATTAAACATTTTCCATAGCGCTTCTGCACCCAAAGGTATTAGTGCTCTTTACAAGAAAACAGCATATTATGTGACACGGCATCAAGCCACAAAGACAGTAACTAGCTAATAAGCAGAACAATGTAAATAACGGGGGCGGAGACAGACGCTCTTTGAACGAGCTCCACGCAGGCCCACATAAAAATCCTGACGTCTATCCTTCTGCCTCCTGGTTCAGGACACAGGAAGTAACCGGTGGGCAACCACTAGATGGTGTGATATGAGATCTGCCGCCAACCCATGAGACAAGACTGGACAGACCACCTCATGAATTGATGGGTGGCCCCTGTGGTCTCACGGCCTGTGGCTCCTTCTCCTGGCTGGGTGCCGGCATTGTACCTTGTCTGGGGCGGCCCGCAGAGGACCAGGGGACTGAAGGAGGGTCTTTCCCACTCTGGGTGGCTGTGCAGCCTCTTGCCTGACGTCTGGAGGGGAGTGGGTGGACTGAGGACCCACCTTGGAAGCCTCCAGGGGATTGAGGAAGGCTCCGGGCCATCGTAAGAGCTATGCGACTGCAGCTGGTGAGGCCCAGAGTTCACTGGTGATGTTGAGCTGGGGGGTGGGGGTCTGTGGGGAGAGAAGGGGGTTGTACAGCTACGCTGAGGCAGGTGTGAGCTTTCCCTGGGGGTGAGTGGTTGAGGACCTGGGCTTCTGCAGGGGCGGCAGACTCCTGCAGGGCCTGGCAGTGAAGGGAGAGGGGGAGTGTGAGTGTGTGTGTGTGTATATATATATATATATATATATATATATATATATATATATATATATATATATATATATATGTATATATATAGATATAGATATATATAGAGAGAGAGAAACTGTGAGGAGTCCTTGTTCTTTTGCTGGCTTTGGGGGGGGGGGGTGGCTGGCCTGTTCCCGCCCCACTCCAAAAGAAAATGAGCACTGAAGATGTGATTGCACAGGATGACAATTGGCCCTGGAATACTGGTGAGGCCCTTGACGTCCGGTAGAGCTAGGCTAGGAGATGCCTGGATTGCTGTGACCCTCCCCACCTCCTTTCTTGATGGGCCTCCCCTGACTGTGTGTATGATATTGCGCATTTTACTCTGAGTCTCCCGTGTGCCCTGGATTCGTGGACGCTGGTCATCAGAGCTGGCACAGTTTTTTTCTTCCTTTATAAACAGATTTTTATTGCTTTTCATAAGAAACATAAACAACAAAAAGAGGAAAAACTCAACACAACCTGCACAGGTACTACCGGTTCTGGTTTGCATCCAAGTGATATAGAACACACTGGTTATTAGTAGTGCTACTTAACATAGCAAAAACGCAGGAACGCACATCCACCAGTAAGACTTCATTCGAGTAAGCACATCCATTTCCCCCACACCCTCCCATGTTTGTGGGGGCACACCCTAGACTCATACACCCCTTTTTCTTGTGCTGTGCACCAGTCCAATCCACGCCTCCATTTTGGGAGGGAAGGACCCCTGGTGGAATTCCAGCGCAATGTCCCTCTTTGCCACCAGCAAGGCCGTTCCAACAAAGGTTCAATCTGCTCTAGAGCCCTCCAACTCTTCCATCGTACCCAATAGGACCAGTTTTGGGGACAACAGTTGTGCCTTTCTTAGCACTTTGTTGAGCTCTTGATTTATCTTTCCCCAATAAACCTGTATCACAGGACAAGTCCACACCATGTGGAAGAAATCAGCCGGGCCCAGGGCACATTGCGGACATTGGACAGATATCCGGAGGCCCATCTTACGCAGTCTGTCGGGGGACAAGTATGCTCTGTGTAGGAAATAAAATTGTATCGCCCTCAGCCTCGCCGACACCGCCAACACCCGAGGAGCCATCAAAGCCTCTGCCCACACTGTTTCATCAAGCGGCCCCAGCCATGCCTCCCATCTGCTCCTAAGGTGACTCAGGTCACCAGGGGCGTTTATTGACATTCTATAAATTTGGGATACACTTTTCCTCCCCAAGCTACCCATAAGCAACTTAGCCTCAAGTGGGCTGAATTCCGGTATTGGGTCAGCGCCAGTCAAGTGCGCACCCAGGGCATGCCGGAGTTGAAGGTATCTAAAGAACTGCGTTGGAGACAGCTGAAACTTGGTCTGTAATTCCTGAAAGGACTTCAGTGTGTTCCCTCTCCAGACGTCTCCCACCAGGGAGATGCCCAGTGTGTCCCACCCCGTGAAGCCCTCTAGTGCGGCTGTTTCACTCAGCCATTTACCTTTGCCACAGTGGGGTTTGTTGGGTGACGATATTGTTCCATCTGGTGTGCCGTAGCGCTGCGCTCCAAGCAAGAAAGACCGCTCTAGTTACTGGCTTTAAGTCTCGGGGGATTGGCGTGCCGTAGAAGAAGTCCAGAATACGAGGAAAACCCATTGATTCTAATTCTAGCTGACAGAATGGGTCCGTCCAACCCCCGTTGAACCAATCATGAACCACCAGGAGTTGAGTCGCCAAGTAACACAGATATGGATCGCCCATACCCAGTCCCCATCGTACACCCGCCTTAGACAGCTTTGCGATGCCACCCGGTGCCTCGCTCCGCCCCACAGAATGAGGGGGTGGCTCCCTCTAGCTTCCAGAACCAGGAGCGAGGGATCACAAACGGTAAGTTTTGGAGCACATATAGGAGTCGCGGCAATACCATCATTTTATATAGGGCTACACGACCCAAAACATTTAGAGGCAATGTTTGCCACCGTTGTAGATCTGCCCTGACGTGGGACACGAGCAGTGTCAGGTTCAGAGCCCAGGATGGTTCCGGAAGCAGCGTGACCCACACTCCAAGATATTTAAAACTCAACCGGCGTAGGGGCACCACCTCTTGCCAGTTGAAGCAGTCTCTTGACATTGCCAGGGGGACCAACACCGATTTGGCGGGGTTTATTTTGAGCCTTGAGGCCTCCTCAAAACAACAGAGGAGATGAAAACTTTGGGGCCCCGTCACACTAGGATTCTCCATATACATCAGGACATCATCTGCATATAACGCCACTCGGTCCTCATACGAAGGACCCCACTTCCACCCGCGATATATTGGATCTCCCCTTATCAGTTGTACCAAGGGCTCGATGGCCAGGGCAAAAAGGAGAGGGGAAAGGGGGCAACCCTGGCGCGTTCCCCAATTGATAGAAAAAAAAACAAAGACAAGGTCCCATTCACCTGCACACACGCCGTAGGGTTAGCATACAAGGCCTGGACCATTCAGCGAAACCTCGGCCCGAAGCCCGCCCGCTGGAGTACCAAGAAGAGAAATCCCCAGTCGACGGAGTCAAAGGCTTTCTCAAAGTCTATAAATAGGATCCTGAGAGCGGACAAGACTCCTGGCCATCCCACTCAGCACTGCCTTACTCGCAACCCACAGGGTCCCGGGCGACGCCACCTAGTTCTCGTTAATATTGAAGTACTCACGCAGTGTCCCTTGTAATTGATTAACATAAGCCTTGTCCTGCAGGTACCACTGAATGCGCAGGACCTATAATGAACCGGAGTGGAAGATAGTCAGAGATCCCCTGCGGCAAGATTTCAATGTGGGAGAGGTGGCAGCAGTCAGTGGCCGGCATGAACACAAGGTAAATTCTAGATTGTGTACTGTGGACCGCTGAGATATGCGTAAAGTGTCTGTGCCGCGGATGCCATATTCTCCAAGCGTCACAGAGCCCCGCCGCTGACAGCCACCCGGATAGGCTAGCAGCCATTGCCTGTCTGTGTGCCGATGGCACCCCACTCGCGTCCAACCCAGGATCAGGAACTGCACTGAAGTCACCCCCCAACACTGTGACCCCTGGGGGTAAGTCCAGCAGCAGCCGACTCAAATGCCCTAGGGTCTCACGCACCACTGGCGGTGGAGCACACACGCTAACAACATTAATTGTGAGACCCTCTATTGTCCCTGAGATCGCCACATAGCACCCCTGCGGATCCCTCCATACCTGGACCACAACCATGGGCAATGAGCGGTGAAGCAGTATCGCCACACCCCGTGAGCCCCTTACATGCCCTGCGTGGTATACCCTGTCAAACCCTTTACGGGCCAAAAAGGGGCAGTGGTTCCCCAGGAGGTGTGTTTCTTGCATCAGGAGCATATTGGGCTTGTGTCGGTGGGCATGTGCAAATACAGCTGCCCGTTTGATCTTGTCTAGAAGACCATTAACGTTCCAAGATATGATATGTGTCGAACTCATTCATTTCATTTGTTTGTGCACGATCACCTCGACCCTCTCTCCCAATTCCCTTTATGCGACCCTGGACAAATACCACTTCCCCTTGTGCTGTGTGTGTTCCCTGCGGTTGTGAGAGATAACAAATCAACGTTAAATTCAAATAACACTAACAACCGGCCTATGACAGGGCTAAAACTACCATACCCCCCAACTCCCACCCCACCCCATACTTCCCCCAAGAAGCATCTGTCGCTCTTGTCAAACAGCTCACTCCCTAACATAGTGAGTTGAAAACACCAATTGTCTGAGCAGTGGTGGACCCTTCCATCTCTACGGATTAAAGAATGCTAAGTAATAAACAGACGTAATGCGACCACATCGCTTTTGTGAGCCATAATGGCCTCGCCCTCCCCCCTCTAAAGGGAGTTAGAGCACCGGACTCTGGGACAGATCAGTGTCCTCCACTGTCCCCTGGCGCAGCCGTGTTAGGTCCTCCTTCCGAGAGCCCTCCCCCCGGCCCAGTATCCGCTGGGAGCTGCGAGGACAATTCTCTTATAGGTTCCACAGGGGAGCCGGAGTGCGTGCCCCGCCGCTGCCTGCGCTTCCTGGAGCGTGTTCTACGGTGGGGGCATGCAATCGCTGCGTTTGGTTGTCTGTCTTGCGTTTGACAGTGGCTTGCCGCGGCTCTCCTCCAGCAGGACCCAGTGGGACCTCCTCTGTAAGCCATGTCCAGGCCCCACCCGGAGTCTCAAAAAAATATGTCTTGTTATTGTGGACCACCCTAAGTTTTGCAGGAAAGAGAAGGCGGTAGGGCACGTCCATCGCTCTCAGTTTTTGTTTCACTTCTATAAAGGAGCGGCGCTGCACCTGCACGTCTCTCGTGTAGTCTGGGAACACCAGGACTTTTGCTCCTCCACATTGTAAGTCGCCCCTCAAGCGCGCCGCCTGAAGTATTAAGTCCCTATCCGTGAAGTTGAAGAGGCAGAGAATCACTGGCCTTGGCGGAGGCCTGGCCTGTAGAGCCCTATGGGCTTGTTCGATTGCAAACCACGGTGTGAGGCGGTCCCGGGGCATCCAGGACCGGAACCACTCCTCCAAGATAGTGGCCAGGGAGGAGGCCGCCATGTTCTCTGGAAGGCCTACAATACGAAGGTTGTTGCGTCAAGACCTATTTTCAGCGTCTTCAGCCCTGCAGTATAGTTCTGCTGTACTGGCTGTTAGCATAGACACTTGTGTTTTAAGGGCAGTCAGATAGTCTTCCACAGTGGAGATTCTAGATTCCGCCTCTGTGATCCTGGCTGTTGCGTTGCGAAGGTCCTGGCGTACTAACACCACATCCACCCTTACTTCTCCAATCTTGGCCTCCTTCGCTGTCTGGGATGCCTGAATAGCCTGAAGGATGGCTGCCCGATTGCAGGTCGCCGCCTGTTTCCCACTACCTCCATCCGACTCCTGATCCTCTTTTCGAGCTCCACCCGGGCCAGTGACGAACTGGTCTATGCGCGTTTGCGCAGCAGACGGACGTGCCTGTTTGTCCTTGCCCATTACAGCAGAGGCAATCTCACCTGCCGTCAAGCCTGCTCTTGTGCCTCCCTTCACGGACCAACCCCCGAGAGTCCTTAGGGCTAAGTCCCAGCTCCTGCAGAACCACCACCTGGGGGCCACAGCCCCACGACCGCGGGCACCTATGTGGGTGTATCTTCACCCTGGTGAACTGCGTCCTGCGAGATTCACCTTTTCAGCACCTAAGGTCCCGACCTTCTCTCCCGTAGTGCAGACCATCAACATCGACCTTGTCCCCAGGTTTGGACCCGAGGTCTGGCATCTTCCTCCAGCAGTGGGGGGCTCCCCCATGGGTCTCCGGCCCGCCCCCTGTGCTGCCTCTGTACCTCCAGGTGTCCCCGCTTTGCTCACAGCTCCGCTCGCCTCCAGGGTCTCCCTGAGCCGGAAGGGAGAGAGGGGGAAGGAAGGGAGAAGTCTTGCCTCCCGCTGCGTCTCTCCCCTCCTGGGGTAGGTCGTCACACCTTCTCAGCTCCTTCCCTCCCTCCTGGTGTCTTCCTTCTAATACAGCACCGGTGGGGAGGGGAACCGCCGATCCGCGCAGCACGCCTCCCCCGGCACCTCCTTCTACCCGGGAGAGGCCAGGTCTCACCACGGCCTCCACGCTCTGTTTCAGCCCGCTTGGGCGACACACTCCACTGCCGCACCGCCTGTTCGGTGCCCCCCTAGCCGGCCGGGTGCCCCGCGGCCGCTCCCGTCTCCTGGGGTCACTCCCTGTCTCAGGGCCACTCCGGCCCAGCCACCGGCCGTTTCTCCCGCCGTCCAAAGGGGCCCGGGTCTCCGCTGAGGAGCCGCCTCATCCGCGGACCGCCGCCTACCACATTGCGGCTCGTTTTAGCCGCCGACAGCCTTGCGCTCTTCTGAGCCCGCCCGCCTGCCCGCCATCTTGGGCGCGGGCCGCTCTACGTGTTCTTCTTTTCTGGCCAAACCGCAAGGCCCGTGGCACGGCCCGGACGCCCCAGGGACCTCCAGCAGTCCCCCAAAATCTCACTCTGCTGCTGGGGCGAGCAAGTGATAGGCGCTGCTTAGGCGGATGACGGAGGGGTCCCTAGCACTACGAGACTGCGACCGCCATCTTGACACCTAAGCCACGTCCCTCTCACAGGTGGCACTGTTGATACTATCAGATCATCCTGACTGGAAACGACTAACTCTCCCCGCTGGTCTCCCCCCTCACCCTTGAAGTGACTAGAACATACCGCTTGGGTGAGAGTTGCTCCATGGCCGTTTACTGCGCCCCTGGGGAGATTGGCACTCACAGCTAAATGAAAAGAGAAAAGGATCCAAAGCCACCCTGGCAGGGGAAAATGGACTGCTACACAAAAGCTGTGACCACCCCCACCCCACCACCACCACCCACCCAGGACTCCTCGAGGTCCCAGACAATGCTAACCTCCTCTTGCTGATACAGTCTTCTAGAAAGACCCAGGAGGGGCAAGTAGGAGAGGTGCATTCGGAAGTCTCCCTCTTACGTCAAGACCTCCTGAACGTGGCAGAATGGGTCACATTGGCAGAAGCACGGATATCAGACCTTGAAGACATGATCCAGAATTACGCCAAGAGATGACGGAGACTAGGGTCCTCAACAAAGATATCATGTGGCGTCTAGAGGATGCAGAAAACTAGGTGCGCATGGACAATCCCTGATTTGTGGGATTTCGGGAGGGGGGGCAGAGGATATGCAAACCATTTCTTAGATGCATGGCTCCAACGAGTTTTGCCGCTTGATAAGCCGTCTGTCTGTTTCGTAATTGAACGTGCCCATTGGACGCTGAAGGGCAGGTGTCCCCCGGGGCCACCTCCCAGGCATGTGACTGTCTGAATCTTAAACTTCCAAAACCTGGATATGATCCTGACAGAGGCACGCAAAATGGGAGAAGTCAGAAACAAGAAGTCTAAGATCCTTATTTTCCTCCGCTATACAGGGAGGTTCAAAGGCAACGTCGCACCTTTGACTCTGTGAAGGCCAACCTCTGAAGCCTTCAGCTACAGTATATGCTTCTCTTCCCAGCTAAATTGGAGGTAGGTTCCAGGGAAAAACATTCTTCTTCTAGAGCCTGGAGGATGCCTAGGCATGGCTGGAGGAGCGCCCTCTCCTCTCTCGGAGAGGAGTCAGGGAGTCGACATCAGAGCCACTGGACGAGAGGGAGCCAGACCAAAGGACAGAAATAAAGACTGGATCGGAGTCTCCCCATCCTTTGGTGGCGGCCATTGCCCATTTAGAAACTGAACAAGAGGCCCCAGAGACCGATGGGGCCGGCGGGACTATGGAGGCAGGATCATGGTTAGGGGCTGGAAGAGTATGGACTGTCCCCGCCCCCGGCATCTGCAGAGGGCTTCTTAAGTCGGCGCAGGAGTTTTCCTTCAAAAAGCTTTTCTTTTGTGTTATGGTAAAGGCGGTTTCCGACCTTCAGGGCTGTTGTCCCTGATTTAGTTCTAAAGTTTTGACACTGAGGGGTTAGGGTGAGGGTTGGTGGGCTACTGACCTCTCGGCTCTTGCCGAGAAGGTTCATGGGGTTTAGTACCCGCAGGCCCTTGGGAAGTGGGACAAGTATATGTTGAGGGCATTTTCGTTTTCTCAAATTAATGGTTAACGAGGTTCAGTCACAGACACATGCATCATATAGGTCTCCCTTACTGGGATGTTGGACCCCAACTTCCCCATTCGCATCCCTCAGCACCTCAGTCCATGGGTGCGCCACTGCTCACACCTCCTCTCCCTCAGACCAAAGATGACCCCTTCAAGTAGCGTAAAAGAGTCCCCTTTGGTGGACACAAAGTCCCTCATCATTTTATCTTGGAATGTAAACGGACTGGGTGACAAGGTCAAACGGGGTCTGGTGTCCCAATACATAAAGAGGCTACACCCAGACATCGTACTTCTACGTGAGACACATCTTAAAGGCAGCGTAAATTCCTGGGTAGATAACCATCTGTTACGTTGGCACATGCAGGTTTTACCTCCAGCTCTAGAGGGGTGACAATCCTGATTCGCCGGGCCCCCCTTTCTGAATCCACCAACAGTGGACAGACTACGTTGGTAGGTACGTGGGGGTGAAGGGGTTCTGAGGTAGGCGGGAGGCCCTGCTCCTCAGTGCATATGCCCCACCTAGGCTAGAGACCCCCTTGCTGGAGAAATTGGTGGATATTCTCCTCCCCACTCCATGTCCTGGGGGAGACTTCAATGATTTGATGGTGACCGATATGGACAGGTCCGGGACACCCAGTATGTCCTGGACCCCAAACCCAGTCTACCGTTAGGATTGTCTGATCTGTGATGGCACGCCCACCCCACTAGTGACAGGAGGTACTCTTACTTCTCGGGGGCCCACAGGGTCTTTTTCTAGATTAGATTAGGGACGTGGGGGCTAGACACCAGGCGGGCTATGTAGCACAAGGATTGTCTGACCACTCTCCCCTAGTGGTGCATCTGGGGAGTAGATGGGATAGGGTGCAGGGATGGAGATTGAAAGTCTGGGACCTGCAAGATCGAGAAGGGGCACATGGGCTCCGGGTGGATACTGAACTATAATTCAAGGAAAACATAGGTTCGGTCGCGTCCACAATAGTGCTCTGGGAAGCATACAAAACAGTGCTTCGGGACAGCGCCCAAAACCTAGTGGTCCAAAAGACAAGGCAGGCATTGGAAATCCTAGACAACTAGTGCACCATATTCTGGTGCTCAAGGCTGCTTTGGGCCATGACCAGGCCTCCCGGCGCTCTCCGACAACTAGAGTTACTGAGGGCTGAGTACAAGGACACGACGGAAAGGGAGGTTAAGAGTCATTTGCGTGCTACCCAGCACAGGCTTTATTGAAATGGGAGATAAAGCAAGGACACTCCTGGCTTTGCTAGGAAAGAGGCAGGTGGAGGCGAGGTGGATACATGAGATATTGAATCCTGAGGGAGTCAGAATGTCTTTGGACAAAGATTGCAGAGGCCTTCGCCTGCTATTACAGTGATCTGTACAGGGCAAGACAATTGAAAGACACCCTTCTGATTATGGGATACTTACATGGCATATCTATTCCAGTATTCGACATGGAGACATGAGAGGACTTAGAATGTGATCACCTTGAAGAGGTAAAGGTCACTATGGAAAGCTTACGCTCGGGCAAAGTCCCCAGCCCCAAAGGGGAGGTGAACTCTCCCTCCCGACCTGAGGATGGCTGAGATAGTAGTTATTCACAAGAAAGGAAGGCGTAAAGTATCTTGTGCATCCTATGGACCAAGTTCCCTCCTTAATGTAGAGGTAAACGCTCGAGCCACAGTATTAGAAACACGTCTCCAAGGCATTAGAACTCCCCTGATCAACAGAGACCAGTCTGGCATTATGCCAGGACGCTTCACATGCACAGTCTGAGGCACACACACAACTGGCTGAACGTCATACTAAAGAGTCCAGACACACATGTTGTTTTGGCCCTTTGAGAAGGCATTTGATGCAGTGCACTGGCCCTTCTTGAAAGGTACACTGGTGAGATTTAGGTTTAGCCACGGATACCAGGAATGGATGTGACTGCTATACTGCAGCCCAGTAGCAGCAGTAAGGGTAATTGGGACCGTTTCATCTGAGTTCCCCACTGCAAGGGATACTAAGCAGTGATGCCCCCTGCCTCCCTGTTGCTTGCCTTTACTATAGAAGCCCTGGCATGCATGATCTGTACCCACCCTGAGTTACATTGGTTCAGACCGAGGGACGAGGAGACTGAAGAGGAATGGATTTCATTATATGCGGACAACATATGTCACAAAGCCCTAGAGTCCCTTCCACGACTCTTCCACCTATTTGAGGAATATTGGAGCTACTCTGGTTACCAAATTCACTGGGACAAATCTAGCCTATATATCCTGCAAGGAGAAACAGCCATTCATTCCCTCTCAAGCCATCTTCAATGTTCGCAAGAGAAATTCAAGTACCTTGGTATATACATGACACATAAGTTGGATCTTTGCCACAATAACAATCTAGGGAGGGTGATGAGTCTGCCAAACAGACTTGGAATGCTAGTGAGACCTACGTCTCACACTGATGGGTCGTGCAGCCATGTTTAAGATGATCCCTCTCCCGAAGCTACTGTATGGTTTACAAAATACATATTACTGGATCCCCCTGGAATTTTTTGCTGCCTCTGCACGAGACATGCATCTATTTTTGTGGGAGGGGAAGCATCCTAGAATTGCCCTCAAAACGCTACAATGCAATCAATACAATGGGGGCTTGTCTCTCCCCTGACTTACAGTCATAATACTGGGCGGCTCACCTTAATAGCAATAACAACTAGATGTTTGCCCCAGGAGATCACCCTACGTTTAGACTGGCGAGACTGCATTGGGAGAGGAAATCTTGTTTCCACTATCTATATGGGGAAGGTGGGCGACAGCGTATTCTACCAGCCACTCAGGTGTCCCTCACTGCATGGTCCAAGGTTACCAATGTACTAGGAAGGCACCACCAACCCACGAGAGGGACCCCCCTCAGGGAGGGATATTGGTACTAGAAATTAGTAAACTAATGGGCTTTGAGGTTCGGGACGGAATCTGTATTTCCAAGGTGAGGGACCTGATGGAGGGAGGAAATATTATGCCTTTCGCGTTCTTTCAAACTGAATATGCGCTTAATAAGGCACAGTTCCTGTATTATGGGCATCTGCGGCATGCATGGAAAGCAGAGGCCTTTTCGGAGGGGGGAGAAGGGGGGGATACCAGACTACGCCTTATTCGAAGGTAGATTATTGATGGAGAGCTTAGATACAAAAGCGGTGTCCATGACGTATAGGACTATTGATAGCAACATGCCTGACACTTCTCAGATGACACAGTCACTGGGAGATGGACCTAGGGGAATTGGAAGATGTAGATTGGGAGGCAGCATTGATGTTCCCAAAAGAAGTAGTCATTAGGTCGAGACTGAGACTAATCCAATTTAAGATTCTGCTAGGCTATACTATGATACACAACGCTTACATGCTATGGGGAGGGCACAACACCTGAACTGTTTAAGATGTCACAGGAACATCGGCACCTTCCTACATACAATCTGGGGATGCCCAGTGCTTCAGGAATACTGGACAAGGATTGTGAGGGAATTACGGGGGTGTCAGAGGAACCGATCCCATTTGACCCCAAACGTATTCTCCTGAGAATCCCTAATGATATTGGCTTGCCCCGTGCTAAGCTCCTGTTCTGGGCCTTGGGCTGGTGGTGGCCAAGAGTGACAATGACTGTCTATGGGGCTCTGAGAGATGTCCAATCCTAGAAAATTGGAGAAGAAGAATGGATGTATTTATGATGGCAGAGAATGTAACATACAGCAATAGAGGCTGTCCCTGGAAATCTGGGAACGATGGGGAACGAATAGCATACCACTCCTTGGATACATAGTTAAATGCAGAACCATAGCCTATTTGGCCATGATACTGAGAGCAAACTGAGGGGCACCGAGAGGCATATGGCTTGGGGTGTTTATTGATGCAGAGAGACAAAACTTCTATGATTATGTGTCTGTGGGCTGTTATAAGGGGTGAGGAGACTGTTGTTTATTTCTCTCTATTTTTGATGCTATGCACGGGCTGATTTACCAATATGTGATGTTTCTATGGCCATGCTATGTGCCTCTTGAAAACCAAATAAAAGGATTTTTTTTTAAACCCAAAAGAACATTGTAAATAACATGACAATTATATTCTGAGGGTAGTTTTGAGACTATAGTCGAACTAGTAAGATTGATGATAAATACATTCCAATGGCTGGATTAAGTTCAAATGGATTTGGATTAGCCAAAGTATTTACAGAATAGATCGATCTTCAGTTGTTGCCTGAATGCAAGAAGAGAACACTTAGTTCTTAATTGAGTTGAAGGGTATAGGAGCATTTCCACATGTTTGTGGAAACCCCACACAAGGACTGTTTCAAGGCTTAACAAGTTCCAGATTTTAGGGTTTCCAGTAAGGGGTTACCCTTTCTTCTCAGGTCTTATAGGCCTCCAGAGAAGATCAAGAGGTTTGACAGGTGAGGTGTTTTTTCCAGTGTACTGCTGTGAGAGCTAAGCCACAGATTTTTAAATGTATCCCAGCTTTCAAGAACTTCCAGTGTAGATCCTTCATGATCAAGGAATAGAAAAAGACTTTCATCACATTAAGGATGAATATGGGATCCTTCTTGAGATGATTAAGGCATGTTCCATGGTCTACAGCTGGTTAGGACAAAGATTTTCAATTTTTTTCCAAGGTCATTAAGTACAGGTTATCCATTTTTTATTTTTATGTGGAAATATAGACAGAGAGTAAAGTCAAAGTGAAGCCCATAAGGTTAACTTTAAGAACCCAGTTTTGTGATGAAGAATTTTAGTTTTAGCTCATACAAAAGAGACAAGTAGAGTCTGTTTGGTGTTTAAGAGTGAAAAGCAGGAACTCGCCTTTCTGGTGGTTTAGCACTGACAGTTTTTCAGCCATACAATCAAAAATCAATAGGAGGCATGTTAGTTTAGTGAATATCCTTTATCCTTTAGCACAGTTATGTGTTATATAGCTTGAACAGTTTAGAGGAGAAAATCAAGCATGTGAGACTGGATACCATACCAGCACAGATCTTAGTATGTCAGTGCCAATTTCCACTTGTTGCTACTGCTCAGAAAGAAATGAGGTGAATAGTTTCAGGACTTGGTTTCAGAGCCCATTCCATTTACCAGAACAGCCAGTAATGTCTTGTGATCGTTGGCAATAAAGGGTACTGAAAGATGCAGAAAGATCAGTGGGGAGGTATTACCTTCATTTAAAATTTGGTGGATGTCATTAAGTGCTTTAAATATAACTGTTTCAGCAAGGAAGCAAGTTCTGAGCCCCGACATTTTGTTAGCAGATGGTTATTGGTGATGTAGGATGTTGGCAGATGTATACGACTCAACATTCAATTGTTTTTTTCCAAGCCATATTAATTAAGAAACTAATCTGTAATTTGACAGCAGTTGAGGATATAAACTAGATTCTTTTGGTATAAGTGTTATTTGACAAATTTTCAGGATTTTTCACATATAAACCGTTGATCAACTAAAAAGCTAGGTACTTGCCTTCAGTAATACCTTACCGGGTACATACTCTATTTAGCCACAGATTCCTTACCTTAGAATTATCCTTAGACATCAGACTGGATCCCTGAAATGTTCAGTGAGCACTAAACCTACGCACCTGCAGGTTGCATCATTCTGCTCCACGTGGTGTTTCCGCACAAGAAGTGACGTGTGTGGTACCTATATAGGTGCAGCCCCAGCGTGCTGATGTAAAAAAAAAATTCACTTCTTTTCAGCCCAGAACTGCAGAGCCATGAAGAATGTGGACCCCTGGTGTGTAAAACTAGCACCCTGAAAGGGGAACAGCCCTATCTCTAGAACTCTGTTCGCAAAGTGGGTCGGACAGGTGGGTCAGTAAGGAATGTGTAGCTTGATAGTCTCTACCAGAAAAGGTATTAGCGAAGATAAGTCACTTTTTCATCTGACAGACACCTCTAATAGATTTCTCACCTTAAAGAACAAGTTACTTACCTTTGGTAACGCATTATCTGGTAAAGACTATCTAGCTGCAGATTCCTTACCTTGGAATTCCCTGGAGTCACCTTTGAATCCGGAATCTTCTTGCTGAACAATACCCTGCGCGTGGCATTGGGTGGCGTCATTTGGTTCCGCAAGCATCTTCTGGCTCCGCGTGGCTTCGTAAGCGTCGTTGGAGCCGTCTATAACGTCACAGTCATCTATATAGACGCCACCTCAACACGTACGTCGGTTCTTTTATCCACAAAACTTCCACGCCAGAAGCGCAGAGTCATGGATAGACCCAAATTTGTCTGTGCAAAACTAGGGCCCTGAGAAGGGATAAACCCTAACCCTACTAGTCATATACACAGAGTGGGGAGACATGGGTGGGTGTAAGGAATCTGCAGCTAGATAGTCACTACCAGATAATGCGTTACCGAAGGTAAGTAACTTGTTCATCTGTTAGAGACTTCTAGCTGCAGATTCCTTACCTTTGAATAGATACCCAAGTCATAACCTCCTGGCGGTGGGCTGCGGATACCACTACTTACACTAGAAAGTCCTGCAGGACTGAATGGGCAAAGTACCCGTTCCTTTGTACCTGACTGTCCAGGCAGTAATGTTTCGCAAACGTGTTCAAGGACACCCATGTTGCCGCCTGACTGATCTCCAGGACTGGTACGCTCAAGCTAGCGAAATGGTAGCAGCTTTGTCCCTGGTAGAAAGTGCCTGCAAGCCCTCAAGAGGCGGCTTCCTGGTCAATGCGTAGCATATCGCCCGACCCTTCTTTGCTCCAACGTACCCCACAAAGAGTTGGGCATCCACCTGGAACTCTCTTGTGTGGTAAAGGTAGAACGACAATGTTTTTCTTGGGTCCAGTCAATGGAGTTGCTCATCTTCCTTACAAGGGATACAGCGGAGAAAAGAAGGTGAGCAGGGTGATGTTCTGACCCAGATGGAATGGGGTCACCATCTTGGGGAGGAAAGAGGCACGAGTTCTGAGAACCACTTTATCTGGATGGATAGTGAGATATGGTTTGATGACAGGGCTTGCATTTCACTCACCCTCCTGGCAGATGTTATTGCCACTAAGAAGGCTGTCTTGATGGTGAGCAGCCAGAGGGGACAGTTGTGTAAAGGCTCGAAGGGAGCACACATGAGAAAAGTGAGGACAAGACTTAAGTCCCATTGAGGCATAATAAAGGGCATGGGGAAACATATGTACAAGCCCTTTGAGGAATCTATTTACAATGGGAGATTTGAACAAGGAAGGCTGGTCAGGGAGCTGAAGAAATGCTGATAAGGCAGAAAGATAGCCCTTTAGAGTCCCTAAGGAAGAACACTGCTGGGCTAGAGACAGAATGAAAAATAGAATGTCAGAAAGAGAAGCAGAAAGAGGGTCAATAGACCTTTCTGTACAATAATACACGAAGCGTTTCCAGCTGCAGGCGTAAACTGTTTTAGTGGAAGGATGTCTGGCTGCCAAAATAACTTTACAGACTTCGTGAGGAAGGTCAAAAGCTATCAACTGCCACCGCTTAATCTCCACGCATGAAGGTGCACAGTTGACAGGTTTGGGTGGAGAACCCTCTCGAAGGGGGAGCCTGATCGGAGGATTGATCCAGAGCCACTAAGATGACTGGGGCCCAGTCATTCTTGATCTTCTTGAGAAGTCTGGGCAGAAGTGGTATGGGCGGAAATGAGTGTAGGAGGCCTGAATTCCACGCGCAACAAAAAGCATCATCGAGCGACTGCTGCCTTGGAAACTGCAATGAGCAATACTGCTGACATTGCATGTTCTTTGCGGAGCCGAACAGATCTAACCAAGGCTCTCCTCACTGCTAAAGGAGTCCTTGCCCCACCTCCGGATGGCAATATCATTTATGATCCGCTAGGCATCGAAGGATGAGTTTTTCCGCCCTGGCGTTCAGAGAACCTGTCAGGTGTTGAACCACCAGAGTTATACCCTGCTGTTCCAGCAAGTCCAGAGACGCAGAGCCTCTTGCAAAGGGTCCACAACCACCACACTGCCCTGCTTTTTGCAGTACCACATTGCAGTGGTGTTGTCCGTGAACACCTGCACTAACTTCCCTTTCACAACAGGAAGAAATGCCTTCAGTGCTAGCCGGATCACTCAGCTCCATTAAGTTGATATGGAGCCCGGACTCCGCCAGAGACCAGAGTCCACTGATCTCTGCCTCTCCCAGATGGCCACCCCATCCCAGAAGTGATACATCTGACAGTACTGTGAGATCTGGTTGGCGAACGGAGAGGGGTCTGCCTTTGACCCAATTGCAGTTCACTAACCACCACTGCAGGTCTTTTGCAGTTCCCTCTGAGATCTGAACCGTGTCAGTAAGAATTCCCTGATGCTGTGCCCACTGGAACTTCAGGTCCCACTGCAGAGCCCTCATATGCCATCTGGCATGTTTGACTAACAGGATGCAGGAAGCCATGAGTCCCAACAGCCTCAGAGTCTGTCTCACCTAAATCCAGGATAGAGGCCGAAACACCTGTATCATAACCTGAATATCCTGGACTTGCTTCTCGGGAGAACAGGCCAGAAACCACACTGTGTCCATAACAGCTCTGATGAAAGGGAGCTTCTGAGAGGGAGTCAGGTGTGAATTCAGCACGTTGATAGTGAACCCCAGCGAATGCAGGAGGTCTGCCACAGTCTGAAAGTGGGTGACGAGAGCCTGGGGCGTAGGAGCCTTCAACAGCCAGTTGTCGAGGTAGGGGAAGACTGAAATCCCTAACCTGCGCAGATGAGCTGCCACCACCGCCATCATTTTTGTGAACACCCGAGGGCACTGGTGAGACTGAAGGGGAGCACGGTAAACTGAAACTGCTCATGGCCCACCTTTAACCTCAAGTAATGCTTATGGGTGGGCAGGATGGGGATGTGCAATTACGCATCCTGCAAGGCCAACGCTACCATCCAGTCTCCTTAGTCTAGAGCAGACAAGACCTGAGCAAGAGTGAGCATCTTAAATTTCTCCATTTGAGGAAGATACTGACGTCCCTTAAATCCAAACTAGGGCGAAGACCCTTGTTCTTATTGGGATTCAGAAAGCAGTGGGAATAACAACCACTGCCTACTTCTGATAGCGGGACCCTTTCTTTGGCTCCCTTTGCCAAGAGAGCCATAACTTCCTCGCGGAGAAAGATCAAATGATCCTCCATCAGCTACCGGAGGCATAGAGGAAGGGAAAGACTGGAAGGGGAGGGAATAGTCCTTCTGTATGATCTGCAAGACCCATTTGTCCGATGTTATGGATTGCCAGTGAGGGAGATGAAATTGAATCCTCCCTCCAACTGGACGGACATGGTTTTGCAGAACCATACTAGGAGGGCTTGGGCGTTGCGGAAGAGGGGCTGGGTGGTGGCCAACCTATGACTAGACCCTTTGGTTCTGAAGGTACCATGACTGCGTCCTTGCACTGGATGCTGTGATGACGGTGGCTAACCTGTTATTGGTGTGGTACCTCGTCCCTCCCGAAGCCTTGAAAGGGGCGATAGACAGACTGTTGGCGAACAGGCACTGAGAGAACCAAGGATCTGGCCGTAGCTCGAGAATCCTTGAATCTTTCAAGTGCAGAGTCTTCCTTTTCACCAAAAAGGTGTGTGCCATCGAAAGGCATGTCCATCAAATTCGACTGGACATTCCCCGAAAAGCCAGTGGTACGCAGCAAGGCGTGGCGTCAGAGGGCCCCTGTCGAAGAAATCGCCCTGCCCAGCGAGTCGGTCGTGTCCAAGCCACACCGGATGGTAAACTTGGCTGCATCTCTCCCATCCTTGGCAGCCTGGGTGAGAGTGTCCTGTGCGCCCTTTGGGACCAGGGGCAGCACGTGTGCCACCATATCCCATAAAGTATTGGAAAAATGGCCCAATAGGCAAGAGGTGTTTACCGACTTCAATGCCAGGCTGGAGGAAGAAAACATCTTCTTCCCAAGTTGGTCCAGCTCCTTGGACTACCTATCCGGGGGAACGGAAGGGAAGGCACCATGGGAAGTGGAGGCTTGGACCACCAAGCTCTCCAGGGTGGGGTGTTGGGTGAGGAAACTAGGGTCGCTTGGAGGTGGTTGATGGCGGCGGCAGATTGCCCTATTCACAGGAGCCCCTGTGCTGGGTTTAGACCACCTTCCCAGGAGGACATCTGTGAGGGCCTCATTGAAGGGTAACATCGCCTCTGATGTAGCAACCCCTGGTTGAAGCACCTCCGTCAGGAGTTAATCTGACTGGCACCGTAGGCAAGTCTAGGTCCAAGACCTCAGCTGCCCTACGCACCACCATGGCACAAAATGCCCCCTCCCCCGTAGCCACAGCCAGAGGTGAGAGAATGCCAGCATCTGCAGAAGTATCCAGTCCACTGGCTTCCCCTAGAACGTCATACCAGTCCTGTGCCAACTTGGATCCCTTTGTACCACCTATCCAAAGTACAACCTGCAAGATATAAAGTCAAAGATGCTCACACTTAGCTCACATGTCAACAGTGAACAGCTCTGAATGAGCTTCCAGTCTGGACCATATGCTTCTAAAATTAAAACCGAAATGTATGTTCATTAAATCTTTTGGAAACCTGAGAGTAGAATGTAGCTGCCTACAAAAGGAAAAACATCTTTAAAATAGGTTCCAAAATATCTGAGTTGGATTGTGGCTCGATAGATTGGGGCCTTCTTTTTTCTTCCTTATACTTAATGATTAAAAGATCACAAATTACCTTAAAGCTAGAAATGTTGCTGTAGGAGGCTGGTCCTCTATGTAGTGTGCAAAGCTAGGCACACTGTGCAGAGGGTCTGAGCAAACATGTTGGTTTACAGAGGTAAAAACTAGATCACCTAAAGCTCTAATTTATATGGTAGCTTGGTCCAGCAATTAGGTTAATCTTGGAAAAGTGCAAAGCATACGTTGTGCTAACAATATCAATAAAGCAAGACACGCACTCAAAAGAGTAACCCGAGACCAGTTTAGATTTTTATAAAAATTTTAAGACCAAGATCATCAAAATCGGGTAAGCACTTTTAAAGTTATGAATTTTTAAGGTTCAGCAAAAAATAGTCTTTTGTGCTTAAGTATGCTTCATAGGAATCTAGAGAGAAATACTTTAACAATGCATATAAAATCAGGCAATGCGTTTACCAATGTCTCCTTTTGCAGGTATGTCGTGGTCGTCAGTGGGCACTATGGAACAGCTGGGTAAGTTTGGACGGTTCCCAGTTTCAGCAGAAGCAGTTGCGGGAAGTAGTTGAAGTTGGTGCCAGGCCACTGTGGTGGACCAGTTGGAAATACACTGCACAGGTGGACTTAAGGGTAAGTCCAGTGGGTCCCCTTGGAGTGTGGAGGTCGCAAGGGGTGAGGGACCCTTAGGGCACAGCTGGCTCTTCGGCATTTGTCATTTATGGCATCCGACAAAAACCTCACACTGATTTACTTTTTTAAAACTTTAAATAGAAGGCATAACTGCAGTATTGAATGCATGCCATATTTAACTTACACATGCTTACACTCTACTGATGTCCTAAGCTTTCTATTAAAAAAACATCTATATTTTCCTATACTCAAAAGCCGCCTGGGTTACTCGTAAAGCTGTGCCTTTAGCTTTAGTATGCAAAAAGTTTGAAATTTACATAGAGGCCCATAGTTGGATCTGTGCCGTATTGGAGAAAGAGTGTAAAAGAACAAATCTATATTTGATTCGCTTTAATTTTTGCTGTACCATTGACATCCAAGATTTGTTAAAATTGAGAAGCTACCTGTTAATGTCATCAGCTAATAGCTAACTGTAGCATGGATTGTATTGCCAATAGGTATCTGCTGTCTAGCTTCACAAGTAGTGCAGCCCACTGTTTCCTTTTAGAAGGTTGAATATCTTGAGGTCTGAATATACCACTGGAGAATACTGTATCGTACAGGGAAATATGAATGGTTCCATTTGATCACTGTCTATAGAGGGAAATTACTGTAGAATAATGTGACTGATTCTCATGCACCCAATGAGTGGGTTGCCTGTTAATTTAACAGATTGAAAGCTGCTTACCGGAGCATTGCCCAGTTTTGGCTGCAAGGCAGGAGAGGATAATGAGAAAAACAAGGAGGAGCCACACACCAATCAGGACAGCCCCTGAGGTGCCCTGAGCTGAGGTGACTCCTGCCTTTAGAAATCCTCCATCTTGAGTTTGGAGGATTCCCCCAATAGGAATAGGGATGTGCCCCCTTCCCTCAGGGAGGACACACAGAGAGGGTGTAGACACCCTCTGGGACAGTAGCAGTTGGCTACTGCCCCCCAGACCTAAACACCCCCCTAGGTGTAGTATTTAGGGGTGACCCAGAACCCAGGAAATCAGATTCCTGCAACAACAAGATGGACTGCTGATCTGAAAGCTCCGCAGACACGATGGAGACAACAACTGACTTGGCCCCAGCCCTACCAGCCTGTCTCCAGACTCAAAGAACCTGCACAGCGACGCATCCGACAGGGACCAGTGACCTCTGAGGTCTCAGAGGGCTGCCCTGAACCCGAAGGACCAAGAAACTCCCAAGAACAGCGGCACTGTTCACAAACTGCAACATTTTTGCAACTTTAAAGAAACTTTGAAAGAACTCTCTCTTCCTGCCAGAAGCGTGAGACTTCTCACTCTGCACCCGTTGCCCCCAGCTTGAGCTCCAGTGAACAAACACTGCAGCGAGGACTCCCAGGCAACTGCGAAGACGTGAGTAACCTGAGTCGACCCCCCTACACCGACACCTGCAGAGAGGATCCATAGGCTCCCCCTGACCGCAACTGCCTGGTAACAAGGAACCAGATGCCTGGACCAAGCACTGCACCCGCAGCCCCCAGGACTAAGAGGAACAAACCTCCAGCGCAGGAGTGACCAGCAGGCGGCCCTCTTCCTAGCCCAGTGGGTGGCTGGCCACAGAAGCCCCCTGTGCCCTGCCTGCATCACATAAGTGACCCCCGGGTCCCTTTGTTGCTTTATATAGCAAACCAGACACCTACTTAGCACACTGCACCCGGCGGCCCCTGTGCCGCTGAGGGTGTGTTTTGTGTGCCTGTTTATGTCCCGTTCAGTGCTTTGCAAAATCCCCCTGGTCTGCTCCCCGAGGACCCATGTACTTACCTGCCAGCAGACCGGAACCGGAGCACCCCCGTTCTCTATAGGTGCCTCTGTGTTTTGGGCCCTCCTTTGACCTCTGCACCTGACCAGCCCTGTGTTGCTGGTGCGGTGACTTGGGGTTGCCTTAAACTCCCCAACAGTGGGCTGCCTATGCCCAGGAGACTGACTGTGTAAGTGCTTTACTTACCTGAGAAACTTAACAAAACGTACCTCCCCCAGGAACTGTTGATTTTTGCACTGTGTCCACTTTTCAAATAGTTTGCCATTTTAACCTAAAATGTGTGTACTACTGTTTTAAATCAAAGTTCCCTACTTACTTGTGTGAAGTACCTTGCATTGTATGTACCTACCTCAAATCTTCAATCTTGTGGTTCTAAAATAAATTAAGAAAATATATTTTTCTATATAAAAACCTATTAGCCTGGAGTTAAGTCTTTGAGTGTGTGTTCCACATTTATTGCCTGTGTGTGTACAACAAATGCTTAACACTACCCTCTGATAAGCCTACTGCTCGACCACACTACCACAAAATAGAGCATTAGTATGATCTAATTTTGCCACTATCAACCTTTAAGGGGAACCCTTGGACTCTGTGCACACTATCTCTCACTTTGAGATAGTATATGCAGAGCCAACTTTCAACACGCGTTCTCCCGGCAACACATATATCTTTTGGTATATTTCCTGGAAGCTGCCAGGACCACCAGGTTTTCACAGGAGAGATCTATATTTTAAAAGGTTACGCTGAAAGCTGAAGTTGAGTCAATCAATCAAGCAAGGATTTGTAAATCACCCATGAGAGTCTCAAGGCGCTGGAGTTTGCAGGCTGCTTCATGGTGGGCTGCTCATTTTAACAGCCAGGTCTCAAGTTCTTTCCTGAAATGCTGGAGCGATGAAGCAGTTCTGAGGTGAAGGGATAGGTAGTTCCAAGCTTTGGCCACTTGGTTGACTGATGGTAGGGAGTACACAGCCTTCTCACCTCTTGGGAGTCTCTGTAGAAGGTGCTCTATGAGTTCAAACAACCAAAGCTGACAAAGGATGGCTACAGATACCAAGATCTTGACAATTTTGGACTCTCCATGTTGAAAAATCACAGTAAGAGCTCTGCCTATGCTCACCTAAAATTACTGCACTTAGAGGTCTGGTGAGTTGCAAATGTGCTGTATGAGATGTTTATCCTAAACTTCAAAGACAAGCTTGAGCACCTACTGAGGGTTCCTCCACTCGTGTGAAGAGTGGAGACCTCTATTTAAGCATTCTTCTGATGTGATATCAATCACTGCCAAGTAAGAAACCAGCAGGAACATGCCACGGTTGCAGTGCCCACAGACTTATTGACAGCCAACAGACATGCAAGGAGTGATTGTCTTTTGTATCCTGAAGTAAAATAAATGGTGTTGCTCGTGTGGCTCATGTCGCCAGCACTGTAGGAAAACCTTCAATGGCAGGACAACAGCCGACAATACCACACATTTACGTGCAGGGACATATTTTAATTGCGCCACAAACTGCTGAAAAGGTTTTCTCTTAACTTCCATCTTGTGTTTGAGAGCCTGACATTTTATTAAAGTGCCTAGATCAAGCTCCCCCTTTTACTTACCCAAGACTGGTCCTCCAACCAGTGTAGGTCCTTCTGGACTCAGCCTTTGCACCTCGAGGCTCTGCCTTGTTGATGCAGCTTAGACTCTTCGTTCTCTTGCTTCTGAGCCTTCCCCCTCACACACACTGCCTTCTCGACTTTTCGATCACTCTTTGGCTCCGCTGCACCTGCTCCATTTCATGCTACGTTTGTTCTTTCTCCTCTTTTTGTGCTCTCTGACCTCTTTTTGCAGTTGTGAGCTCATTTTCCACTCACACTCGAGTTGAACACTTTCCACTCTCATACGCTTTGGCTCTTTCTGCCCTCTTGTGCCCCCTTTGTGCCTTTAGTTTCAGAATTCTCCGCCACTTTCTGTTCAGTTACTTTGTGCCTTTAGTTTCTGACTTTTTGTTACTTTCCATCCAGCTACTTTCCATCTCCTCTAGTCCCCAAGGCCCTTTCTTCTCCCTCCTGCACTCCCCCACCACCTCTGTCAGCTCTTTACTTGCTCGCCTGCAGTGTATGCCTTTTTCAGTGTTGTCTTCTCGCCTTTCTCACGCCCCACCCACCGCCCTCCTGCACTCCTCCTACTTACATAGGAGGTATATAATGGCACCAAATGCACCAAACACTGCTGGTACACCAAAGGCAAGCCCATCTGCCCCGTTTGTGCATGGACCGCGCCCAGTCCCACAAACCCTGCTCCAACACCTGCAGCTGCACTGAAAATGTCCTCCGCACACTCAATCCGAGACACCACCACGGCCCCTACTGTGCCGTGCCTCACACCACAACAGGACCTTTCATCTCCACACACTGCCACTTCAACTGTGATGATACACACACAATCAACATCCCCAGGCCTCATCACGTACTACACCCCCCACCATTACACCAACTCCCATGCATGCTTCTCAAAACACGCTCACTCTGCAGACATGTCACCACGATCTAGGACCTCCTCGATGACCACAGACTGGCTATTCTCTTCCTCAGTGAAGAATAAGTTACCTTCATTAAGACCTTATCTGGTAGAGACTATGGGTCTGATTTAGAGTTTGGCTAAGAGGTTACTACATCACAAAAACGTGACTGATATCCCATCCGCCGTATTATAATTTTCATAGGACATAATGGAATCGTAATACAGTAGACAAGATATCTGTCATGTTGGTGACGGAATAACCCCATTCGCCAAACTCTAAATCAGGCTCTATATCTAGCTGTAGATTCCTTACCATAGTACAGACGTCAGTTTATTTTCACAATTTTCTACGCCAGAAGCGCAGAGCCATGAAGAACATTGACAGCTGGTGTGGATAACTAGGGCACTGTCCCTGAAGGGGATATAGCCCTGTCCCTAGAAATCAGTTTGCAGAGCGGGGTGGATGGGTGAGTCAGTAAGCAATCTGCGGCTAGATCCTGTCTCTACCAGATAAGGCATTACCACAGATTGCTTACCTTAGAATTAGATACCAAAGCAATACCATCCCTGGAGGAGGGTCTGCAGACTGATTTCAGACAAGGAGGTCCTGAAAGTCCGAAACAACAGACATAACTGTTCAGACAGCAACGTACGTGAACGTGCGCAGGGAAACCCATGTTGCTGCCATGTTATATATCCAGGACCGGAACGTTGCCTTCTAATGCAGTCGGTGCAGATCTAACTCTGGTAAAATTAGCAAGCAAGCCCTAGGGAACTACTATTTGGGCAATGCGTAGCAGATTTTAAAGCAATTGACTAATTCTGCAAAACGTCACCGACTAAAACGAGCCGGAGGTAAGAGCTATAGCTCCGTGCCATAAAAGATCATATTAACCAAGTTGCTCCATTAAAGCATAGTTAAATGGGAAAACCAAGAACCATTTACGAAGAAGCATTGTACAATGCTGCAACAAAATATGGCAAAGATCACGACAGCAACTATTGGGATAGACAACAGTTGAAAATACTGCCAGAGATGGGTTAATACCCCTAGGCCATCTAGAAAGTAGAATCCACATAGGAGGGAAAAAAATAATAGTCAAGGTAACAACAAAGGAAAATATATATATTTAGATGTCGGGCAAGACAAAAGTCAACACTTCAATGGTGTCATAAAAATGCATGCGGGCCGAACGGAGCAATCAGCAAGACAGAACTAACACAAGAGAAAGGAAAGTGTGGAGGACATCACACACCCCAGTAAAGGAAGGCTATCAAAGCATGTAAACCAATGCCAAATGACTGAGAAGTCCTAATCAGGTCGCTGATAAAAAGTTTAAAAGAAGAAGGCAGGTGAGAAGCCTGGCTTAAGGATGGAACGAAAGAAATTGCAACCTATAAAAAAAGCAACAATTACTCACTGTAGGAAATAATGCCCTTAGAAGAAATAGGGGACATTAAACCACCAGAAGTAAAAGACAAATCACGTTTACCGCCTTTAATTTACTATAAGTAAATAGGTATTTCCAGAAGGGACTGAGAAACACTGCAAAAAGGAATTTACCCTCATAAATTAAGGAACCTTAATATTAACGCAGAAGCAGTATTACTACCCCCAGACGCATAAAAATGATATGGCACCTGAAGAATAAAGTGAAACTGTAAGGGAAAGGAACCAACCAGGAGAAACCCATCCTCCTCAACAACAATCCCAGCACAAGATGGAATCATAATGGTCAAAGAACATGTGAAAACAACCAGGTATCTACCATAGTTGGAAATTACCCATCCACACAGAATATGATCACATGGCAGCGTCTTACTAATAAAATCCAGAAGTGAGGAGGACCTGGATGAGTGTGGCCTCTTGCCCAAGAGGTACCTGTAACAGCCACATTACAAGACCTCTAAGCAATAAGAAAGTATTGCACACCTCCTTGTGAAGAAGAAGCAGTGGAAGGACAGCAAGACGGGCAGCACAAGAGACAAATGCCATGAGCATGACTCACACAGACACAAGAAGGAATTTCTATGCGTGTACTACCAGTGCCGGAGATACTAGCTGCAACAGCCCATGCGCTGAGGCATAGCAAGAGAGTGCTCTCTAAAAAAGTGAAAGATGCATGGATGTGGAATGGCAGTATCACTTGCCCCAGTATTCCACTTAGGCAAGGAAGGGTTTTACATGAAAAGAGCAACACTAGAAAAAGAAGCATAAATAATGCTCCACTATTAATAGCATACAGAGAAACAATACAATCAAAACAGTAGCTATGTTGCCACCTCAAAGGACTAACAGCATAGGCAGGATCCAAACCCTTGTCCTGGAAAGCCATCCCCACAAAAGGCACAAGACCTTGCCACTGCTATAAAAAGAACATTGTGCACTCAAAAGACCATGCACAAAAGTCCCCAGGGAGTAATACAAGTTCCCAATAAGGGATACAAAGGTATTTAGTAAAGCCTATAAGGCATACAGAACATTCCCTGCACAGAGCAGGGTACATACCATACCAGTACCATCTCTTCAGGATGAAGCTCATCCAGAGACAAAAGAAAAACCCTGTGTTACCAGGTGGAAAACCCACTTAGTGTCACAAAGAATATACAACTCCCAAAAAGAGTACAGTCAGATAGGAAACCTCATACCTCCTTGGGGCTAGGAAGCACACCGGAGGGAGGTTGGGGCCTATAGATGGCATGAAGGGAATTATAATCATCCTGCATCTGGGCCAGAGTCGCTTATGCAATACCACTATAGTCACACACAGCAACTTATTCCAAATGAAAGAACCACACAGTTACAAAACTAAAGGTACTTTATTATAGTAACAACACTAGAATGCTTATTGGCGGTTTCCCCTGCCTGGAGGTAAGCACACACTAATTAAATAGAAAATAGCAATCAGAAATTAGCATAGAAACAACAAGCATTGGCAATACTTAGTGAAAATAGCGAAGGCCCTAGGGGAGGGCCAAACCATATACTAAGAAAGTGGAATGCTAGAACAGTCCACCACCCAAGGATGTAGAGTTGTTAGAGGAGAGCTGGAGGAACTAGGAACCCTAAGCGGTGAGTACCAGAGTGACCCCCAGCGACCAGAACAACCTGAAGGGCAGAGGTAGGTGCCTGTTTCTCCCAAGGTCTAACAGGAGGACTTAGAAAAAATATTATGCAAGAAAAGGACCAGTGTAGAAGAAACCAGCGATGGATTCTGAAAAAAGAGGACATGCAAAAGAAGGGGACAGAGTCCTGTCCATGATGGAGTGTCCAGTGGGGGCAGGAGCTACTACCCACCCTTCTGTGGATGATGAACCAGGTTGACGAGGGATGAAGAAGACCAGCTGTGGAGCCAAGGAGCTGCAGAGGAGCCCTTGGATCGGTGCAAATAGTGTCCCATATCAGCAGTCGGGTTGCAGATGGTCAGTGGTGTTGGAGAACCACCAACAAGCCTTGGCAAATGAAAGAGAAGAGTTGCAAGGCTGTAGAGGACCAGCAGGGCCCACGGGACTCGAGCCAGGAAGAGGAGTTTGAGGTGACCCTCAGCAGTCGAGAGAGCCAACAGAAGCAGTCTCGACCCCCACAGGTAACCCACTGGCAGCAGGCACAGCAAGTCGCAATGAGGCTCAGTCAGCACACCTGAGGAGAAGTCCCACATCGCTGGAGCAGGCGAGAGGAGACTATGCTTGGTACAATGAAGTCCTGGAGGCCAGGGTTACACGGAGCCTGGAGATCCCTTGGAGCAGGAGCAAACAAGCCTTGGTAGCTGCAAGAGTCACGGTGCACAGGGCACTGTCCTGGAAGGAGAGGCAAGGGCTTACATTCTCCCAAGTTGGACAGCTGGCAGAGAGGACCAGGGGGATCATTCCAGACCACCACTTGTGATGCAGGTTCCATGCGGTTCCAGAGGACAGCAGATCCACTCAACCGGTCGTCGTTGCAGTTGGGGCCTGTAAATGCAGGGGAGTGACTCCTCTCTAAGGGAGATACCTTCATGGATTTTGGTGCAGGCTTAGGTCTTGCTGACCTCAGAGGATGCACAGCCGGGGAAATGTTGCATTTGCTGGAAGAAGCCTGAGAAACAACGTTACAGAACCAAGTCGTCGCCTGAGTTGCAACTTGTCGGTTCCTGAAGAGTCCAGTTGCGGTTCCAGTGGTCAAAACACGAAGTAAACAATACAGAACAGTCCTGCACGTCGAATCCAGGGAACCATCCTCAAGGGAGTCACTAAAAATCCCTAAAAGGGGGTTTGGTCACCAAGTAAGGTGACCACCTATCAAGAGGGGTCTGTGACGTCATCTCCTGATCTTGCCACTCAGATGCTCCGAGGGGCCTTTACACATCTTGGTTTCAAGATGACAGAAACAAGTGGCCACCTGTTGGAACTCTGGGAAGAGTAGGGACTGGTGCAAACTGGTTTATTCAAGGAGGGCACCAAATGTACACTTCAAAGCAAACCAGTGGCCAGGGGGAGGCTACCCTTCCCAAGCTTGTAAAACCTATTTTCAAGGGAAAGGGTGTTGCCTCCCTCTCCCACAGAAAATCCTTTGTTCTGCCTTCCCTACCTGAGCTGATCAAGCAGCAGGAGGGCAGAAACATGTCTGAGGAGTGGCAGTAGTGCAGGCTGCCCGGAAAACTCCAGAAGCCTGATGGGAGCAATACTAGGGGTCCTATAAGGAGCCCTCAAAGTGCATGGAATCATACACCCAATCATGGTAACAGTATTGGGGTATGATTCCGACATGTTTGATACCAAACATGCCCAGGCTCAGAGTTACCATTATGTAGCTGGACACAGGTAGTGTCTAGTACACAGGTAAAATGGCTTCCCCACACTTACAAAGTCCAGTGCAATGGAACTGGAGTACATAGGGGCACCTCTGCTCATGCAGGGGTGTGCTCACACACAGGGACCTGCACCCTGCCCTCTGGGCTAGGAGGGCTTACCATAGGGGTGACTTACACTGACCTGGTACAGTGACCTGTGGTGAAAAGGGTGCACCCAAAGCCCTGGGTACCTAAGTACCACATAATAGGGACTTATAAGGGGGCACCAGTATGCCAATTATGGGGTGTGCAAATTCCTAGGCAACCAAATTTAGAGGGAGAGATCAAATTCACTGGGCTCCTGGTTAGCAGGATCCCAGTGAAAACTGTGTAAGCATACTGATAGCATGCAAAAAGTGGGGTTAACCATGCCAAAAAGAACTGCCTACAGTTGTTTTTTAATTTTTCAATTATTTGCGTCTAGTAGGGTATAATATGATCAAATGGTTGTGCCCTACTAATTTCTAGCAGTGGACTGATGAGATACATCCATATATTAATAATCATGATGTCATCATGCTCTGCATGTTGTCTAATTTATTGATGCTGGCAGTCAAATACGGGATGTTTAACTTCATGGTTCAAGTTGACACAGAATGTAATTCGTAGAATGAGGTGTTAGAACCCCTGCAATGGTGTTCACTCATTGTATGGCACAGCCTGGTTACACTTTTAAATGGCTCTTTTTTAATTTTGGTGTAACACGACCTCTCATATGATGTATGTTTAGATGTAAGTTGCTGGCAATGTTTGCCACCATTATCGATGTGATACTGGTTTGAATGTACATTCATATGATGTATATTCAATTACTTAATTCCAAGGTCCTCTTAAAAGCCTATCCTTTCAGCTGCTTCTACTCCCTTCTATTAATGTCTCGGACACATCTAGTATGGCTCCGATCCTTCTGTTTATCTAGCTATGCATGGTAGTCCTGTTTCTGCCTTTACTCTAGGGTATGAGAGGACACGCACTTAACCCACTTCCAAACTAGCTTCCTTGGTTCTTTAAGGGCGCACGGCACGGGCTTAACAGTAAGACACTTTCTACCAGGTATTGTTGTCAATTACTTTGGTGTACCAGTTGAAGTACCATTGGCAATTATTTGTATTTTTCTCTTCAACTATTGCAGGTCTTGATTTACCATCGTTTTGGGGTGTCCTCTACTTTGGGTAGCAACTAGGCTGCTATTTGTGGCGATTCATTCTGATTCACACTTATCGACTGGTGTTTTTTTTTTAATTAGTTACAACACTGATTTTGAATGTAGGTATGTAGGTGGATCGTTTCTGATCACCTGGCGCTATACTGTGTTTGATAGGCGCATATTAAGTAGAGTTGTATTGTTTCTTGCTTTTTTCGTGTCAGTTTCCCCAATTTCGACCTATTAGGGATGTACTTGATACTGGGGAAGACACTCCACCTGAGTGCTCCTGCTAAGTCTAGAATTAGGGTTATGTGAACCTTTGGTAACTGATCTATTTATGACACATGAGGGATTCACTCGAGCGGTGGATGCTATTTACACGTGTGACATAGGTCTCACTCTGCATCTGGCCTTCATCACCTATGATTTTGATATCACATCTGACGCCTTGCAATTATTGCAGCACTATATAGGAGACTCCGAATGGTTGTTTTATGCCATAGTGGCCAGCATTCTTCTATCTCAACCTAAGGTTTGAGGTTATTCTAAGGCACTATATAGAAGATTTTGAATGGCCCAAACACATCAGGACCTCCTCTTTGCTTCTTATAGTCTGTACGAAGCTTAAGACCTCTCTTTTCAATGAACCCCAGGGTATATCGAATGTACATGGAGGCAGATGTGGAGGGGAGTTACATTTTGGTTCAGGGCTGACTTGCAGATGAGGTAGTTCTGGTCAACACATATGGCCCCAATGCTGATGATGAGACCTTTTACCGGAAGGTGCAGGTTGTTATAGCGGCTATGACTGATACTAAAGGATTCTGAATGGGGGATTTTAATTGTGTGATGGACGGGGTCCTTGACAAGATACCTATTGAGGCAGGGTATTAACCCTAAAGTGACAGCAGCTCTTGTCGAGACCTTGGTTCATTTGGGTCTCTGCGATGTTTGGCGAGCCAACCACCCCAATCCAAGGAATATGTTTGCTTTTCCATCAGCTTGTCCGCATTCTTATGTCAGCCTTGATGGGTGCTGATGTACTGGATGTTTCACATCTCACTCGGTATTTGTCTGACCACAAACCCGGTATCTGTGAATTTACATAGGGAGCGGTTCGAATGCTGGGAATGTGAAGGCTGTCCTTCGAGTTCTTGCAGGGGCTGGAGGGGAAGGAGGTCCAATCTGGGACACAAATACTTTTTTTCACTTAATGATTGTACGATGCAGTCACAGGCAACTGAATGAGAGGCCATGAAAGTGCTTCTCTGAGGCCTCTGTATTGGTCTGTTGTGTAGGGTGCAATGCACTTTGCAGTCTGAACTCCTTCAGAAGGAAGACGCTTTCATGGGCAGCCAGCAGTTGGCAACGGACATTGATGAGGGGTGGAGGAGGTTTGGGTGAATTTTGCGTGCGGTTTTGGAAGTCAGGGATAAACTGGAGCGATTTACACTTAAATCATATTGCTATCTTCTCCACAGTGAGGGGGGATAGATCCAGACGCCTCCTCGCTCAGCTCCTTCGAAGGGAAACCTCGCAGTCTGTCATTTTGTACCTCTGCACCACTCCTGGGACTGACATATACACAGAAAGGCATAGTAGACATTCCAGGTTTACTTGGAACAGTCGTACAGTGATTCTGCACCTTCATCGTGGGCACCAGTAGGGACTATTCTGGCATCCTTGTTGCTCCCGCAGCTGGGGAATCTGGAGGTTCAGGATTTAGAGGTAGACCTCATTCTGGAGGAGATATGCTTAGCAATGGGGCAACTACACAGGGGCAAAATACCAAGCTGCTATGGTTTTCCTACTGCACTCTATCATGCCTTTTTTATCAGTGGTGACACAACACTTATTAGAGGTGTAGTTAGAGGCACGGGAGAGGGAAGTTCTTCCAGAATCTATGAGAGGGCTGCATTACCATCCTTTAGATCCCTCGGCATAAAGGCCACATACGATGATAAACTGACATCAAGATACTATGTAAGATGCTTGCTCTCAGGCTGTGCTCAATCATTACTCGTGTGACACATACAGACCAAAGCAGCTTTATACTGGGTCACAGCACCACATGAACGCGGTGTCTGATGCATGTGCTAAACGAGGTGGAAGGCGGTGGTAATGAACTAACTGTGGTGTTTTGTCAATAAAACATTCCAGTTTTGGAACAGTCTTTCTGCACATCTCAAAGCTAAAACTAACCTGCCTCCTGCCTCACTATTGTGGTTTTTCTAGCAGACTCTAGCACCAAGACGCTCTAGGGCATTCGCATGCTTTATTTATACAGTTCAGTATTCAGTGCCCAGAAGACATAGCTAAGACTTTTGATACAGTCAAGTGACAATAACTCATGCAGGTCCTGGAGGCTACAGGATTTGGCACCGATTCTGTTTCTGGGTAAATCTGTTATATATGATACCTACTGCCCGGGTGGGGTGGCGGTACTTCTTTTTGACATTGCGCTGGTGCCCCTTGAGATTCAGATCTGACAGCAGATGGTGGTGTGGATGATTTAGGTGGGTGGCAGTGGGGTGTTACTCACTTGGTGTCCTTATATGCAGACAATACACTATATTATCTCTCCTCCCATCAACAGTCTTTACCCATCATGTTGTCGTACCTCACTGCCTTTGGGGAAAAATCGGGTCTCCACATTAACCACAGCAAGTCCGTTGTGTTCCCGCTGGGATCGATTGCCACTTGTGGGGCAGGGGAATTTCCGGGGGTGCCTCTCCACTGTGAGCTAGACTCTGTGGTGGTGGGGGGAGGGGAATTATTGCTCATACCCCACAAAAGTGCAAGCAATGCAGCATAGAGCAGGTAATACAGGGACATGTGTGCTTCTGGACTTCCCTTCTGCTTTTTCTCATGGGTCAGGTAGCTTTAGCAAAGATGGTGTTTCTGCCCTAGTGCTTTTATTCACCAAACCTTTAATGTGCGGCCCCAAGCTATCTTCCGTAGCCTAAACTTCCTATGGACATTTCTGATTTGGCCAGGGTGCGTAGTAAAGTCTCCAGGGCCCACCTCACACTACTATTAGAGGATGGAGGGCTGGCGTTACATGATTTAGAGCAACACTACTTGGCTGACCAAATTCAACATGCAGCGCATTAATTGTTAAAGAGGAAAATTGGGAGAAGACACTGCTGGGAGATTACGAAGGACGAACTACCCTGCCCCAGCTTTTGATGGCTAGGGGCAAGGATGTGGAACGACTTCCCTACCTGACTAGAGACACTGCTTCATTCTGGGAGTGAACTAATAAAGTGCCCTGGGTAAGGCCCCTTTTGCCTGCAACTTGATCTTCTGGGATCTTCTAGCCTTTAGGTTGCTGGGCACACGTCAGTGGACTTGACTGCATGGAGGAAGGATGGCTGCGAGGTTCTAGGCGATTTGTTCCCTAATTAATGAGTTTATAGGCTTTGAAGCCAGACAGAACTCCTTCAACGAGGGCTAGGCCCATTTCTGCAGCATGCAAGTATAGCTGCTATTGTGGGGGATATATGGACCTCTTCAACACTGGCCCTGACCATCTAACTCACTCTTAGATGCCGGTTGGAGCTGGGTGGGAGCAATCATTTGATATCACACTTTTACAAAGCATTGACAGCTTACCATAGAAAGATCCCATTCCTGGCCAGAGTGGCTTCGAAGGAAGACCTAGGGCTCCCGATAAATTATGTCTGTTGGCGACGATCGAGTATGCTTGTGAAAACCATGTCGAGCGATACCTGCTTTAAAGTCCTGCACTTCCATCTCCTTCATTGTATGAACAGAGTAGTGTCATAGATGTTCCGTCTCAGTGGCCCTTTTCTACACTTGGCATGGATCTGTCCTGAGGTGTATGCTTAATGGGGGAAGGTTGGACCGCGTGAGGTCTCTGGTGGGGACTCCAGTAGGCATGCGTCAGCTTATTGGGGAAGGTCCCTACACCAAAAGGACAGAAAATGGGTTTTAAATTTCTGGATTTTATGCTATTATTGGGCAGGAGGTGGGAGACAATTTCTTGGATGGCTCAAATTGGACCTAGTGAGGAGAGGTGGATGGCTGATATGGTTGAATGGACCATTGCAGAGGAGGTCCATTTGAGGAGGTGTACGCGTGACAACAAAGCCCAGGCAGATATTGAGGACTGGGCGGAGTTATTGGACAAGGTTTTCCATCCAGAGGAGATACATTCTCCCTCCATGTCAGGAGAGAAGTGGTCTTTGACCCGGCTGAGGTGCAGCATGAATATGTTCTTACTCCCTTAATACAATGGGTGAGGTGGAAGGTTAGGATTGGAGGGGGGAGTTGGAACACTGATGGACCTAAGTAGCAATGTAGTGGACTTATTCTAAATGTTGTGTTCATTTTATTCTAATGTGAGAATTGAACTCTTGCTGTGGCGTGATGGAATATAAGACGTAGTTTGGTAACTGGTGATGCCAGCTTGTATTTGATGACCCCAATTAGGTTCTTCTTTAATAGAATAAAAATATACGGTACATCAAGTACACAGTGGGATGTAGGCTTGTCCCAACCCACCTGCTCAGTACTTTGTTAACCTCATGTGTGACTAGTGCGCTTAACAAATCTAAATAACATAACATATGGCAAAGGCAGGTCTTGGCAAAGGAGAAGATCTAGCCATAAAGCCTTCATTCAAGCCAACAGCTAAATAGACAATTCTCAAATGACATCACTATGGCAGCTTTTAGTTGGATGCAAAGCCTTGTGACCATTGGTTCTCCAGGTTGCTGTCCAGGTCGACAAGATGTCTTACAGGGAGAATCCAAGAAGCAGCAGCCACAATGGAGTTGTCCATTCCTGGAAGGGTTTCATGTATAACCAGGACCAAAGTCACAATAGAATGGGGATCAGGGTCAACATCGGGAGGTGGGCAAGGTGCCATTGGCTCAATCTCGGATTCTGGGAGCTACACCAGTTTCAATAGGACTAACAAGGTGGGACATCAGGAGCTGCACAAGTGAGCTAAGGAACAGACTTGAGGCTAGTCTGGCTTTCAGCTTCTTACATAGCACACAATAGTCAGATGAATATAAAACACAGTATGGAATAAGTCCAGCAGCTGGATTTACAACGGGCACGAAAGGATATGGCATTTGCTTTAGATATGAGCTACTTGGTGTAGGATTTGCAAGCCTGAAGAATAGTAAGGGGAGAATCCCTTATTTTTCTCGATTGCTCCTGAAGGAAGTGCACTACAAAACAGGTGGCAATGGACCTGGTTTTGGGATTATTTCCTAGCAGGGCTGGTGTGGGCGAGAACCCAGGAATCTCATTCAGTAAGAGCAGGTGTTTCTACTTCTTTTGCTTTTAAGTGGATTTTTAGTGTGTGTGAGCACAAGGGAAAGCCTGCCTCCTTTGGTTCTTGTACTCTGCGGCCCACCACTCTTAACTAGGTGGTACTCCTTCAGAAAGGCCAAATGCACAGAGTAGGGTGGAAGACTCTTAAGGCAGACTTGGGATTGCCAGAGAAGGAATGAAGTTCAATTACCCAGTGCAAGGCTTGAGAATCACCAGAGTGCGTACAAACTTCAGCCCCCCCCCAACCTGCTACTAGGGCAAGACAGGAACTCAACTTACCTTGCAACATATCTGCTGTACAAATAAATAATAGACTGGCACAATCCTTTATCCCAACACTAACTTAGAGGCTCTACACTCATAGAAGGGGTTGGCCTTGATCAAATGTGCAAAAATGCCTAGCTAGAATGGGGGGGGGTGGGAGGGGGTTGGATCTCTGAGGAGCGGATACGCCCAGGCACCCCACCAAAGAAAACACTGTAACAACAGGGTTCAGCTCAAACAAGTTTCAAGATAATATATGTTTTTCAACCTGGGACTTTCACTTTCTCACACAATTTGTGAACAGTGATTGAAAAGGACATCAACAAGGACATGGAAGGCCGATAGGAGTACAGTATGACTAAGTCACCAGCAGATGGGTGCTTAATTCCACATCTGCTGACAGTGACCACATTCTTATCTTCTTACTACTTCTAGTGCACTGCTACTCTGCATGCAAATTGGTTTCAGAGGGACCTTGCAGAGCACAGATGTATACTAGATGTGTATTCTGCAAACACGACATGCTGAGGTCACGCAGGTCAGTTGCAACCAACAGCTGAGCTGAAGCTCTGATGCATAAACTACCCTATCTGAAGGAAGGAAACCAGACGCCTTGTTTGCACACTGCACCCGGCCACCTCTGTGCTGCTGAGGGTGTATTTTATGTGCCTGCTTGGGACCCCCCCAGTGCTCTACAAAGCCCCCCGGTCTGCTCCCTGAGGATGCAGGTACTTACCTGCTAGCCCCCCTAGTCTCCTATGTTATTTGTGCCCCTCTTTGACCTCTGCACTTGACCAGCCCTGTGTTGCTGAGTGTTTGGGGTTGACTTGAACACTCAACGGTGGGCTGCCTATGCCCCGGAGACTGAACTTGTAAGTGCTTTACTTACCTCAAAAACAACCTGTACTTACACCCCCCCCCCCCCCCCCCCAGGAACTGTTGAATTTTGCAGTGTCCACTCTTAAAATAGCTTATTGCCATTTTATGCCAAACTGTGTACATTACCGTTTTTATTCAAAGTCCTATCTATACCTATGCAAAGTACCTTACATTTCATGTACTATCTGCAATTTGAAACTTGTGGTTTTAAAATAAATTAAGAAAATAATAATTTTCTATAGAAAAACCTATTGGCCTGGAGTTAAGTCATTGACTGTGCGTTCTCATTTATTGCCTGTGTGTGTACAACAAATGCTTAACACTACCCTCTGATAAGCCTAACTGCTCGACCACACTACCACAAATAGAGATAGAGCATTAGTATTATCTATTATTGCCTCTGTCAAGCCTCTTGGGGAACCCCTGGACTCTGTGCACACTATCTCTTACTTTGAGATAGTATATACAGAGCCAGCTACCTGCAGGTATCAACAAAGGGGGCGGGATATTTTGAATATATAGCTACAGGACTTCCTCATGGAGGGGGTGAAGAGAAAACCTTCAATAGGTTAGGCCAACAGAGTTGGGCCTTCTAATTGCAAATAAAGCACACTGATTTCAATAAATAAAACGATACCCAGCAATTGAAATAGTAATTAAGAGGCACCAAAGTCATTTTTTGAGACCCAAAGAACAATACATCTTAGCAAAACAGAATATTTTTTAATTAATATGCAGACTCCATATTCACTTGCTGTGAGCACCCTTTCCATTTGAGGAAGAGGAATTACGATATAAAAGAAGGACAATGCCTGGTTATCATTCAGCAATGTGTCCTGGTCCCATTTCTTTTCATATTTTGCCACAATCTTTTTAATTCACATTCAAAATATAATAAATGTACTCCTGGATGCAGTGTGGCTGAAGGAGTCTGCTCAACCTATGCCCGGAATAGATTAAAGGGGTACACACTAATCTGAAAGGTGACTCCTAAAAGAACGTGACTTAGTTGCAGAGGTATAATATTGCTTCTCTCATCAAAGTAAAGCAATACAATGGTATTTGATCACAACAGACATGGACTTGTGCAAAAAAAAAAAAAAAATCAAAACGGCATGCAAAGTTGCAACTACGCCACAGAACTTTAACATTCTGGTGATTTTCTCTCGAGAGTAAATGCCATTGTTACTTCAAAAATGACTATGGGGCCTCTACCTTAAAGAAGAGCAGCATTGCCAACGCCATTCAATACAGTGAAAAGGTTATGGTCATTTTGCCATTAATGAGAAATGAAGACATCTAAAGAAGGTATGATGGGTTTAAAGTGTCATATATCACCATAATAGCCAGATTTGTATTACGGGAAAGATAAGATGATACAAAAGATATGGGGTACAGGACAATTCTTTAAAAAAGGAATCTGCAAAATGACAGCGCTGCATGGGAGCTCCTTATTGACAAACTCTATAGTAACAAAATATAGCGCTTATTTGCACCACCCACCTGCAACTAAAGAGTTTAGGCAGGCAAAAAAAATACTGCAGTCACCTCATTTGAGTAGATATGACAACTAAATAATTGCTTCTAGAAGCATTGGGCAATTCAGAATGAACTCTGTGCCACTGCTGCGGAGAACCAAATGATGCACTCTGTACTCACTATGGACTAGTGTTTACCAAAGCAGGCTGGTTGCAGTGGGAGCCATTTAGGAACTAGGTCAAGATTAAATTGTACATTGAGAAAGCCAGTCACAGTGCAGCATCAGTTCAATTGTTTGAAGGAACTGTGATAATACATCTCAGTTAGTAAACTCTCGTTGGAGCAAGTGATTCAAAATGAGCCAGAATACAGAAAAAGACATGTGGCAGGCAACATATTAGGGTACATAAGAGCAGCTAAGACATCAGAGGTATCTGATTTGGGGCTTTCTAGGGTCATAATTTAAAGTCAGTCGAGAAAGAAAAAGTATGGAAAACAATCTCTGAAAAAAACATGGTCATATGCGTAGAGAGGGAGCAGATCGTCAGAGAATCTAGTGCTCCAGAACTTGACAGACATTTAGTTACAAAGAGGCATCGAGAGGGGCTCCTGCTGGAAAACTGTCTGAAAGTGCAGTAGTCACGGAGAGGCTCTAGAATGTTAATGCATGACTGGCTTTGAAGCTGGCTTTCGAAAAAAGTGATTTCTTACAAAAGATATGGCTTTGGAAAGTGTGGAACTTGAACAATAAACTCTACTACAATAAGAGACCCCAAGAAAGCTACAAAAGGCGATTTACCTCAACGTATAAATTAAAGACCAGAGATATTAGTTAAACTGTTTGAAAAAACAAACTTGCTAGACGCCTTCTGATACCGTATTCTTGGGTAAAAGTACCACATGAGGTGTGTTCACAGTCTAAGGCAGGCCTACAAAATCAACACGTCATTGGCCCTGTGCAGACATTTACAGAGATTTGGCCGCGAAGTGCACTACAGATCAGAAGCACTAAATTTTCTGTTTAATAGTTTGTTATTACTACTACTACTTTACAAAGCATGATTCAGATTGTTAACATTCAGATGTTAAAAATTAATTAACAGTTTTAAAAGTCACCAAATGAACTGTCCCATTGGATATTTCAGAAAGTATCACCCAAGTATGGACCTAAGTACATTTATAGATTATGATAAACAAATACACGATTGTTACAACAATCAAATCTGCAATCTTTAAATACAGAAGTAGGTACAAATCTCTTCATGGATTAAAAAACCTAAATCTAGGTCTACATACAAACACCAGTAAGTCTTTAGTGCTGCTAATGTAATGTAGCATTCCACCACTTTGGTTTTATGTAGGGTTGGATCATAAGAACGTTTTCCAATGAGAGTAGGCGTGTGATTTTGCAGAGATTTGTGTCCTGAGGATACCTATATTTTTTGTGCAATAAACCAGAATCAAAAGTGATGGCAAAAGAGGGAGCAAATGAACTGGATTTAATAGTAAAGCAATATAACTGTGTACTTCATAAACTACAGTACATGTTACTCAAATTCAGGTGGTGCTCACCTCTTACAAAAGCATGTTTTCATTTGTTTGCTTTCGGGAATCAAATTAAAATGAACCGTTGCAAGTTTTTTAACCTGCTCATAAATTTTAGGCCAGTTGAATTTGCAGAACAGATTACAGGAAAAGGAATATGTAAAGATCCAGCCCTAATAATTTGTCCAAAGAAAAACACCCACTTGAAAATGGTTTTGAAACATGCAATGTTGAGTGACCCAAACAGCAAAATACCTTCACTTTTGTCAGGTGATGATGAACCTAAGACACAGAACAGTAACTCTCAGTACACACGTTTGTTTTTTGTAACTCAAGCCTAGTTATTTTGTTCAAATCATTTGTCCGCTCCAAGGCACCAGGTGCCAGAAAGATAAATGAATACGTACGCTGTGACTGAGACACCAATTTCGTCCGGCTCCGTCCTCTTGAATCTGTTTTAGGTGTTGCAATTCCAGCAGATGCTGCTGAAAGTTTTGTTCTTATGCGACCTAAAAAAGAAGAAAACAATTAACAATTACAGAGAACACCATCAAGCGCCTAACTGGTGAGCTTAAGAAGGAACTGGAATCATAATTGTAGGCCTTGCACTCTATTTATGAGTCATCTTATGCATAAAGAATGGAGGACCTGGTACAAATCTATTTTGCGGTTGCAAAGCCTGCTATTTACATAATCACAAGATTTGTGACTGCAAGATAACTATTTGTTATGCAGTAACTAAATTTCAAGATTCAGTAATAGGGTACTGAACTGCAAAACAGGTTTAGAAACTCAGAACATGTCACTATTTGGAAGGGGCGTTTTAAATGCCACTAATAGACTGCAGCACCCATTGTGCCATCCACTACAGCAGTACTGCAAATATGCAAAGTAGCGATTTTCAAACAGTGATAAATTAAGAGATCTATCCACATTTTGCAACTGTAATCAAGTGACAAAACGTTGAAAAGTTACAGATTTTTGAGTTGGGGTGAAAATACATTTGCAAAATGGAAGAGGCCAAGTAGGGATCCCTTCCGAATGGGACTGTAAAAGAAAAGTTTGCTGGGGATTAGGCATTGGTCAAGCGAACCTTAAAAAAAAAAAAAAAAGTACATTAAAGTAATGACAGAGACATATAACTAATACCATGGAGACAAACACCAATAGGAACAAATCTTGGTAGGCAGTGACATAACAAAGACGTGCTTCACGCAAATGTCACATTTGATGACAATTATTGTGGTGAAAAATGCAGACAGCAAAGGAACACATTATTCTACTCAACAAGAATTAGCAAACTATGGATATCAGCACATATGCTTATGACCTAAACCTCTTGTTAGGAATCTCTTTCTGAATTTATTTAATAATCAATTCATCCAAAAATGCTTGACTTTCTACTCCTTTGGTCCTACCAGGAAAATCCAGGAATAGCTTTAGCAGCGCCGTAGACTACAGAAACCACCTGTATCAAACTCTAAAACCACCACCTGAGCTTTTGCTCAAGGTGTACAAGTGAGCTGACTTTGCTGCTGAACTAAGGGGCAAGACAGAAGAAAGCTTCTGTGTATAATGACCAGAATATAACATTGCCACTGACACCACGACTCAAATGTCTCAAGTATTTGATTTACAATACTGACAAAGCACACAGGGATGTTGGATCACTGGAGTGGTGCTGGCAATCGTTTACACCCTGCCCTCTTTCAAAACACTGCTGTTTGGAAAGGAATGGCTTCAGAGGAGAAAACCTGCACTGTACAATTGGAAGCAGCAGAATATTTTTCCCTTTGCTGTCTGTTGTTTCTGAAATAGGCCCAGTAAAGAAGGGACATCCAACAATTACTGATGGATGATAAAACATATTTTTTTTTAGAAATCAAGAGAGTTGCAGATGGGGCACAATAGTTATACTAGTCTGTGCTCTTATGTGATTTAACCTAAGCAAAATATTGGCCAGAATTGCAATGAAAAAGATTCTGCAATGAAAACCTATGCCTAAAATATTTTTCTGGATTTCAGAACAGAGGTCAGATGCTAGGGCAAGACTACCTTCTCAGTGTAAAGCTTTGTGCCATAATTAGTCTCACAAAATGAGAGCGCATCAGAAATCCCTTAAGTCAGTACCTATATTTGTTTTGAAACTGAAATGCTTATTAAACAGTGCAAATGTAAGCCAGGTGACTTATTTACTGGTTTATGGAAAGTCTAAGGTGATGGTTTTTAGTTGTTATCACACAAACTATATTGTATATGTTTGTTTGAAAAACTTAGAGGTTTCCAGAATTCCATGAGTTCAATGTATGATAGACACATTTCTAAATCCCTACCTTACATTATTCAAAAGCGTAGCAATTGTCATATTAATATTAGATTGCAAGCTATATACGTGCTGATTAACAACAAAGAAGCCAGGATTCTATTAATGTGGCTGGAACAGAACTGCACAAGTGGCCAATTGATAAAGGTAAACAGTACCAATCTGAGCTAATAGTATCCCCGTAGTATTTAAATAGTTTCCATCACTAGCCACTGGATTCAAAGCTAAAACATGTGTTGAGGTCAGATGAAGCGGGGACGCCCTCCTGCCCATAGGAGAGCCACTATAGCGTCTTCTACATTGTCTTTTCAATGTCATTAGTCAAGGAGGGACCAGGGTAGGGTAATTCCCTCATGTAGGATGCCTACCTAAAGATCTGGGGTCAGATGTCTGCAGCTGGGATTTGCAGCGTGGATAAAGGCCCAAGACCAAAGACACAGCTCAGTAACAGCTAACCTAGTATGCTCAGGTTTGCACAACTTAGGAGATTAGCAGGGATATCAGCAAAAGGCTCCATAAGAACCATGTGCAGCCTCTGCAGACAACTCATTGACTGTATTTTGAGGCAACCGAATGACTGATCAGCTTATATGTCAACAATGCATCGCATGAACCCAAACAGAACCTTAACAGGTGTTAGTCTTACAGATGTCTGGAACCTTTGTTATGTGGAAGCAGTCCTTGGAGTGAATTTAAAGGTAAAAACAGCCTAGAGTGATCAAAAAGGAAAACCAGATCTATAGTATAGAAAATTCCCACCACTGGTCGACCTTAGAAAACAATGCTTTAAAATGTAAAGAATGGATAAGTTACTTACCTGTAAATCCTAGTTCTCTTCCAGGGGTATCCTCATCAAAGTCATAAACATTGAATATTCCCGCCTTTTTGAGGGAACCCGGAGCATATATAAAATACACACATATAAAGTATGAAATATGCACAAAAATATATATATAGCATTTTTAGTAGACACATTTTCATACTAAACTCATATATACATGTGTAAAACAGCAATGCAGGCTATAATCATAAACAGGCTAAAATGCTTTATTTCTATGGAGTTTTTTTTTTTTTTTTTAAATTCTTTACAAAATTACAATAAGAGAAATAATATATCAACCAAAGCCCCAAAACTGGGCCTAGGGAAATAAGCAGTAGTAATCATCAGAGAAAAAGAGAAAAAACTACACCTAAAAAAACAATGGAGCATTCTTAGCCAATAGGCTGCATGCAGGTTAACACAGGGGAACCATAAAAACCTTGGCACCGTGCCTTTAAGACCCTGGGCACCTCCAGTATCCCACCATGCCTCAGGGGTGAAGGAGAGGTGACAGTTGGTTCACATTTAGGTCAGTACTTTTTTACGGTGACAATCTGTGTAGCCGATTCAAAAGATAGTCTGTCCTGCACTTCTAGGAGACGTGCGTCTGGGGAGGAGGGTGGGTTGTTTATGACTTTGATGAGGATACCCCTGGAAGAGAACTAGGATTTACAGGTAAGTAACTTATCCTTCTCTTCCAGGGGATCCTCATCAATAGTCATAAACATTGAATAGATTAGCAAGCCCATCCCTTGACTCTGCGGACTGTCTAATAGAAGTGCAGGAATAGATATGCATCATGCAAACAAATTTCTCAGAGAGGCCTGCCCAACTTGGGCGTCAGCTCTTGCATCTGAGTCCAAACAGTAATGTCTAGTAAATGTATGTACAGACTTCCATGTAGCAGCCTTACAAATTTCAGAGATTGGAACATTATTAAGGAGGGCAGCAGTAGCCGCCTTTCCTCTAGTGGAATGCGCTTTAGGTCTAGCAAGTAGTTGTTTGTTAGCCAACTGGTATGCATTAACAATACAAGAAACTATCCATCTTGATATGGTTCGTTTAGATGCTGCCTCTCCTGTTCTCAAATGACCATAATTTATAAACAAGTGGTTGGAATGTCTAATCAGCTTAGTTTTATCCAAATAAAATTTTAGCACTCTTTTCAGATCTAGGGAGTGCAACGCTTTCTCTGCCGGAGTCTCCGGATTGGGGAAAAAAGTTGGTAAAGAAATAGTCTGATTGATGTGGAATTCTGACACCACCTTCGGAAGGAATGATGGGTGAGTTCGCAGAACTACTCTATTGTCGTGGAAGACTGTGTACGGTTCTTTGGAGGACAAAGCCTGAATTTCACTGACCCTCCTTGCGGAAGTAATGGCTACCAAAAAAGCCATCTTCCACGTAAGGTGTTGCAAAAAAAGAGGCTTTGTGTATAGGTTCGAAAGGAGGGCCCATAAGTTTTGATAGTACTATGTTCAGCTCCCATGGAGGGGAGGGCATCCGAATGGGCGGAAAACCTTTTTTCAAACCTTCTAAGAAATCCTTGACTACTGGTTTCGTAAAGAAGGATTCCCGAGAAGGTGACTTACGATAAGCTGTAATGGCAGATAAATGTACCTTAATAGATGATACCTGTAGACCGGATTTTGCTAAATGGAATAAGTATGACCTCCTCCTGAGCCCGTATGGGATTCTGACCTTGCTGACAGCACCATATGTAGAACCTCTTCCACTTGAACGCGTAAGAACGCCTTGTGGAAGGTCGTCTGGACTCCTTTAAGATGTTCATGCACTCCTGCGAGAGCCCTAAGTGCCCATACTGCAAGAATTCAGGAGCCATGCTGTCAAGCTCAGAGAGGGTAGGTTGGGGTGCAGTACCCTGCCCTCCATCCTGCTCAGAAGATCCAGTCTGCACGGCAGCCTCCTGTGAGGTTGTTCCGATAGGTTGAGGAGATCTGTGTACCAGAACTGACGGGGCCATTGCGGAGCTATGAGAATCATTCTGGTGCTGGATCTGTAAAGTTTGTTGATCACTGCCAGTATGAGGGGGATCAGTGCAAAAGCTTAGAGAAATATCCCTGACCAGTCGATCAACAGGGGATTCCCTCGAGATCCCAGACGGTAGAACCTGGATGTAAAGTCTTGGCATTTCATGTTTACCTCCTCTGCGAAGAGATCCAATTGAGGCCGACCCTATTGAGCGAAGATGTCTTCGACGACTTCGTCGTTCAGGACCCAATCGTGGGCGTCCTCTAGGTGTCTGCTCAGGAAATCTGCTTCCACGTTTTGTTGACCCGGTAGGTGAACCGCTGTAAGCGACATTCCTCTCGCTAGGAGCCAATGCCAGATTGTTTGGGACTCCCGAGTTAGGGGTAGGGATCTCGTTCCCCCTTGTCTGTTCAAATAATACATTGTGGTTGTATTGTCCGTTTGTATTAGGAGAGATTTCCCCTGAATCGATGGAGCAAAAGACTTGAGAGCCAGATGGACCGCTCTGAGCTCCAGCAGATTGATGTGGTACTTCCTTTCGTTGTCGGACCACAGGCCCTGAGCTTGAAAAGGACCTAGATGAGCCCCCCATCCCTGAAGAGACGCATCCGTTACCAGAGTGTCGGATGGAATTACCTGGTGAAACGGAGCTCCTACTGACAGGTGAGGTCTGTGCATCCACCATTGTAATGACTGACGTGCTGCTATCGGCAGCCGCACTCTGTCCTCCCAGCAACCTGTCCTTTGGTTCCAGTTGTTTTCCATGCCTCTTGGAGGGGCCTCATATGTAGCCTGGCATTCGGGACAATGAAAATGCATGATGCCATGGAGCCCAGCAGAGATGTCACCTGACGGGCCGTAGGTGCGTCGCAGTTTAACAGGTCTTGACACTTTTTCTTTATTGATGATAGTCGTTCCTTCGAAGGATACACTCTTTGGAGCTCTGTGTCTAGTATTGCTCCCAGGTAGTGGAGGTTCTGCATTGGAATCAAGGTGGACTTTTGGTAGTTGACTTGAAGACCTTGAAACTCGAAAACCTTGAGCACAATGTCCCGATGGGTTCTCGCCTGCTCCGGAGAGGAGGCTTTCAGTAGCCAGTCATCTAGGTATGGGTAAATGAAGATTTTTTGTTTTCGCAGATGTGCCGCTACCACTGCCACTCATTTCGAGAAAACGCGGGGGGCAGATTTCAGGCTAATAGTAGCACCTTGAACTGATAGTGCTGTGAGGCTATCTGGAAGCGTAGGAATTTCCGATGCTTGGGAACTATCGAGATGTGAAAGTATGCATCCTGCAAGTCGATGGAGCACATCCAGTCTCCCCGATGTAGCTGAGGGAAAATCTGGTGAAGAGCCAGCATCCTGAACTTTTGCTTTTTTATGTACTTGTTCAGTAGCCGTAAGTCCAGAATTGGTCTGAAAACGCCCTCTCTGCCTTTTTTCGCTACCAGAAAATAACAGAAGTAAACACCCTTCCCTCTGTGCGCGAGTGGAACCTTTTCTATTGCCTTCTTTCGTAAAAGGGCGAGAGCCTCTTTGCGCAATAGGCTGACATGAGACGGATTGCATTTGGCTGGTGGCAAGTGCGGTGGAGGTTGCCAGAAAAGAAGAGAGTAGCCATTCTCGACAATGTTGAGCACCCATTTGTTTTTTGTTATAGCACGTCACTCGTGAATAAAATCTGTGATACTTTCCCCCACCGGAGTGGTGCACAGTGTTAAGGGAAGCGAGTCCTCATTGTTTGGCCGGCGCTTTGGGTGTGGACTGTTGTGGTCTACTTGACCCTCGTTCCCTCGTGGCCTTGCGAGACTGAAAAAGCGGGCGTCCTTGCCTCTGCTGTGGCCTCTGGGACCAGTGAGGGGTTTGAACCGTCTGCTGGAAAGGGCGCCTGTCATAAGGCCTATACCTTCGCCTTTAGTCCTTCTTCCTCTCCAGGCCTACTGCCCTCATGGTGTCCACTTCTGTCTTCATGCGCGCCATTTCTTCGTCCGTATGGGTACCAAACAGCGAGTTCCCACTGAACGGAAGATTTAGGATCCGCTGTTGTGCTTCCTGTTTTAATCCAGTCAGTCTCAACCAGGAAGACCTTCTTGCACAAATCCCATGTGCGTACCCATGTGCAGCTAAGTCTGCCCCATCTGCCGCTGCGCTGATGACCTGGTTGGAGACCAGACATCCCTCTTGAAGAATCTCTTGGAAGTCCTGCCTGTCCTCTCTAGGTAATTTTTCTGTGAACCTGTTCAAAGAGTCCCACAGTGAACGGTCATATCTGCCTAGGAGTACAGACGCGCTGGAAACCTTCATCAAAGATGCCGCCGTGCCGCACATTTTTCTCCCCAGAGTGTCTAGATGTCTGCTCTGCTTGTCTGGTGGAACCGTGGAGGATGATGCCACTGAGTGAGTTTTTCGGGCTGCGGCCAATATGACTGAGTCCGGCGGCGGATCCGTTCTGAGAAATAAAGGATCTTGTTCAGGCGCTTTATATTTTTTCAAAATCCTAGCAGGAGCCGATTTGAGGATGGCTGGCGCTAAAAAGGTGTCCATGGTTGGTTGCAACAGACCAGGCACCAGCGGTAGTAGCTTTTTCGAAACCGCTCTATGCTGTAGAGTCTCAAAAATGACAGATGAGGAGGTTGATGGTTCTGGAACCTCTGTTTAGCTTCTGTGCTCCCCTGATAAGCACCTCATTAAAAGTAGTGATGTCTTCCACCGGTGAAACCCTAGCTGGTGGAGAATCTGTTAAGGTGGGGGAGTATCGTCTGACGGATGACCCTGACGATGACCAAGAGGGCGACCTTCTGTGTCTTGATCGTGACCTAGATCGTCGCTGGGTACGTGACCTGCTGCGAGATGCTGTAGCAGAGCGCCCAGGCCTCATGGTCGGCTGGCGAGAAGCAGGACGAGCCCGTCCTGCCCGCGCTATCGGTGATGGTGTTCTCGGGAGAGAGGCAGTAGGAGAGTACATCCTTGAATACTGCGAATCCGGGGAGGCCGTTGGTCTATTGAGGCTCTCCAACCATCTTGGTGACAGATTGATAGGTGAGACATGCCCGACGATTCTGCTCTTGACCGAGATGAACCACTTCTTATGGAGACCACTGGAGATGGAGTGGTCTTATCTGCTGGCGGAAGCCGATGCTCTGCTCCCTGCAAGGTAGGTAAAACCTGCGTCGACGTTGACTGCCGTAATGACGTCGAAGGGAGCGCCGAAGGTTGTTCCTGTCTCGACGTTGAGTGTCTCGACGTTGAACGGCGATCTCTGGACCGCGACCTGCTCACCGTCGTGTGCCTCGACGTCGATCGGTGGGCAGCCGACGGCGGATGTCCTCGCTCTCGCCGTTGGGGTGATTTCGACGTCGTCTTTCTTGACGTCGAGGGGTGCGAGGCCTTCGGCGGCGAATGGGCACGCTGGTGATGGCTCGACGTCGATCGGTGGGTTGCCGTCGACAGAGATCTACCCCTACGGTGGCCATGTTCCCTCGACGCCGTATCCTGGTCTGGTCGCCGTCGACGGCGATCTATGGCGGTGAGATGGTGGCAGCGACTACGTCGACGGGAAACAAACAGGTATCTTCCTACCTGCTGATGTCGATCTAGCCTGTCTCTCCTGAGAGTGGCTTGTTGGCTGCCTGGGAAGCGAAGAGGATGATGTTTTCTGCCTCTCGTGAAGCCCATGAAGCCTGATCTTCTCTCTGTCCTTCAGAGTCCTCTTTGACATGTTCTTGCAGTGTTTGCAAGTGTCAGGGCAGTGACTCTGAGGCAAGCACACAATGCAGAGAGTGTGTGGATGTGACTGGGCCTTCTTCTTCCCACAGGAAGGGCATTTCACAAAAAGTGAAGGCATTTTTCAGTCAGGAAAAAACTTCCAGACTCAGACAATGATGTTAGATGTCGAGTAAAGTAGGAAAAAATACTTTTGTAAAGTATTTTTCTAAGAAAAACTCAGAAAAACTGAGAGCTCAATGCTCCAGGATCCTCTCAGAAGAAGCCGGAAAAAAGAACTGACCTGTGAACCAACTGTCACCTCTCCTTCACCCGAGGCATGGTGGGATACTGGAGGTGCTCAGGGTCTTAAAGGCACGGTGCCAAGGTTTTTATGGTTCCCCTGTGTTAACCTGCATGCAGCCTATTGGCTAAGAATGCTCCATTGTTTTTTCAATGTAGTTTTTTCTCTTTTTCTCTGATGATTACTACTGCTTATTTCCCTAGGCCCAGTTTTGTGGCTTTGGTTGATATATTTTTTCTCTTATTGTAATTTTGTAAAGAATTAAAAAAAAAAAAAAAAAACTCCATAGAAATAAAGCATTGTAGCCTGTTTATGATTATAGCCTGCATTGCTGTTTTACACATGTATATATGAGTTTAGTATAAACATTTGTCTACTAAAAATGCTATATATATTTTTCGTGCATATTTCCTACTTTATATGTGTGTATTTTATATATGCTCCGGGGTCCCCGCACAAAGGCGGGAATATTCAATGTTTATGACTATTGATGAGGATCCCCTGGAAGAGAACTAAGTATTACTAGCTTTTCATTGTAGAAGAAAGTTACAAGTTTAAATGCAACTTCAGCTCCACTGACGTTCACCACAGCTGACAGATATGTTGGCAATGTATCTTACAACAGGTAATCTAACAAAGCTAGAATTACGTACACCTGCTTCAGGACAAAGCCTTGCAGAAAAATGAGAACTGTTATCGCTGAAAGGTATTTAAAATGCTTCACAAACAATAAAATAAAAAATAAAGCTTTTAATAAGGAAAAGGCCTGAGCTCAACTGAAGAGTTGCATACAGAACAGAAAACTCTGAACGATGTGTGATATGTTTTTGTAAGCTTGTGTGGAATTTGAGTTGATAGTGAATGGGTATGCGTGTAGGTAAAATTAAAAGAAATTGTATATTCTATAGTACAAATTTGTCTGGGATTGTTACCAAGTTAAGTTGCTGGTTCCGAAGATGGTCTTTATATAGTTGTATTTTATCACCTCTGACTTTTCACAAATCCACTTTATCATTATTGCTTGTGGAACCACTTCTTTCATTACACAAGCAAACTGGTCAACAAACAAGCAACCAGAGCTCCTGGTGCCCAGGGGAACATTACATTATTACAGCACCATAATGACTAAGGAAAATAGTTTAAACCAAACTTGTACAAAAACAACACTTAGTGGATGTGACAATGCTTTTTAACAACTACTTCCTTCCCCCTTGGACTATTTTTCAGGAGAAACAAAGCTAAAACAGTGTGCAAAGTCACAAAGGAATATATATGTAAAAACAAAAAAGGTGTTAAATAATTAACTGTCAAGTTTCTTGCAATATTGAATATGAGTGGTCTTTAATACACTTGCGAGTTGATAAGGAGCAAAAATAACAAACATAGAGGAAGCGTGGGACCAAGTCTTAGATGTCTAGAACAAGAGTACTTTCAGATGGAGATTAGCACTGCTTCTTAGGTCTCTAGGCCCTCCTGAGATTTGAACTCTGCCACAACTGTGCAATAAAATAGTATGGTATACTAGGTGAACCAAGCCTAAAATGGGAACAAAAGAAAATGATAGGAGCTGGAGTAATGTGGTCATTTCTTCTTGCTCTGCCAACAGGCTTGAAGGGAGCACTGCATTATGGATGTCAGCGCATAAAGTTTCAATCTTATAGATTATGTAACCTGACACATTAAAGGCACCCAGAAAAGGGCAGCTGTCTTTACTCAGAGACAAAATTATAACTACTGCCTTTGAGATTTGTCTTCACTTGCAACTTCATGTTTTCCTGCCCATGAGGTCACGGTAGAAGTGGATAAAGTTGCTGTGATTTCAAATGAAAAATTATCTTGTTACCGCACAAACAAAACATTCAATGGCACTTTAGACATAGGTATAGATTTAAGAGCGGAGGGTTACCATGATAACAGCTACATAGTGGGTGTCATTAAAATAGGCAGCACTCATGCACCTCTTCGCATGACTTTTGGTGCTGTTGTCTGGAGTATGTAAAAGGTTGTCACCGGAGGTTTATTAGAGATGTGAATGCTCTTCATGAAGAATCATAAAAAGAGGAAGCATACCTATGATGCTTCATGTGACTTGAAACAAGGCAAACATGTCTTTAATAAAGATTCTCAAATGTCCTGCAAGAAATGACAGATTCAAAATGCAGCACACAATGCACACTCACAAGGATGTCTCTTCTAAAGGGCTAAATACTTTTTATGGCGTCTTAAGCCCTTAGTTAATGTCAGATGTTCCTATCTCAACAAATGTTTTTATTAAAACACCTTAAAAGTGTCTACAATGTCACCAAGGGTTTATGATTGTCCATTGTAACTATTTCCCAAAAAATTAAAACGTAGCAACAAAATATATTCTGCTTTTAAAAATGTTTATTTTCTCTCCTTCAATTGGCCGTAAAACATTTGCACCCACAAATCTGGAAAATATGTACTGGAAATGCACAAACCAGTAACTCCATTGCATTACTGTCATGCTAGTTCGTCGCGTATTGGCAAGTAACATCCATCTGAGACTATTCACTACTATGGCTTAAATGGAATGTCACAAATAGGTGGACAATAAGTACAAAGTTTGGCTGCTGCAAAAGTAAGTGATATCCACCTCATTCACTGCTTCCTAAATCTGTAACTAACAATACGTTTTGGGAGGAAAATCTTAATACACAATTTGATACCTTTCTATGAAGTCAGCCCCTAATGAATTAAGGTAAACAGCCTTATGAAAGATGCAGCAAATCTCTAATTGGATCCGGTTTGGAACTGGCAGCCAGTGCTATTTTTAGAGTTCGGGGCTAGTCTGATTTCACTGTAGAATCACAAGAACCAAGCATGCTATCCTACTTTGTATGACCTGCAGTTTTCGAAGCAGATATTTAGAGAGTTAGCATAGCCCAATCTCGGACCTATGAGTGCCCTTACTACCCTGTGTTTACAGTCAATCAGCAGTTGAGCCAAAATCATGCTCACAATTTTCATTTGGGAGGAACAAGAAGAGATAACTAAGTTTATTTGCGTTGCTATTATTAATTGATAGTCAAAAATGATGCCCAAGCTTTTTTGGGGAGTTTTAGTGGGACCTGGTTGAGTGACTCATTTCAATTGGCCAAGAGGCTGCTGCAGCCATTGATGTCAATAACCTCAATTTGTTTCGGCGCTGAGTTTGTTGCTCACCATTCAGTTCCAAATATTGTCTATGTAAATAAAGCAGCATTGTATTGCTGGAATTCTTCGCATTCCAAGAACATTTATTATGGACAGTCTTTTAGAGTAAAGTGTGCTATGAAAAGCCTACAAAGGATTCATTATTAGGCTTAGAAAAGCAAAAAAATATTTTATATAGTTATTCCATGGACACAATGTTGGTTTCAGCAATTAGTCAGTTGGCCTTGTTAAAAAAAATGAGAATACCCACTGTGACATCTTTTTTATGACAGTCTGGGGCAGAAAGTCATATGTTGCAGAGTGAAAAGCATCGCCGTTTTATGCCACTGAATTAGCAACACCCCCCCCCAGTAAAAAGTTTCCACAAACTAGTAAACTTATCTAGATTGCTAGATGCGGAAAGAGCACAAGTGCAGCTAATGTAACTGCACCCGTTCAAACATATTTCATGTAAATTGAGATAAGCAGTAAAAAAAAAAACGAAAAAAAAAAAACAGACTATTGAAACCAGCTGCCACCTAGATTGTGTTTGCTCTCAGTTGAAGATAGGAAAGTGATAATGTAGAGCAGAGCACTAAGGTGCACCCAAATACATTCAGCATTATGTGCTCACAGCATGCAAGGCATGAAGAATAGAATTTGCTCCATTTTACACTTACTGTGGTCACTCTGGGGGGCATATTTGATGTTCAGCTTAAGGAGATTTGTCTCCTTCAGACCTCATACTTTGCAATCATGGATTCCAGAACGTTTAGGTGAACTAAGGAGAGAGTACTGTCAGGTAAAGTGTTTTTTAGTGTTGTGCTGTAAATTCCACGTCTTGTGAAAGGAGTCAGTGGAAGTTCAGCACACAGGGGGCCCTAGTAAAAATCAAACACTTCTAAAATGTAGTTATCACAGACAACTTAGGGAGAGCTGACTCATTAGAAACATTACTCAATCCCATAATGCCCAAGATCAGCATTATTTTATTTATATAATTATTGCATGCCTTAGTTTGCAAATGATCTTAATGAGAGCAAAATAAATCGAACAATTCTATACTGAAGCAGTGGTGTGGAATTGATTTAAATATCTCGTGGTCAATGGGACAGGTTGCTTCTTAAATCTACTTGTCCTATAAAAAAATCTACTTGTCCCTTTGGCGCCATGTAGCGTGGCGACAAATTATAGTAGTAATCTCATTATTTAAGACCTCTGATAATAGCCTCTCTGATTATGCAAGGGCTAGAACCATAGTAGGGCTTGAATACTCGCAATTTCAATCCCTACTATAGCAATTTCCTTATTTGACACCTTTCTGCAGATCTAAATACTGGGGCTGGAGGAAGCAGCCAGCAATAGTTCCAGACTTGGAATGCCTTAGAGTCTGCAAACCTACTAACTTGCATGTTTTAAGGATTTTCACCAGCTCTTCTCTAATCTTTTCCCATAATGAGAAAGGATGGAAATTTACTCATGACAATGGCAGAAGTAGAAGTTCTTCCATGGTTGGCAAAAAGTGGTTGGAGAGAAAGTAAACTTGCAAATGCTCAATAGATTTTCACATGAGAAAATCTACACATGCATATTTGCTCATGCTAAAATACACTTCACAAAAAGTTTCTAGGAGTACGATTTCCTGGTCTACTTCTGTAAGTTCTTATCAATTCATGAAAGCCACTAATTCAAAGACATACACCATGGGTGCACTTTTGTGACTTTCTTTAAGAAATGGGTCCCTGATTAGGTCTGGTGTTAACAAACACATTTTGTTTTTATTAAACTTCTATTTCCCTCTGTATCTATCGGCTGGCTTTACTGTGAGTGCTCGCATTCTGCTCATCCACAAGCAGCAAATTGGCACGCAAAGTAGTTTTGTTCAGTGCAGAGAACTACTGTGGCAATCAGTGGCGTGACAAAATAGGAGAAGGCCTCTCTGCAAAGAACATGGAGGGCCCCACCACTCCAGACTCACTCATGAAGTTGCTGGGCTGAGGGGGCCCCCTGGAGGGAGGCTGTGGGGCCTTAGTTATGGCACTGGTGTCAATGTGTGCTTTTTGAGACCAAAAACGTTATTTTCTGTTTGTCAGTGTTTGTTACAATGGTGAGGGCCTGGCAGCTCTCACAACAATAAAGTGTTACAAAAGTGATTTCAAAACAAAACACATATTGATGAAACCAAAAGACTCACAAAGCATGTCGGATCGGTTGGCTTTCCCAGTGCTTGTTTATTTTCATGCTTACCATAATCTTATTGAAAATGGCGACACTGATTTTCCATTAGGAATATTATTTGGAAATACTAGCATGCATCAATGCATTTTACTAAATGACGCTGCAAAGAAATAGCACCTAAAATTTCATATTAGCTAAACTTTTTTTTCGCTACTTGCATTTTTTTCTGAACATTTTATTTTGAAAGCAAATAATCATCACTCTTGCTTACAAGCTTCTGGAAACATTTGCATCTAATCAGAGACCATACTGGGAGCAGTTTTCTTAGCTTTATATTGTTAAACTTTAAAAACGTGTGTACACTTTTTAAAAATCTTTTTTAACTGGAACCAGTAGTGCAGTGTGACTTTAAAACGTTTATTTACAGCGTTCACAGTAATAATGATGGCTTTTCATTAATGAACTATAAATATAAATATAGTTTGAACAGCATTAACTTATGGAAGCACATATTACCTCAACTGCAGACAGTTCCCTTCTCTGTAAACTGGCAGCCTAAGGGTTTGTGCTGCAGGGAGCTGGGCCTACTTGTCCCATGGACAAAATATACATGAACACTTGTTGTCCTTGACCCCAAAACAATATGTCCCGGGCTTCGCGAGATAGGGATTCTACATCCCTAACTGATGTACCTATCTCAAATAAAAGGACCCCCACTTACATGGTTCTACTCAAGAAAGGAGACAGTGAAAGACCAGCTCTACAGTTGTGTCAAGTGACGTTTATAAACTCAGCTATTTTTAAAAATTCCACAAGTGATCACATGCACCTGGGAAACCCTAGCAACATCATACATTTTTTAAAAGGTCAAATTCTAAAGAATCCAGTGAGGACCACCCCACAATGATCATCTAATGTGTTTGTCACTATAATGTACGTTTACACTGCCAGTGTTTATCGTAAACAAAATAAGATTATCAGTTGAACATACTAATAACAATGAATGGCAATGCTCAATCCTTAATCTAGGCAACACAGGCAATGGTTAGTCACCATTTTGATCACGTTGATGCAGTGATGTCATTTGTTTAATGTCATCCATGTTACACAGCTGTATCAATGCATCTGATTTGTTAAACATGCCAGGCACATGCAAGCTTTTCCATCATACATAATATTAATTCTAATTAATTCAGGAATCTTATTGTGGCCTACATATTGCCTCTAGGGCACTTCAGACTGCAAAGAGGTAGCAGAACTGTTCCGTTGTAAGGATGATAGCCCATGTTTATACCCTGTCATGACAAAAGAGTGGTTGATAGTGCAGTAGGACGCAGAAAGAACAAGAGTCTTATGGCAGCACTTTTTGGCTCAATCTATTGACAGGATAAGTCCCTCCCTTATGTCTGCTATTGCGGTTTCAGAATCACTCCTAGATTTAAACCCAGACTGGTAGTTATGGAGGGGGTGATTTAGTTCAATCCACTGCTTAAGCTGCCTTGTCACCCCCTTTTCATAGATCTTGCTGGATAAACTAAAGTTGGACCTGCACTTGGCTAATAGTTGAGTCTGCATTTGAAGTGTGATTTAAATGGTTTGGTAAGGTTCCGGACCGAAGAAGGGCATTTAACATGTGGCAAGTGAGGATTGATCCATGTATTAGTGTAACATTTATTTTAGTAGTTCAGCTAAACATTTTGTCAATCTCTAAATAAGGTTGCAAATGTGGAAAGAAAATAAGTTATCTGTAATTGTAGTCGTCCAGTATTGGTATTGTGTATAGATCAACATCCTTGAATTATTCCCCGTCGCCAAAGTGGGAGTCCCACAGTAGCACAGAAAACAGTAGAGAAAAACCTACATAGAAGTTAATGTTAAATGACATTCACTTTAATAGCTTATTAACCTCATTTAAAAAGGTCCAAAGCCCAGGCAATCAGGCAACAACACCCTTTAGAACCCTCACCAAGGAAGGTCCAGTCTTAGATTTTACAGCACAAGTGTGTTAAAATAGAAATGAAAATAAGGGGAGCCTCTATGGGGAGGAGGGTGGGTCGCATGTGAATCTATGAAAGATACCAATAAACCTTATTTTTATTTTAGGACTGGAAACAAAAGAACAACGCATTTCGACCGTGAGGTCTTTTTCGAGTTTATATATATATATATATATATATATATAAATATATATAAATATATATATATATATAGAAAATGTCACTTACCCAGTGTACATCTGTTCGTGGCATTAGTCGCTGCAGATTCACATGCTGTGCACATCCCGCCATCTGGTGTTGGGCTCGGAGTGTTACAAGTTGTTTTTCTTCGAAGAAGTCTTTTCGAGTCACGAGACCGAGGGACTCCTCCCATTTCGACTCCTTTGCGCATGGGCGTCGACTCCATCTTAGATTGTTTTCCCCGCAGAGGGTGAGGTAGGAGTTGTGTATGCTAGTAATAGTGCCCATGCAATGGAGTGAATGCGTATGTACATAATGAAGTTTCAAGTAATATATTTACAAAAGAACAAATGTTTAAGATCTACTTCTAAACGGCTACAGGCTCCCGGGGAGGCGGGTGGGCGCATGTGAATCTGCAGCGACTAATGCCACGAACAGATGTACACTGGGTAAGTGACATTTTCCGTTCAATGGCATGTGTAGCTGCAGATACACATGCTGTGCATAGACTAGTAAGCAGTTATCTCCCCAAAAGCGGTGGTTCAGCCTGTAGGAGTTGAAGTAGTTTGAAATAATGTTCTTAGTACAGCTTGACCTACTGTTGCTTGTTGTGCAGTTAACACATCTACACAGTAGTGCTTGGTAAATGTATGAGGCGTAGACCATGTTGCTGCCTTACATATTTCGTTCATTGGAATATTTCCTAGAAAGGCCATGGTAGCACCCTTCTTTCTGGTTGAGTGTGCCTTTGGTGTAATAGGCAGTTCTCTTTTAGCTTTAAGATAGCAGGTTTGAATGCACTTAACTATCCATCTAGCAATGCCTTGTTTTGAAATTGGATTTCCTGTATGAGGTTTTTGAAAGGCGATAAATAGTTGTTTTGTCTTTCAAATTAGTTTTGTTCTGTCAATGTAGTACATTAGTGCTCTTTTGATGTCTAATGTATGTAGTGCTCTTTCAGCTACAGAATCTGGCTGTGGGAAGAACACTGGTAATCTACCATTTGATTCAAGTGGAACGGTGAGATTACTTTTGGTAAAAATTTAGGATTGGTCCGTAGAACAATTTTATTCTTGTGTATTTGAATAAATGGTTCTTGAATGGTAAATGCTTCAATTTCACTCACTCTTTTTAGAGATGTGATGGCAATTAAAAATGCTACTTTCCACGTTAAGTATTGCATTTCACAAGAGTGCATGGGCTCAAAAGGTGGACCCATGAGTCGTGTTAAGACAATGTTGAGGTTCCATGAAGGAACTGGTGGTGTTCTTGGTGGTATAATTCTCTTTAGGCCTTCCATAAATGCTTTTATGACTGGTATCCTAAACAATGAAGTTGAGTGCGTAATTTGCAGGTAAGCTGAAATTGCCGTAAGATGTATTTTAATGGAAGAAAAAGCTAGTTTCGATTTTTACAAATGTAGTAAGTATCCTACTATCACTTTTGCAGATGCGTGTAAAGGTTGAATTTGATTATTATGGCAGTAATAAACAAATCTTTTCCACTTATTTGCATAGCAGTGTCTAGTGGTAGGTTTTCTAGCTTGTTTTATGACCTCCATACATTCCTGTGTGAGGTCTAAGTGCCCGAATTCTAGGATTTCAGGAGCCAAATTGCTAGATTCAGCGATGCTGGATTTGGATGTCTGATCTGTTGTTTGTGTTGTGTTAACAGATCTGGTCTGTTTGGCAGTTTGACATGAGGTACTACTGATAGGTCTAGTAGTGTTGTGTACCAAGGTTGCCTTGCCCATGTTGGTGCTATTAGTATGAGTTTGAGTTTGTTTTGACCCAACTTGTTTACTAGATATGGAAGAAGTGGGAGAGGGGGAAAAGCGTACGCAAATATCCCTGGCCAGTTCATCCATAGTGCGTTGCCCTGAGACTGATGTTGTGGGTACCTGGATGCGCAGTTTTGGCATTTTGAGTTTTCTTTTGTTGCAAATAGATCTATTTGTGGCGTTCCCCACATTCTGAAGTAAGTGTTCAGTATTTGGGGGTGAATTTCCCATTCGTGGATCTGTTGGTGATCTCGAGAGAGATTGTCTGCTAACTGGTTCTGAATCCCTGGAATAAATTGTGCTATTAGGCGAATGTGGTTGTGAATCGCCCAATGCCATATTTTTTGTGTTAGGAGACACAACTGTGTCGAGTGTGTTCCTCCCTGTTTGTTTAGGTAATACATTGTTGTCATGTTGTCTGTTTTGACAAGAGTGTATTTGTGGGTTATTATGGGTTGAAATGCTTTGAGCGCTAGAAACACAGCTAACAGTTCTAAGTGGTTTATATGAAACTGTCTTTGCTGAATGTCCCATTGTCCTTGGATGCTGTGCTGATTGAGGTGTGCTCCCCATCCTGTCATGGATGCATCTGTCGTTATTACGTATTGTGGCACTGGGTCTTGTAAAGGCCGCCCTTGGTTTAAATTTATACTGTTCCACCATTGAAGCGAGATGTATGTTTGGCGGTCTATCAACACCAGATCCAGAAGTTGACCCTGTGCCTGTGACCACTGTGATGCTAGGCTCTGTTGTAAGGGCCGCATGTGCAACCTTGCGTTTGGGACAATGGCTATGCATGAGGACATCATGCCTAGGAGTTTCATTACTAATTTGACCTGTATCTTTTGGTTTGGATACATGGCTTGTATTACATTGTGGAATGTTTGGACTCTTTGTGGACTTGGAGTGGCAATTCCTTTTACTGTGTTGATTGTTGCTTCTAGGTATTGCTGTGTTTGACACAGCAGAAGGTGTGACTTTGAGTAATTGATTGAGAAACCTAGTTTGTGTAGGGTTTCTATGACATAATTTGTGTGTTGTGAACACTGTATTTGCGTGTTGGTTTTGATTAACCAATCGTCTAGGTACGGGAACACATGTATTTGCTGCCTTCTGATATGTGCAGCTACTACTGCTAGACATTTTGTAAAAACTCTTGGCGCAGTCGTTATTCCGAATGGCAACACTTTGAATTGGTAACGTATCCCTTGGAATACAAACCTTAGATACTTTCTGTGTGAAAGATGTATTGGTATATGGAAATATGCATCCTTTAGATCCAGTGTTGTCATGTAGTCTTGTTGTTTGAGCAGTGGGATTACTTCTTTAATGTAACCATGTGAAAGTGGTCTGAATTGATGTATGTTTTTAATATTCTGAGATCTAGTATAGGTCTTAGAGTTTTGTCTTTTTTGGGTATCAGAAAGTACAGTGAGTAAACTCCTGTGTTTAGTTCTTGTTTTGGTACTAATTCTATTGCCTCTTTTTGGAGCAAGGCTTGAACTTCTAATCCTAGAAGATTTATATGTTGTTTTGACATACTGTGTGTTTTCGGTGGAACTGTTGGGAGGGAATTCGAGGAATTCTATGCAATAACCATGCTGGATAATTGCTAGTACCCAAGTATCTGTTGTTATCTCCTCCCAATGTTTGTAAAATTGGCTTAGTCTTCCCCCCACAGGTGTTATGTGATGGGGATGTGTGACTTGTAAGTCACTGCTTATTTTGAGGACTTTTGGGGCTTTGGAATTTTCCTCTATTTTTTTGGAATTGTCCCCCTCTATATTGTCCCCGAAAACTTCCCTGCTGATATTGGCTTTGGTAAGTGGGCCTTGTTTGTGATGTTGTGGTTTCTGTAGGTTGTCCTCGAAACCCTCCCCTAAAAGGTGTTTTGCGAAATGTGCCTCTGCTTTGCGGGGAGTAGAGTGCGCCCATGGCTTTTGCTGTATCAGTGTCTTTCTTGAGTTTATCAATAGCAGTGTCGACTTCCGGCCCAAACAACTGCTGTTCATTAAATGGCATATTTAGCACGGCTTGTTGAATTTCCGGCTTGAAACCTGACGTGCGCAGCCATGCGTGCCTTCTTATTGTTATTGCAGTATTTACTGTCCTTGCAGCTGTATCTGATGCATCCAGTGAAGACCGTATCTGATTATTAGAGATACTTTGTCCTTCTTCCACAACTTGTTGTGCTCTTTTTTGGAACTCCTTGGGTAAGTGTTCTATCAAATGTTGCATCTCATCCCAGTGAGCTCTATCATATCTTGCCAAAAGTGCTTGTGAATTGGCAATGCGCCATTGGTTTGCTGCTTGTGCTGCAACCCTTTTGCCCGCAGCATCAAATTTGCGACTCTCTTTGTCTGGAGGTGGTGAGTCCCCTGAGGTATGAGAGTTCGCTCTCTTACGAGCTGCCCCGACAACTACTGAGTCCGGTGTTAACTGGGTTGTAATATAAACTGGATCTGTTGGCGGTGGGTTGTACTTTTTCTCCACCCTTGGAGTTATGGCTCGGCCTTTAACAGGATCCTGAAAGATTTGTTTTGAATGTTTTAGCATTCCTGGGAGCATAGGTAGTCTTTGGTATTGGCTATGAGTGGAGGATAGCGTGTTAAACAAAAAGTCATCCTCAATTGGTTCGGAATGCAAGGTGACGTTATGGAAAGCAGCTGCCCCGTGCGATCACCTGTGTGTAAGATGTACTGTCCTCAGGAGGGGACGGCCTGGCAGGGTACGAGTCTGGGCTATTGTCCGATACTGGAGCATCGTAAAGGTCCCATGCATCGGGATCATCTTGACTCATGGCAGTATGAGTCGGGGAGTGCATCAGTGGAGGAGTTGCTACTGGTGATGTGTGCACTGATGGTGGTGGAGACGGTGGTGGAGTTGTTTTCTTTGCCACCTTTGCCTGTGGCTCCTTGTCCTCTTTTTGAAAGGCAAGTTTTCTTTTTATTTTAATTGGGGGAAGAGTGGTTATCTTCCCTGTGTCTTGATGAATGTGGAGCCTCCTTTGAGTATAGTCTGGCTCTACAGCTTGAAGTTCCTCTCCAAATCTATGTTTTTGCATTTGGGAGGACAATCCCTGTTCCTCTGTAAAGGAACCTGTTTTCGGCTCCGAGGCTGGATGTTTCGGAACCGAAACTTTTTCGGACGTCTTTTTAGGCTCCGAAGAAACCTTTGTAATTTTCGGCGTGGTGGTTTCTCGGTGCCGAATTTGTTCGGTGCCGCTGTCCCGGAGCCGAAATTTCTCTGACCCGATGTCTCGGGTCCGAGATTGCTGTGTGGCGATATCTCGACCGGAGTCGGATGACTTCGACACCAGCGTGCCCTTTTTCGGTGCCTTGGCTCGGTCACCTATTTTTTGGGTTAAGCCATGGCCTGTTGGCGGTGGCGTCCCCTGGGCTTTTGTTGACTTCTCGTGAGTCTTATGTTTCGACGTCTTACTCACGGTTTTCGGTATTTCTTCGGCCTCGAGCTCTTCTGAGTCCGACTCTTGGATAGAGAAAGCTTCCTGTTCCTCCTCGAACAGGTCTTGTCCTGTCGGCGTCGACGCCATCTGCAGTCTTCTGGCTCTTCGGTCTCTTAACGTCTTTCTGGACCGAAACGCTCGACAGGCCTCACAAGTATCTTCCTTGTGCTCTGGGGACAAGCACAAGTTACAGACCAGATGCTGATCCATATACGGATACTTGTTATGGCATTTTGGACAGAAGCGGAATGGGGTCCGTTCCATCAGCCTTGAAGTCACACGTGGCCGGGCCGACCAGGCCCCGACGGGGGAATCGAAAAAACCCCAAAGGGCCACCGGAGCTCTTCAAAATTCGGTGTCGATCTGTTGTAACTAACCCGATACCGAACGCAAACAATACCGACGGTTTTTCTGAGATTCTAACTAACTTTCCGACCCGAAACACGGAGCGAAAAGGAACACGTCCGAACCCGATGGCGGAAAAAAAACATTCTAAGATGGAGTCGACGCCCATGCGCAATGGAGTCGAAATGGGAGGAGTCCCTCGGTCTCGTGACTCGAAAAGACTTCTTCGAAGAAAAACAACTTGTAACACTCCGAGCCCAACACCAGATGGCGGGATGTGCACAGCATGTGTATCTGCAGCTACACATGCCATCGAACATATATATATATATATATAAAAAGATGGCTCACCTTATTGAAACAGATGGCACCACACTACCTTTCCCACTGTCGCATCATTCTTGTCTGCCGAATCCAGAAAATAGTGCTGAGTGAAGGTGTGTCTATTCGACCAAGTAGCTGCATGGCATATTTTTTCAATAAGTACACCAGGGCTGTGGAGGTAGAGACAGCTCTAGTCGAATGAGCTTTAACTTTGCTTGTCAATGGCTTCCCAGCTTGGTTATGACAGAACTGTATAGTTGCTGCAACCCAACGTGCTATAGTCTGTTTGGGAAACTGGTAATCCCTTTCGTAAACTTTCATAGGCCACTTTGTGTATCTGATGAGTTCTGTGTCGATAAAATGTTATACATCTTCTGACATCTAATGTACGAAAGATTGTTCCGCTACAGTTTGTCGATTGGCAAAAAAATGGTGGTAACACAATGGGTTAATTCAGATGGAAACCTGAAGTGACTAGGTATAAAGTTAGGGTTGGTCTGAAGCACCATGCTGCCCTGTTTAAATTGAAGGGAAGGCTCTTTTATTGTGAAGGTTTGAAAGCTGCTGACTCCTAGCTGAGGCGAACGCCACAAGGGTTGCGGTGTTCCAAGTGAGATGTTTTAGGTCTGAGTTGTGAAGAGGCTCAAACGGGCCCTCATTATTTGTGTAATTACCACACTGAAGTGCCAAAAAGGAGAAGGCCTTTGAAAAATTGTTTTATTTTATGGCTAGACCATAATGATGGTCACTCACTTGTTCTTCGGAAACAAGAGATTGTCGCTAGATGCACTCTGATGGAAGAGTGGGACAAGCCAGATTTAGCCAATTGAAGCATATATGGGAGAAGGTGTTCCAATGGAGACAAAAGAGTGTGAACGCTATGTTCAAGACACCAAAGTAGAAGTGTTTCCATTTCAGTTTGCATGTCTTGCAAGTGTGGTAGTAGCCCTGGCCTTCACTAAGATCTCTCTGCAATCTGAAGGAATATCTAGTGTGGCAAATTCATGGAACTCATGCAAAGATGTTGTCTTGAGTGTGTTGGTCTATCTCCCACTAGTGACAGGTAGTGTCTTGTCCTGCTCCATTTGTCTGCGAGAACACTGGCAGCTCTGGGAATATGTTCTACTTTGAGAGTAATTTGGTGTTGAATGGCCCACTTCAGAAATTCTTGCACTTGTAGTGGAAGCTCTGGGGAGCATGTGCCCCTTTGCTTTTTTATACTTGCTCATAGTATTGTCCGTTCATATCAGCACTGACGAGTTCGCAATTCTGAGAAGGAAAAAGACCAAGGTGAAAGCTATTGCTCTGACCTACACGAAAGGGTGTGACCACCTTAGGCAGAAAAGAACCCCTAGTACGAAGCACCACCTCGTCAGGGACAATAGAGATGAAAGGTGGCTTTGAAGAAAGAGCCTGCAGCTCACTCACTCTGCCGGCAGAGGTGTTAGTTACGAGGAAGACTGTTTTCAAAGTAAGCAGGCGAAGTGGACAATTGTGAAGTGGCCCAAAAGGAGCACACATTAAATAGGTAAGAACTAAGTTCAAATACAACTGGGGCAGTATGAATGGAGCCGAAGCAAAGCAATGGGTAAGACCCTTAAGAAATCTTCTAACAATGGTAGATTTAAATAAAGAGGGTTGATCAGGCAATCTCAGGAAAGCTGAAATGGCAGACAAATAACTCTAGAGGGTGCTCAGAGCAGAGCCCTGCTGGGCCAGAGAAAGGACAAAAAAAAGAACCTCAGAAAGATGTGCTGAGAAGGTGTCAACAGACTTGTCTGTACACCATGACATACATTTATTGAACCTACAGGAGTATACCGTTTTTGGTGGAGGGACACTTGGCTGGCAAGATAACATTGCAGACTTCGCGCAGAAGGTAAAAAGTTGTCAATGCTGCTTCTCAATCTCCACGCAAGAAGGCTGGATAGGTTCGGGTGGAGAACCGCCCCCTGCTGCGGCAACAGAAGATACTCCCAAAGGGGCAGTGTGAACAGAGAATCAATGGCCATGCTCAGGACCTCGGGATACCATTCTCTTCTTGCCCAGTCCGGAGCCACAAGAATGACTTGGGTCCAGTCATTCGTTATCTTTTTGAGAACTCTGGGCAGAAGTAATGTAGGCGGTAAGGAGGCACAAAAAGTGCTGCAGAGGGAGTGCCGCCTTGGGAAATCAATGCGCAAAACAGCTGACATTGCGTGATCTCTGCGGAGGCAAACAGATCTAACCAAAGCTCTCCCCACTGCAGAAAGAGGCTTGCGCTACCTCCGGATGCAGATGCCATTCGTGATCGACGAGGCATCGGTGGCTGAGTTTGTCCGTTCTGACGTTCAGAGAGCCTGCCAGATGTTGAACCAGCAGGGATATGTCCTGATGTTCCAGCTACGTCCAGAGGCGAACAGCCTCCTGACAAAGGGTCCAGTACCCCACCCTACCATGTTTGTTGCAGTACCATATGGAAGTAATGTTGTCTGTGAACACCACCTCTTTCACTTTGAGAGAGGAAAGGAATTCTTTTAACACTAGTCTGATCGCCCTGGGCTCGTACTCCGCCGGAGACCAGATGCCTCTAATCTCTGCCTCGCCCATGTGGCCATCCCATCCCAAGAGTGACGCATCTGTCACTAAAGTCGCATCTGTCACTAAAGTCTCATCTGTTTGGGGAAGGGAGAGGGATCTGCCTTTGACCCAATCATGGTTTGAAAGCCACCACTGCAGATCATACGCAGTCCCCTCTGAGATCTAGACCATGTTGGTGAGATTCCCTGTATGCTGTGCTCACTGGAACTTCAGGTCCCAGGGCAGAGCCTACATTTGCCATCTGGTATGAGTCACTAGCAGGATGCAGAAGGCCATGAGGCCCAGCAGCCCCAGAGCCATTCTCAGCAAAATCAAGGATTGAGGATGAAACATCTGTATCAAAGTGTGAATATCCTGGACTCAAGGATAGGCCTGAAACTGCACTGTGTCCAGAACAGCTCTGATGAAAGTGAGCATCTGAGAGGGAGTCAGTTGTGACTTCAGCATGTTTATAGTGAACCCAAGCGAAAGCAGGAGGTTCGCCTTAGTCTGAAGATAGGAGACGACAGCATGGGGCGAACTCACCTTCAACAGCCAGTTGTTGAGGTAGGGGAAGACTGAAACCCCTAACCTGTACAGATGAGCTGCGACCACCGCCATCACTTTAGTGAGAACCCAAGAGGCGGTGGTAAGGCCAAGGAGCAATGTGAATTGAAAATGCTTGTGCCCTACCACGAACCGCAAGTAACCTCTGTGGGCAGCAGGCAGGCAGGATGGGAATATGGAAGCAAGCTTACTGTAAGATCATCACTACCATCCAGTCTCCAGAGCAGATACGACCCAACCAGAGTGAGCATTTTGAACTTCTCCTTCCTGAGGAAGAGACTGAGCGACCGGAGGTTGAGGATATGGCGGAGGCCCTTGTTCTTTTTGGGCACCAGAAAGTAGTGGGACTAACAACCATGACCTACTTCTGTCATAGGGACCCTCGCTATGGCTCGCTTGGCCAAGACAGCTATAACCTCCTCATGAAGAAGTGCCAGGTGATCCACCGTCATCCTACCGTAGGAAGGTGGCATGGCAGGAAGAGCAGTATCGCAGGGAAGGGAGTAGCCACTTTGGACTATTTGCAAAACCCACCTGTCTGACGTGATGGCGAATCCTGCTACTGACTGGTCCCAGGTGGGGAAGCAAAGGGGGGTGGTGGACTGGCTAGACCGAAGGGTCACAGCACGATGTGAACACTGTATCCCACGTCCCCAGCCACTCAGAGGCTGAGCAGCATACGCGGCGGCTGGCAGAAAACGGACATGGTTGGGCACCCCTTCTATAGCCACGAAAGGGGTGAAAAACAGACTGAAGGGGGCGAGTGGCAGCAGCAAGGCCAAGGGATGAGGCCATAGTCCAGGATTCCGTAAAGTGCTCAAGCACCAAGCCTGCTTTGTCTCCGAAGATACGGGTGCCATCAAAGGGCATGTCCATCAGAGCAGATTGCATATCCCCTGAAAAGCCAGGTGTCCGTAACCAGACGTGGCACCTCAAAGCCACCATAGAAGTAACCAATCTGCCCAGAGAGTCGGTCGTATCCAGCCCAAATGGCATGCAGTGTTCGAAGATCGCAGTGCCAAGCTGGAGGAAGAGAACAATTTAATCTCAAGATGGTCCAGCTTCTTTGAAGGGAATGCGTCATGGGACGTTGAGGCATGGATAACCAAGCTCTCAGGGCTGGGGTATTGGGTCACAAAAGCAGGGTTGTTAGGCGCTGGCCTATGGTGGTGGGCTTTTGTCCTATTAACAGGAGCCCCTAGGCTGGGTTTGGACCAGGTCCCCAGCAGGACATTTGTGAGGTTTTATTGAAGGGCAAAAGGGGTTCTGATGTGGAAGCCCCAAGCTGACGCACCTCAGTCAGGAGGTTGCTCCTGAGAGCCACCGAAAGCAGCTCAAGGTCAAAGACCTTGGCTGCTCTCCTTACCACCATGGAGTAAGAAGCCCCATCCTCTGTAGTCACAGTGGGGAGAGAAAGCATACCAGCTTCAGGGGAGGTACCCAGACCGCTGGCTTTGCCCATTTCCTGAGCCCAATCAATAGGGTCCTCAAGCTGGAATTCTAAAGGGTCCAACGACCCCCTTCATACCCTCACCAAAGTTGCACCCATAGGAATGAGGGTCAATATCCGATCTAGTGACCAGAATGCCCGCTGAAGTCGGAATCGGCATTGAGCGACACCACTCCGGCTCCATGTGAGTCTGCGATGAGTATGCGATTGACGTTGCCCGCAGGTCCAGGCAACATTGGGAGCATTGACGCTGGAACCGTCGTCGAGGAAAGTCGCAAGGGTACAACCGACGCAGTCAGGATCCGGAAGCGGATCCTTGGGTGCCCCTTGGAGCAGAGGCCGAATCTGCTAGCGCAGAACCCAAAGAGGCTCCTTCTGAGCCTGCAGAGCCCAAAGGCACCCTGGCAGGGCCGGAATGCCCAGAGATGAGGCACATGGCCTCGTAAAATTCTTGTAACTGGCAGGGGTGGCTCCAGCTCGCGTAAACTTGGAGAGGCACAGAGTCGATTCAGACACTGGCTTTAAAGGTGGAGGCCTGGAGCGAGGACGCTCCTTATCCTCTGTTGCTTGTCTGGGTGACGTCAAAGAACGCTTGTGCTTCTTCGCCGACTTCTTACCTGAACAACCGGATGATTTGGAGTGGGACAAAGAGGAGCGGTGATGGCTCTGTGAGCGGTCTCAGGACCTTCCTCTTGACCGAGACTGGGAGCAATGTGGAGCCGGCCTCCAGGCCATCAGCAGCTTTAGGAATCACTCCCTCAAAGCCTTTGGGTTCATGGCTCGGCAGTCAGAGCACTACTTCGGGTCGTGGCTGCGCTCCAAGTGTGGGTAATGGAGTAACTGGTGCAGTCACAACATGCAATGAATGTGGAAACGGCATGGAGATGTGAGGAGAATGGACTGGTGAGGAGGGGGCCACAGGTACAGAGCACAGGAATCGTTTACTGTAGTATTGTTTATTTTAATATAGATTGGAAATTGCTGATGAGTGATAAAGGGATTTCCACAGACCATTCTTGCTCCTGGTGTCCATAACCTACATACTCCTCCTCATAATACCTCACTGGTGGTTCAGGAGTACGAGATTGATGTTCATAATACTCCTCCTCTTCATCATCTTGCACTTAACATGAAGTTCAATGGGGCTGTGGACTATGCCAAATAAGCCCTCATCCTCTGATTCATCATAGTCCATTAAATGTGCAGGCAGGCACCTTGCTCAGAGAGGTGCGAGCCGGCAAATTTACTGATATCTTTGATAAAGGAAAAAATTATGGTCTCATTGATGGTTTTGTTCTTTTTGCCGTCAATGGTTCTATTTCCTTAATGTGGCCCATTGTAGATGGTTCTTCTGCCATCAGTGTGGTCAACGTTGATGTCCTTGTCAACGGCGTCACTGCTGACGGTGTTGCTGCCGACGGTGTGCTTGTCGACGGTGTCTTTGCCGATGGAGCCGGTCCGGATGTTGACTGTGGTGTTGTCGTTGATGGGCTAGTTGCTGAACAAAACTATGTTTTCTTCACAGACATTATTTTTGATGCAATGATCATCGTCTATGCCATCGGAGACATGGAAAGGATCACTGGCAAAGACTCTGTGGTAAAAGTCGCTGCAGTAGCAGAAGAAATCACCATCAACTCTGTCGTCGATGGCAGCCCCATTGACAAGAAGCCTGATTTTGAAGTGGAAGGCAATTTAGGTGGCTTTGTCATAGACGGCAGAGATATGGACAATTTATTCAGGTGAGTTTGTCTGCCTGAAGAGTCAGACTGAGAACAAATTTTTTTCAGAGGAAGATCTTTTCTTAAATTTAGGCTCCTCAGATTTTTTGGAGTGGCCTGAATCATCATAATGGGTTTTCTTAAACATCTTTTTCGGTGTTTGGAGATCTACCCCTTTTTCTAGATTTAATGGACTGCGAGGATTGATCACTATACTCCTTAGATAAATGGTCATCTTTGGATTTTAGCTTCTGCAGCTAGATCAGAAGTCTGCCCTACCGATCTTCTAGAGTCTTTTGCGAAAATGTACGTAAATGTTTGCAGTCTCTAGTCTTGTGATCTGAATGCAAGTGGTAGATGCAGTTTTAATGCGGTCCTCTGAATGACCCCTCATTTTCCCACCTGTTCCACAAGGTCTAAATAATCCTTTTTTGGTGGATTCTGACATGTTTAGTCAGAACATTGCTGTAGATATGTGTAGAGTTGATATCCTGAAGTAAATCTTCCTGAAGGTTGAGAAAGGGTAGCAAACTGAGTAGAGCTCTGCGCAACCTGTGGTACAAATTTTGACAGACTGGAGCCTCTGTGGTGAAGGTTGTTAAGGGTGTCATTGGCCTGATCAGCTGGACTTTGAGTTTTATTAAATGACGGTAATGACTTTTAAAGTGAATTGAAAATGTCACTTACCCAGTGTACATCTGTTCATGGCATGTTGCGCTGCAGATTCACATGCTGTGCACTGTTCCTGCCATCTAGTGTTGGGCTCGGAGTGTTACAAGTTGTTTTTCTTCGAAGAAGTCTTTTCGAGTCACAGGACCGAGTGACTCCTCCCTTTCGGCTCCATTGCGCATGGGCGTCGATTCCATCTTAGATTGTTTTCCCCGCAGAGGGTGAGGTAGGAGTTGTTAAAGTAAGGATACTAGAGGTGCCCATGCAATGGAGTAGATGGGTATGTACATAGTATGTAGTAAAGTCAAAATTATTTACATATTTACAATTTTTATGCAACTAAAATGGCTACAGGGGAGGTGGGAGGGCGCATGTAAATCTGCAGCGCAACATGCCACGAACAGATGTACACTGGGTAAGTGACATTTTCCGTTCAATGGCATGTGTAGCTGCAGATACACATGCTGTGCATAGACTACAAAGCAGTGATCTCCCCAAAAGCGGTGGTTAGCCTGTAGGAGTTGAAGTTGTCTGAAATAATGTTCTTAGTACAGCCTGTCCTACTGTGGCTTGTTGTGTTGCCAACACATCTACACAGTAATGCTTGGTAAATGTATGGGGCGTAGACCAGGTGGCTGCTTTACAAATTTCTGTCATTGGTATATTACCAAGAAAAGCCATTGCGGCACCTTTCTTTCTAGTGGAGTGTGCCCTTGGAGCAATGGGTAATTCTCTTTTAGCTTTAAGGTAGCAAGTCTGAATGCATTTAACTATCCATCTGGCGATGCCTTGTTTGGATATAGGGTTACCTGCATGTGGTTTTTGGAAAGCTACAATTGTTTTGTTTTACAAAATTGTTTGTTCTGTCAATGTAATACATTAGTGCTCTTTTTATGTCTAATGTATGCAATGCCCTTTCTGCTACTGAGTCTGGTTGTGGAAAAAAGACTGGGAGTTCCACCGTTTGGTTTAGATGAAACGGTGACATGACTTTTGGTAAGAATTGTGGATTTGTCCTGAGAACCACTTTATGTTTATGTATTTGTATAAATGGTTCTTGAATCGTAAACGCCTGTATTTCGCTAACTCTTCGAAGTGAAGTGATAGCTATTAGAAAAGCTACTTTCCAAGTCAAAAATTGTATTTGACAAGAATGCATGGGTTCAAATGGTGGGCCCATGAGTCGTGTTAATACAATATTAAGATTCCACGAAGGTACTGGTGGTGTCCTTGGGGGTATGATTCATTTCAGTCCTTCCATAAAGGCTTTAGAAACTGGGATTCTAAAAAGTGATTTTGAATGTTTAATCTGAAGATAAGCAGATATTGCAGTGAGATGTATTTTAATGGAAGAGAAGGCTAGATTGGACTTTTGTAAGTGTAGTAAATAACAATGTTTTGTGTGGAGGCGTTTAATGGCATAATTTGATTAGCCTGGCAATAGCAGACAAACCTTTTCCATTTGTCAGCGTAACAATGTTTTGTTGTGGGTTTTCTTGCTTGCTTAATAACCTCCATACACTCTTTGGCAAGGTTTAGGTATCCAAATTCTAAGACTTCAGGAGCCAGATTGCTAGGTTGAGCGATGCTGGATTCGGGTGTCTGATCTGTTGGTTGTGTTGAGTTAACAGATCTGGTCTGTTTGGTAGTTTGATGTGGGGTACCACAGATAGGTCCAACAGTGTTGTGTACCAGGGTTGGCATGCCCAAGTTGGTGCTATAAGTATTAATTTGAGTTTGTTTTGACTCAGTTTGTTGACCAGATAAGGAATGAGCAGGAGAAAAGCGTAAGCAAATATCCCTGACCAGCTGATCCATAGAGCATTGCCCTTGGACTGAGGGTGTGGGTATCTGGACGCAAAGTTTTGGCATTTTGCGTTTTCTTTTGTTGCAAACAGATCTATGTTTGGTGTCAACCAGTGGTGGAAATGATGATGTAGAATCTGGGGATGTATTTCCCACTCGTGAGTTTGTTGGTGATCTCGACTGAGATTGTCGGCTAACTGATTGTGAATACCTGGTATATATTGTGCTATTAGGCGAATGTTGTTGTGAATTGCCCAATGCCAAATTTTTTGTGCTAAGAGACAAAGCTGTGACGAGTGTTCCCCCCCGTTTGTTTAGATAGTACATTGTCATATCGTCTGTTTTGACAATAATGTGTTTGTGGGCTAGAAGGGTTTGAAAGGCCTTTATTGCTAGAAAGACTGCTAACAGTTCTAAGTGATTTATGTGGAGTTGTTTTTGCTGATTGTCCCACTGACCTTGTATGATGTGATTGTTGAGGTGTGCTCCCCATCCAATCATGGATGCATTTGTTGTGAGAATGGCGTGAGGCACTGGGTCTTGGAAAGGCCGCCCTCTGTTTAAAGTTACCTGGTTCCACCATTGAAGTGAAGAGTGTGTTTGCCGGTCTGTCAACACCAGATCTTGGAGTTGACGCTGTGCTTGCGTCCATTGTTTTGCTAGGCACTGTTGTAAGGGCCGCATGTGTAGCCTTGCGTTTGGGACAATAACTATGCATGAGGACATCATGCCTAATAGTTTCATCACAAACCTGACTGTGTATTGTTGGTTTGGTTGCATGCTTGATTTTATATTTTGAAACAACTGCACCCTTTGTGGACTTGGAGTGGCAGTTGCTTTTTGTGTGTTGCTCCCAAATATTGTTGTATTTGGGATGGCTGTAAACGAGATTTTTGGTAATTGACAGAAAACCCTAGTTTGTGTAGAGTATCTATTACGTATTGCGTGTGAACGTGACATTGTTGCTGCCGCTCCTGCCTGCCTTTGCCGCCTCCTGCCTGCAGATTCCTTCGCTCGCTCGCTGCTCCTGGGATTTCCCGCCGCTGCCTCCCTGCGGCCCCGCCCCCCTGTGATTCCATTCGCCGGACCGCTCCCGCCACCCAGCTGCTCCTCCCTCCCGGCTCCTTACTTAAGGGGACCGTAGGGGACCACAGAGTGTGACCGCTCAGCCCTCCACAGGGCTTGGTCGCCCCACTCACTGCTGCCGCTCCTGCCTGCCTTTGCCGCCTCCTGCCTGCAGATTCCTTCGCTCGCTCGCTGCTCCTGGGATTTCCCGCCGCTGCCTCCCTGCGGCCCCGCCCCCCTGTGATTCCATTCGCCGGACCGTTCCCGCCACCCAGCTGCTCCTCCCTCCCGGCTCCTTACTTAAGGGGACCGTAGGGGACCACAGAGTGTGACCGCTCAGCCCTCCACAGGGCTTGGTCGCCCCACTCACTGCTGCCGCTCCTGCCTGCCTTTGCCGCCTCCTGCCTGCAGATTCCTTCGCTCGCTCGCTGCTCCTGGGATTTCCCGCCGCTGCCTCCCTGCGGCCCCGCCCCCCTGTGATTCCATTCGCCGGACCGCTCCCGCCACCCAGCTGCTCCTCCCTCCCGGCTCCTTACTTATGACGCCCCCAGAGCGACCGCGCAGCGGACGCGCGCAGCGGGAGCTCCGACTGAGCGCCGAAGGTGCGCCAAAGGTAAGCCCGTCTGCGCCCGTCAGCGCCTGGACCGCGCCCAGCGCCAGACCCCCTGGTCCTCGCCCTCGCCAGCACACCCTGCACAGCTACGATGCCAGAACCCTCCACGCACTCAACGCCGGCCGAAACACCGCCTGCTACCGAGCCACCCCGAGACGCACCCACGGACCCTTCACCTGCCTGACCTGCCGCTTCACCAGCCTACGACCCAACACTGCACCTACTAAACCGAGCCCCAGCAACAAACACCTGAGGTGCATCCTGCTCAACACCCGCTCCGTTCACAGGCATGCCGTCGAACTCTGGAACCTCCTCGACTCGACAGCACCAGACATCGCCTTCCTGACAGAAACCTGGATGAACGCCTCCTCAGCACCCGACGTCGCCATCGCCGTCCCAGAAGGCTACAAAATCACCAGGAGGGACCGCGTCAACCAGACAGGAGGAGGCATCGCCATCATCCACAAGAACACCATCCGCATCACGACCAACTCTGATGACACCTTCACCTCCGCCGAACACCTCCACTTCCAGATACACACCAACCCCAAGACCACGCTCAGAGGCACCCTCATCTACAGACCACCGGGACCACGCACACAGTTCAGCGAAGACATCACAGACTTCGTCAGCCCCCACGCCATCAATTCCACCGACTACATCCTCCTGGGGGACCTCAACTTCCACCTGGAGGACGACAAGGACCGCAACACCACTGCTCTACTGGACAACCTGGCCAACCTCGGACTCAAGCAACTGGTAACCACCCCTACACACCACGCCGGCCACACGCTTGACCCAGTCTTCTCATCCAGCAAATATGTCACCTTCAGCCACTCCACCAATCTCCAGTGGACTGACCACAGCTGCGTCCACTTCAGCTTCAGTAAAACGACGACCCACCACCACCCTCAACAAACCCCCCGCAGGAGCTGGAACAAGATCACCGGCGACCAGCTCACCACCTTCCTCAGCCAGAACCCCCCCACCAGCTCAACGGACCCCAACGAAGCCGCCAACAACCTCACACAGTGGATCACCAACTGCGCAGACGCCCTCGCACCACTGAAGAAGAACCCCCCCAGCAGACGCAGCAGCAAGAAAGCCTCCTGGTTCACCGACGAGCTCATCACCTCCAAGAAGAACTGCCGCTCCCTGGAGAACACCTGGCGCACCAACCAGACCACAGACAACATGACGGCCCTCAAACACGCCACCCGCAAACACCACCAACTGATCCGCGCCACAAAGAAGACAGCCTTCAAGGAACGACTGGACAACAACACCCACAACAGCAAGGAACTCTTCAGCATCGTCAAAGAGCTCTCCAACCCCGACGCCGGAAACAATGACATCACTCCCTCGCAAGACCTCTGCGACTCCCTCGCAGCCTTCTTCCACGACAAGATCGCCAACATTCACAACAGCTTCGGCCCACCAACCACAAACCCCACCACCGAACCGATGCCCCCCACCGCCACCCTCCGCACCTGGACCCCAGTCAGCACCGAAGACACAACACGCACAATGAACACCATCCACTCCGGATCCCCTACGGACCCCTGCCCACACCACATCTTCAACACGGCTGACCACATCATCGCACCCCACCTCCGTGACATCGTCAACGCCTCCTTCAACACCGCCACCTTCCCGGAGTGCTGGAAACACGCCGAGATCAGTGCCCTGCTGAAGAAACCAACTGCAGACCCCTCCGACCTCAAGAACTACCGCCCCATCTCGCTCCTCCCGTTTCCTGCCAAAGTCATCGAGAAGACCGTCAACAGACAGCTAGCTGCCTTCCTCGAGACCAACGGATCCCTCGACCACTCGCAATCCGGCTTCCGAGCCAACCACAGCACGGAGACCGCCCTCATCGCAGCCACAGACGACATCAGATCCCTAATGGACAATGGGGAAACTGCGGCCCTCATCCTCCTGGACCTCTCCGCAGCGTTCGACACTGTCTGCCACCGCACCCTGGTACAGCGCCTGAACAACACCGGCATCCAGGGGAAGGCCCTGGAGTGGATCGCCTCATTCCTCGCCGGAAGAACCCAGAGAGTCCGCCTCCCCCCGTTCCGGTCAGCGGCCACCGAAGTCATCTGCGGAGTTCCACAAGGGTCATCGCTCAGCCCCACCCTCTTCAACATCTATATGAGCCCCCTCGCAACCATCGCACGTCAACACAACCTCAAGATCATCACCTACGCCGACGACACCCAGCTGATCCTCTCCCTCACCAGCGACCCGGACGCCGCCAGAGCCAGCCTACACGAAGGGATGAAAGACGTCGCCGAATGGATGAAGAACAGCCGCCTGAAACTGAACTCAGACAAGACGGAGGTCCTCATCCTGGGATCATCACCATCCGCCTGGGACGACTCCTGGTGGCCCCCCGCCCTGGGAGCCACCCCCAAGCCAACGGACCACGCTCGCAACCTAGGCTTCATCCTGGACTCCTCCCTCTCGATGACCAGACAAGTCAACGCCGTCTCATCTTCATGCTTCAACACCCTGCGCATGCTTCGAAAGATCTTCCGGTGGATCCCCACCGAGACCAGGAAGACGGTCACCCAGGCCCTCGTCACCAGTCGGCTGGACTACGGGAACGCCCTCTACGCCGGCACCGCCGCCAAACTCCAGAAGAAACTCCAACGGATCCAGAACGCCTCAGCACGACTCATCCTGGACATCCCCCGACACAGCCACATCTCCGAACACCTGAGAGACCTGCACTGGCTCCCCG